>NC_058082.1:508856907-510056907 GCF_014858855.1 Bufo gargarizans | reverse complement strand
CAACCTATGCCCTCAGCTCTATGCACGAAATCTCAGTGACAGGTTCCCTTTAAATGTAGCTTGTGTTGCTACATGCTGTTGTACATTAAAAGCAGCTTATTTCACAAAAAACAAGCACAAATGTATAGTGTAAAGTCAAAGAAGTTTTAGGCTACGTCTACACGACGACATTTGTCACGCAACATTTTGTTGCACTAATGTCGCGCAACAATTTTTATAATGGCAGTTTATAAAATTCGAGATGGATTTTTCTGCGACTGTTGCGACACCATAGACTGCCATTATAAAATGTCGTTCTGTAAACGTAGCCTTAATTTATGTAGTGATTAAACATTATTAACCTAAAACCAGTAAACACCCCTCAAATTGTAATTGTCATCGGTATCATTCAGCTACAGTCAAAAGTTTTCAAAAAAACTTTTAATATATTAGAGACATATATCAAAAGTTTTGATTAGTGGACATCTGAGTGTTGAGAACCAACCCCCCCCCCCCCCCCTCTCACACACTACGAGGAGAGAAGCACTTGTACAGTATATCTCGTGCTCCCTCCTCGCTGCAGGGGACAGGCTGATTAGAAGTCTATGGGCCCATCTCGACTCGGTCCTCTACAGCAGTGCTCTTCAACTCTAGTCCTCAGGGCCCCCCTACCGGTCATGATTTGAGAATATCCCAGAGAATGAACACCTGTGGTAATTCCTGATGCATGGACACTATTTATATCACCTGCTTAATACTAAGGAAGCCCCGAAAACATGGCCGAAATGTGGGCCCTGAGCACTGGAGTTGAGGAACACTGCTTTACAGTGAGGAGTGAACACGCTATATGATCTCTTATCTCTCCTCTTCTAGTGATCATTGGTGGTCTCTGCACTTGGACCCCCACCTTTCAAAATCTGACATATCAAAAGATGTTTTTGTTTTGTTTTTTAAACTCGGTGACCCTTTAAGTGTGTACAGGGCAGAATGAAAGACTTGGTTGTTAGTAGGAAAGAAGAACAGTGCTATTCATGTGAAGTGTTTTCTGGCAAGTTGCCTTCTTTATAGCTAGCTTGTGCTGTACTTGATTCACAACTTCACATACTGTACCAGGAGAGAACCCCACCATGGGTTTTATTTTTTTTGTCCCTTCGCTGTGTATACATTATATTTAAATCTTGCTTCTTTTCTTGCAGTTTGATTGGCTGGGGTCAGATAAGACGAGGAGTGACAATAAAGCCCACAGTAGATGACGACTAGAGGCGAACAAAATGCTAAAACGTTTTTAAAAAAGAGACGCACTTGCTTTGTTTATTCAGCAAGTGCTACCTACTTGGATACATTAACTCCTCATAAACCAGGCCCAATTTCTAATTTATAACTGAGCAGGTTCTCAGCACAAGAACGCTTGATGCTGCCCAGAGAACCACCTGCTTTCACACATGAAAATTGTATGCTTTTGTTACAAAAGTATAATAGCATTTTCTTCATTGTTCCTGAGGTGGTCCAAGCCCTCGGGACATATTTCACCAACAAATGTCCACAGAATAAATTTCAAAAAGACCAACTCTTTGTTATTAGTTTTATTTTTTTTATCTATCTGGTGTATTAGTTTCAAATGGAAACTTGGTAGGAATATGCTGAGTCTGCCTACCATTGTAAATGGGTTGTGCGGGATGCTTAAATGTCATTGTGTAAACCTCGCCTAGTCTCCTACAAGACATTATAGTGTACTTGTCAACTTTTTTCAAGTCTTCACGTCAATCTCAAGCTTCGTAGATGTAGATGAGCAGCAGCCACAACAGTTCCCACAGTGGGTCTAAACCTCCACCCACCATCATCTTTTTGAGGTCTCCTCCTAATGCGTCCTCCCGCAAAGCCTCGATTTGAAGGTAGTGGACTCTGCCTACCCTGCTTGTGGATCAGGATCACATGGGTCTGATTATCGTGACCTTTCAGACGGAAATTCTGGTAGCGGGAATCGTGGACTGCCTGGTTGTGACAGCAGAGGAAATCCAGTTTCCACACAGGGCACAGTTGCATGAACACACTCCTTATCTCTGGGGTGAGACAGAAAAAGTAGCACAAGTGGCGAGGCCTGGCAGGGGAAGCACAGGGAAAGGGGAAACATTTATACCCAGATAAGTGCACCAAGGGAATTCCTAACCTTTGGGATAGCCAGGGCCAATCAAGATGGCTATGCAAGAACCTCATCCTGCCAATCAAGGAGGGTCTGGAAGAGGAAGCAGGAGGGGCAAGGGTGCACAGTGATTAGGACCCACCGTTCGTACACTTAAGGCCTCTCTTACACGAACGCTGCACATCCGTTCCGTGCATTAGGGACCGCAATTTGTGGTCCCCAATGGCGGCCGGGACAGATCGAGACCCATTCAACTTGAATAGGTCAGTGATCCATCCGCACCTCAAAAAAATAAATAAAAATAGAACAAGTTCTAATTTTTTGCGGCGCGGAGGCATGGACAGAAATGCCACGGAAGCACTCCGTAGTGCACACAGGCCGGTGCCCGTATATCGCGGACTCGCCGTATGCGGGCCACAATACGGCCACAGGCACACAACGTTCATGTGCAAGAGGCCTAACTTATTTGCAAGTGGATTTTATTTTATTTTTTAAATGGTCGGTGTAAAATCATTGATGTGTGAATAAACACATTAAAATCAAGACCATATCCTACTAATGGTCCATAAAAATAAAAAAAATATTCAATCACTGATGTCATCCACATTGTCAGTGGTTTTCAAGGACCTATATACTTTAATGGGCATGTTTGGTCCGCATCACGGACCTTAACAGTGCATGTCTAAATAAACACATTAAAGCCAATGGGTACGCGTGCTGTCTGTGATTTACTGATGTGTGAATGTCAGTGATTGTGAGCCACAGCTAGGTGCACATCTTTCCATTATATCTTATTTCTCTGTAGGCTCCAATCCTGGTTTTGGCTCACAATTACTGACCAAAACACTGATGTCTGAATAAGGGCTTGGTTTTGTTCCGCATCTGATCTGCATTTTTTTTGCGGATCGGATGCAGACATTACACTGTGTGCTGTCCAAATCCTTGAGTCCATTCTGTGGCCCCGCAAAGAAATAGATCATGTCCTTTTGTGCGGACAAGAATAGGCTGCTCTAACAAAGGGCAGGATATACCAATCTGCAGAATAAGGAATGCACACGGCCGGTATCCGTGTTTTGCAGAACAGAAAACCTGCTGCGGCTGTGTGCATGAGCCTTAAGGCCTGAGCGTGGTTAAGCAATTATCTTATTACAGCTGCATGGAATTTAATGAAGGATACACTAGATGCACTCTATGTTCAGTTTACAAATTTTATCCGAACATCTATTCCAAAACCAATGGACTGCAATCAGTTGCTTCTGTATTCACTTTCTCACCTTCCCTTATTGCCACCCCTCTCTGCAAGTCTGTCCATTAACAGAGTACTACACAATGCAATTAAAAATTCTAACCTACAAAACGCCAGCCTTCTACAGTTTCTCACTAAGCTCCAGGTAATGTACACTCCTGCGCAGGTCTGCCAATCATCATCTCTGTGCTATTCTAATAACCTCATACTCTCCTTTCCACGATTACATCTCCCACTTTAAAATGTCACAGCCCCTAATAACTAACTTGTTCCAACAAGCTTGCAATGTAATCTGAAGAAAAAGTATGTGGTTATGACTGCAGTAGCTGTAAATGTTTCACACTGTATAGCGCCAAGATGAAGAGCTTAATCTAGTAATAGTATATAAAAATAATTAGAATATAGTAATATCAATGTCAAATGACTTTTGTAAGTGATGTAGATAAGGCATCCGATAAAATGGTTGGATGGCTAGCATTCTCTCACAATAAGGGTGGCCATACACAAGACATGACCCAAATCTGCCGATTTTTGGCAAGACTGACCAACAATCTAATGTGTCTGGTGGTAGTGGTGTCCTGACGTAAGGGTAAAGCGGGATCAAGCAGTTTGATTTCAACCTGCCCAGTTCTTTTGTTAACAGTTTTTACACGGCATTAAGAAAATTGCTTTACCGCAGCCTTATTGGCCATAGACACAATGGTCAGGAGGGGACTTCATTGTCTTCTAGGCATGATCTGTGACCCGTGCAGAGCTCATTGTACGAGGAAAGAATAGATAAGATCTGACAATCACCCATTGTGAATGGTAGACTAAGTCTTATCTATACATCGGGGTGATATCATTACAGGCAGGACTAGAATGGTATAGAACTGCAGTAAAGTGATCTGTACAGACCAAGAAGTGGCGCCTATTATTAGACATCGTGGCCTGTGCAAAAACTGCAGTATTTTTTGTTTAAGTATAAAAAGGGTTATGGAAAATTTAAAATAACACCATGAAAAATTATTTTAAAATATGTTAAACAAAAAAGTGGTTTAAACAGCAGGTCATTTTCTGGTGACACTCCTTTTAACCCCTTCCCGACATGTGACGTACTATTATGTCCTGAAAGTCAGTGACTTCCCGCATTTTGACGTAATAGCACGTCATGGTGATGGGGCGGTGCGCGCACGATCATTGCAGGGGTCCGACAGTCCCTAATAGGCGGGCCCCTGCTGTATATCTAATCCCTCAGGTAAACACTGTAAAAATAAATAAACTGCCAAAATAAAAAAAAGTTGAATAATGAATGATCCAAAAATCATATGTACCCATAAATGGTACCAATAAAACTGGCACCTTATCCCCTAGTTTCCAAAATGGGGTCACTTTTAGGGAGTTTCTACTGTAAGGGTGCATCAGGGGGGCTTCAAATGGGACATGGCTTCTAAAAACCAGTCCAGCAAAATCTGCCTTCCAAAAACCATATGGCGTTCCTTTTCTTCTGCTCTCTGCCGTGGACCTTTACATCAGTTTACGACCACGTGGGGTGTTTATGTTAACCTCAGAATCGGGGTAATAAATATTGAGTTTTGTTTGGCTGTTAACCCTTGATGTGTTAAAATGGAAAATTTGCTAAAAAAAAAAAAGGTGAAATTTAGAAATTTCATCTCCATTTTTCTTTAATTCTTGTGGAACACCTAAAGGGTTAACAAAGTTTGTAAAAATCAGTTTTCAGTAACTTGAGGAGTGTCGTTTATGGGTGTTTCTACTATGTAAGCCTCACAAAGTGACTTCAGACCTGAAATGGCCCTTAAAAAGTGGGTTTTGGAAATTTTCTTAAATTTTAAGAATTGCTTCTAAATTTCTAAGCCTTCTAACATCCTAAAAAAATAAAATGACATTTACAAAATGATACCAACATAAAGTAGACATATGGGTAATGTTAAGTAATAAATATTTCATGAGGTATCAATTTCTGTTTTAAATTTTTTTTAGTAAATTTGAGATTTTTTCATAAATAAAGGTGAAATATATTGACTCAAATCTATGACTATCATGAAGTACAATGTGTAATGAGAAAACAATTTTAGAATGCCTTGGATAAATAAGTGTTCCAAAGCTATTACCACATAAAGTGACCTGTCAGATTTGCAAAAAATAACCTGTGCAGAAGGGTGAAAACTGGCACGGGGGAGAAGGGGTTAAAGAAGAAAAAATATATAACTTTTTAATAGATCATGTGTCGGCAGATAAGAACTATTTGGCCCATCTAGTCTGCCCAATATACTAAATACTATGGATAGCCCCTGGCCCTATCTTATATGAAGGATGGCCTTATGCCTATCCCATGCATGCTTAAACTCCTCCACTGTATTTGCAGCTACCACTTCTGCAGGAAGGCTATTCCATGCATCCACTACTCTCTCAGTAAGGCTGGATTCAGACCTGAGCGTTTTACAGCGCGTTCCTACGCACTGTAAAACGCTCTGCAGGCAAGAACCAACGATTCCCTATGGGAATGGTTCTCACCTGAACGAAATGCCTGACGCCCCAAGAAGTACATGAGCTTCTTTGGGGCGTCTAGTTGCGCGTTCCCGTACATAGACTTCAGCGGGAACGTGCGACAATGGGCGTTCGCTTGTCTCTGTATGCGCGATTGCAAACGCCCGTACAATTGGGCATACAGAGAGTACATTCAAGTACGCTCAGATCTGAACCCAGCGTAAAGTAATACTTCCTGATATTAGTTTTAAATTAGAGGGGCAAAGGTTTAAAAGTATGTCCTCTGGTAGCAGTTTTTCTTCTTTTAAATATTCTCTCCTCTTTTACCTTGTTGATTCCCTTTATGTATTTAAAAGTTTCTATCATATCCCCTCTGTCTCGTCTTTCTTCCAAGCTATACATGTTAAGGTCCTTTAATCTTTCCTGGTAAGTTTTATCCTACAATCCATGTACCGGTTTAGTAGCTCTTCTCTGAACTCTCTCCAAATACAATTAAAAGGATCATAACGTGACCCTCCATACAGGCTCATCCACATGATTGCACAGTGTTTTGTAGTCCACATGGCATGTCCTTGTTTGTTCCACAATTAACGTAATAGGTCGCCCATAATAGAAATGACTAATCTTGTCTGCAAAATGGAAAAGAATAGGACATGTTTTTTTTTGTTGTTTTTTTTTTACGGCCCCACGGAACAGAGCAACGGATGCAGACAGCAAATGGAGTGCTGTTGACATCTTTTGCAGCCCTACTGAAGTGAATGGATCCGAGCCTCATGGTCATGTGCATGAGCCCTAATACATTCAGAAAAAACGGATTCCTGCCTAGGGGGTGGAATAGCTGCCCTGACAAGAGCATTTACACTTTCTTAAAAGCTGTCCCTATCTGACCCTAATATGTTAGGAGACCGAGTAGACAATGGACAGATATACAGTGGGGTCACAAAAAGTGTGGCATCTGATCAACAAAGGTGTACTATTTATGTGGTCACAATTGTAAATATGTGAAAACCAAAGGCCACACCAAGAAGAGATACAGAAAGTCCTCCTGTAATGTAATACTAGACAAAAACTAAATGTAAATGTCAACATAGTGTCAGGGATTGCTCTCTCAAACAGGGCACCGGTGACAGATTTGTGTGCAGACAACAGGATAAAGTTCAAATAAGGTTCCACTTTATTGTGGTACAAACCGCAAAAATACAGCCTTTACACTTTCGGCAAAAACGTAAAACAAATCCTGCTCGTCTGAGCACTAACTAATACAGTATCTGGCTCACCTATTAAACCCAGGTCACACAGGGCATCGGGCTTTTCTTTACTCGGGACGGCAGCCAGCCTCCTGGACTTCTCTCCAGACATCACTTCCCCCGGACTGACAGCCTGGGACAGGTTTTTATGTCCCCCTAACAATCCCAGATGACACACCTGGAGATCCCTCAGGCTTAGGGGAAAACAGGCCCTGGAATGGGGTGGGCTGGGGAGGTCCCACTACCAGGCCTACCTTCCCTAGTCCAATAAAATCCAGCCCATAAACTACTAAAGAAAATGGCTTCAGCAACTATGTTTGCTGAAGCCAGCACCATCCTGGATCTTGCTTACCTCACCCAGTTGAGGAACCTGGATGAGATATACACCCCTTCCAGGACTTTACCATATATTCTTCTGTTCCCATTACCGCAATAGGCTCTAAGCGTTTAGCCCTGTGTATGCAAACATGGGGTCTATCAGGGGCATAATAATTGAAAGGATGTCTAGTTATACATAAATAATGAAAATTCAAAAATGGGTAAGCTAAACTGTGGATAAAACCTCCGGTATCCAAGCAGTTAAGAGCTAAAAGTGAGATTAGACCTGGATTATGGCACATTTTTGGCCTCTTTCACATGGGCGTCATGTTTTTGGGCTGCATTTTAATGCGTTTTGCACGCTCGTGAGAAAAATCTGCATGTTTGGTACCCGAACTTCTTCACAAAAGTTCAGGTTTAGTTTAGGTGTTGTGTAGATTGTATTATTTTTCCCTTATAACATGGTTATAAGGGAAAATAATAGCATTCTTAATACAGAATGCATAGTACAATAGGGCTGGTGGGGTTAAAAAAAAATGTTTTAACTCACCTTATTCCACTTGTTCGCGCAGCCTGGCTTCTCTTCTGCCTTCATCTGTGAGGAAAAGGACCTGTGGTGACGTCACTGCGCTCATCACATGATCCAGCACCAAGGATAGAACTGTGCTATTAGGGGCCGGCCCTTCTGTTCCGGAAAATGCAGAATTCAAATAGCCGGTATCCGTGTTTTGCAGATCCACAATTTGCGAACCGCAAAACAGCCAACGGTAGTGCACATGAGGCCTTGGTCTGGAATGTTCAGACTGAACTAAACCTATTTGTAACATACTGTTGCAGGGTTGGCAGAAAAATGATAGTATCTGATAGTAAATCAGGCCAAGAGGAATATAAATAATACGTAAATGGGTTGCGCTTACAAAAATCCAACACTCAGTTGAATCTGTAATATAGCCTCACTCACGTATATAGTTAGGTCTCACATTGATATACTACAGAATATATGATAGATATAGCTAGATAACAGACAAAGGTAAATGGCTTATCTGCAATAAGGTGGAATGTTTTGGCCAACAGGATCTAGAAGGTAGATGCTGTAGGCCAGTGATGGTGAACCTTTTAGAGTCCGAGTGCCTACACTGCAACCCAAAACCTACTTTTTATAAAACGTAGGAGAGCATGGGAACGTCTGACGTGTGATGCTAAGCTCCGCCCCCTCCCTCGGGTGATTCGTTCCGGATTCGCAGGCCACGTGGAGAATCTGGAGAGTTTTGGGGAGTGAGTACGCTGCAGGAGAGATCCGGGCATGTTGTCTGGTCTCGTCTGATCGGAAGTCCGGCTTAATTCCTATTTTGCTCAGCACCCTTGGAGGAAATACAAGAGGGAGCCAGATACTCTGGAGGCACTAAAGGAGGTGGTGAGAGGAGATCGCTGATGATGGTCTGTTGTTTCTGGCTGGGGCGACAGTGAACATCCGGTTATTGTGAGGAGGAGAGGAACTCCAAAGACATACTGATAGGGACCTTAGATTGTGAGCCCCGTTGGGGACAGTTGGATGATAATGTCTGTACAGCGCTGCAGAATTAGTAGCGCTATATAAGTGTGTATAATAAATAAATAAATAAAAGCAGGGAAAGTGAGGTCGGTGGCAGGAGGTGTTTTCACAGGTATATATGAGAGGGGACCTTGGACGGTTTTCTTTTCTAACAACATTTTGTGTACTCTCATTAATTGCTTCCTAATCGCAGACCACTCTCTAACCTCCTATATACAACTTGGCTGTGCTGGTGACCTGCGTTCCTTAAACTCCTAATTGATTAACCTGGATTTGGGACTGTGTTATCTTCATGGTTAACCTGTGCCCCCCTCCAGTAATCCTTAGTGTCTCCCTCACAGTGAGCCTGGACTTCATCTATTAATCTCTCGTTAACCCACACTAATGAACTCAGACTGGACAGTAACCGGCATTTCTTAAACTTTCAACTAAATAATCTGAGACCACCAGAAACTAATAGCTTCCTTAAATTTCTATTGGATATAATGCCACACAAAAAGAAAGAAGATCAGCATGGGGTTAATGCTAATAGACGCTCAGGTGTGGGAGTGGGGTTGGAAACAAGGCAGAAACAAAATGCCTTGAGTAAATTCTTGACACCTACAACCCCGACCCCATTGAGAACCTCTTGCCCTAGGAAAGAAATAGGGAAGGGGGCTGATTTTGGCCTGGAAGAAAATATACAACTTAATGCCCCGGAAGGGAAGGAAATGGTTGTAATAGTGGATTCTGACCCAAAAATGGTTAAGGGGATCTTATATACTGTTATGAGGTTGGATCCCTGAGAGAGAGTAAGGTTTGTTTTTTTCCTTCCAATATATCTTTAAAAGATTAGAATTATTTCATTTAATGTACGTGGGTTAAAGGGAACCTGTCACCGGGATTTTGTGTATAGAGCTGAGGACATTGCTAGATGGCCGCTAGCATATCAGCAATACCCAGTCCCCATAGCTCTGTGTGTTTTTATTGTGTAAAAAAACGATTTGATACGTATGCAAATTACCCTGAGATGAGTCCTGTATGTGAGATGAGTCAGGGACAGGACTCATCTCAGGTTCATTTGCATATGTATCAAATAGTTTTTTTTTTTTACACAATAATAGCACACAGAGCTATGGGGACTGGGTATTGCGAATGTGCTAGCGGCCATCTAGCAGCCCATGTCCTCAGCTCTATACACAAAATCCCGGTGACAGGTTCCCTTTAAGAGAAAAGTTAAAGGGGTTATTCCATCTTAGACAATGGGGGCATATCGTTAGGATATGCCCCCATTGTCTGATAGGTGCGGGTCCCAGAGGTGGGACCCGCACCTACAAGGAGAACGGAGCCGGGGAGAGTTCTGGCTGCAGCCGGGGTCTGTCCCCCACCAGGCAGTGAATGGGTGCACACCGCGCAAGCATGGCCACCGTTCCCATTCATTTCTATGGGGCCGACGGAAATAGCCAAGCCAGCGCTCGGCTATTTTCGGCGGCTTCATAGAAATGAATAGAGGGCAGCTGCGCATGCGCAGTGCGCCCTCCTCAACTTTCTCCGCTCCATTCTCCTTGTAGGTGCGGGTCTCAGAGGTAGATTGTGTAAAAAAAAAAGATGGATAGAAGCACGATATCATTCTATATATACACATCATATTCAAGAAGGGGTATCTATCTTAGTACACAATAAAGTAAATTTTTAAGGCGGATGACTGTGGCAGGTATCTCTTCTTACAATGTAGGGTTGATGGTGTACCGATGGTAATCGCAAACATATACATTCCTCCTCCATACAAACCTGAGGTACTGTATAAGTTGCAGAAATATATGATTGATAGACAAGAATGTATATTGATTGCTCTGGGTGATTATAATGCAGTGATGGACCCAACTAAAGATAGATTATCTAACAGTAAGATTTCAATAAATTAAAAGTCCACAACCCGTTGTTGATCCACCCGAGAGCAGAAATAAACCCCACCTCCATTACCCCGGTGTCCAAACCATCCAGGTTTGCAGGTAAAAAGCTGGGTTTGCATCAGTTGGATAATCCATGGCAGGTAATGATAAAACGGGGGGCCCCAGTCCTTCATTTCCACCAAAACAAAAACGTAGGGTACGTAGCACGTGTGTAGTTTGTTTTGTTTTTGGGTTTGAATTTGAGCTGTATGCGCCTCCTTTCAGGTGCACTTGGTGGGGTCATTTGTATGAGTTTAAATTACGCCCCTTCCCAGTGTCCTAACAGGTTATAGCTTCTATCTTGCTCTGGGGAAGGAAGGAAGGAATCGCTGTTTCTGCTCAGCTACAGATAAGTTGGTTTTCTTTCTCTCTTGTGTTCTGTCTAGGCTGTTAGGGAGACACCTGCTCCCTCCTTGCTTGAGGAAGCAGGCTGTCTCTTTTCCCCTTTTTCACCATCTTAGGGATTTTAGGGTTTCTTCAGTCTTAGGCACAGGGGCACGTTTATTCCCACCTTAAGGGTCTGAACGTGGGCACAGAAGTCCAGGGAGAGTTGGTAGGGATTTGTCAGGAGGTGACCTTTATCCTCAGCTTCTGGCCTAGACACTTGTTTTATGATTTTCTGTGTTTCTATTGTATCTCGTATCCTACCCAGTGTGACATTACAACCCGCCAATACTTAGACTGCCATTACTCAGCTGCTTTCAGATGGAGTCAAATGATGCGCTAGTTGATCGCATGCAGGGATTATCCCTAGAGGTTGCTGATCTGCGTAATTCGGTCTCACGGTGTCAGAATGCTGTGGCATCAGGTGCAATAGGAGGAAGTCAAATTTATGAGGAGCCTAGAGTCGCTCTCTCGGATAGATTTGCAGGGGGTGTGGATGACTTTATCCGCTTTAGAGAGTCATGCAAGCTGTATTTTCGGTTGGGTCCATCTTCATCTGGTGATGAGAGTCAGAGGGTAGGGATAATCATATCCCTGCTTAACCACCTCCCGACCGCCTAACGCACCGATGCGTCCGGGAGGTGGTTGATTTGTTCCTCCTGGACGCATCGGTGCGTCATCTCGCGAGACGCGAGATTACGTCACAGCCGGCCCGCGCATGCGCATCGCGGGCCGGCATTTCGTAGCCAAGTATTTCGTCAGCAGCCTGCCGGCCACGATCATTGGCTGGCAGGTTGCTGATTTTTAAAAAATCCAATCAGCAGCCATTTAACCCCACATATTAGTAAATATGATGGGGTTATATGGCTGCTGTGCTCCTCTGCTCCTTCTTTTGGTCGGTTGGTTCCAGCAGAGGAGCACACATCACTGTGAGTACCCACTACACCACATACTAGCCCCAGATCACCCCAATTAACCCTTTGATCACCCCTTTGATCGCCCCTGTCAATCACTAGTGAAAGGAAAAAAGTGATCAGTGCAAACTGTCACTTTTTTTTTTCACTGGTATTGACCGTTAGGTTTCAGTATAGTTTAGGCCCCTTGGTTAGGTAGTTTAGGGATCGGTTAGCGCCCAGCCCACCGCACCGCAGTCCGTTATTCGCTGATTAGCGTATCGCTAATCAGCATTTGTACTTTTATAGTATCTGGAAGTGATCAAAACTGATCACGGTCAGATCTATAATAGTACTAGTGTCACTTTAGTTCTCCCTCCACCCAAAACGCAGTGTTTGCCCGATCAGGCCTGATCGGTTGCCCACACGTGCGTTCGCCCACGCCCGCCCCACCGCAGTGACAAAAAAAAATTTTTTTTGGATCGCTGCACATTCACTTTACACGCACTGCGGCGATAAAAAAAATCAGTTTTGATATTTTTTATCAACCGCAGCAGCCTCCGGTACTTCGCTAGCCTCCCATTTGTAAGACAGGCTTGCTTTTTTTTTCTTGGGTAGTCTCAGGGAATACCCCTAAATTTAGTTGCCCACATGTCTAACAGGGGGTATTCTTCTGAAGATGCCTACAGGCTTCTGACCCAGTCGGATGAGGAGTGGGAACCCTCATCTGATGAATCCAGCGAGTCAGAATACGAACCTGTAGAAAGCAGTGGCTCTCTGACCCAAAGTTCGGACGAGGAGGCTGAGGTCCCTGATAGCAGCAGGCGTACCCGGCCCCGTGTCGCTAGACCGCAGGTTGCGCAGGATCCGCTTCAAGAGCAGCAGAGTGGGGCTGGTGCTGTCGGATTACGTGGTGAGGCATACACCAGCAGCCCAGCCCTTCCTGGACCTAGTACCAGCACTGCCGTAGAACATGGTGAAGTAGCGAGCACCAGAAGGGCAGTTGAAGCTGGTACGGTGGCACGTGCAGTAGTGACCCCGTCGCAGCCACCGCAAAGACGTGCCCGTAGAGCCCCTAGAATCCCAGAGGTGCTGGCAAACCCTGATTGGCAGTCCCCAACTTCAGCCGCACCTGTAGTTCCCCCTTTCACCGCCCAGTCTGGAGTTCGGGTTGAGACAGCTCAGATCGGTTCGGCCCTGGGATTTTTTGAGCTGTTCTTGACTGCGGAGCTCTTAGACTTAGTTGTGGCAGAGACAAACCGGTATGCCACACAATTTATAACCGCTAACCCGGGAAGCTTTTATGCCCAGCCTTTCCGGTGGAAACCAGTCCAAGTTTCTGAAATTAAAACTTTTCTGGGCCTCCTCCTCAACATGGGCCTGACAAAAAAGCATGAATTGCGGTCATATTGGTCCATGAACCCGATTCATCACATGCCCATGTTCTCAGCTGCTATGTCCAGGACACGATTTGAGACCATCCTGCGTTTCCTGCACTTTAGTGATAACAGCACCTCCCGTCCCAGAGGCCACCCTGCTTTTGACCGGCTCCACAAAATTCGGCCCCTCATAGACCATTTCAACCTGAAATTTGCAGATATTTATACCCCAGAGCAAAACATCTGCGTAGACGAGTCCCTTATACATTTTACCGGGCGCCTTGGCTTCAAACAATACATCCCAAGCAAGCGCGCCCGGTATGGGGTCAAATTGTATAAGCTCTGTGAAAGGGCCACAGGCTATACACACAAATTATTCGTGTCTATGAGGGAAAAGATCAGACCCTGGAGCCGGTCGGTTGCCCTCTACTCTACAGAGTTTTGTTCTCTACAGTAAGGCTGGGAGAACTGGATCCTTCCTCAAATTTCAGGAAGAGATCGAGAACCTCCTGTATCCAGGAGGTTCCGTGGCCCCATCCACCAGTGTAGTTAGCCGTCTACACGAGCGACATTTCCCCAATGTCGTTGCTGGTACCTCAACCCACCCGTCACCCCGAAAAAGATGTCGTGTCTGTAGCAGGAGTGGAATAAGGTGTGACACCCGCTATTTCTGTCCTGACTGTCCTGACCACCCTGCCCTATGCTTAGGGGAGTGTTTCCGAAAGTACCACACACAGGTACACCTAGCATAGGGATCATCTCACCAGGATAGGCACACAGGGCTATTAGGGCCCATTCACTCACAGCTGCTGCAAACGTCTCCTTTCACATGGGACAAAGTGCATAACGCACTTCGCCACATCTTTGGGCGATTTGCGCTTTGCACATTGACCCATGGGGAAGGAGAGGTTTGTTCTATAAAGGTAAAAAAAAACAAAAAAAAAAAAAACACCAGTAAGCAAACACGTTAATGTTTAGTTTTTTTTTTTTTGTCTTTTTACCTTCCAGGTGGACCAACCGATCTACTAGCTGCAGCACCGATGTGCATTCTGACAGAAGCATTGCGCTGCTGTCAGATTACACGCAAGTCGGTGTATGCGGCGCTGCAAGACGGGATTTTCTCCTCTGCAGTGACAGATACGTTTGCCAAGGCATACGAGCTGAGGAGGAGGCGGCGTTCCTATGCTTTGGCAAACACTTTGTATATATATAAAAAAATAAATAAAAAAAATCCCAGCAATGATTTATTCATCCACATCGATTGATGCGAATGGAGAAATCTGGTTTGCCAGGGCATACGAGCTAAGTGGGTATGGATGTAGGGCGGAGCTCCTATGTCCTGGCAGACGCCTTTCCCCTCCATTTTTTTTTTTGGGCAGAGATTTTTTCATCCACATTGATCGATGCGAATGAAGAAATCTGTGCCGTTCATTTTTTTCTTTCAGCCCAGAGGCTGAACGGAAAAAAAAATCTCATTACCTGTATGCTCAATATAAGGAGAATAGCAGAAACTCCTAATGCTGCCCATACATGTAATGATTGCGGAGACCCTCAAATGCCAGGGCAGTACAAACACCCCACAACTGACCCCATTTTGGAAAGAAGACACCCCAAGGTATTTGCTGAGGGGCATATTGAGTCCATGAAAGATTGAAATTTTTGTCCTAAGTTAGCGGAAAGTGAGACTTTGTGAGAAAAAACAAAAAAAAATCAATTTCCGCTAACTTTTGCGAAAAAAAATAAAAAATTCTATGAACTTGCCAGGCCCCTCATTGGATACCTTGGGGTGTCTTCTTTCCAAAGTGGGGTCACATGTGGGGTATTTATACTGCCCTGGCTTTTTAGGGGCCCTAAAGCGTGAGAAGAAGTCTGGGATCCAAATGTCTAAAAATGCCCTCCTAAAAGGAATTTGGGCACCTTTGCGCATCTAGGCTGCAAAAAAGTGTGACACATCTGGTATCGCCGTACTCAGGAGAAGTTGGGGAATGTGTTTTGGGGTGTCATTTTACATATACCCATGCTAGGTGAGATAAATATCTTGGTCAAATGCCAACTTTGTATAAAAAAATGGGAAAAGTTGTCTTTTGCCAAGATATTTCTCTCACCCAGCATGGGTATATGTAAAATGGCACCCCAAAACACATTCCCCAACTTCTCCTGAGTACGGTGATACCAGATGTGTGACACTTTTTTGATGCCAAGGTGGGCAAAGGGGCGCATATTCCAAAGTGCACCTTTCGGATTTTGCAGGCCATTTTTTACACATTTTGATTGCAAAGTACTTCTCCCACATATGGGCCCCTAAATTGCCAGGGCAGTATAACTACCCCACAAATGACCCCATTTTGGAAAGAAGACACCCCAAGGTATTCCGTGAGGGGCATGGCGAGTTCCTAGAATTTTTTATTTTTTGTCGCAAGTTAGTGGAATATGAGACTTTGTAAGGAAAAAAGAGAAAAAAAAATAAATCATCATTTTCCGCTAACTTGTGACAAAAAAAATTATAATTCTAGGAACTCGCAGTGCCCCTCACGGAATACCTTGGGGTGTCTTCTTTCCAAAATGGGGTCACTTGTGGCGTAGTTATACTGCCCTGGCAATTTAGGGGCCCATATGTGTGAGAAGTACCTTGCAATCAAAATGTGTAAAAAATGGCCTGCAAAATCCGAAAGGTGCACTTTGGAATATGTGCCCCTTTGCCCACCTTTGGCTGCAATAAAGTGTCACACATGTGGTATCGCCGTACTCAGGAGAAGTTGGGGAATGTGTTTTGGGGTGTCATTTTACATATACCCATGCTGGGTGAGAAAAATATCTTGGTCAAATGCCAACTTTGTATAAAAAAATGGGAAAAGTTGTCTTTTGCCAAGATATTTCTCTCACCCAGCATGGGTATATGTAAAATGACACCCCAAAACACATTCCCCAACTTCTCCTGAGTACGGCGATACCAGATGTGTGACACTTTTTTGCTGCCAAGGTGGGCAAAGGGGCACATATTCTAAAGTGCACCTTTCGGATTTCACCGGTCATTTTTTACACATTTTGATTGCAAAGTTCTTCTCACACATTTGGACCCCTAAATTGCCAGGGCAGTATAACTACCCCACAAGTGACCCCATTTTGGAAAGAAGACACCCCAAGGTATTCTGTGAGGGGCATGGTGAGTTCCTAGAATTTTTTATTTTTTGTCGCAAGTTAGTGGAATATGAGACTTTGTAAGAAAAAATAACAAATAAAAAATCATCATCATTTTCCGCTAACTTGTGACAAAAAATAAAAAGTTCTATGAACTCACTATGCCCATCAGCGAATACCTTAGGGTGTCTACTTTCCGAAATGGGGTCATTTGTGGGTTTTTTCTACTGTTTGGGCATTGTAGAACCTCAGGAAACATGACAGGTGCTCAGAAAATCAGAGCTGTTTCAAAAAGCGGAAATTCACATTTTTGTACCATAGTTTGTAAACGCTATAACTTTTACCCAAACCATTTTTTTTTTGCCCAAACATTTTTTTTATCAAAGACATGTAGAACAATAAATTTGGCGAAAAATTTATATATGGATGTTGTTTTTTTTGCAAAATTTTACAGCTGAAAGTGAAAAATTTCATTTTTTTGCAAAAAAATCGTTACATTTTGATTAATAACAAAAAAAGTAAAAATGTCAGCAGCAATAAAATACCACCAAATGAAAGCTCCATTAGTGAGAAGAAAAGGAGGTAAAATTCATTTGGGTGGTAAGTTGCATGACCGAGCGATAAACGATGAAAGTAGTGTAGTGCCGAAGTGTAAAAAGTGGCCTGGTCATGAAGGGGGTTTCAGCTAGCGGGGCTGAAGTGGTTAAAGGGGACACGCAATCCTGGGCCTTTTCTCTGCCGTCCGGTTCTCTGGCCCTCCAGTCGGTGGAAGAATTTTTTTAAAGCCTTGGGATTAATTTATGATGACCCAGATCGGGTCTCGATGGCGGAATCTAAATTGAGTAATTTATTACATGGTGAACATACTGCAGAGGCTTACTGCGTTGAGTTTAGGAGATGGGCTACTGAGTCAGAGTGGAATGACTCCGCGCTACGTAGTAAGTTTTGTCAGGGGTTGTCTGAGAGATTGAAAGATTACCTTGCTTTTCATGAGTACCCGGATACATTGGAGAATGTTATGTCTTTGGCAGTACGGTTAGATAGACGTATTAGAGAGAGGTGTAAGGTTCCCTCCGCGGGAGGGATCCCTTCTGTGAGTGATTTTGTCTCACCTGTTCCCCAGGGTGATATGATGTGTAACTCTGGGGTAGGGGTTCCGTTCTGGTAATAGGAACTTTAGGAGATTGCACAAGCTATGTTATTACTGTGGAGAAAGTGTTCATTTTATTTTTGCTTGTCCTTTTGTAAAACTGCATGTTGATGATAAAGAATCACAAAGAGGTTTACATAAAGAAAAAAAAAACATCCCTGACTCTTAGTAGTGTGAATGGGCTGGCGGAGCAAACAGGTATGCAAGCTCCCTGTAATACTCGTTTTCTCCTTCCAGCTATGATGGCGCTTGACTCAAGAAAATTTTATGTTGAAGTATTTATTGACTGTGGTGCTGGGGTAAACCTTATTGATTTTCTTTTTCTTCAAAATCTGGGCCTAAGTACTTGTACTTTAGAAAGAGAGATTCCGGTTTTCGCAATTGACTCTTCCCCTCTTTCTCAAAGGAGTCTCACTCATATAGCTCATGGTATTCAGTTAAGGGTGGGTGATTCACATGTTCAGATCATGTCCTGTTTTGTCATGAAGGACTTGCCCGCTTCTATAGTCTTAGGTTTACTGTGGTTAACAAAACATAACCCAATTATAGATTGGCAGGCAAGACAGATCATTGGTTGGAGTGAATTTTGTTCGGACAATTGTCTTGGCACATCTATATCGGGTGTGTCTACTACGGTTTTACCTCAGTATCTCTCAGATTTTGCGGATATCTTTTCGGAGGGTGGGGCTGAGGAATTGCCTCCTCATCGTGACTATGATTGTCCAGTTAATCTCACCTCCAAACCTCAGGCTATTCAAAGCCTTGTGGCCCCATTAGATCATCCTGACTGAGACCACACACAGAGCCTCTGCTTCACAGAACAGTCTCGCTCTCCCTCCTCAGTCTGACCTACTCTGAGGCGCTTTATGCAAGCCTGATTACAGCAGGCCTCACCTGCGATCACCTCAGGTAGAAAGAAAAATCCATACTGGAAGGGTGAGGACTGGGAACGCCCTTTACCAAGCCTAGCCACCAGTCCAAGTCCAAGTAAAATCCAGCCCAGAAAATGTATACAAAATGTCTCAGCAAACTATGCTTTGCTGAGACTACTGCCACTCTCTGGATTTTATCTGTCTCACATATCCGAGATACCTGAAGTGGGACAACACACCTTCCAGCACTGTTCACATTGCCACATAATCTCCCCCTCTTCTTCAGACCGGACGTCTGGGGATTTTCCCACATCGTACCATGCCCTCTGGAAGATGTGGTCAGTGTCACATATTTCTCTCTATTCTGCCACCCCCAGGCTAGCAGAGCTTGGTTTTTCATAAACACTGACTTTCTACCTAGCAGACAGTGTCTAATGGACTCCTCCTTCTCCTCTTTGCTGGAGAACTTTTTCTTAGCTGTCTGGCTTGCTCCTTTTCCAGATTTCTTCTTAGGTCCACGACCTCTAACTTCCGCAATCTTTACAGTCGTGTTTTCCATGAGGAGCTCCCGCCTCCTCCTTTTGTTGGAGATCCGGCTGGTCAGTTTTATACCACCCTTTAGCTGCTCTGGTGTCACCTGGTCACACTCGCTTTGTTTCTTTCTTCTGTCAACAGATAACACTTCACTTTTTTCTTTACTCCCCACAGGGTTTAGCTCAGGTTTGGCTTCAGTTTCAGAGTCTTCTGCTTCTTCAGTAGCTCTGCCCACTTCGGCAGACTCTTCTTCAGCCTTATCTTTGGTCTGTGGTACATCTGAGAATTTCTCCCACTCCAACTCATCGGCCTTAGCTTCTTCAGCCTTTGAGTCTCCTTTGGAGTCTTCATTCCCTTTGTTGGCCTTCTCATCTTTCTCAGACACGGCATATACTTGCATTCTTAACCCCTCCTCCTCCTTCTCACCAAGGCTGGAGGCACTGGAGACACCAGGGTCCTCATCAGACTCTTCATCTTCTGGCATTTCCTCCAGAGGGTCACCCAGGATATTGTTCTCCTTTTGGGCAGGCTCTAGGAGAGCCATCTCACAGTAGCAAACAACATCTGTATACTGGCCGTCTGTCTCCTCATATTTCTTCCCCAGCAGACCGCTAGCTTTCTGGAAGGCATTGACGGCAGAGGGGACATCTTTCATGACCCGGTCCTGGCTACTCATTGCTATGAGTCTCTTGACTTCTGCCTCCACCTCAGCTTCATCAACTTGTTCAGAAGAAACTTCTTCCATCTTCTCCAACTCATAGACGTTCTTCCTGACGTCATCGTTTGAGCTCATGAGATTCTCCATCTCTGCTCTGGGTTGCTTGTTCAGCCTCTCACATTCACCTCGCTCCTCAAGCGCTTCTTCAAGGGCTCTAACCAAGGAGAGGGCCTTGGTCTCCTTCACCGGAGCATCAGCCTCAGCTCGGTCACGTTTTTCGTCATATCGGGCCGAGCCGTACTTCTCTATATGAGACATAATTTGCCTCTGGTGGTCCAGGTCCACCATCAGATCATCCAATTCTCGCTGAAGTTTGTTCTTGGTTTTGCGCACAAACGTGGAGGAAGCGCCCCGCTCTTTGGCTTCCTGTTCCAGCTGCTCCCCGCTTTGCTCTGCTGCAGCAGCAGATGTAGGAGTACCACCATTCTCTTTTGGACACCCTGTGGGGGTTCTACCTAGAGTCTCTTTAAGCACATTGTACATGTCTACTGCAGTTTTCTGTGCTTCTTTGGAGCCTTTACTCTTCACCTGGATATTAGGCAGTAGATCCTTCAGCTCACTCATCTCTTTCTGATTGCAGCTGTACTGACACGTCTGGTCATCTACCACTGCCTGGGTATAGGTCTCAGTCATTAGGCTGACGTCTCCCCACTTAACTCTCATGTCAGGTATAACTATTGTCTGGTCACTACTAGCAAGTACTTTAATTTCGCAAGACCTTGACTGAGTAGCTTCTTTCTCTGAGTTGCTATTGGCTACGGCACATGCGTCACTTATATTACTCGTGTCATCATTATCAGTTCTGACCTCTAGGGGCACCGATGCGCTAATCCCCACATTGGACACTTCCCCAGCAACAACAAAAAAACAGTGGGTACTGCATATCCACCCTTGGTACGTGTGGTACACCTCTGGGATCACAACATTAACCAGCATTTTTGTATCACATATATTTTTACCAGGAGGGGGCATTTCTCTCCTGATCACATCCTGAAAGGGAAAAGGCATGTCATCATCATATACTTCACATAAACTCACATTTTCATTTTTCACTTCAACTACATCACTGTTTTCAATGGTCTTTTCCCTTACACGTTCACTTAAAGGGACAGGTACAAGTTCTGCAGGAGTTTCTGCACTCTCTGCAGAAGTGTCTCCATTACTGCACAACTCCCAAAACAAGGGGAAATCACGGCCCAAAACTAAATCATGTTCAAGCTTGTTTGCAACCCCAAACGTATAAGTCCCAGTTCCCACTGGAGTCTCACACTCAGTGAGAGACACCAGATAGTCCTTACTATCCGCATGATTGTTCCGCACATAGTCCCCAGCTGGCAGGCTGGCATGTACCAGGCTCATCTGGCACCTTGCGTCCAACAACGCCTGGACTGAACTGCCATTCATTACAATATTGCACATTTTCGGCGCAGTCTCTAGTCCCAGTGTCTCAACACCTCCTGGCCCAGCATTTAGCAACTGCCGCCGGCTCACACCACAGTTCACGGTCTCTGAGGTACCAGGCCCCCGGTCAGTCACATGCCCAACCTCCAGAGCCGTGCTCACTGTCACGTGGTCTGCTACACCAGCAATTACAGGAACGATCTTACCCATTGTCGCCTTGGGTTCGCCCCTCTCACGTGCGATACGTCCATCTCCACAGTAGACATCCTTTTCCAGGATGTTGGGAACCTCCTATCTTAGATTCCTGGTCATAGGACAACCAGGTGCACACCTTCCCACTTGGCGACATCTCCAGCAGCACTCTCTCTGTTGCCGGACAGCTGCATGCTGTCGAGGTTGGTTGCTTTTAGCAACAGCATTACGGCATCTTCGCTTATCCTCTCTAGGATTCTGTACACCTTGGCAGAAAACACTTGAACTCTTGAGAGCCGCACTGCTCTCCATCTCACTCTCTTCCCGTCGGTTGCCCTTGGCAACGGCATACACCACCTCTGCATCTAACCGCATCCTGAGAACCTGCAGTTCTTGGCTCCTAGTCATGTGGTCACTGCCCAGTACCTCCGCACAGAGGTTACCATGGCAACCGCCTTGGGTTAGGACGTCTCTTGGTTTGTCCAACCCGCACATGAGCTTTTCCTGCTCCTGTTGCCACATCATTTGCCTTTGGCTAGCCTTCAGATTGGCCCGCATTAGCTGCTTGGTGAAATCCTCCATCCACCCCATAGCAACAGATAGTCCTCTCTAGCAACACAGCAAAAGGAAAAAAACTTTTTATTTTATTTTTTTCAAACAGGTCAGTCTTTTTTCTGGGCTTCTGGCCCTTTAAATCTCTGCACCACAGCAGATATAGTCCACAATAGCATGAGCAGCCCTTGCTCCACCGAATAAACAGGCTTCCAGCCCTTTAAACTCCAGCACAGCAGGATTCAGCAGCACCTGCTCTTTCTCTTGTTGCCCCTAGCAACCGACCGTTGCCCTTCTCTCATGGACAACTTGCCCGCATCCGACACCATATGTAAGGGATCGTCTCTTTTCAGGGGGTCACACTTACAGATATCTCCCCAGACAACGGATTTTCATGTCCAAACTGTGCATTTATTTTGACAGTCTTCTTATAAAGGATAGTCCAGTTCTACATCACTGGGTGGGGTGAGGTTCCCGCACTGCCAACACTTAAAACACAAATAAACTCCTGCCCGTCTAGGCGCTACCTAAACACAATACGTCCCTATCTCACTCATAGAGCTCAGTTCACACATTGACAACATATGCGGCTTTCCCCAGCCAACATCAATACTGCAGCTTTAAGGCTGTGGCAACTCCAGTACCTTTTGGGGGAGTGTGGCCCAGTAGTCCTCCAGACGCTGGGTGTGCAACCCTCGTTCTCTAGGTCCTCCAAACCTCAGGCTATTCAAAGCCTTGTGGCCCCTCAGTCCTCCTGACTGAGACCACACACAGAGCTTCTGCTTCACAGAACAGTCTCGCTCTCCCTCCCTCCTTGCTGAGACTACTGCCACTCTCTGGATTTTATCTGTCTCACATATCTGAGATACCTGAAGTGGGACAACACACCTTCCAGCACTGTTCACATTACCACACTTTGTAAAGAAAAAGGATGGATTGCTTAGACCTTGTTTGGATTTCCAGGAATTGAACCATATTACGGTCCGTGATCCGTATCCCCTTCCTTTGATCTCTGATCTTTTTGATCAAATTGTTGGAGCCAAGGTGTTCTCCAAGTTAGATTTAAGAGGGGTCTACAATCTGATTAGAATCAAGGAAGGGGATGAGTGGAAAACGGCCTTCAACACGCACGAGGGTCATTTCGAGAATCTGGTTATGCCTTTTGGGTTAACTAATGCGCCAGCAGTGTTTCAGCGATTTGTCAATGACATTTTCCATCATTTTGTGGGAAGGTTCGTGGTAATTTACTTGGATGACATTCTAATTTACTCTCCTGATCTGAAGACCCATCAGGATCACGTGAGACAGGTTTTCTCGATCCTTCGGGTTGAATAAATCATATGCTAAATTGGAGAAATGTGTGTTTTCTGTGCAGGAGCTTCCATTTCTGGAATATCTGCTTTCTGACTCTGGTTTTCGTATGGACCCTGAAAAGGTCCGGGCAGTTCTGGAATGGGACCGACCGGAGAATCAGAAAGCTTTGATGCGGTTTTTGGGGTTTACCAATTATTATAGAAAATGTATTTTGAACTATTCTACCATTGTAAAACCTCTGACCGATATGACTAAGAAGGGCGTCGACTTCTCGGTCTGGTCGGATAAGGCATTGCAGGCTTTTTTCGGCTATTAAGGAATGTTTTGTGCCTGCCCCCATTCTGATGCAGCCCAATGTGTCTAAGCCATTCGTGGTGGAGGTGGATGCATCAGAGGTGGGGGTTAGAGCAGTGTTGTCGCAGGGTTCATCTCCTGGCAAATGGGTTCTGTGCGCTTTTTTTTCCCAAGAAGCTCTCGGTCGCCGAGAGGAATTATGATGTAGGAGATAGGGAATTGCTGGCCATCAAATTGGCCTTTGAGGAGTGGCGTCACTGGTTGGAGGGGGCGTCTCATCCCGTTACGGTATATACTGATCATAAGAATTTGACGTACCTGCAATCTGCCAAGCGTCTGAATCCTAGACAGTCTAGATGGTCACTGTTCTTTACTAGGTTCAATTTTGTGGTTACTTTTTCGCCCGGGGGTTAAAAACGTCAAGGCAGATGCATTGTCTCCTAGTTTTCCTGGGGGAGGTGATTCAGAGGATCCTGCTCCGATTTTGGCTGATGGGGTGGTGGTCTCCGCTCTGTACCCCGAATTGGAGATGGAGGTGTTGGGAGCCCAGGAGGGGGCTCCTGATTCTTGTCCCCCAGGGAGGTTGTTTGTTCCTGATGGATTGCGATACAAGGTATTCAAGGAACATCACGATACTGTCTTCGCTGGACATCCTGGTGACAAGTCCACCTTTGATCTTATTTCCCGGAGGTTCTGGTGGCCCGGGTTGCGTAAGAGTGTTGAGGATTATGTAGCGGCTTGTGAGAACCTTCTGGTTCACTTCTTCCTTTGTCTATTCCATCTCGTCCTTGGATGCACTTGTCTATGGACTTTATTACGGATCTGCCGAGTTCCTCTAGGAAAACAGTGATTTTGGTGGTTGTTGACCGTTTTAGTAAAATGGCTCACTTTGTATCGTTAGCTAGTCTGCCCAATGCCAAGACTCTTGCTCAGGTTTTTGTTGATAACATCGTGAAGTTACATGGCATTCCCTCAGATGTGGTTTCTGATAGGGGCACGCAGTTTGTTTCCAGGTTTTGGCTGGCGTTCTGCTCTCGGCTTGGCATTCAACTTTCGTTCTCTTCGGCTTTTTATCTGCAGTCGAATGGGCAGACAGAGCATACTAATCAAAATCTGGAGACCTACTTGAGGTGCTTTGTGGCTGAGAATCAGGAGGACTGGTCCTCATTCTTATCCCTAGCAGAGTTTGCTTTGAATAACCGTAGGCAGGAGTCCACTGGTAAGTCGCCATTTTTTTGGCGCATACGGTTTTCATCCTCAGTTTAGTACCTTTTCTGGGACTAGTTCCTCTTGGATGCCAGAGGAGGAGAGATTTTCTTATGCCTTGTCTTCTATATGGCGGAGGATCCAAGTGAATTTGGAGAAGATGGGTGAGAGGTATAAGCGAATGGCTGACAAGAGACGTATGACTGGTCTGGACCTGTGTGTTGGTGATCTGGTGTGGTTATCTACTAAAAATATTAAACTGAGAGTACCATCTTGGAAACTAGGTCCAAGATTTATTGGACCTTACAAAATATCTGCGGTTGTCAATCCAGTGGCGTTTCGTCTGGATCTTCTGCAGATCTGGAGAATCCATGATGTGTTCCACAGGTCTTTACTGAAGAAATATGTGAAGCCGGTGGAACCATCACCATTGCCTCCTCCCCCTGTTCTGGTTGATGGAAATTTAGAGTTCGAGATCTCTAGGGTTCTCGACTCACAAGTTCTTCGGGGTTCCCTTCAGTACCTGGTGCACTGGAGGGGATACGGCCCCGAGGAGAGGATGTGGGTTCCGGCTGTGGATGTTAGTGCCAGCCGACTGGTGAGGACCTTTCACAGGATACACCCGGAAAAAGTTGGGCCGGAGTGTCCGGAGGTCACCCGTAGAAGTCATGCCCTGCTCAGGTTATGTGCGGAGGTCTGCCAGGTTAGCAGCACGTGTGTAGTTTGTTTCGTTTTTGGGTTTGAATTTGAGCTGCATCCGTCTCCTTTCAGGTGCACTGGGTCGGGTCGTTGAGTTTAAATTACGCCCCTTCCCAGTGTCCTGTGCGGGTTATAGCTTCTATCTTGCTCTGAGGAAGGAAGGAAGGAATCGCTGTTTCTGCTCAGCTACAGATAAGTTGGTTTTGTTTCTTGTGTTCTGTCTAGGCTGTTAGGGAGACACCTGCTCCCTCCTTGCTTGAGGAAGCAGGCTGTCTCTTTTTCCCTTTTCCACCATCTTAGGGATCTTGGGGTTTCTTCAGTCTTAGCCACGGGGGCACGTTTATTCCCACCTTCAGGGTCTGAACGTGGGCACAGAAGTCCAGGGAGAGTTGGTAGGGATTTGTCAGGAGGTGACCTTTATCCTCAGCTTCTGGCCTAGACACTTGTTTTATGGTTTTCTGTGTTTCTATTGTATCTCGTATCTTACCCAGCGTGACACTGATGTAGTCCAAGTTACGACCTAAGAAAAAAGGAACAGATAACATTGAACATTCTATATATTCCATTACTATACAAAGATTACAAAGTTGTGGTGCCAACAATTGTAACCCCCGAAATGTTCGTTGTCTGAGGGGGTTGTGGTGCCAAGTCTTATAACCCCAACAAGCTCATTGTACTAGGGGGTTGTGATGCCAAGTCTTATAACCCCCAACAAGCTCATTGTACTAGGGGGTTGTGGTGCCAGGTATCATAACCTCCAGCATGCTCGTTGTACTAGGGGATTGTGATGCTAAGTATTATAACCACCAACATGCTCGTTGTACTAGGGGGTTGTGTTGCCAAGTATTATAACCCCTCAACATGCTCGTTGTAATGGGGGGTTGTGTTGGCAAGTATTATAACCCCCACCATGCTCGTTGTACTAGGGGGTTGTGGTGCCAACTATTATTTACCCTCAACATGCTCTTTGTCTGAGGTGGTGGTGGTGCCAAGTATGATAACCCTCAGCATGCTCGTTGTACTAGGGGGTTGTGGTGCCAAGTATTATAATACCGAACATGCTCGTTGTACTAGGTGGTTGTGGTGCCAAGTATTATAACTCCCAGCATGCTCGTTGTACTAAGGGGTTGTGGTGCTACGTATTTTAACCCCCAACATGCTCGTTGTACTAGGGGGTTGTGGTGCTACGTATTATAACCCCCCAACATGCTCGTTGTAATAGGGGGTTGTGTTGGCAAGTATTATAACCCCCAGCATGCTCGTTGTACTAGGGGGTTGTGGTGCCAAGTATTATAACCCCCAACATGCTCGTTGTACTAGGGGGTTGTGGTGCCAAGTATTATAACTCCCAGCATGCTCGTTGTACTAAGGGGTTGTTTTGCTACATATTATAACCCCCAACATGCTCGTTGTACTAGGGGGTTGTGGTGCCAAGTATTATAACCCCCAACATGCTCTTTGTCTGAGGGGGTTGTGGTGCCAAGTATGATAACCCTCAGCATGCTCGTTGTACTAGGGGGTTGTGGTGACAAGTATTATAACACCCAACATGCTCGTTGTACTAGGGGGTTGTGGTGCCAAGTATTATAACCCCCCAACATGCTCGTTGTAATAGGGGGTTGTGTTGCCAAGTATTATAACCCCCCAGAATGCTCGTTGTACTAGGGGGTTGTGGTGCCAAGTATTGTAACCCCCAGCATGCTCATTGTACTAGGGGGTTGTGGTGCCAAGTATTATAACCCCAACATACTCATTGTACTAGAGGGTTGTGGTGCCAAATATTTAAACCCCCAACATGCTCATTGTACTAGGGAGTTGTGGTGCCAATTATTATAACCCCCAACATGCTCGTTGTCTGAGGGGGTTGTAGTGACAAGTATCATAACCCCCAGCATGTTTGTTGTACTAGGGAGTAGTGGTGGCAAGTATTATAACCCTGAATAAAAGAATGAATGTCGCACTAAGAACACCACACACCAACCGGTGCTCCTGTAAATTGAGACCACTCGCTCAATACAAGAAAACGTGAATTATAAAAGAACAGGACACTCAAGATAACCGTGACCACGTTTTATAGGTATATATTTTTATTCCTAAACAGACAAATAACTAATACATGAAATATCTAAAATAGCAATCGGTAGCAGATAACAGTATGATACACAATGTGTTTGAAAGCAAATATTCCGATCTAACACCATATATATACTAATATACAATATATTAAAAAAGCAAATGTTCGATATTTCGATCTAACACCATATAATAGATCCGATGGTTATGAATATCCGGAAAGATCGCTAAATGTAAATGAAACTGGCCACTTATAATCGAGACTAAGAACGAGTGTCCCACAATTAATCACAGCGGCGTCTCGCTGCAAAAGCGTAGGTAGCGGCGTCCCGCTACTAAGTGACTTGCAAGTACGAGTATTCCTTTACCTTATAATCGACCAAAGACTTTTCAGAAGTTTTCATCAGAACCTTGGAATGTCCACACTCCCCGGAGGTGCCTTTGGTATTGCAGCACTATTCAATCGGGAGATTAAAGACGGCTCTTTCTTTGGTTAATGGTCGATTTTCAGGTATAGTCGGTCTTTCAGTACAAAGATGGAGTGCAGCACCAGACGCGTTTCGGGGTTCAACCCCTTCCTCAGTGGTCTGCTTCACCCCTCTCAAAACCCCTCTCAAATCGGACGTCATATCCTGTTCGTCGATTTATTCAGGTGTTCTCCGTTTTAATTCAATTGCAAACATGGTGTTATAGTCAAGAAACTAAAGAGTGCTATTCACATCTCTAGCAATCTTTCATATTTCTATAATTACATCGGATCTTATATCGAAAGATTCTGCATTCCTTAAGACAAAAAACGCATATGTGCACTCTGCGTTTTTTGGTGCGGCATCTGTGCGTTTTTGTTTTTTCATCTGAATAGAGCCTAACATTACTTTCCCAACATCCTACTAATAGATATTAATTAAAACAATATAGTATCAACAGTAAAAGACCTATATATATGTTAAATAAATAGATAAACCAAGTGATCACAAACCAATATTTTTCTGCAGGAAAAATACATACATGTTGCAGTCAAAAATCGCTGCCTCATATATGTATCTGCAGACCTAATACCATAATAAATACAATTATAATAAAAATGATTAGGGCACAAAATGTATTTAAAACTGTCAACTTAAAAATGCATATATAAATGTAGGTATAAATTCAAGGGATGTATAGTGGTGGGAACCCACGTCTAGAGGAGAAACCGACCGCAATATAAACAAGCGGTTAGTCATCGAAACGTGGGCACCCACCGACTCCTCATAAAAATCCAAAGAGCTCGAACTCGGCATTGAGCCCCTTGGGTATCAGGGTATTGAATTCAAATATTCGCTTGGTTTCAAGTCTAGACATACTTTCTATGTGGTTGCCTCCTCTCCACTCTTTTTCCACTTTGTCAATAGCAAGAAACCTCAAACCTGAGGGATCTTGATCGTGACTAATTTTAAAGTGGTCATTAGTTTTTCTCTGGAAAGATGTTACTTTGCAGTTTTTACAAATACCGCACCTAAAAAAGCCCTGTAGGCCCATCCAACTCGAAACAGTGGATTCCCTTTTTGGTTGTCCCTTCACCGTGGGGGCCACTTTTATACTCAAATTAGGGGCCTTTGTGAAAGTGATTTTTGGATTTGCTGGCAATATTGTACATATTGTCAATATAAGATCTGATGTAATTAAAGAAATATGAAAGATTGCTAGGGATGTGAATAGCACTCTTTAGTTTCTTGACTATAACACCATGTTTGCAATTGAATTAAAATGGAGAACACCTGAATAAATCGACGAACAGGATATGACGTCCGATTTGAGACTAATGAGACCATGAATCATTCAGTATAAAAGAGGGGTTTTGAGAGGGGTGAAGCAGACCACTGAGGAAGGGGTTGAACCCCGAAACACGTCTGGTGCTGCACCCCATCTTTGTACCGAAAGACCGACTATACCTGAAAATCGACCATTAACCAAAGAAAAAGCCGTTTTTAATCTCCCGATTGAATAGTGCTGCAATACCAAAGGCACCTCCGGGGAGTGTGGACATTCCAAGGTTCTGATGAAAACTTCTGAAAAGTCTTTGGTCGATTATAAGGTAAAGGAATACTCGTACTTGCAAGTCACTTAGTAGCGGGACGCCGCTACCTACGCTTTTGCAACGGGACGCCGCTGTGTTAATTGTGGGACACTCGTTCTTAGTCTCGATTATAAGTGGCCAGTTTCATTTACATTTAGCGATCTTTCCGGATATTCATAACCATCGGATCTATTATATGGTGTTAGATCGAAATATTGAACATTTGCCCTTTTAATACATTTGCTTTTTAATATATTGTATATTAGTATATACAGGTCCTTCTAAAAAAATTAGCATATTGTGATAAAGTTCATTATTTTCTGTAATGTACTGATAAACATTAGACTTTCATATATTTTAGATTCATTACACACAACTGAAGTAGTTCAAGCCTTTTATTGTTTTAATATTGATGATTTTGGCATACAGCTCATGAAAACCCCAAATTCCTATCTAAAAAAATTAGCATATCATGAAAAGGTTCTCTAAACGAGCTATTAACCTAATCATCTGAATCAACTAATTAACTCTAAACACCTGCAAAAGATTCCTGAGGCTTTTAAAAACTCCCAGCCTGGTTCATTACTCAAAACCGCAATCATGGGTAAGACTGCCGACCTGACAGCTGTCCAGAAGGCCATCATTGACACCCTCAAGCAAGAGGGTAAGACACAGAAAGACATTTCTGAAGGAATAGGCTGTTCCCAGAGTGCTGTATCAAGGCACCTCAGTGGGAAGTCTGTGGGAAGGAAAAAGTGTGGCAGAAAACGCTGCACAACGAGAAGAGGTGACCGGACCCTGAGGAAGATTGTGGAGAAGGACTGATTCCAGACCTTGGGGGACCTGCGGAAGCAGTGGACTGAGTCTGGAGTAGAAATATCCAGAGCCACCGTGTACAGGCGTGTGCAGGAAATGAGCTACAGGTGCCGCATTCCCCAGGTCAAGCCACTTTTTAACCAGAAACAGCGGCAAAGGCGCCTGACCTGGGCTACAGAGAAGCAGCACTGGACTGTTGCTCAGTGGTCCAAAGTACTTTTTTCGGATGAAAGCAAATTTTGCATGTCATTCGGAAATCAAGGTGCCAGAGTCTGGAGGAAGACTGGGGAGAGGGAAATGCCAAAATGTCTGAAGTCCAGTGTCAAGTACCCACAGTCGGTGATGGTCTGGGGTGCCATGTCAGCTGCTGGTGTTGGTCCACTGTGTTTTATCAAGGGCAGGGTCAATGCAGCTAGCTATCAGGAGATTTTGGAGCACTTCATGCTTCCATCTGCTGAAAAGCTTTATGGAGATGAAGATTTCATTTTTCAGCACGACCTGGCACCTGCTCACAGTGCCAAAACCACTGGTAAATGGTTTACTGACCATGATATTACTGTGCTCAATTGGCCTGCCAACTCTCCTGACCTGAACCCCATAGAGAATCTGTGGGATATTGGGAAGAGAAAATTGAGAGACGCAAGACCCAACACTCTGGATGAGCTTAAGGCCGCTATCGAAGCATCCTGGGCCTCCATAACACCTCAGCAGTGCCACAGGCTGATGGCCTCCATGCCATGCCGCATTAAAGCAGTAATTTCTGCAAAAGGATTCCCGACCAAGTATTGAGTGCATAACTGAACATCATTATTTGAAGGTTGACTTTTTTTGTATTAAAAACACTTTTCTTTTATTGGTCGGATGAAATATGCTAATTTTTTGAGATAGGAAATTTGGGTTTTCATGAGCTGTATGCCAAAATCATCAATATTAAAACAATAAAAGGCTTGAACTACTTCAGTTGGTGTGTAATGAATCTAAAATATATGAAAGTCTAATGTTTATCAGTACATTACAGAAAATAATGAACTTTATCACAATATGCAAATTTTTTTAGAAGGACCTGTATATGGTGTTAGATCGGAATATTTGCTTTCAAACACATTGTGTATCATACTGTTATCTGCTACCGATTGCTATTTTAGATATTTCATGTATTAGTTATTTGTCTGTTTAGGAATAAAAATATATACTTACCTATAAAACGTGGTCACGGTTATCTTGAGTGCCCTGTTCTTTTATAATTCAAGTATTATAACCCCCATCAAGCTTGTTGTACTAGGGGGTTGTGGAGCCAAGTATTATAACCCCCAGCATGCTCCTTGTCTGAGGGGGTTGTAGTGCCAACTATTATACCCCCCAACATGCTTGTTGTCTGATGGGGTTGTGGTGCCAAGTATTATAACCTCCAACATGCTCATTGTCTGAGGGGGTTGTGGTGCCAAGTATTATAACCCCCAGAATGTTTGTTGTACTAGGGAATTGTGCCAAGTAGTATAACCCCAACATGCTTGTTGCAGTGGCGTCTCTAGCTTTCAAAATTTGGGGGGGGCACACTGGGGGCCAGGACAAAAGTAGGGGGGGCAGCTATAACAACTATACATTTACACAAGTACGCTTCGAAATGCTGCGATACTTTACCCAATACCTAAAACCGCAACAGGGAAGAAAAGTCCAGCTGTCTGTGGATGACACTTTTATAGAGAGGGGGATCTGTGGATGACACTGCTATGGGGGGGATCTGTGGATGCCACATACCGTGTATAGCATCTTATGCTATATGTGTCATCCACAGATCCACCCCATGACAGTGTCATCCCCATTTCCCCCTCCATAACAGTGTCATCCACAGATCCCCCTCCCCGCCTCTCACAGGAGTGTACATTTGACATTTCTAAACCGTAATCCATATCCTGCAGTAACTTTAACTTTAAATCAGGATTAAGCGGCCGCTCATCTCTACTAGTACCTTAACCTTACACCACTCGGCTAGCTTCGGTAACAGGGCCAGGCTACAGCCTACAGGTACTGCCTGTTAGTTGTTATCGAGCAAGCGCTGATTTCTGCAGGTCAGAGGATACGGATTACAGTTTAGAAGAAATGTACACTCCTGTGAGCGGTCCAGACCAGTGGCGGATCCAGAGCCTGGTCTCGGGAGAGGCACTTCCAGATTATTTTCTGTCCGCCGCCACAGAACAAGGGTGCTTATAGAACAGACTCCACAGTGTAGCGGTATACTGTATACTGTGTGGCACAGTGTAGCGGTATACTGTATATCGTGAGGCACAGTGTAGAGGTATACTGTATATCGTGGGGCACAGTGTAGAGGTATACTGTATATTGTGCGGCACAGTGTAGAGGTATACTGTATATCGTGGGGCACAGTGTAGAGGTATACGGTATACTGTGTGGCATGGTGCAGAGTTATACTGTATATCGTGTGGCACAGTGTAGAGGTATACTGTATATTGTGTGGCACAGTGTAGAGGTATACTTTATATTGTGGGGCACAGTGTAGCGGTATACTGTATATTATGGGGCACAGTGTAGCGGTATACTGTATATTGTGGGGCACAGTGTAGGCTATATGTCTATAACATAAACATATTTCACATGAACACTTACAGTTACTTGGCTTGGCCCTTGGGGATCTCGGACGCCACTTCCACACTTTGTCCGGGGGCTCGGCGGAGCTGATATTGTGTTTTATCCTAATGAGAAAGATTTCATAATAAGGATTTGGAGAAGGGGCAGAGGGATAGCAGAGCAGGGAGAGGCCGGTGCTGCTACTAGGGGGTCATACCATGGGGGAGTAATAAAGCCCACCATTATGCCCCCCAGTAGAAATAATTCTCCTTATAATGTGACAATGCAAAAAATACCCCCTTATGCCCCCAGTTGAGCTAATGTCCCCCATAATGTGCCAGTATAAAATACCCCTATATAGTGCCCCCAGTAAATGCCCCCATAATGCTCCTCTCCCCCTTCCTCCTAGTGCCCCCCATAATGTACCAGTATAAAATGCCCCAGTAGATGCCCTCAGTGTCCCCCATAATTTTGCAAGTATAAATTACCCCTTCTTAGTGCCCCCGTAGATGACTCCATAGTACTCCTCTCCCCCCTTCCCTATAGTACCCACCATAATGTGTCCCAGTATAAAATGCTACTGTACAGAGCCCCCCATATAAAACACCCCTTCTTTGTGTTGCCTCAGTAGATGCCCCTATAGTGCCCACCAATAATGTGCCAGTAATAAGCCCCCCATTACGTGCCAGTAATCATGTGCCATTATTAAGTCCCCCCCCATCATGTGCCATTATTAAGTCCCCCCCATCATGTGCCATTATTAAGTCCCCCCCCATCATGTGCCATTATTAAGTAAGTCCCCCCCATCATGTGCCATTATTAAGTCCCCCCCATCATGTGCCATTATTAAGTCCCGTCCCCATCATGTGCCATTATTAAGTCCCGCCCCCATCATGTGCCATTATTAAGTCCCGCCCCCATCATGTGCCATTATTAAGTCCCGCCCCCATCATGTGCCATTATTAAGTCCCCCCCATCATGTGCCATTATTAAGTCCCCCCCATCATGTGCCATTATTAAGTCCCCCCCGTCATGTGCCATTATTAAGTCCCCCCCCTTCAGTATCACTATTGTAAAAAAAAAAAAAAAAAAAAAAAAAAAAAAAAAAGAACACTTATACTTACCTCAGTGTCAGCGATGCGATGCAGGCCTCTTCTGGCCTGTGTCCCACGCTGTATGGCTCAGGCAGCGCGATGACGTCATCGCGCCGCCTGCGGCGGCCTCTGATAGGCTGCAGGCACTAGGCCGGCAGCCTATCAGAGCAAGGGGAAGGGACACGCCTCTCCCTCCCCTGCACCGCCGCTGGCACAGGCAGTAGTAAGGAGATGAGCGCAATGGAAGCGCTCATCTCCCTGTGCCCGGCGGCGGCGGCTCACTTTGGGGGGGGCGCATTTTAGTTGGGGGGGCACATGGGGGGCCGAGCATGATGTAGGGGGGGCCGTGGCCCCCTCTGGCCCGCCCCTGGCGACGCCACTGGCTTGTTGTACTAGGGGGTTGTGGTGCCAAGTATTATAACCCTCAGCAGCTTGTTGTACTAGGGGATTGTGCCAAGTAGTATAACCCCAACATGCTTGTTGTACTAGGAGGTTGTGGTGCCAAGTATTATAACCCCCAACATGCTCATTGTCTGAGGGGGTTGTAGTGCCAAGTATTATAACCCCCAGAATGTTTGTTGTACTAGGGGGTTGTGATGCAAAGTATTATAACCCCCACCATGCTCATTGTACTAGAGGGTTGTGGTGCCAAGTATTATAACCCCCAACATGCTTGTTGTCTGAGGGGGTTGTAGTGCCAAGTATTATAACCTCCAGCATGTTCGTTGTACTAGGGGGTTGTGGTGCCAAGTATTATAACCCCCAGCATGCTCGTTGTACTAGGGGGTTGTGGTGCCAAGTATTATAACCCCCAGCATGCTCGTTGTACTAGGGGGTTGTGATGGCAAGTATTATAACCCCCATCAAGCTTGTTGTACTAGGGGGTTGTGGTGACAAGTATTATAACCCCCAGCATGCTCCTTGTCTGAGGGGGTTGTGGTGCCAACTATTATTTACCCTCAACATGCTTGTTGTCTGATGGGGTTGTGGTGCCAAGTATTATAACCCCCAACATGCTCTTTGTCTGAGGGGGTTGTGGTGCCAAGTATGATAACCCCCAGCATGCTCGTTGTACAAGGGAGTTGTGGTGCCAAGTATTATAACACTCAACATGCTCGTTGTACTAGGGGGTTGTGGTGCCAAGTATTATAACCCCCAGCATGCTTGTTGTACTAGGGGGTGATGGTGCCAAGTATTATAACCCCCAACATGCTCGTTGTACTAGGGGGTTGTGGTGCCAAATATTATAACCCCCAACATGCTCTTTGTCTGAGGGGGTTGTGGTGCCAAGTATTATAACCCTCAGCAGCTCGTTGTACTAGGAGGTTGTGATGCAAAGTATTATAACCCCCAGCATGTTCGTTGTACTAGGGGGTTGTGGTGCCAAGTATTATAACCCCCAGCATGCTCGTTGTACTAGGGGGTTGTGGTGGCAAGTACTATAACCCCCAGCATGCTCGTTGTACTAGGGGGTTGTTGTGGCAAGTACTATAACCCCCAACATGCTCGTTGTACTAGGAGGTTGTGGTGCCAAGTAGTATAACCCCCAACATGCTCGTTGTACTAGGGGGTGATAGTGCCAAGTATTATAACCCCCAACATGCTCGTTGTACTAGGAGGTTGTGATGCAAAGTATTATAACCCCCAACATGCTCGTTGTACTAGGGGGTTGTGGTGACAAGTATTATAACCCCCAACATGCTTGTTGTAAAAGGGGATTGTGTTGCCAAGTATTACAACCCCCAATATGCTCGTTGTACTAGGGGGTTGTGGTGACAAGTATTATAACCCCCAACATGCTTGTTGTAAAAGGGGATTGTGTTGCCAAGTATTACAACCCCCAATATGCTCGTTGTACTAGGGGGTTGTGGTGCCAAGTATTATAACCCCCAGCATGCTCGTTGGACTAGGGGGTTGTGATGCCAAGTATTATAACCCCCAACATGCCCGTTGTACTAGGGGGTTGTGGTGCCAAGTATTATTACCCCCAGCATGCTCGTTGTACTAGGGGTTTGTGGTGCCAAATATTATAACCCCCAGCATGCTCATTGTCTGAGAAGGTTGTGGTGCCAAGTATTATAACCTCCAACATGCTTGTTGTCTGAGGGGGTTGTGGTGCCAAGTATCATAACTCCCAGCATGCTTGTTGTACTAAGGGGTTGTGGTGCCAAGTATTATAACCCCAGCATGCTCGTTGTACTAGGGGGTTATGGTGCTAAGTATTTTAACCCCCTGCATGCTCGTTGTACTAGGGGGTTGGAGTACTAAGTATTATAGCCCTTATCATGCTCGTTGTCTGGGGGGAGTATTTCTGCAGATTGCCCAACCTGCTCGTTTTCTAGGGGTGAGATTTATACTTACACGCTGCTGCTACTCCTGTTTCTTCCGATGTTCGGGTCCTGCACGTGATTCTCCGATGCTCTCCGGTGGGGATTCCAAGATCTCGCGAGAACTTGAGCTCCTTTTTCCTGGGTGTGAGCAGTCTGCTCTGTCTGGATCACGCTCACAGCCAGGGAGAAGGAGACGCCCACTGAGAAAATCTCAGTCTCCTCCTCATTGTTCTGATACTCCTCATTAGTATACCAGACTCAAAAAACTACGGGGGCTACAGCGGACGAACTTTTGAATAAACAAAACAAAAAAAAAAACAGCCAGGGCATCAGTGGGGGCCGCCCTATAAGGTAACACTCTAATTACACTTTGTCAAAACTGATGAATTAAGGGATTTCAATATGGTAATGGTTTTGAGTTTAATAAATTGATGGGTATAATTGAAAAATGTGGTCACTATTTAGGATTGAAAATAAATTGGGGAAAATCACATTTGATGCTATTAGGTGGGCAAGATGAGGAGAGGAGCTTTAATGTACACATTGTGGATAGGGGAAGTAGTTTTAAGTACTTGGGGCCTGGGGGTAAACATCGCTCAGGATTTGGATGAGTATGTTAAATTAAACGTATTCCCCCTCATTGATAAACTGAGAAAAATAATCCAGATTTGGAGGTTACCCTTGTCAATGATGGGTCGAATTAATTTGATAAAGATGGTTTATCTCCCTAAAATTCTCTATGTCTTTCAGTGTGGTTGTCAGGTAGAGTTTTTGGTATTATAGATAGGTTGATAAGAGATCTTATTTGGAAGGGAAGTACTTCTAGGATAAAAAAATATATTGCAGTTATCTGTTAAGGGGGGGGGGGGGGGGGAGGGGGGGGGTTAATGTAAGAAAAAATAAGGGGCAGTAACGTGTTAAAACCTAGAGTTTATTAGGACAATTAAAGATCCCAAACTGGGAAGAGAAAGCCCCTACCAGACAAACTAAACAAACAACGATGCGGGACCCACGTAAGTGAGTCACCCATAGGTGAAGTCCGCTATCAAACAATATAAGGAAGCGGAACTGACCAACAAACAGGCACTATATTGAGTCTACGGCAGTGTGCCAAAGACCTATGAATATGCCAAAAGGCGAATAAAAAAGGGTAGATCTTACCAGTGGTACATATCAGGACCTGGTAGTCCAATACACAGGAGGTGGAAGAGATTCTCATGCTTGAAAACGTCCTCTAGCCGGTTATACCTTGGTACCAAAAGGCTACAGGGAAAATAACTGTCCCTGTTGATGCCCTACTTGGCCTATGAATCCCTAAGGTAACCTCCTAACACGGGGTCCTATCCCCGCAAGGGGTGGCCCCGTCCGGAACCTGACCATAATAAATGAACCCTAAATAGCCCTGTGGGGACAAGGGAATTGGCCCTATTGGTGATGAGAGCTACCAGGGTATGGGGAACTAGTGTGATATATATATTCGAAGTCCCTATGCGTTTAGTTTTTAGGAAAATATCAAACTTTAAAGGGAAAAGGTACCTCCACTTCAAAAGGGACCCCCTAACTCGTCAGGGAAAAAGGGGTCGTAAGTAGAGGAAATATCTCCACTCCTAACACAGTTGGATAGTTATCTCAGTTGGAGGGAGGGGGGGAAACCATAAAGGTTGCGCAGACCTAGATGGACCAACGTGGTCCAAATCAGTCCAGATACTGTTTAAGTCATGGAACACGTGTGGCATCTACCATGAAGAGCGGCAGTACAGTTTGGCATGCCGCCTATCTATCGGCGTCTGTCCGGGGGGGGGGGGGGGGGGGGGGGTAATGGCACTTTCAAATTGTTTTTTGTATTTTTGAGTCCTTAAAAGTCCGATTTGAGTCCTTAAAAAAAGAATTTGGGATTGCTCATCACTAGATTTGGATAGATTTAAAAAGGTGCCCATGGAAAGTATTCACCACTTTCTTGATATTAGAAAGTTAAACGGTAGTATCTTGAGAAGATATAAATTACTATTAAAGATTTAACAAAGTAAGACCAAAATAGTGGGTAAAGAAATGGGAAAAAAGACATTGAAGGGTTATCGGATACACAGTGGGAGGATATATTGAGGAATAGTTCTTTGGTCTCAATGAGGGCCCCACATGGGGTATTCCAATGATTTTTTATTCATAGGTTACATCGTTCGCCTCTATTACTTAAAAAAATGGGTTTGAAATCCACAGATGAATGTTTTAGATATGGTATGGAACAGGCAGGTCTTTTTCATTTATTTTGGAGATGCCCAAAATTGTTCCGATACTGGCCTGAGATAGCGGATATTGTAAAAAAAAAAAAAAAGTTATGGGAGTACAAATAGAGGGAGATTCAGTGGTTTGTATATTAGGCGGTACAATACGAGGGTGTCAAGGTTGCAGATGCAAGGTTCTTCTCCTGGTTCTCTCCACCGTGGACAGGGGACCCCGAACAGCCCCGATCTGCATCGGCTCCTCCTGGTTACCGTCTGCCGCCACAGGAACAGGAAGCCTTAAGGGTTCCGACCGGCGCTCCGTTAGAGGCAGGGTCTGTTGTCGCTCCTGTCGTCTTTCCTGGAAGCGGCGATTCAGGTGGGTTACTGAGTCCATCAGGCCCCTCAAGGAGCCCGACACCCCAATGTGGGCGAGCTCATCCTTGAGCTGCTCAGACAAACCGATACGGAACTGGTCAATCAAGGCCACCTCGTTCAAGCCCGTATCCGGGGCTACCTCACGGAATTCCATGATGTAAACCTCCACTGGACATCTGCGCTGGCGGAGGGTGCGCAAGGTACCCTTGGCGGTTGAAGAATGCAGGGGGTCATCATAAAGTCTTTGCATAGCTGCGGCAAAGGACTTCCAAGATGCCAGCACTGGGTCATCGGTTAGTAGGAGTTGGTGCGCCCAGGTCTGGGGAGGCCCTGAGAGCAAGGAAATTGCTGTGCGTACCTTGACGAAGTCCGTGGCATATGTACGCGGCTTCAGGGAAAACAACAGCTCGCAGGAGATGATGAAGGAGCGGTACTTCCTCCGATCTCCTGAAAACCGCTCAGGGAGGCTGACTGACGGCTCGCTAGAGACCACTTCCAGGGTGCACGCCGGCGTAGGGGGCGGCGAGGGTGGTAGCGCGGTGCGCTCTGCGATGCGCTGCTCCTGTGTGGCAACCCTCGGCAGCAGGTGCTCATGACTGGCTTGCATCTCCTGGAAGGCCTGCGTCATGAGGTTAAGTTGCTGGGTCATGGCCGTCATGGGATCCACTGCTTTTGCGGGTTCCATGGTGAAGGCTGAGTTATTCTGTCAAACCTCCCAGGGAGCCAGTAGTGGGATGAGGAACCCACTGGCAGTAAGCAGCTGACAGCCCAGAACGCGGTACAAGTTTAGGGATAATCCAAGAGGGGTAGCCAATGTCCAATCCGGGTCGAGGCAGGCAGCGAAGGTTCAAGGCGGAAGACAGTCCAGGGGTCAGTAGCCGGGAAGGATTCAAAGAAACAACAGGCAATAGGAGGATCTGCAGGGAGGCTAGGTGTTTACCATAAGGTGGAATAACTCAGCAATGAGCCAGAGCTCAGGCCAGGTCTTTATAGCCAGGGAAGGTAGGAACCACCCTCCCCAGGAACCAATGGCAGGTGAGGAAGGTGGAAGGTGTGTACTGGGAATCTCCCTCAGCAAGGCTCACACCTAACAGCCGGATAATGCAGGAACGCTATGCACCCGGAAATGTGGGAGCAGCCTGCGCACGCGCACACGCCGCGCACCCGCACCTCGGGCACCAGGTGTTTTACCGAGCTGAAGGGGAACCCGCGCCCTGCACCGTGCCCGTGGTCCCCGAGTAGGGGTAACACCCCCTGCTTCCTGACAGAACCCCCGCCTCCGGACGCGACCCTGGGAAGGCCTCTCGGGGTGAGCCCGATGGAACGCCCGCACCTTGGCGGCCGCATGGACATTCCCCAAGGGCTCCCAGGAACGTTCCTCGGGACCGTACACCTTCCAGTGGATGAGATACTCCAGGACCCCACGCCGGCGGCGGGAGTCCAGGATCTCCTGGACTTCATACTCATCATCGTTATTCACCTGGATGGGAGGTGGTGGAGCAGGTGACCGGTCCGGGAACGGGTTGGCACGGTGTGGTTTCAACAAGGACACGTGGAATACCGGGTGGATTCCAAGGGAAGTAGGCAACCGGAGCTTGGCTGCAACGTTGTTGACCATACTCACGATCTTGAAGGGACCAAGGTAACGGGGTCCCAGTTTTCGGGAGGGACAGGACAGCTTGAGGTGCTGTGTGGAAAGCCACACCTTGTCCCCGTCTTTGTACCTGGGGAACTCTGTGCGTCTACGGTCTGCCTGCGTCTACGGTCTGCTGAGCGGCCTGGAGTTGTTGCGTTAGGGTCTGCCTCAGTTCTCGTAGGAGCCGGAGCCGTTGAGCCACTTCAGGCACCGAGACATCAAGGGGGAGATCCGGGAGAGTTGCGGGATAATAGCCATAGTTGGCATAGAATGGTGAGAGCCCGGTGGAGGAATGAAGCTGATTATTGAAGGAAAATTCCGCAAAGGGGAGATGGCTCACCCAGTCGTCTTGTAGATGGGATGTGTAACAGCGAAGGAACTGTTCTAGGGTTTGGTTGGTCCATTCGGTCTGCCCATTGGACTGGGGGTGATAGGCAGAAGACAGGCTGCGAGTGATATGAAGGCTACGGCAAAACTGGGTTCAAAAGCGGGAGGTGAATTGCGAGCCCCGGTGAGTTTGCGGGAATAAAAGGCAATGGGATGGAGAAGCTGCTTCTCCCCTTGGACCTGGGAGAGAACAGCCCCGATAGCCCCCTCGGAGGCGTCGGTCTCCAGAAAAAACGGGCAAGAGGCGTCCGGTTGTACCAGTATAGGTGCCTGTGTAAACAGCCTCTTAAGGTGCTGGAATGCCTGTTGGACCTTCGGGGTCCATTCACACAGGGTGTTGCTCCTGGTCAGAGCAGTGATGGGAGCGCAGATCGCTGAAAAGTTCTGAATGAATCGGCGGTAAAAATTGGCAAAACCAATGAACTGCTGCACCATCCGCCGATTGCAGGGGACAGGCCAATTCTGGACGGCCTGGATCTTCCTGGGGTCCATCTCCACTCGGCCTGGGGATAGGATGTAGCCCAGGAACTCAATGGACGAGACTTCGAAGGTGCTTTTTTCAAGCTTGCCATAGAGACTGTGGGTCCGCAGACGCTGGAGCACCGATTTGACATGCCGTTCGTGTTGTGGCAGTGATCTGGAGAAGACAAGGATATCATCCAGATATACCACAACATGGGTATCCAACAGGTCACGGAAGACGTCATTGATGAAGCACTGAAATGTGGCAGGGGCGTTACAGAGCCCGAAGGGCATGACAAGGTACTCGTAGTGCCCAAACCGTGAGCGGAATGCTGTCTTCCACTCATCCCCTTCCCTGACACGAATCAGATTGTAGGCCCCCCGGAGGTCGATCTTGGTGAAGAAACAGGCATCCTTGACTCTGTCCAGTAAGTCGGGAATGAGAGGGAGTGGGTACCGGTTCTTCTTGGTGATGTCGTTCAGGGCCCGGTAATCGACACAGTGCCGGAGACCCCCATCTTTTTTCCCCACAAAGAAGATGCCGGCCCCAACTGGAGAGGTCGAGGGACGGATGAACCCCTTCGCTAGGCTCTCCTCTATGTAGTCCTTCAGGGCCCTGGTCTCAGGTTCGGACAGATTGTACAAGCGCCCGTACGGCAGTGGGGCTCCAGGGAGCAGGTCAATGGGGCAATCATAGGGCCTGTGTGGCGGCAAGGCGTCTGCTCCTTTTTTTTTCAAAAACGTCTGCATAGTCCTGATATTTGTCAGGTAGTCTGTGTTCAAAGGTGCCCAGAACCGTAGGAGGGAGTGAGACGCGTGAACAGGAGAACCTGAGGGGGGCGTGAAGGTGATTGAGCCAGAGGTCCAGTTACTCGTGGGGTTGTGTCTCCTAAGCCAGGGGATGCCTAGAATGACTGGAAACAAGGGGGAAGGCACGATGTCCCACACGATCTTCTCGGAATGGTAAAGGCCGATGCGGAGGAACAAGGGATGGGATTCCATGGCGATAGATCCTGTCTTTAGGGTGCTGCCATCCACCAGATGCAGCTGGGATGGGTTCTTCTTAGGGCGCAACGGGATGCCTAGTTGGGAAGCCAGATCCTTGTCCATAAAACAGCCGCTTGCGCCCGAATCAATGATGGCAGAGAGATCAATATTGTTGTTGCCCAGCTGCAGGGAAACAGGGATGGTGAGATGAGACGAGTTGTTATACATAGGTAGGTTAATGCATACCGTGGGTGTCTCCGGCCTACCTTCGGGAGGTTTGATGGGACAGTCCTTCAGGAAATGGCCCGGTTTTGCGCAGTATAAACACAGATGCAAGAAATGGCCCGGTTTTGCGCAGTATAAACACAGATGCAAGGTTCTTCTCCTGGTTCTCTCCACCGTGGACAGGGGACTCCGAACAGCCCCAATCTGCATCGGCTCCTCCTGGTTACCGTCTGCCGCCACAGGAACAGGAAGCCTTAAGGGTTCCGACCGGCGCTCCGTTAGAGGCGGGGTCTGTTGTCGCTCCTGTCGTCTTTCCTGGAAGCGGCGATCCAGGTGGGTTACTGAGTCCATCAGGCCCCCCAAGGAGCCCGACACCCCAATGTGGGCGAGCTCATCCTTGAGCTGCTCGGACAAACCGATGCGGAACTGGTCAATCAAGGCCACCTCGTTCAAGCCCGTATCCGGGGCTACCTCACGGAATTCCATGATGTAATCCTCCACTGGACGTCTGCGCTGGCGAAGGGTGCGCAACGTACCCCTGGCGGTTGAAGAATGCAGGGGGTCATCATAAAGTCTTTGCATAGCTGCGGCAAAGGACTTCCAAGATGCCAGCACTGGGTCATCGGCTAGTAGGAGTTGGTGCGCCCAGGTCTGGGGAGGCCCTGAGAGCAAGGAAATTGCCGTGCGTACCTTGACGAAGTCCGTGGCATATGTACGCGGCTTCAGGGAAAACAACAGCTCGCAGGAGATGATGAAGGAGCGGTACTTCCTCCGATCTCCTGAAAACCGCTCAGGGAGGCTGACTGACGGCTCGCTAGAGACCACTTCCAGGGTGCGCGCCGGCGTAGGGGGAGGCGAGAGTGGTAGCGCGGTGCGCGGTGCGCTCTGCGATGCGCTGCTCCTGTGTGGCAACCCTCGGCAGCAGGTGCTCATGACTGGCTTGCATCTCCTGGAAGGCCTGCGTCATGAGGTTAAGTTGCTGGGTCATGGCCGTCATGGGATCCACTGCTTTTGCGGGTTCCATGGTGAAGGCTGAGTTATTCTGTCAAACCTCCCAGGGAGCCAGTAGTGGGATGAGGAACCCACTGGCAGTAAGCAGCTGACAGCCCAGAACGCAGTACAAGTTTAGGGATAATCCAAGAGGGGTAGTCAATGTCCAATCTAGGTCGAGGCAGGCAGCGAAGGTTCAAGGCGGAAGACAGTCCAGGGGTCAGTAGCCGGGAAGGATACATAGAAACAACCTGCAAATAATAAATAAAAAAATCACCAGTAAGCAAAAAAGTTAACGTTCTGTTCAAAAAGTTAAATAAAGTTTATATGTTCCGTTCAAATGTTATTATAAAGTTAATAAATTTATTGCGTTGTGGCCTGTATTTTTATTTTTTTTTTATTTTTTTTTTACCTTCCAGGTGGACCAACCGATCGACTATCTGCAGCACTGATGTGCATTCTGACAGAAGCATTGCGCTGCTGTCATATTACACAAAAGTCGGTGTATGCGGTGCTGCAAGACGAGATTTCTCCTCTGCAGTAAAAGATACGTTTGCCGAGGCATATGAGCTGAGGGGGCGGCGGTGTTCATATGCTTTGGCAAACACTTTGTATATAAAAAAAATAATAAAATTTTTTTTAAAAAATCCCGGCAATGATTTATTCATCCACATCGATTGATGTGAATGGAGAAATCGGGTTTGCCAGGGCATACGAGCTAAGTGGGTATATATGTTGGGCGGAGCTCCAATGTCCTGGCAGACGCCGGTCCCCTCTTTTTTTTTTTTGGGGCAGAGATTTTTTCATCCACATTGAGTGACACTTTTTTGCAGCCTAGGTGGGCAAAGGGGCCCACATTCCAAAGAGCACCTTTCAGATTTCACAGGGCATTTTTTACAGATTTTGATTTCAAACTGCTTCTCACGCATTAGGGCCCCTAAAATGGCAGGGCAGTATAACTACCCCACAAGTGACCCCATTTTGGAAAGAAGACACCCCAAGGTATTCCGTGAGGGGTATGGCGAGTTCCTAGAAGTTTTTATTTTTTGTCACAAGTTAGCGGAAAATGATGATTTTTTTTTTCTTACAAAGTCTCATATTCCACTAACTTGTGACAAAAAATAAAATCTTCCATGAACTCACTATGCCCATCACGAAATACCTTGGGGTGTCTTCTTTCCAAAATGGGGTCACTTGTGGGGTAGTTATACTGCCCTGGCATTTTAGGGGCCCTAATGCATGAGAAGTAGTTTGAAATCAAAATCTGTAAAAAATGTCCTGTGAAATCCTAAAGGTGCTCTTTGGAATGTGGGCCCCTTAGCCCACCTAGGCTCCAAAAAAGTGTCACACATGTGGTATCATCGTACTCAGGAGAAGTTGGGGAATGTGTTTTGGGGTGTCATTTTACATATACCCATGCTCGGTGAGATAAATATCTTGGTAAAATGCCAACTTTGTATAAAATAATTGGAAAAGTTGTCTTTTGCCGAGATATTTCTCTCACCCAGCATGGGTATATGTAAAAAGACACCCCAAAACACATTGCCCTACTTCTTCTGAGTACGGCGATACCACATGTGTGACACTTTTTTGCAGCCTAGGTGGGCAAATGGGCCCGCATTCCAAAGAGCACCTTTCAGATTTCACAGGGCATTTTTTACAGATTTTGATTTCAAACTACTTCCCACACATTAGGGCCCCTAAAATGCCAGGGCAGTATAACTACCCCACAAGTGACCCCATTTTGGAAAGAAGACACCCCAAGGTATTTCATGATGGGCATAGTGAGTTCATGGAAGTTTTTATTTTTTGTCACAAGTTAGTGGAATATGAGACTTTGTAAGAAAAAATTCATCATTTTCCGCTAACTTGTGACAAAAAATAAAAAGTTCTATGAACTCACTATGCCCATCAGCGAATACCTTAGTGTGTCTACTTTCCGAAATGGGGTAATTTGTGGGGTTTTTCTACTGTCTGGGTATTGTAGAACCTCAGGAAACATGACAGGTGCTCAGAAAGTCAGAGGTACATTTTTGTACCATAGTTTGTAAACGCTATAACTTTTACCCAAACCATTTTTCTTTTTTTTACCCAAACATTTTTTTTTGATCAAAGACATGTAGAACAATAAATTTAGAGAGAAATATTTATATATAGATGTTGTTTAAGAAAAAAAAAATTACAACTGAAAGTGAAAAATGTCATTTTTTTCAAAAATTTAGTTAAATTTCGATTAATAACAAAAAAAGTCAAAATGTCAGCAGCAATGAAATACCACCAAATGAAAGCTCTATTAGTGAGAAGAAAAGGAGGTAAAATTCATTTGGGTGGTAAGTTGCATTACCGAGCAATAAACGGTGAAAGTAGTGTAGTTCAGAATTGTAAAAAGTGGTCTGGTAATTAAGGTTGTTTAAGCTAGGGGGGCTGAGGTGGTTAAACAGTTTATTGTCATCTGCAAAAATTGATATTTTACTGTGAAAGCCTTCTACAAGATCATTAATAAATATGACTATATGATGGATCATGTGACGGACCATGTGATGAACGCAGTGACGTCATCAAAGGTCCTATTGCTCACAGATGAAGAGAGAAGAGATGCCGGCTGCGCGAACAAGTGGATTAAGGCGAGTTAAATTAAAAAAAAATGTAACCCCTCCAGCCCTATTTTACTTACCATTCTGTATTCAGAATGCTATTATTTTCCCTTATAACCATGTTATAAGGGAAAATAATAATGATCGGGTACCCATCCCGATCGTCACCTAGCAACCGTGCGTGAAAATCGCACCGCATCCGCACTTGCTTGCAGATGCTTGCGATTTTCACTCAACCCTATTCATTTCTATGGGGCCTGCGTTACGTGAAAAACCCACAAAGAGGAGCATGCTGCGATTTTCACGCAACGCACAAGTGATGCGTGAAAATCACAGCTCGTTTGCACAGCCCCATAGAAATGAATGGGTCAGGATTCAGTGCAGGTGCAATGCGTTCACCTCACGCATCGCATCCGGGCGGAATACTCGCCCGTGTGAAAGGGGCCTTAGAAAACCTTCAAACAGTTTACACACAACAGATATTAAACTTAGAACAGTAGGTTAGTTGGATGCACAGGGTGGCTGATACACCAAAAAGGGTGCTCTCAAACTCACAGCGTCACCCCGCTGTTAGAAAGCAAAAGTATCGATAGGAATGATTGGGCACACCTAAGATACTTGGTAACCAATATTTATTAAAGTAGTTAGAATAATTAAAGTATTTGGACAGTAGTAAAAGACAGTGAAAAAAGACAACAGTACGGATTTCGCCGCAATGTTAATTTACAAAACTGCCGCGTGATTTGGACAGCAATCAAATGGCGATTAAATGTGTGTGTGACCGAAAGGAGGCTCAAAATTGGTCACCAACTGGCAGTGCTGGTGATTGACAGCCTCATTGCGGCCACAGCGGACAAAAGGAGTTAATATTCCAATAGTGATAAATCAATTGATTGCTCAGTGGATTTAAAATGCAATGTGGGTAATAAACATATAGAGATATATATAAAAATAAAAATAAAATTAAAATAGTAATGTCCAGATATAGCAGGTCGGGATCCCTCTGGTATTGTCACCGACTTTAACGCAGCATAAGAGTGTTTAAAAGAAGTTACGATGTTCAGAATCAAAGTAGCTCCGTCTCTGACCCGGCGGCGTCCCGCTTACAGTCAGAGATTGATCCGGCAGTGAGACAGTAGTCAATTAGGGAACAGTCTTACCAGTGTTGGAGGATTCTCCTAAGTCGGAGATACCTCAGCCGTCTGTCGAAACCCTCTTTCGGTTTTTGTCTTTATTGTTGAATGGATCCAGCGGTAATTTGTGTGCGTCACTTGTGGTTTACTGCACGTGGTCCCGCTTGTTGGCTCCAGAAATGCCGAGTTTCTGGGATAGGTTTCAGATCGGCTCCGTTCGATACACTGGCTCAGAATGGTCCTTAGGTCAGTTGGATGCGGTGCACTCGCATAAAATTGGGGGGTCAGACCAGACGCGTTTCGGGGCTATAGTGTCCCCTTCCTCAGTGGCTATCCGACCTCCCCAAATGGTCATCCTTTTATACCCTGTACAAGGGCTTTACAAGACCCGATCTGGATTTTAATTCCGGAAGTCTTATGTGAGTCATTAACCCATCAAATGAAAGTTAACTCTTTGGTGTATTGTGCCGGCTTTACTTGCTTCGTTTTAGATTAAACATGATCGGTCTATGCTGTAACTTGTCCGATCATATTATCTTTTAAACTTAATAAAATAGAATAGAAGTAAAGTTGAAACTGAAAGCAAAAGTAAACAATAATAGATAATTTAACATTTCACTTGCGTTTTTGTTTTTCCCACAATCCGCCGAAGCGGTTGCATATTGGATGATGTTTCAAACGATAATCTAATTGCAGCATAAATAGTACATTATGACCGAAATTTATAACAAAGTTCATATAATGTATAAAAACAGTGTAGGTTAAAATAGAGAATCTAGATAGGAGAATAGAAAGATAGATGTAAAAAAGATGTATAATGAAACAAATATAAAAATAGTTTTAATTTTTCTTGGTCCTGCTCGATTAATGTTTCATCGTGCTCTGACATCAGAGTGTTTTCGTATAGTTTATCCTTGTATTAGAGAATCGGTAATTTGTTCCCATAGGCATAGTTTATATACTAATGGATATATCAGTTCACATTTAGTCTTCTTTAGAATTTTGGAAACATTATGTGTCCTATCGATACATATTTTAATTAGTGACCAAAAATGTAAAATATATATAATGAAAAATGTATATAGTAGAGAATGTGTATAGTGTAAAAAATGGTAAAAAAATGTATATAATAGAAAAAAAAAATTTAGAAAAGTATTTTTTTTGAAATTTTTTTTTTTTCCTTTCAAGTCTATAAAAAATCTGTAGAAACTCTATAGAAAATATAAAAAAATATAAAAAATATATAAAAGAGGAAATTGGGATGTAAAAATAGATAAAAATGTATTGTCTCTAAAAGTTATTAAAAATATTTGTGTGTAAAATGTAGACCATTATTTCGAAATTGTGAAATGCACTGGTGGTTTTGAGTAAAGTATAAAATATGTCACAATGGGTCCTATAAAAGTTCCACATAATATGTGTTGTATAAATATGAAATGGATAACATGCCTAACGTTGCTGAAGTCCAATATTATTATCCCCAAAAAAGCAAGAGAAAGAAGAAGAAAAAATTTGGAAAATATTGGAAAAATATTGAAAAATATTGAAAAAAATTTTTTTTTTTGAAAAGTATTGAAAAAATATTTTTTTTTCTTCTTTTTTCCTTTCTCTTGTTTTTCTTACTTGACTAATGTTACGTAGGGTGGTTGGGATGATGCCATACACAGTCGGTCGACCGACTGTGTATGGCATCATCCCAACCACCCTACGTAACATTAGTCAAGTAAGAAAAACAAGAGAAAGGAAAAAAGAAGAAAAAAAAAATATTTTTTCAATATTTTCCCAATTTTTTCTTCTCCTTTCTCTTGCTTTTTTGGGGATAATAATATTGGACTTCAGCAACGTTAGGCATGTTATCCATTTCATATTTATACAACACATATTATGTGGAACTTTTATAGGACCCATTGTGACATATTTTATACTTTACTCAAAACCACCAGTGCATTTCACAATTTCGAAATAATGGTCTACATTTTACACACAAATATTTTTAATAACTTTTAGAGACAATACATTTTTATCTATTTTTACATCCCAATTTCCTCTTTTATATATTTTTTATATTTTTTAATATTTTCTATAGAGTTTCTACAGATTTTTTATAGACTTGAAAGGGGAAAAAAAAAAAACTTTTCAAAAAAAATACTTTTCTAAAAATCTTTTTCTATTATATACATTTTTTTTACCATTTTTTACACTATACACATTCTCTACTATATACATTTTTCATTATATATATTTTACATTTTTGGTCACTAATTAAAATATGTATCGATAGGACACATAATGTTTCCAAAATTCTAAAGAAGACTAAATGTGAACTGATATATATCCATTAGTATATAAACTATGCCTATGGGAACAAATTACCGATTCTCTAATACAAGGATAAACTATACGAAAACACTCTGATGTCAGAGCACGATGAAACATTAATTGAGCAGGACCAAGAAAAATTAAAACTATTTTTATATTTGTTTCATTATACATCTTTTTTACATCTATCTTTCTATTCTCCTATCTAGATTCTCTATTTTAACCTACACTGTTTTTATACATTATATGAACTTTGTTATAAATTTCGGTCATAATGTACTATTTATGCTGCAATTAGATTATCGTTTGAAACATCATCCAATATGCAACCGCTTCGGCGGATTGTGGGAAAAACAAAAACGCAAGTGAAATGTTAAATCATCTATTATTGTTTACTTTTGCTTTCAGTTTCAACTTTACTTCTATTCTATTTTATTAAGTTTAAAAGATAATATGATCGGACAAGTTACAGCATAGACCGATCATGTTTGATCTAAAACGAAGCAAGTAAAGCCGGCACAATACACCAAAGAGTTAACTTTCATTTGATGGGTTAATGACTCACATAAGACTTCCGGAATTAAAATCCAGATCGGGTCTTGTAAAGCCCTTGTACAGGGTATAAAAGGATGACCATTTGGGGAGGTCGGATAGCCACTGAGGAAGGGGACACTATAGCCCCGAAACGCGTTTGGTCTGACCCCCCAATTTTATGCGAGTGCACCGCATCCAACTGACCTAAGGACCATTCTGAGCCAGTGTATCGAACGGAGCCGATCTGAAACCTATCCCAGAAACTCGGCATTTCTGGAGCCAACAAGCGGGACCACGTGCAGTAAACCACAAGTGACGCACACAAATTACCGCTGGATCCATTCAACAATAAAGACAAAAACCGAAAGAGGGTTTCGACAGACGGCTGAGGTATCTCCGACTTAGGAGAATCCTCCAACACTGGTAAGACTGTTCCCTAATTGACTACTGTCTCACTGCCGGATCAATCTCTGACTGTAAGCGGGACGCCGCCGGGTCAGAGACGGAGCTACTTTGATTCTGAACATCGTAACTTCTTTTAAACACTCTTATGCTGCGTTAAAGTCGGTGACAATACCAGAGGGATCCCGACCTGCTATATCTGGACATTACTATTTTAATTTTATTTTTATATATATCTCTATATGTTTATTACCCACATTGCATTTTAAATCCACTGAGCAATCAATTGATTTATCACTATTGGAATATTAACTCCTTTTGTCCGCTGTGGCCGCAATGAGGCTGTCAATCACCAGCACTGCCAGTTGGTGACCAATTTTGAGCCTCCTTTCGGTCACACACACATTTAATCTCCATTTGATTGCTGTCCAAATCACGCGGCAGTTTTGTAAATTAACATTGCGGCGAAATCCGTACTGTTGTCTTTTTTCACTGTCTTTTACTACTGTCCAAATACTTTAATTATTCTAACTACTTTAATAAATATCGGTTACCAAGTATCTTAGGTGTGCCCAATCATTCCTATAGATATTAAACTTACCGGCCTATAATTTCCGGGGTCTGTTTTTGGACCCTTTTTGAATATTGGCACCACATTTGTTATGCACCAATCCTGTGGAACACTCCCTGTCAGTATAGAGTCTGTAAATATCAGAAATAAGGGTCTGGCTATGACATTACTTAATTATCTTAGGGGGCGGGGGGGGGGGGGGGGGCATCCGGTCCTGGTGTTTTGTCTATTTTAATCTTTTTAAGACGCCATTGTACTTCTTCCTGGGTCAGGTAGGGCACTTTTAATGGGAAATTTACTTTTACATTCTGCGTTTCATCTGACAGTGGAGAAAAAAAATAATAGCTTTGCTTTCTCCTCATCGCTCTCTGCAGCTCCCCCCTCATTGCTCTGTAGGGGGCCGACACCTTCAGATTTATACTTTTTACCATTTATATAATTGAAGAACATTTTAGGGTTAGTTTTGCTCTCTTTGACAATTAATCTCTCGGTCTCTAGTTTGGCTTCCTTTATTTCTTTTTTACATATTCTATTTTTTTCCTTATAGTTTTTTCAGTGCTTCCTCGCTACCAACCTGTTTAAGGGTACTTTCACACTTGCGACAGAGGATTCTGGCAGGCAGTTCCATCGCCGGCACTGCCTGCCGAATGCGGCAATCTGCATGCAAACGGACAGCATTTGTAGACGGATCCGGATCCGTCTTACAAATGCATTGCAAGAACGGATCCGTCTCTCCGGATGTCATCCGGAGAAACAGATCCGTTATATTTTTTTTCACATGCGCAGACCAATAGGACGGATCCAGCATTGCGGTATTTTTAATGCCGGATCCAACACTAATACATTTTAATGTAAATTAATGCTGGATCCGGCGTTCCGGCAACTGATTCAGAACTTTGGACAGAGATAATTCCGCAGCATGCTGCAGTATTTCCTCCATCCAAAACGCTGTTCAGTGACTGAACTGAAGACATCCTGGTGCACCCTGAACGGATTTCTCTCCATTCAGAATGCATGGGGATAAAACTGATCAGTTCTTTTCCGGTATTGAACCCCTAGGACGGAACTCAGCGCCGGAAAAGAAAAACGCTAGTGTGAAAGTACCCTTTAGTGATTTAAATGCTTTCTTTTTGTCATTTATTGCTTTCTTTACAGCTCTCTATCTACATAGTTTTTTTTCCTGTTACTTAACCTTTTATTCCCATAAGGTATGTACCTTTCACAATTAGATTTTAGGATGCTTTTAAAAAATATCCCATTTTGTGGCTGTATTTTTATTTTGAGGACTATGTCCCAGTTAGTTAGGCCTATGGCCTCTCTTTAACCCCTTAAGGACACAGCCTTTTTACACCTTAGGACCAGGCCATTTTTTGCAAATCTGACCAGTGTCACTATAAGTGCTGATAACTTTAAAACGCTTTGACTTATCCAGGCCGTTCTGAGATTGTTTTTTCGTCACATATTGTACTTCATGACACTGGTAAAATGAAGTTAAAAAATTTTTTAGCAAATTTCAAAGTTTCAGTTTCTCTACTTCTGTAATACATAGTAATACCCCTAAAAATTGTGATGCCTTTACATTCCCCATATGTCTACTTCATGTTTGAATTATTTTGGGAATGATATTTTATTTTTTGGGGATGTTACAAGGCTTAGAAGTTTAGAAGCAAATCTTGAAATTTTTCAGAAATTTACAAAACCCCAATTTTTAGGGACCACTACAGCTCTGAAGTCACTTTGCGAGGCTTACATAATAGAAACCACCCAAAAATGACCCCATTCTATAAACTACACCCCTCAAGGTATTCAAAACTGATTTTACAAACTTCGTTAACCCTTTAGGTGTTGCACAAGAGTTATTGGCAAATGGGGATGAAATTTGAGAATTTCATTTTTTTGGCTAATTTTCCATTTTAACCCATTTTTTCCACTAACAAAGCAAGGGTTAACAGCCAAACAAGACTGTATCTTTATTGCCCTGACTCTGCCGTTTACAGAAACACCCCATATGTGGCCGTAAACTACTGTACGGCCACACAGCGGGGCGTAGAGTGAAAGGTGCGCCATATGGTTTTTGGAAGGCAGGTTTTGCTGGACTGTTTTTTTGACACCATGTCCCATTTGAAGCCCCCTGATGCACCCCTAGAGTAGAAACTCCATAAAAGTGACCCCATCTAAGAAACTACACCCCTCAAGGTATTCAAAACTGATTTTACTAACTTCATTAACCCTTTAGGTGTTGCACAAGAGTTATTGGCAAATGGGGATGAAATTTGAGAATTTCATTTTTTTGCCTAATTTTCCATTTTAACCCATTTTTTCCACTAACAAAGCAAGGGTTAACAGCCAAACAAGACTGTATCTTTATTGCCCTGACTCTGCCGTTTACAGAAACACCCCATATGTGGCCGTAAACTACTGTACGGCCACACAGCGGGGCGTAGAGTAAAAGGTGCGCCGTATGGTTTTTGGAAGGCAGTTTTTGCTGGACAGTTTTTTTGACACCATGTCCCATTTGAAGCCCCCCTGATGCACCCCTAGAGTAGAAACTCCATAAAAGTGACCCCATCTAAGAAACTACACCCCTCAAGGTATTCAAAACTGATTTTACAAAGTTTGTTAACCCTTTAGGTGTTGCACAAGATTTAATGGAAAATAGAGATACAATTTCAAAATTTCACTTTTTTGGCAGATTTTCCATTTTAATATTTTTTTTTCCAGTTACAAAGCAAGGGTTAACAGCCAAACAAAACTCATTATTTATGGCCCTGATTCTGTAGTTTACAGAAACACCCCATATGTGGTCGTAAACTGCTGTACGGGCACACGACAGGGCGCAGAAGGAAAGGAATGCCATACGGTTTTTGAAAGGCAGATTTTGCTGGACTGGTTTTATTGACACCATGTCCCATTTGAAGCCCCCCCTGATGCACCCCTAGAGTAGAAACTCCATAAAAGTGACCCCATCTAAGAAACTACACCCCTCAAGGTATTCAAAACTGATTTTACAAAGTTTGTTAACCCTTTAGGTGTTGCACAAGATTTAATGGAAAATAGAGATACAATTTCAAAATTTCACTTTTTTGGCAGATTTTCCATTTGAATATTTTTTTTCCAGTTACAAAGCAAGGGTTAACAGCCAATTAAAACTCATTATTTATGGCCCTGATTCTGTAGTTTACAGAAACACCCCATATGTGGTCGTAAACTGCTGTACGGGCACACGACAGGGCACAGAAGGAAAGGAATGCCATACGGTTTTTGGAAGGCAGATTTTGCTGGACTGGTTTTATTGACACCATGTCCCATTTGAAGCCCCCTGATGCACCCCTAGAGTAGAAACTCCAAAAAAGTGACCCCATTTTAGAAACTACAGGATAAGGTGGCAGTTTTGTTGGTACTAGTTTAGGTTACATATGATTTTTGGTTGCTCTATATTACACTTTTTGTGCGGCAAGGTAACAAGAAATAGCTTTTTTGGCACCGTTTTTTTTTGTTATTTACAACATTCATCTGACAGGTTAGATCATGTGGTAATTTTATAGAGCAGGTTGTCACGGACGCGGCGATACCTAATATGTATACAATTTTTTTTATTTATGTAAGTTTTACACAATGAATTAATTTTTAAAAGAAAAAAAAGTTTTAGTGTCTCCATAGTCTAAGAGCCATAGTTTTTTTTAGTTTTTGGGCGATTATCTCAAGTAGGGTCTCATTTTTTGCGGGATGAGATTACGGTTTTATTGGCACTATTTTGGGGTGCATATGACTTTTTGATCGCTTGCTGTTACACTTTTTGTGAAGTAAGATGACAAAAAATTCCTTTTTTTACACCGTTTCTTTTTTTTTTTTTTTACGGTGGTCACCTGAGGGGTTAGGTCATGTGATATTTTTATAGAGCCGGTCGATATGGACGCGGCGATACCCAATATGTATACTTTTTTTTATTTATGTAAGTTTTACACAATGATTTCATTTTTGAAACAAAAAAAATCATGTTTTAGTGTTTCCATAGTCTAAGAGCCATAGTTTTTTCAGTTTTGGGGCGATTATCTTGGGTAGGGTATGATTTTTGCGGGATGAGATGACTGTTTGATTGTTACAATTTTGGAGTACATACAACTTTTTTGATCACTTTTATTAACTTTTTGGGGAAGTAAGGTGGGCAAAATTTCAATTTCATCATAGTTTTTAATTTTTAATTTTTATGGCGTTCACCGTTTGGGTAAAGTAACATGACCGTTTTATAGATCAGGTCGTTACGGACGCGGCGATACCAAACATGTGTAGGGAATTTCATTTTTTTTTATTTTTAATCAGTGATAAATGTGTTTTTTGATTTTTACTTTATTTTCACTTTTTTTCACTTTCTTTTTGACCCAGACCCACTTGGTTCTTGAAGATCCAGTGGGTCTGATGTCTGTATAATACAGTACAGTACAATATATAGTACTGTACTGTATTTTACACTTTGTCTGAACAGATCTATGCCTTTCAGCACAGATCTGTTCAGCACCATGGACAGCAGGACGCCTGAGAAGGCGTCCTGTTGCCATGGGAACCTTCCCCGTCTGCTCAGTTATGGTCAGAACTGCGCAGACGGGGAAGGGTAAGGACGGGGCTTGGGGGGCTGCCTGGGAGCTCTCTCCCTCTCCATTTGGAGGGGCTGCAAAGGCACAGCAGCCCCGTACGGACCGCTGTATGGAAAGGGTTAAACGGCTGACATCGCATCACCGATGTCAGCCGTTTATACCAGGGTGCCAGCAATGTGCTGGCACCCTGGTATACCCACTAGACGCCAACGATTACGCAATGGGAGGCGGGCGGGGGATCGCTATCCCGCCTGCCGCACCGCCCGCCTCCCGCACCGCCCGCAACCCTCCCCCTGCACCTCCCACCCGGCAAAAATCACTAAGGGGTGCAGGGGGGGGATACAGATGCATTTTAGGAATACTAAAGTTTCTGATCGCGGGGATCAGAAACTGCAGAAATCGCAGCAAACCGCAGGTCTGAATTGAACTGCGGTTTGCCGCGATCGCCGACATGGGGGTCACGGGACCCCCCGGCGCATTTAGCCTAGGTGCCTGCTCAATGATTTGAGCAGGCACCGGGTTCCGATCACTGCCAGCCGCACGGCAGTGATCAGAAATACACAGGGCGTACATGTACGCCCTGTGTCCTTAAGTACCAGGGCACAAGGGCGTACCTGTACGCCCTATGTCCTTAAGAGGTTAAAAGTTGGCTAAATTTATCTTTTTTGAAGTTTGATATTTTTGTTCCTCCCTGAAGAAACACTCTTTTGAATGAAAATTGGAAGGTTATTACTTTATGGTCACTATTTCACAGGTGTCCCCCAACCTGCACGTCTGTTGTTCCGTCAGGTCTATTGGTTAATACTAAGTTCAGTATGGCCTTCCCTCTAGTCGGGTCCTGAACCAGTTGGAAAAGGTAACTCATTGTCTTTGGTTATTGACAAGAAGAACCTGTTTCCTTTATGAGATATACAAGTTTCAGTTTCCCAGTCTATATCTGGGTAGTTGAAGTCCCCCATAATAACAACCTCGTTATGATCTGCCACCTCGTCTATCTCGTTTAGTAGTAGAGTTTCTGTGGACTCTGGTATATTTGGTGGTTTATAATAAACTCCTATTAGTAATTTATTATTATTTTTGCCTCCATGTATTTCTACCCACAGTGACTCCACATGTACCATAAATGTCCCTCACTTATATCTTCACGGAGTGTGGGCTTTAGACAGGACTTTACATAAAGGCAGACCCGACCCCTCTCCGGTTTTGGCGATCCTTTCTAAACAGACTATAACCCTGTACATTAACCGCCCAGTCATAGCTATCATCCAACCATGTCTCAGTTATTCCCACTATGTCATAGTCCTCCTCACACATCACTAATTCCAGTTCACCAGTTTTATTAGTCAGGCTTCTGGCATTAGTATACATACATTTAAGAGGTTTATGTATATTTTTTTTACACTTTTCCTTCTGAGCTGTTCTAGTCCCTCCTTCCATTCCTCCCCCAGTCCCACTACCTTGCCCCAGTCTCTATCTCCCCATCCTATAACGTAACTTCACCCTGAAAAATCCTTTGACAAAAAACGTGCAAAGAGAACACACAGTTGATCATAAAAATTTCAAATAAAGAGCTGTGCTCGGCTGGCCTAGTAAAATGGCTGGTAAGTATAGAAATTCTTCATATCAAGACAGCCGGGCTAAAATAGAACTGAGCGTTCAAATAGTGTGAAAGTAAAGTACACCTTCCCATCAAGTGGACGGCCATACCCAAGTGATTTTTTAAGGGAACCTGTCATCAACTTTATGCTGTCCATACTAACGGCAGTATAAAGTAGACACAGGTGAGTTGATTTCAGCGGTCTGTCATTTATAAGTTAAAAGTAAGTGGTTGCCGAGAACCAACATCACAATCATTGCCTGGAAAAGAGTCCCGGCCACCTGAGAAGAGTCCTGGTTATTCATGAATTCCTGCTCTCCTGCCCACTTGCTGATGACTGACAGTCTTCTATCTTCTCAGGTAGATTTGACTCTTTTCAAGGCCTGTGCTGCAATGATTATGATGCTGGTTCTCAGCAACCACTTACTATTAGCTCATGAGTGACACACTGCTGAGATCAGCATTTCTGTCACTATTTTATGCTGCCCTCAGTGAGGTCAGCATAAAGTTGACAGGTTCTCTTTAAGCATCAACTGGGTTATTCATCAGGGAATACTTAACACCACAGGCTTTCAAATGAACCCAACCACATGGCTTATAACCCACCAGTTGCTTACAACTTTTCTTTGTTAATGAGGCACAAAGCAGAGTTCAGCTTTGGATTTTGACACTGTAATTCATGCGAAGTGTCACGTCATAGACGAGAGACGAAGCAAGCCTTGGCCATATTTGCCGCAAGTTCGCAAAGATCTCCAATGAAGCCTACACATTTTATGGTAGGATGGAGGCTATGTATTGTTAACGAAGTTTACAAACAAATCGCGTTTGGATACAGCAATCCAAACCAGAATTGTTCAATACTACCTGTAACCATCATGCCTAAAGCCTCTTTGCAGTAACTAGGACAGTACAGGCTGCTCCCTTTTCCATTGTAATTTTTTTACAAAACAGATGCTAGGCTAGAAGAGACATAAAACTTAATTGTATTACCCTGGTAATTAAGTTTCTGTCCTGGTGTGGTACTTGACTCAATTATTGGCCTCAGAAATAAGGGTACACCTTGTAGATTTTGGGGTCTCCATTTTCTAGTATATTTTTCAGGCACCATTTTTTAGGTTTTCAGAGGGCTTGAGTTGCCAAGCACCCCCAAAAGACCCCATTTTTAAAACTACACACCTCTGTGAATTCATCTAGAGCTATAGTGAGCATTTTGACTCCACATGTGTTTCATAAAAATGATTAGAATTGGGATGTGAAAATAACAGTTTTTCCAATAATATGTCATTCAGTTGTTTTTATTTTCACAAGGGATAACAGTAGAAAAAGGACCCCATGTATTGTTGTGCCATTTCTTCATAGAATGGAAAAAAAAAACATGTGGTTAGAAAAACTACTTAGGAACACAGCAGGGCTCAGAAAGGAAGGAGCACCATTTGGTTTTGGAGCATAAAGCTGGCACCCCCATGCTTTTCTGTAGGGATGGTGTTGGACAGTGCCTGTTCACTCTTGGTTTCATCAGACCAGAGAATCTTGTTTCTCACAGTGTGAAAGTCGTTTAGGCACTTTACAAAATTTCATGTGTCTTTTGGTGAGGAGAGGCTTCTATCTGGCCACTATGCCATAAAGCTCAGATTGATGGAGTTCTGCAGTGATGGTTGACTGTGCTTTTGGGAACTTTCAGTGGACTTTTTTTGTATCCTTCTCTAGATCGGTGCCTCCACACAATCCTGTCTCTGAGTTTTCATGGCTTGTGTTTTGCTCTTATTTGCATTGTCAGCTGTGATACCTTTTATAGACAGGACTGTGTCTTTCCAAATCATATCCAATAACCTGAATTTACCACAGGTGGACTCCAATCAAGGTGTAGAAACATCTCAAAGATAATGATAATGAAGAGAAATGGGAGGCACCCAGAACAAAATTTGGAGTGTCATGGTAAAAGGTCTTAATGCTCACCGTATGTCCATACAAAATTTTTGTTTTTACTTTTTCTTTTACATATTTGCAAACATTTCTAAAATTCTTGAGGGTTACAGGAATAAAAAGCGGCACTCACAGTTATATCAATTCTGCAGCTTTATTGAAGATAAAACAGGTCGGACACAGGCTATGCACAAATAGTCAGGCTACAGCCGTTTCGCGCACCTCGCGCTTTGTCAAGCCTGCAATGAGCCTGTGTGGGCGTGAGATATACCTCACACCCTCTCAACTCCGATCACATGACCATCCACAGGTGAATGATTAATAAGCCAATTAACACACAAAACGTCAAATACGTATCTTTACATATAACAATACACACCCATGAAAGTGAATTAAACAAAGACAGCAAGGTCATTTTTATCGTTAAGTCCTAAAGGACCCATGGCATTAGTTTTGATTATCCAAACCGCTTCTCTCTGTAGGAGGAGACGCTTTCTGTCCTCTCCTCTTGCCGGCATATGGATCACCTCCAATCCTGCACATTTGAGGACATTTTTTATCACCTCCATGTTCTTCACATACATGGTTAATCATTCGTGTGGCTCCCACTCCTGTGTCTATAGACTTCTTATGTTCCCTGAATCTGACATAAAGGGGTCTAAAAGTTTTGCCAATATAGAATTTTCCACATGGGCAAAGGATGACATAAACTACATATTGCGTTTTGTCTTGCAGCCACCCCCCCCCCCCCCCCCCAATGTTTAGGTACTTGGATCTACACATAGAGCACCTACCACACGCGAAATTACCATTGGGGGCACATTTTCCCAACCAGTCATTGTCGTCTGTCTGAAAATTGCTCCTAACAATGGCATTCCCTATCGTGCCACTCCTCCTAAAGCTAATGATGCGATTTATCAAAGTTTTAGCCTTCAGAGACTCATTCTGCACCAGCAGCTGCCAGTTATTAACAATGACTTTCTTAATAAGAGAAGCCATGGGTGTGTAGTCAAATGTGAATACGGCCCGAATACTTTCCTGGTTATCCTGTCTAGTTCTCTTTTTCTTGCTGCAGTCACTTTGCTTCAATCCTGCTACTCTCTTATAGGCTACATCAATAACACCCTCCGGGTAACCCCTCCGCAAAAACCTGGATTTAGGAGCTAAACACTGCTTCTTGAACTCATTGTCATCCGAGTATCCTTCTCAAGCGCAGAAATTGCCAGACGGGGACTGCCTTTTTCACATGGGGCGGATGGAAACTATCATATTGCAGCAAGGAATTCGTGGAGGTAGGTTTCCTGAAAACATTTGTGCAAATATCGCCATTTTTTACACATATTAACATCCAAAAAATTAAGTTCACTATAGTGAATCTGGCTAGTAAACCTCACATTCATATCATTGGTGGTATTCAGGAACTCCACAAATTCACTAAACTGCGGTTCCGTACCTGTCCAGATTATGAACACGTCATGGATGTACCTAAGGAACAGCCTGATATACGGAATGAATGGATTGCTAATGGTAAATACATATTTTTCCTCAAGAGTAGCTAAAAACAGATTCGCAAAGGTGCATGAAACAGGGGTACCCAGCGCAGTTCCTGACACCTGTCGGTACCACTTGCGGTCAAAATTAAATGCATTGTGTGTGAGAATAAATCTCATAGCTTGCGTTACAAAATCATTGTGATCCCCACTGCCACCAGATTTTTCCAGAACACTGCGGATACACTGCACACCCAGTTCCTGAGGAATTCTAGTATATAAACTTTCAACATCTATGGATGCAAGTAAATATCCAGTATGCCACTCAACATCTTTTAAGGCCTCTAATAGGTCACCGGTGTCCTCCAGGTATGAAGGTATCCTCTTCAATAAGGGTTGCAACAATCAGTCCAGAAACTGAGACAACGGTTCAGTCACAGATCCAATACCCGTCACAATTGGCCGTCCTGGAGGATTCACCATGTGACTTATGGACTTTAGGAATACAGTACCAAATAGGTACAGTGGGGAACTGTGGGTACAGTTTCTCCACAGTGCTCCGGGGTACTCCTTATGGTTCTCCCCCTTCTGACTCTCCTCCTAAAGGGGGTCTAGATTGAAAGGGTTGTTCATCTGAGATCTGTACTTTTCTTATCATTTGGATAGTCCCAGGTAAAACCTCTGAGGCGCTGGATTCCGACTCAGTTGTCCAATACTCCTGGGCACGACGCTTCCCCTGGCGACTCCTTCTATGGTGACACATTCTTGTCATATAGTCAAAGATCTTACCATTCTCATAATCAGACTTATTCCGCAAGAACTTGTCTTTCTTTCTTTAATATCAGATTGTACCGGGATCAATTGTTATTCCAGTTTCTTCAAAAACTTTCAGTCAATCTCACCTTCAGTTGTGTTTTGGCCATATTTAGATTGACGACCACCACCTCATATTCCTTAATGTTGGGTTCCAACACAAGTTGAATGCTCTAGGTGCAGCGTTTTCCACAGGTCCACAAATTCCTGGTCTTCTTGGAATTGTGAAATGTCCTTAAAGACACAGAGTCCTCTAGGGATTCGTTTATTGGCCACATAGGATTTCAGGGAATTAATGTCCAAAGGTCCAAAATAGCCCGATTTCTTTTTCGTATTCACATTTGACTACACACCCATGGCTTCCCTTATTAAGAAAGTCATCCTGAATAACTGGCAGATGCTGGTGCAGGATGAGTCCCTGAAGGCTAAAACTTTGATGAATCCCATCATTAGCTTTAGGAGTGGCACTATAGGGAATGCCATTGTTAGGAGCAATTTTCAGACAGACACTGGTTGGGACAATGTGTCCCCAATGGTAATTTTGCGTGTGGTAGGTGCTCTATGAGTAGATTTATGTATAAATCCAAGTACCTAAACATAGGGGGGGGGGGTACAGCACTCTATTAGGAGTTTCATATCGTGTAAAACGCAATATGTGGTTTATGTCATTCTTTGCCCATGTGGAAAGTTCTACATTGGCAAAACTTTTAGACCCCTTTATGTCAGATTCAGGGAACATAAGAAGTCTATAGACACAGTTGTGGGAGCCACACAAATGATTAACCATGTATGTGAAGAACATGGAGGTGATAAAAATGTCCTCAAATGTGCAGGATTGGAGGTGGTCCATATGCCGGCAAGAGGAGGGGACAGAAAGCGTCTCCTCCTACAGAGAGAAGCGGTTTGGATCATCAAAACTAATGCCATGGGTTCTTTAGGACTTAACGATAAAAATTACCTTGCTGTCTTTGTTTAATTAACTTTTATGGGTGTGTATTGTTTTATGTAAAGATACGTATTTGACGTTTTGTGTTTTAATTATCTTATTAATCATTCACCTGTGGATGGTCATGTGATCAGAGTTGAGAGGGTGTGAGGTATATCTCACGCCCACACCGGATCATTGCAGGCTTGACAAAGCGCGAGGTGCGCAAAATGGCTGGAGCCTATTTGTGCAGTGCCTGTGTCCGACCTGTTTTATCTTCAATAAAGCTGCGGAATTGATATAACGGTGAGTGCCGCTTTTTATTCCTCTAAACCTCAAGTCTCTATATGAGTTAGTGGAGCAGAGCACCACTGTTTGTCGTTATTTTTCTCATGCTTCAAAGGGTCTATTCGACTTTATACACACTTAGCATTGCCGGCGGCGTTTTTCTTGATGGACTTTGTATTTCTAAAATTCTATGTTCACTTTCTCATTATGGGGTACTAAGTGGAGATTGATGGGGGACACTTTTTTTTTTTATTTTAGCACAAGGCCGCAACTAGCGATTAGCAAATCGCCTCCGTTTCTAAGTGGTACATTAGAACCGAACCCTAGTTCGGTAAATGGTTTTTACAGTATAAATAAATTTCTGAAGTTATTATGCGAAGTCTTGCGAGACTTCGCAAAGCAATAACTTCGGCTCATCAGAGCCAATACATTCAAATACTGTACGGATCTCCTGCTCCGTACAGTATTAGAACAAAGTTTTATGTGAATCGACTTTGGATATTTAATCTGAAGTCGATTCGCTCATCCCTAGCCGCAACCTAACAAAATGTGAAAAAAAGTGAAAGGGTCTGAAGACTTTCCAAATGCACTGGAGCATTTTTTATGGCTTACTACTTTTGCATCATAAAATCACTTAAAAAAAAAAATATATATATATATATATATATATATTTTTTTTTTTTGTGTTGCCACATTTGTTTTTCATTTGAGGTAGCTGTGTGAAAACTTCATTTTTGTAGAACAGGTACTAGTACCATTTTGGGGTACATAGGATAAGTGACATGATAATTATTTTCCAGAAGGGCACATCATAGACACATCTGTACCATTTATGTATAGCATATTTATTATTATCCCTGTAATTGCGTTATGGAGGCGGATAGGATACAGAGGGAGCTCCTCTCCGTATGTAACCCACTTAGATGCCAAGGTCACTATAGACCATGGCATGTAAGCAAGGGTGGTTTTGGTATTTCTGGGGTTTCAAGAAAAGTTATATCTGGGGGCCCTGTTGCAGCTACGCCACCATTACACCCCTTATGTGCAGCTCACACAATATGAATACTCATTTAACCCATAACATATGAGCAGATCTCTCCGCTCTGTATGGGCGCTAGGCACAGCAGACACAATGTCATCTCTCAATGACACCTGTGCGTCTTGAGTCTTCTCTATTATGTCACAGAGCTTAGGAGTCCTCAGTAAGCATCAGCATACAAAACACAGTCCCTTTGAGGGCTTTAAGGTGGATTTAGACGGGCCGACTGAAGGTCCGATTGTCGGCAAAGAATCGTTCCCCCCCGACAGACGGCTGCTCATTCAGTGAAGGAGACCGTGCATTTACATGCATCGATCTCCTTCACTGTATGAGGATCGCTATAGCGATCCCTAATCCTTATACAGAATCATGGCTTATGACCACACGATCTGCTGCTCAGAAGCCATGATTGGTGGTTCCTGCAAGAGCGTCAGGTTCACTTCATGAACTAGCGTTTTGCTCCTTCTTCAGGTGATCAGCTGAACATTTAGATGACCAGACAATCGGAGGGGAGAGTCGGAAGCTCCCCACACACATTAGAGTGTCGGCCAAACCTGCCGACAATACACATATGTGAGTAGAAAGATAAGATCTCATGTGTATGACCTGCAATGAACTGGGAACTTAGCGGCCTTGGAAAAAAAAGTAAAACTGGTCCCATGTTGTAGGCAGATCTACACTGACAGAAGGCAGAGCAACACAAATAGGCGGGGTCGATAATACCATATTTTATCACAAAATACCACCCTGGCAGAACCAAAAAGCTGTCCTTCTGTGGTGGACATCAATAACTGCCATGTTCTGTCCTCCTCCAATTGTCAATATTAAAGGGAACCTGTCACCGGGATTTTGTATACAGATCTGCTAGCACATCCGCAATACCCAGTCCCCATAGCTCTGTGTGCTTTTATTGTTAAAAAAAAAAAAAAAGATTTGATACGTATGAAAATTAACATAAAAGAGTCATATCTTACTTGTGTGACCAGAGAAGAGTCATATTTTCAAGCTCTGACTCATCTCAGGTTAATTTGCATACATATCAAATTGATTTTTTTACACAATAAAAGCACACAAAGCTATGGGGACTGGGTATTGCGGATGTGCTAGTGGCGATCTAGCAACCCATGTCCTCAGCTCTATACCCAAAATCCCGGTGACAGGTTCCCTTTAAAGATATGGAGAAGGGGGCTTAGTACCTTAGATGAGGGACACAGCACCAAGCAAGGCCTTCCTATAGCATCCAACCTGGACTACCCCTAGTAATACATGCACCCCTATAGTGCCTCCAGTAGTATGCTCCCCAAGTGACCAAGAAGAAAAAAATAAAATACCTGATTCAAGCTCCATGGCAGGCAACAGATCTTTTCCAGCCTACGTCATGCTACACTGCCTCACAATGGCCTGTGGTGGTGAATACCAGGGCAGGATGCCATGGTCTCTCATGCCCTAATGCAGTATCCAAATGAATCACCGTCCTGAGGACAGCCATACCAGGAGGGCATCTGTGCATAAGTACTGCTGAGAGCATCCGATCATTATGTACCTGGCCAGCGGACGTGAGAAGGGCTTTGGTGGCCTCCAGGGCATCCCCCCTCCAGGAAACTTCCATGTAGGAAGGCTTTAGAGGAAATATTAAAATGCCAGATTACAAAACTGTGTGAAGAAACCCTAGGTATAACACGCCGTATAGCTGTTTGAGCGGCACATTCTAAGAACCGGATTTCAGCTTTAGAACAGGCAGTGGTGGAGACTTACCATGAGAGGAGTTTTTGCAGTCAGTTTTGTTTGTGTCCTATTTAGGGCTCATGCACACAACTGTTGGGTGTTCTACGATCCGCAAAACACGGGTACCGGCTCGGGAGGGCTGGTCCCTGATAGAACAGTCCTATCCTTTTCCGCAATGTGGACAAAAATAGGACGTGTTCTATTTTTTTGCGAAACAGCCATGCCGACATACGGACACAGAATGCACAAGGAGTAATTTCCATTTTTTTGTGGCCCTATTCTAGTGAATGGTTCGAATTACGGGCTGCAAAAAACTAACGGATACGGAAAAAAATGTTTGTGTGCACGAACTCTTAGTAAAATGTTTTCCAATCAGCACTAAAGATTTGCAGAAGCCTTGATGTGCCAAAAGACCACATTTTTGAAACTACAACCCTCAAGGAATTCATCAAGCTTGTACAGAGCATTTTGACCCCACAGGCATTTTGTAGATTTTTTTTTTTTTACAATAATATGTACTTTTAGAACATTACAAACATAGCTTTTGTGGAGCTTCCATTTTCAGTGGTGTGACTATGAACAAGTTATCCTACCAGGTTCTGCTCCTGTATATGCACTGCAGGTGGGGCTGCACTGAAGTGTTTAGAGGCCCCTCACCTAAGTGACAGCTACAGCATCCAACCAGGAGACCACTCACAGCAGGGGGAGGGGCTATGAAGGAGCTCAATGCAGAAAGCACTTCACAGTGAAGCTCCGCCTTGGGCACTTGCAGGAGCAGAACCTGACAGAATAAGGCCCCTTTTACACAAGCGTATTCCGCGCGGCTGCAATGCGTGATGCGAACGCATTGCGCCCGCACTGAATCCGGACCCATTCATTTCAATGGGTCTGTGTACATGAGCGTTGGTTTTTATGCATCACTTGTGCGTTGCGTGAAAAATCGCATGTTCTATATTTTGCAATTTTCACGCAATGCTGGCCCCATAGATGTGAATGGGGCTGTGAAAATCGCATTGCATCTGCAAGCAAGTGCGGATGCGGTGAGATTTTCACGGATGGTTGCTGAGCAATGTCGTTTGTAAACATTCAGTCTTTTTTATCACGTGCGCACTGCACCCACACGATAAAAAACTGAACAACTGAATGTGATCGCAAACAAAACTGAATGGACTTGCTTGCGAAATCGTGCAGTTTTCACTGAATGCATCCGGACCTAACCCGCTCAAGCTCGTCTGCAAGGGGCCTAAGGGGTGATTCACACGACCGTCCAAGTATGGTCCGTTTGTCGGCTGCCCTCACCCAAACTGACTGCATCATAGTGTTTTATGACACCGGGTCTAATGTACTGTGGTTACATGACGATCAGTTTGGATCCGCGGAGCCGACACACTCAGTCTTGATAATAAAAGCTCCGTGCACTGCTCTCCGGAAATGAATATGCAGGGGATGGTCTAACGTTAAAAGCTTATTTTTTCCACAGATATACTGCTTCAGTGCCCAATATGTTGTACCCAACTTGTGCCACCTGAGACCCGTACCCTTCGACTTGTTAAGCACTTCTCCTGTGAGAATGTGAATGTAAACTACGGTTTGTTTCTAAAGAGCTCAGACAGCAGAGGCCACCATTCAGCCACTGGTTTGCAGATTTTTATGGACTGGTTTTCAGGTGCCGTTCCGCTTCTGCAGCTCCTGAGGGACCAGTACAGAGAAGTGACCCCATTATGGAAACTACACCTCTATAAGAAGTAGCACTTTTGTTTGACGTTTTACTGGTATCTCAATGTATAATTTTAGGGCATATGTAACCTTTGCAGGGTACATTACAGCGTAATATTGTTTTGGGTGGAGAAAACCAGCCATTCCCCTATCATTGTTTGTGCTTCATTTTTACACCTTTCACTGGGCGTTGATGACGTTCCCTCTATTCTGTTGGTACATTTACAGCAATACCAAATCTTACAATGAAATGCTATATAAAACATTTTTATGCCACCATTTTCTAAGGGCTTTTTTGTCGATGGAGTGGTGTGATTTTATTTTTTTGGTATTAAGGATTTGACATTTTTACTGGTGCCATTTTAGGGCACACACAATGTTTTATTTCATTTTGGGGGAGGGGGGCAGGATGAGCAGATGTGCACCTGTACTGTAATAGAGGGTCCTACATCCAGAGGGGGACGATAAACCTCCCTAAATGCTGCTGCAGGAGGACCACATTATAAAGCCCAGTCCTGTGTCCTCACAGAACAGCGATAGTACATTTACACAATTAGGTGAAGCAGCCTATCCTCAGTCGTACACATATATATACACTCACCTAAAGAATTATTAGGAACACCATACTAATACGGTGTTGGACCCCCTTTTGCCTTCAGAACTGCCTTGATTCTACGTGGCATTGATTCAACAAGGTGCTGATAGCATTCTTTAGAAATGTTGGCCCATATTGATAGGATAGCATCTTGCAGTTGATGGAGATTTGAGGGATTCACATCCAGGGCACGAGGCTACCGTTCCACCACATCCCAAAGATGCTCTATTGGGTTGAGATCTGGTGACTGTGGGGGCCATTTTAGTACAGTGAACTCATTGTCATGTTCAAGAAACCAATTTGAAATTATTCGAGCTTTGTGACATGGTGCATTATCCTGCTGGAAGTAGCCATCAGAGGATGGGTACATGGTGGTCATGAAGGAATGGACATGGTCAGAAACAATGCTCAGGTGGCCCGTGGCCTTTAAACGATGGCCAATTGGCACTAAGGGGCCTAAAATGTGCCCAGCAAACATCCCCCACACCATTACACCACCACCACCAGCCTGCACAGTGGTAACAAGGCATGATGGATACATGTTCTCATTCTGTTTACGCCAAATTCGGACTCTACCATTTGAATGTCTCAACAGAAATCGAGACTCATCAGACCAGGCAACATTTTTCCAGTCTTCAACAGTCCAATTTTGGTGAGCTCGTGCAAATTGTAGCCTCTTTTTCCTATTTGTAGTGGAGATGAGTGGTACCCGGTGGGGTCTTCTGCCGTTGTAGCCCACCTTTCTTTCCCATTCTGACATTCAGTTTGGAGTTCAGGAGATTGTCTTGACCAGGACCACAACCCTACATGCATTGAAGCAACGGCCATGTGATTGGTTGACTAGATAATCGCATTAATGAGAAATAGAACAGGTGTTCCTAATAATTCTTTAGGCGAGTGTATATGTCAGCAATAGTGCATGTACACACTGAGGTGAAGCAGCCTGTCCTCAGTCGTACACATGTATATGTCAGTGATAATACATGTACACACTGAGGTGAAGCAGCCTGTCCTCAGTCGTACACATGTATATGTCAGCGATAGTACATGTACACACTGAGGTGAGGCAGCCTGTCCTCAGTCGTACACATGTATATAAATGTCAGCGATAGTGCATGTACACACTGAGGTGAAGCAGCCTGTCCTCAGTCGTACACATGTATATGTCAGCGATAGTACATGTACACACTGAGGTGAGGCAGCCTGTCCTCAGTCGTACACATGTATATGTCAGCGATAGTGCATGTACACACTGAGATGAGGCAGCCTGTCCTCAGTCGTACACATGTATATGTCAGTGATAATACATGTACACACTGAGGTGAAGCAGCCTGTCCTCAGTCGTACACATGTATATGTCAGCGATAGTACATGTACACACTGAGGTGAGGCAGCCTGTCCTCAGTCGTACACATGTATATAAATGTCAGCGATAGTGCATGTACACACTGAGGTGAAGCAGCCTGTCCTCAGTCGTACACATGTATATGTCAGCGATAGTACATGTACACACTGAGGTGAGGCAGCCTGTCCTCAGTCGTACACATGTATATGTCAGCGATAGTACATGTACACACTGAGGTGAGGCAGCCTGTCCTCAGTCGTACACATGTATATGTCAGCAATAGTACATGACTGTACACACTGAGGTAAAGCAGCCTGTCCTCAGTCGTACACATGTATATAAATGTCAGCGATAGTGCATGTACACACTGAGGTGAAGCAGCCTGTCCTCAGTCGTACACATGTATATGTCAGCGATAGTACATGTACACACTGAGGTGAGGCAGCCTGTCCTCAGTCGTACACATGTATATGTCAGCGATAGTACATGTACACACTGAGGTGAGGCAGCCTGTCCTCAGTCGTACACATGTATATGTCAGCAATAGTACATGACTGTACACACTGAGGTAAAGCAGCCTGTCCTCAGTCGTACACATGTATGTGTCAGCGATAGTACATGTACACACTGAGTTGAGGCAGCCTGTCGTCAGTCGTACACATGTATATAAATGTCAGCGATAATACATGTACACACTGAGGTGAGGCCGCCTGTCCTCAGTCGTACACATGTATATGTCAGCAATAGTACATGACTGTACACACTGAGGTAAAGCAGCCTGTCCTCAGTCGTACACATGTATGTGTCAGCGATAGTACATGTACACACTGAGGTGAGGCAGCCTGTCCTCAGTCGTACACATGTATATGTCAGCAATAGTACATGACTGTACACACTGAGGTAAAGCAGCCTGTCCTCAGTCGTACACATGTATGTGTCAGCGATAGTACATGTACACACTGAGGTGAGGCAGCCTGTCCTCAGTCGTACACATGTATATGTCAGCGATAGTGCATGTACACACTGAGGTGAGGCAGCCTGTCCTCAGTCGTACACATGTATATGTCAGCAATAGTACATGACTGTACACACTGAGGTAAAGCAGCCTGTCCTCAGTCGTACACATGTATGTGTCAGCGATAGTACATGTACACACTGAGTTGAGGCAGCCTGTCGTCAGTCGTACACATGTATATAAATGTCAGCGATAATACATGTACACACTGAGGTGAGGCAGCCTGTCCTCAGTCGTACACATGTATATATATGTCAGCGATAGTGCATGTACACACTGAGGTGAGGCAGCCTGTCCTCAGTCGTACACATGTATATAAATGTCAGCGATAATACATGTACACACTGAGGTGAGGCAGCCTGTCCTCAGTCGTACACATGTATATGTCAGCAATAGTACATGACTGTACACACTGAGGTAAAGCAGCCTGTCCTCAGTCGTACACATGTATGTGTCAGCGATAGTACATGTACACACTGAGGTGAGGCAGCCTGTCCTCAGTCGTACACATGTATATGTCAGCAATAGTGCATGTACACACTGAGGTGAGGCAGCCTGTCCTCAGTCGTACACATGTATATGTCAGCGATAGTGCATGTACACACTGAGGTGAGGCAGCCTGTCCTCAGTCGTACACATGTATATGTCAGCGATAGTGCATGTACACACTGAGGTGAGGCAGCCTGTCCTCAGTCGTACACATGTACAGTCATGTGAAAAATTTAGGACACCCTTTGAAAGCATGTGGTTTTTTGTAACATTTTTAATAAAAGGTTATTTCATCTCCGTTTCAACAATACAGAGAGATTAAAGTAATCCAACTAAACAAAGAAAACTGAAGAAAAGTCTTTTCAAGATCTTCTGTAAATGTCATTCTACAAAAATGCCTATTCTAACTGAGGAAAAAGATAGGACACCCTCACATGTATTCCCTCTTAAATTGGCTCAGATCTCACACAGGTATATCACACCAGGTGCACATAATTAGTAGATCGTTACTCTGCATGTTGAATGAGGCTTGCCCTATTTAAACCTCAGACATTTAGTTTGGTGTGCTCCTGACTGTTGAAGTGAGAGTGAGCACCATGGTGAGAGCAAAAGAGCTGTCAGAGGACTTCAGAAAAAAGATTGTAGCAGCCTATGAGTCTGGGAAAGGATTTAAAAAGATCTCAAAAGATTTTGAAATCAGCCATTCCACTGTCCGGAAGATAGTCTACAAGTGGAGGGCTTTCAAAACAACTGCCAACATGCCCAGGACTGGTCGCCCCAGCAAGTTCACCCCAAGAGCAGACCGCAAGATGCTAAAAGAGGTCTCCAAAAACCCTAAAGTGTCATCTCGAGAACTACAGCAGGCTCTGGCTACTGTTGATGTAGAAGTACATGCCTCTACAATCAGAAAGAGACTGTACAAGTTTAACTTGCATGGGAGGTGTGCAAGGAGGAAACCTTTGCTTTCCAAGAGAAACATCGAGGCCAGACTGACATTTGCCAGAGATAAAGTTGACAAAGACCAGGACTTCTGGAATAATGTTCTTTGGACAGATGAGTCCAAAATTGAATTATTTGGACACAACAGCAGAGGACATGTTTGGCGTAAACCAAACACAGCATTCCAAGAAAAGAACCTCATACCAACTGTGAAGCATGGAGGTGGAAGTGTCATGGTTTGGGGCTGCTTTGCTGCAGCAGGACCTGGTCAGCTCACCATCATAGAATCCACGATGAATTCTACTGTGTATCAGAAGGTGCTTGAAGAACATGTGAGACCATCAGTTAGAAAATTAAAGCTGAAGCGGAACTGGACCATGCAACATGACAATGACCCAAAACATACTAGTAAATCAACCAAAGATTGGCTGAAAAAGAAGAAATGGAGAGTCCTGGAATGGCCAAGTCAAAGTCCAGATTTGAATCCCATTGAGATGCTGTGGGGTGACTTGAAAAGGGCTGTACGTGCAAGAAACCCCTCAAACATCTCACAGCTGAAAAAGTTCTGCATTGAGGAGTGGGGTAAAATTTCCTCAGACCGATGTCGAAGACTGGTAGATGGCTACAAGAACCGTCTCACTGCAGTTATTTCAGCCAAAGGAGGTAACACTCGCTATTAGGGGCAAGGGTGTCCTATCTTTTTCCTCAGTTAGAATAGGCATTTTTGTAGAATGACATTTACAGAAGATCTTGAAAAGACTTTTCTTCAGTTTTCTTTGTTTAGTTGGATTACTTTAATCTCTCTGTATTGTTGAAACGGAGATGAAATAACCTTTTATTAAAAATGTTACAAAAAACCACATGCTTTCAAAGGGTGTCCTAATTTTTTCACATGACTGTATATAAATGTCAGCGATAGTACATGTACACACTGAGGTGAGGCAGCCTGTCCTCAGTCGTACACATGTATATAAATGTCAGCGATAATACATGTACACACTGAGGTGAGGCAGCCTGTCCTCAGTCGTACACATGTATATATATGTCAGCGATAGTGCATGTACACACTGAGGTGAGGCAGCCTGTCCTCAGTCGTACACATGTATATATATGTCAGCGATAGTGCATGTACACACTGAGGTGAGGCAGCCTGTCCTCAGTCGTACACATGTATATAAATGTCAGCGATAATACATGTACACACTGAGGTGAGGCAGCCTGTCCTCAGTCGTACACATGTATATATATGTCAGCGATAGTGCATGTACACACTGAGGTGAAGCAGCCTGTCCTCAGTCGTACACATGTATATGTCAGCGATAGTACATGTACACACTGAGGTGAGGCAGCCTGTCCTCAGTCGTACACATGTATATATATGTCAGCGATAGTGCATGTACACACTGAGGTGAGCCAGCCTGTCAGTTGTACACATGTAAATGTCAGCGATAGTACATGTACACACTGAGGTGAGGCAGCCTGTCGTCAGTTGTACACATGTAAATGTCAGCGATCGTGCATGTACACACTGAGGTGAGGCAGCCTGTCCTCAGTCGTACACATGTATATAAATGTCAGCGATAGTACATGTACACACTGAGGTGAGGCAGCCTGTCCTCAGTCGTACACATGTATATAAATGTCAGCAATAGTACATGTACACATGTATATGTCAGCGATAGTGCATGTACACACTGAGGTGAAGCAGCCTGTCCTCAGTCGTACACATGTATATAAATGTCAGCGATAGTACATGTACACACTGAGGTGAGGCAGCCTGTCCTCAGTCGTACACATGTATATAAATGTCAGCAATAGTACATGTACACATGTATATGTCAGCGATAGTACATGTACACACTGAGGTGAAGCAGCCTGTCCTCAGTCGTACACATGTATATAAATGTCAGCGATCGTACATGTACACACTGAGGTGAAGCAGCCTGTCCTCAGTCTTACACATGTATATAAATGTCAGCGATAATACATGTACACACTGAGGTGAGGCAGCCTGTCCTCAGTCGTACACATGTATATAAATGTCAGCAATAGTACATGTACACATGTATATGTCAGCGATAGTACATGTACACACTGAGGTGAAGCAGCCTGTCCTCAGTCGTACACATGTATATAAATGTCAGCGATCGTACATGTACACACTGAGGTGAAGCAGCCTGTCCTCAGTCTTACACATGTATATAAATGTCAGCGATAATACATGTACACACTGAGGTGAAGCAGCCTGTCCTCAGTCGTACACATGTACACTCACCTGAAGAATTATTAGGAACACCTGTTCTATTTCTCATTAATGCGATTATCTAGTCAACCAATCACATGGCAGTTGCTCCAATGCATGTAGGGTTGTGGTCCTGGTCAAGACAATCTCCTGAACTCCAAACTGAATGTCAGAATGGGAAAGAAAGGTGATTTAAGCAATTTTGAGCGTGGCATGGTTGTTGGTGCCAGACGGGCCGGTATGAGTATTTCACAATCTGCTCAGTTACTGGGATTTTCACGCACAACTATTTCTAGGGTTTACAAAGAATGGTGTGAAAAAGGAAAAACATCCAGTATGCGGCAGTCCTGTGGGCGAAAATGCCTTGTTGATTCTAGAGGTCAGAGGAGAATGGGCCGACTGATTCAAGCTGATAGAAGAGCAAAGTTGACTGAAATAACCACTCATTACAACCGAGGTATGCAGCAAAGCATTTGTGAAGCCACAACACGCACAACCTTGAGGCGGATGGGCTACAACAGCAGAAGACCCCACCGGGTACCACATCTCCACTACAAATAGGTAAAAGAGGCTACAATTTGCACGAACTCACCAAAATTGGACTGTTGAAGACTGGAAAAATGTTGCCTGGTCTGATGAGTCTCGATTTCTGTTGAGACATTCAAATGGTAGAGTCCGAATTTGGTGTAAACAGAATGAGAACATGTATCCATCCTCTGATGGCTACTTCCAGCAGGATAATGCACCATGTCACAAAGCTCTAATCATTTCAAATTGGTTTCTTGAACATGACAATGAGTTCACTGTACTAAAATGGCCCCCACAGTCACCAGATCTCAACCCAATAGAGCATCTTTGGGATGTGGTGGAACGGGAGCTTCGTGCCCTGGATGTGCATCCCTCAAATCTCCATCAACTGCAAGATGCTATCCTATCTGCCACGTAGAATTAAGGCAGTTCTGAAGGCAAAAGGGGGTCCAACACCGTATTAGTATGGTGTTCCTAATAATTCTTTAGGTGAGTGTATATAAATGTCAGCGATAGTCCATGTACACACTGAGGTGAGGCAGCCTGTCCTCAGTCGTACACATGTATATGTCAGCGATAATACATGTACACACTGAGATGAGGCAGCCTGTCCTCAGTCGTACACATGTATATGTCAGTGATAATACATGTACACACTGAGATGAGGCAGCCTGTCCTCAGTCGTACACATGTATATGTCAGCGATAGTACATGTACCCACTAAGGTAAGGCAGCCTGTCCTCAGTTGTACACATGTAAATGTCAGCGATAGTACATGTACACACTGAGGTGAAGCAGCCTGTCCTCAGTCGTACACATGTATATAAATGTCAGCGATAGTCCATGTACACACTGAGGTGAGGCAGCCTGTCCTCAGTCGTACACATGTATATGTCAGCGATAATACATGTACACACTGAGATGAGGCAGCCTGCCCTCAGTCGTACACATGTATATGTCAGCGATAGTACATGTACCCACTAAGGTAAGGCAGCCTGTCCTCAGTTGTACACATGTATATGTCAGCGATAATACATGCACACACTGAGGTGAGGCAGCCTGTCCTCAATCGTACACATGTATATAAATGTCAGCGATAGTACATGTACACACTGAGGTGAAGCAGCCTGTCCTCAGTCGTACAAATGTATATAAATGTCAGCGATAGTGCATGTACACACTGAGGTGAGGCAGCCTGTCCTCAGTCGTACACATGTATATAAATGTCAGCGATAATACATGTACACACTGAGGTGAGGCAGCCTGTCCTCAGTCAAACACATGTATATGTCAGCGATAGTACATGTACACACTGAGGTGAGGCAGCCTGTCCTCAGTCGTACACATGTACAGTACAGACCAAAAGTTTGGACACACCTTCTTATTCAAAGAGTTTTCTTTATTTTCCTGACTATGAAAATTGTAGATTCACACTGAAGGCATCAAAACTATGAATTAACACATGTGGAATTATATACATAACTAAAAAGTGTGAAACAACTGAAAATATGTCATATTTTAGGTTCTTCAAAGTAGCCACCTTTTGCTTTGATTACTGCTTTGCACACTCTTGGCATTCTCTTGATGAGCTTCAAGAGGTAGTCACCTGAAATGGTCTTCCAACAGTCTTGAAGGAGTTCCCAAAGCAAAAGGTGGCTACTTTGAAGAACCTAGAATATGACATATTTTCAGTTGTTTCACACTTTTTTTGTTATGTATATAATTCCACATGTGTTAATTCATAGTTTTGATGCCTTCAGTGTGAATCTACAATTTTCATAGTCATGAAAATAAAGAAAACTCTTTGAATAAAACGGTGTGTCCAAACTTTTGGTCTGTACTGTATATGTCAGCGATAGTGCATGTACACACTGAGGTGAGGCAGCCTGTCCTCAGTCGTACACATGTATATGTCAGCGATAGTGCATGTACACACTGAGGTGAGGCAGCCTGTCCTCAGTCTTACACATGTATATGTCAGTGATAATACATGTACACACTGAGGTGAGGCAGCCTGTCCTCAGTCGTACACATGTATATGTCAGCGATAGTGCATGTACACACAGAGGTGAAGCAGCCTGTCCTCAGTCGTACACATGTATATGTCAGCGATAGTACATGTACACACTGAGGTGAAGCAGCCTGTCCTCAGTCGTACACATGTATATGTCATTGATAGTACATGTACACACTGAGGTGAAGCAGCCTGTCCTCAGTCGCACACATGTATATAAATGTCATTGATAGTGCATGTACACACTGAGGTGAGGCAGCCTGTCCTCAGTCGTACACATGTATATAAATGTCAGCGATAATACATGTACACACTGAGGTGAGGCAGCCTGTCCTCAGTCGCACACATGTATATGTCAGCGATAGTGCATGTACACACTGAGGTGAGGCAGCCTGTCGTCAGTCGCACACATGTATATGTCAGCGATAGTACATGTACACACTGAGGTGAGGCAGCCTGTCCTCCGTCGTACACATGTATATGTCAGCGATAGTACATGTACACACTGAGGTGAAGCAGCCTGTCCTCAGTCGCACACATGTATATAAATGTCATTGATAGTGCATGTACACACTGAGGTGAGGCAGCCTGTCCTCAGTCGTACACATGTATATAAATGTCAGCGATAGTGCATGTACACACTGAGGTGAGGCAGCCTGTCCTCAGTCGCACACATGTATATGTCAGCGATAGTGCATGTACACACTGAGGTGAGGCAGCCTGTCGTCAGTCGCACACATGTATATGTCAGCGATAGTACATGTACACACTGAGGTGAGGCAGCCTGTCCTCCGTCGTACACATGTATATGTCAGCGATAGTACATGTACACACTGAGGTGAGGAAGCCTGTCCTCAGTCGTACACATGTATATGTCAGCGATAGTACATGTACACACTGAGGTGAGGCAGCCTGTCAGTCGTACACATGTATATAAATGTCAGCGATAGTGCATGTACACACTGAGGTGAAGCGGCCTGTCGTCAGTCGCACACATGTATATGTCAGCGATAATACATGTACACACTGAGGTGAGGCAGCCTGTCCTCAGTTGCACACATGTATATGTCAGCGATAGTACATGTACACACTGAGGTGAGGCAGCCTGTCCTCCGTCGTACACATGTATATGTCAGCGATAGTACATGTACACACTGAGGTGAGGCAGCCTGTCCTCCGTCGTACACATGTATATGTCAGCGATAGTACATGTACACACTGAGGTGAAGCAGCCTGTCGTCAGTCGTACACATGTATATGTCATTGATAGTGCATGTACACACTGAGGTGAGGCAGCCTGTCCTCCGTCGTACACATGTATATGTCAGCGATAGTACATGTACACACTGAGGTGAAGCAGCCTGTCGTCAGTCGTACACATGTATATGTCATTGATAGTGCATGTACACACTGAGGTGAGGCAGCCAGTCGTCAGTCGTACACATGTATATGTCATTGATAGTGCATGTACACACTGAGGTGAGGCAGCCTGTCCTCAGTCGCACACATGTATATAAATGTCTATATTCGTATGTATATACATATACGAATGTGTGTTATCCGAGCGGCCGTGCGGTGGGCACAGGCAGCGGCCGCCTCCGCTCTCCCCCGCCCCGGGGCGCCGTGCTCCCGCTCTGGGCCCGGGCCTGGCCTTGGCTCTGGGGTGAGCAGCCAGCGCCTCGCACGCGGCCTCCCCCTTCCGCATTTTCCTGAGGCTCTGCGGCAGTGACGTCTATTGCTGACGGCGGCCCGAGCCAGGAGAGCTGCCCGCTCTTTTTTTCCTCTCCCTCCTTCCCCCCTCTCTTTCTCTCAGCCATCGAGCTCGGCCCCTCCCTTTCTGCCTCTCGCTCTCACTCTATTACCTTCCCCCCTCCCTTCGAATCAGCCATCGCGAACAGGCCTAACGGACAAGGCGCCCCGGTGCACGGAAGGAACTGCTGCAGCATTTGCAGGTAAGGCCGCGGCGGGAGAGCGTGCGGGGGCCTGGGCGGGAAGAGGGAGCAGTCGTGAGGGGAGCTACCAGGCCGAGAGGGCGGCTGGCGGGGCTCCGCGGCGGCTTCCGCGGCTCTGCCTAATAATGCTGCAGAGAGGAGCGGGCAGGAGCCGGGGCTGCAGCCGCCTCCTGCTCCGCCAGGCCTTGCGTTTCTCTCACGTTATCACGTTTGCCGGTGTGAGGAGGCCCAGGCCGCGGCCTTGTATGGCCCGCTCCTAGGCCTCCGTACGACCGCTTGCCCTTGCAGGCCTCAGAGGAGGCCGCAGCTAGGCCGGAGGTATGGCGGCCTTCCCCGCCTTATCTCACAGGACACGCAATGTACACACGGCCCTGCGTGTGTCGTACGGTTATCAGCGCTCTACTACATCGCAACCGTCACACAAGTCGTGTGTTTTATGGCGACTGTGAGAATGAGAAGCAGTGAAAGCAAGATGGCGACAGCCCGCGGGCTGCATGCGAGGGAGGGGGGCGCCGCCATCTTGGATGACTCTGAGAGGGAATAGACTGGCAGGGCGTGGGAGGAAGAAGCCCGCAGCGTTAGGCTCGGCTTGTCGTGTATGGGGGCAGAGGCCTCCTACGTCATCACTGCAGACATCGCCCATTATGTATTGTGATCTGCCCCTGTCACCCCACACCTGTGTACCTGCCACCTACCCCAATCTATCACAGGGACATCTGCAGAATCTCTATATACCAACCCCGCTGTGGATTTACATAGAAGCCCAGTTCCAAAGTGCACTTTACTATTTTTGCAAAATGTGAGTTGGATTTCTCAAAAAATAAATCATTGATTTTTTTTATTTATTATTCTGCGGCGTGTGAACGTGGCCTAAAGATAAGGCTCAGACACGTAGGCAGCAGGTACCCAGATCTTTCAGCTATAATGCAGCTTGGGTGCAAATTACATGACAAAATTCCAGCGTCAGCCGGGTGGGATTGTTCTGAATGGCAGGCCGCGCTGCTGGTGGTTTAAAGGGAACCTGTCACTGGGATTTTGTGCATAGAGCTGGGGACATGGGCTGCTAGATGGCTGCTAGCACATCCGCAATACCCAGTCCCCATAGCTCTGTGTGCTTTTAGGCTCTATTCACACATCCGCAAGGAACGGAATTACGGACCCATTCATTCGACCCTGATCTGAAAAAGCGGACCCGGATCCGCATTTCCGTTTCCGAAAAAAAAATAGAACATGCCCTCTTCTTGTCTGCAATTGCGCACAAGAATGGGCATATTCTATTAGTACCAAACACACACGGATGTGTGAATGGACCCTTATTTTATTTTTTACACAATAACGTTTCCGGAGCCCAGCACTACCCCCCCCATCATCCGAATCTCCTACGTCACAAAGCTAGAGCGCCGTAATCTCGTGATGCATGAGCTAGCGCATGCACAGTGTCGGCATAGTGTTCCTTCCCTGTGCTGGCATCAGCCTCAGGGAACGAACTGCGCATGCGCTGGCTCGCGCATCGTGAGATTACGGTGCTTTAGTTTTGTGAAGTCGGGGAGCAAGGAGGAGATTCGGAGGATGTGGGGCGGTCTGGGCTCCGGAAGCGTTAGTAGCCTCATTTACATATATATTGTTCTTTTTACACAATAAAAGCACACAGAGCTATGGGGACTGGATATTGCGGGTGTGCTAGCGGCCATCTAACAACCCATGTCCTCAGCTCTATGATCCCGGTGACAGGTTCCCTTTAAAGCCAGGCCTAAACTAGGAAAGGACATATCCTTTCTTGGCGCGCTTTTTCAGAAGGATGCTACGGCAGGAGTCCACTCGTGGTTAAATATAATTGGACCGGGAGCGCAGCATTGCCCCAGTAAGCAATTTTGAATAAGTACCTATGTACGCAGACATATAACCTCTGGGGAAATATGGGAGTGGATGCGTCACTAAAGGGGTTGTCTGCTTTTTCATATTGAAGCCCCATCCTCAAGATAGGGCATCGGTATCAGATCAGCGGGCACCTGACCCCCCAGCTGGGCCCCCGGCGAACAGCTATTTGAAGAGAAAGCAGAGCTCGTACCAGCGCTGCCTTCTCTTCTTTGTTTACCTGCTTGCAGCCGCAGTGTAATTACAACTATGGCATCCCCAGTCACTTCTATGGGACGGATTCTTCCTATTCAGTTGAACAGACAGGACCGTCCCATAGAAGTGAATGGGATGTCATAGTTGTAATTACACTGCTCGCCGCTGCAATGGCGACCAGGTAGACGGAGAAGGAGGCGCTCGTACGAGCTCTACTTTCTCTTTGAACAGCTGATCAGCAGTGGTGACGGGAGTCAGACCCCTGACGATCTGATATTAATGATCTATCCTGAGGATAGGTCATCAAAAGAAAAAAAGCGGACAACCCCTTTAACAGCTCCCCCTCACTGACGTCAGCTTTGCAGGTATATTCCAGTACAGGCCTGTAGGTGGCAGCACTGCTTTGGAATATACTGACTTCTATATTGACTAATGGATTCCATTATTGAATAGGCTTGGCAATCTAATGACTGCTTGTTATAGTCACCTAGGGCGACTTAAAAAAAAGTAAAGTTTTTAAAAGTATAAACCATCCTCTTTTGCCAAAATTAAATAAAAAATAAAGATCATAGATGAAAAGAGAAAAATTCAGTTTTTTTCAGTATTAAAACGCAAGAAAAACAATATAATTGTGGTTGTTATTATCGTACTGATTCTGAAAATGAAGGTAACAGGTTAGTTTTACTGTATAGGGACAGCCTTAAAACAATGGCAGAATTTTTTATTTATTTTTTTATCCTTCCAATTCCACCCCATTTAGAATTTTTTCCAGCTTCCCACTACATCGTATGCAATATTAAATGGTGCCGCTAGAAAGTGCAGCTTATCCCTAAAAAAAACAATCCCCTATATGGGGGGCGGGGTTTATAATCTCCCCAACGCCAGAAACGTCACAAGTTGTGTGTTTGACTTTTTAAATGCAACTTTTTTGGAGAAAAAGTCACTGGTGCCTCTTTTTACGTTGCCCTCACCGTTTTTTATAAAACAACGTGACCAACAGCCGAGTCTGATTTATCTTTATTTACACCCGTATTTTGGTCCATATGAAGCCAGAAATGTACAGCAGCTCTGAGCTGTCGTAGAATACTGGTTTGGAGCACAGACTGCAGGAGGGTGCACCTAATTTATGACTAAGTGTGCGCCCCATCATAAATGAGGACCAGTGCAGAAAGCACCAGCTTTGCTAAATCTGTAGTTGTGCCCCATGTCGGCACTTTCCATCCTGGCAGGATGTTTGGTTAGCCATTACAGCTGGCAATAGGAAGTTCTGCATGTAAACATCCTGGATATGCCATGACCGTCAGATAGCTGAGCTACCCACCTCTGTCACCTGCTCCTAACTCCAGAACGCGGCCGCAAATGTGAAGGGGCCTGAACTTTCCCTTAGAAGTGAAAGGAGGGTGCCTGTGCATGAGCAGTACACTCATTCATACTGGGGGCCCGTTCTGGAGATAGGTGTACGCCCCACCTCTGGGACCGGCTCCTATCTGACATTGATGGCATATTCTAGCAATGTGCCATCAATGTCTTAGATGGGTGCAGCCCTTTTAATATCTGTTCTGTCATTTAGCATCATGGTGATGAATATGCTCTTGTGTTTGTATATTAGAATTCTACCTAACAATGTTGGCATTTTCTCAGTTTCAGTTTGAATTATGCTAATGACTGTATTTATTTTGTTATAGAAAAATTAGCTAATGATTGTTCAGCGTCATGGAAGAAGATGTCGCCGAGCTTGCGCTGCAAACAGAGCCGCATGCTTTTTTTCATACTTCAGGTACTGGATGTGCTTATATGACCCACATGTGATTACATGCATACATGGAGTAATGCACACCACACCATTACAGAGGATATCTGGCCGCTGGATGAAAATCTACAGGGGCATCAGTTTCTAATTAACAGTTCTCTCCCATTACCACTAGGTGGCAGAGGAGTCTGGGGAAGCAAACCTTTAGCTTGTTCTTCTCCTTAGTAAGGCCTTTTTTTTTTCCCGTTTACGTTCCTTTTTTTGCGTTCCGTATATGGAACCATTCATTTCAATGGATCCACAAAAAACGATAGGTACTCTGTGTGCCTTCCATTTTTCCGTTCAAAGATGGAACATTTCCTATTATTGTCCACGTAACGGACAAGGATAGGACTGTTCTATCAGGGGCCAGCTGTTCCAGTCCGCAAAAAACGGAATGCACACGGACCTCATCCGTATTTTTTTGCGGATCAGTTTTTTGCGGACCGCAGAATCCTGAAAAAGCCATACGGTCGTGTGCAAGAGGCCTAAAGAATATCCATTTCTGGGAATGTTTTCTCAGAAGTGACCAAAGGGCTTGAAGGGAGTTGTCACCAGGAAATTCACTGTTAAACCAGGCACATGGCCCAGATTTACTAATCCTAAAGATGGTGTAAGCTTAGATGGGTTGTCTAGCCCTGCACCACATTTCTCTAAGTGGCTCAGGCTGGATGATGACTGTGGAGCAGAGACGGACACTTTTCTCTTAGGCCTCATGCACACGGCCGTGTTCCGTGGCCGAGAGCGGACCGTGGAAACTCGGACGGGATTCCTCCTGACAGCATGAGCGCACTAGTATAGTGTATTACTGTACAGCAGCGGCTGCATGAAGCGCACGGCGTCATAGCAACCAATGACGCCGTGCGCTCATGCTGTCAGGAGGAATCCCGTCCGGGTTTCCACGGTCTGCTCTCGGCCGCGTAACACGGCCGTGTGCACGAGGCCTTACTCTGAACCAACTATTGGTTGGCTTACTTTGAGACAAAGTTACGCCAGAACAATGGTGCATCTTAGACCCCACTCCCTTTCCTGCAAAGCATGTCTTAAAAAAGCTTAGAAACCCCAGATGAATCAAATTGCAACAATTTTTAGACGGGTATTTGGCGCAGGCACGTTAGTAAATCTGGGCCATTGTTTTGTAGGGCTACTTTTAAAACCATATGCAAATGATCAGTTAGAGCACTGAGGGCAGGCTCAAGCCACTCTGTGCACCCTTGCTTCTTCTGCATCCTCTGCGTGCCCCCCCACCTTGATTGATAAGGTCAAGCAAAATGACTGCATGAACCTCGCCCTTTCAGCGAAACACGAGGAGGGGCTGGCAGGGGAAACACGAGGAGCAAGGCTGCACAGAGTGACTTGGACCCACCCTCAATGTGGGTACAAATATTCTCCAGAAGGAGTTAAGTGAATCGCTAAGGCCTCATGCACACGGAAGGAATCTGTGTGGTCTGGGTACACATGCAATGCGGATCGAACACGGATGCAAAATACGGTCGTATGCATGAGGCCTAAATGAAAGATATCGTTATGTTCAGCTGATCTCGCCTCTTTGTGGCTGATTTAACTGTGTGTGAATAGCCGCTTGTCCAGGTGCCCAGTGGCTTTTGGTTAGTCATACCTGCCCCAAACCCTACAGAACCCCATGATCCAGAGGGAAAGGGAGATCTCAAATATACAGAGGTTTAGCAAAGTGGCATTCTGTAAACTTGCATATGTTTATGTGGCACAGTTGGGAGGAGGTTATAGTGCTGGTCAGCATATGTCTTTCATTAATATGACTGTTATACAATGAAACTCACTACCTCTGCTTTGTTCTTTTGTCACTATTTTGTAGAACCCGGAGCCTCTCACCTTAATGGTAATGAGATAATTGTGGAAATCCAAGAGACTGTCTTTGTTTCAGATGGAGATGGGGGCATGTCCGTTCAAGGATTTCATGATGATGCCGACTCTGTTGTTATTCAGGATGTAATTGAAGATGTGGTCATTGAGGATGTGCAGTGTTCTGACATTTTAGAGGGAACACGGGGATCAGAGACTGTAATAATACCAGAGCAGGTTTTAGAAGATGACATTGGGCCTGACACAGAGGAACAGGAGCTGGAGGAAGATGTATTATCCAATTGTGATGTTCCCGAGAATGTTTTGGACTCTGATTTAGTGGCAGGAGCGTTGACTGTTGGCAGGCGTGAACGTGTTCTTCATCCAGATCATATAGTAGGGGAAGAGATGGCAGAGGATGGTCTTGGTGATGATATGATTTCAGAAGAGGTCCTTGTCGCAGACTGTGGTTCTGAAGCCGTGATTGATGCTAATGGCATTCCAGTGCAAGGTCCTGATGGGGAAGAAGTAAATTGTGATGACTACCTTATGATATCTTGTAAGTTACAGCAACTAACCTTTCTTATATATGTCTGTAAACTGTAATAATAAGAAATAGGAGGATGTTTCAGTGATGACTTGTCTTTCACATAGGACCTCAGTGTGGGATCAGTAAGAGACTGACCTATACGACTTCACCCGATGAAAATGAAAGTTAATTTTCACTGTTTTAGATGCAGCGGTGTACTGCAGTTCAGCCCATTTACATTAACTATAGTATCCCTTTAAAGGGAAGCATCAGCACCAGATTCTCAGTATATTTAAGAGTATATGGTTTTACTGGGTTAATGGGGCTCTCCGGGCTCTCCTATATTAATTACCTATCCTCACGATAGGTCATCAATATCAGACCAGCGGGGTCTGAGGCTAAGTCATCAATATAATAGAGCCTGGAGAACCGCTTTTCATTTTTTCAATAGGAATATACTCTAGAAGAGAGGTGAAAAAACTTTCCTTCTGAGAATAAAAATGAAAAATAGAATTTAGAATTTTGATATGAATATTGCCACCACTAACGCTCTGTTAGGGAACAGTTACATACTGCCTTTTATACGACCAGTGACAACGTAGACTCTTATCCTGCCCTCTTGTAAACCTCACAGAGAGTGAGGATATGCTAAAGTATCTCTGGCATTCTGACTGTTAAGAGTTCACCATGCCAATCCCTTTCTTCATAAAAAAAAATAATAATAAGCTACCTAGAAGGTGTGTGGCAGAGACATTCCCCATTTACAGCACATGCATGCTTAGTTGAGCCAACTGATGATATTGAATGGGATGGAAGGCTTCGGACGAATGGCTTGTTTGGCAGACAGCTATGTTAGTATAAGTGTCTCTGAGCGAAGTACACGGTATCTGTGCTATACACCCACCGGTCTGGATGCACTATTGGCCGCCATGGCATAAAGGAAAAATTAGCATTTTTTTGCCCACTATTCCAGAATGAGGATGCATTTTCCTTGTGTCATATTTGCTGGAAGTGAGAATGTAAACATATCTTTTTAAGAATAACTTACACGGTATTGCAGTTGCTGAATACATTGCTAATATATTTTATATTTAACGGTATAGTGGATGACGCTGACAAGATTGATGAAGAGTGTGCAGAAGAAATTGCTATGGGTGGTGAAATGGACGGAGACCCAGCTAAGCTAGATGGATCATGTCCAGAAGTCATCAAGGTTTACATTTTTAAGGCAGACCCTGGTGAAGACTTGGGTAAGAAAGTTAAATTTGATTGTGAAAGTCACTTACACTATAACGTGGATCAATAGGTATAATCTGTGATGTTAATTTACTTTTTATTTTTAAAGAAAAGTGACATTAGTGTGTTCTTTGTCAGGTGGCACTGTAGACATTGTGGAGAGTGAGTCTGAGAATGATCCAGGAGATGGACTTCTTGATCCTCATACAGGAGGTCGTCTTCCTCGTGAAAAAATGGTTTACATGGCAGTGAATGATTCTCAGCATGATGATAATGATTTGGGTGAGTTCACATGCTTGTCACTTGTGAACCGTAAGCATTCTGTTTGTATGTTGAACACAATTTTTATGCTGTTACACTTGATTCAGGTAGTTTGCATTGATTCTGCAGTTTAAAGAAGAGCTCGAAGTAATGTATGTCTCTGCTTCTTCAGATGTAGCAGAAATTGCTGATGAAGTGTATATGGAGGTAATTGTTGGAGAGGAAGATGCTGCAATAACGCAAGAACATCAGCTGGATGATGCTGAACTAAGCAAGACTTTCATGCCAGTTGCCTGGGCTGCAGCTTATGGTAAAGGCCATATAAACATTTCTTGTATTATCTACTTTGTGGCTGGTTTATTATGATCATTATCATACTTTGTTGAACCACCTTTTGCCCATCCCCGTACTGTATGTTGTAAAGTCCAGCATGGTACTGTACTTTGAGAGGCTGGGATCTGATTCAAACGTTATGTGACTCGTATAACAACTGTTGCTGCGGTCGAGCTTACAACAACCTTTTGCAACAACTAAATAGTTCACTCCATTTTTCTGTTGTATCCTCTTTAATGTGCTAAGTTGCGGCATGAAGCACTGCATTAGTGCAGTACTGCTTCATCCACAATCACCCAGAGAACTTGTCTAGTCTATTTGATAAGCTTATGTTGTGTTCTAGGTAATAATATGAGTAACAACTTGGAGGGAGTGGAGCACAGGAATGGCACTGCCAGTGCCCTTTTGCACATAGATGAATCTGATGGACTGGACAGGCTAGGAAAGCAAAAACCAAAGAAAAAGAGAAGGGGAGAAAATCGCCAGTACCAAACAGGTTTGTATTTTCTTAATAAAACTGGGTTCTGCAAAAGTTTTTTGTTTGGTACTTCCTAATTTAAGAAGGGGGTTTCCCAAGAGTACAGTACATGCTAATATTATACTCACTTGTATACCGCTGACATATTCTGCAGCGCTTTACAGACATTAGCATCACTCTGTCCTCAATGGGAGGGAGCCCATGCAAAACACTAGGAGAACATACAAACTCCATGCAGAAGTTGTCATTGGTTGGATTCAAACCCAGGACCCTGGGGCTGCAAAGCAAAAGTGCTAACTACTCAGCCACCATGCTGCTCAACCATGAATGCTTCTGGTTTCACTTGCAAATGTAGCAGCAGTTTAGGCTGCAGTAGACATTGGACCCTTAAAACATTGCATCCGCTCGCGATCGCTGCAGGAGCCATAGCCAATGGGTTTCTGCTGTTTTAGACAGCGGACACCTGGGGCTACTGTCTGCGATTGACAATAACGCCGATTGCAGACATTTAACCCCCTCAGATGATGTGGCTTCCCCGCATGGTTTAGGGGAGCTGTTCATTTTCTGCAATAGCCTGGGTCTCTCCGAAGAAACCCATGCTATTGCAGTTGTAGTTGGCAGGACTCCATAAGAACATGGTGAATCTGCAATGAATTGCAATGGCAAATCATTGAAATGTAAGGGAGAAGCAATCTAGTAACTGCTTCTTATTGGCATCTAGGATGATGACAATAAAAAATAAAGTTTTAAATTTAAAACGCCCCATTTTCCCTATAGTTAAAATTAAAAATAAACAATAAAAAAACTAAAATCATCGACATTGATGCATCACAAAATGTCCAAACCATTAAAATATAAACACATTTATCCCGCATGGTGAACGCCATTTTTATTTTTTTTGACACTTCACCTCCCCAGAAAATTGAATAAAAAGTGATCAATAAAGTCATACACTCTGCAAAATGGTATCAATAGAAAATACAGATAGACCTGTCACACAGCTCAGTAGATGTTAAAAAGCTATGGGGGTCGGAATATGGTGATGAAAAGGTCAGTTTTTTTTAAATTTATTTTAGTATTCAAAAACACGAAAATAACTTTATAAATGTGGTTTTGTTATAATAATACGGACCCAGAGAATGAAGGGTACAGGTCAATTTTACTGCATGGGGAACATTGTGAAATAAATCCTATAAAACTGTGACAGCATTGCGTCTCCCCAGTCCCCCCCCCCCCCCCCCCCCCCCGCCCCATTTTGGATTTTCATTCCCCCCCCTTCCCCCTTCAAGGTGTGTGCTTTCTCATGTATACAAACAGGTTTTCGGTTGCGCAGTGTCTTAATAGAGGAAAAGCTTTGGACAAAAGAAAGGAATACTGCAAGCATGCCACTAGAGGTCCTAGTTGGTAGAAAACATTTTAATTTCCTTCTGTTACTGCAGGTCATATTAAACACATACATCCATATGTACAACTTACACTGAAGTATAACTGATGCCAATGTTAAATGCTTCAGTGTGCCATATGCGGGACTAGTCTTCAGTTCTGAAGAATGCATAGTGCTCATGTCTCTAATATTTTAATCTCATGTGAGGAGGGATATTGAATTATTTTAAAATATGTTTCAATAAAAATAGTTGTTTGGGGTAATCAAGCTTGGTTGGCTGTTCTCTAGCAACCCATGATGGCTTTTTAAAGGGGTTTTCCAGAATTGGTCTTTATGTGGTCCACCTAGCAAGTTTGACCTAATGAAAGAATCGTGCTCACTTTGTGCCTGCCGCCTCGGTCCTGTGCCCTAGCTGTGACCGGTGATCTTCCAGTCCCAGGCTTGTTTACTTCCGGGTGGGCAACAGATGGCGTCACATGAACCGATACAGCCAATTACTGGCGTTAGTATGTCCCCAAGCAGCACTGCACTGCACTGCACAGTGACATGCCACATGAGTACATGTCACACAGCGTTGAGGTGAAAGTACACTGGGGCCCTCTTAGACTTTCTACCGTTATCATGGCCGCACAACCATTTGCTGTAGCCAGTCGCATAATATCCATGTAAAGGTGAGGTCTATCTTAGAAGTCTAAGGCTGGCCACACACTGATACCTGTTGTCTGTGTCCTCATTCAGCTGATAGCTACAGTATCTCTACCATCACCTCCATACACATGCATGCTCAGCTCAAACAAAAAGTCAGAATTACATAAAGTAGGCAAAGATTTCATACTCCACTTCGCTTATTCTGCCACTGCCTGGGTCCACGCTGGCCACTTTCTGACCCATTTCAACTTTCAGGAAATGACCTCAGCACTGACCTTCCTCGGTCAGTGATTGGCCATTTGTGGTTTGAGTGGATCCAGGAAGCATCTGTGCGGGGACATTGGGGGGTTGGCAAGGTTAATCACTTTCTTGGTTGTTTTGTACCAGTCTCACCACTTTTGTTAATAAATAAATAAAAAAGTGAACCAGCAGTATATAGTTTTTCCACCTTTAAGTATTTTAGGAGCATAAGGCCCTTTTACACAGGCTGATTATCAGGAGTGAACTTTCATATGAACACTGGTTCTAATAAATGCCCCATGTTGAAGTGCCTCCAATCACCCAGAGAATGAGCAAACGCTTGTTAATAGGGTGAGAGCAAAGTTGATGCGGTCATCAAATTCATTGTTCCTGGGCAGCAGATCTTCCTGTATCAACAAGGATCTGCTGCCAGAAACAATGAATTTGTATAGGGATGAGCGACCACTCTCCCCCATACAGAGGAGATGATTGTAGCTCTTGCCTCCTCTGATGAGCAGGTAGTTATCAGAAACAAATGGTTTGCTCCCAATAATTGCCTGCAAAATCAGATTGTGTAAGGCCTCTTTCACACGGGCATTGCGGGAAAAGATGCGAGTGCGTTGCGGGAACATGCACGATTTTTCTGCGCGACTGCAAAACATTGTAATGCGTGAGAAAATCGGCATGTTTGGTACCCGAACTTTTTCACAGAAGTTCAGGCTTGGGATCGGTGTTCTGTAGATTGTATTATTTTCCCTTATAACATGGTTATAAGGGAAAATAATAGCATTCTGAATACAGAATGCATAGTACAAAAGCGCTGGAGGGGTTAAAATAAATAATTTAACTCGCCTTAATCCACTTGATCGCGCAGCCGGCATCTCTTCTGTCTTCTTCTTTGCTGTGTGCAGGAAAAGGACCTGTGGTTACGTCACTCCGGTCATCACATGATCCATCACCACGGTAAAAGATCATGTGACGGACAATGTGATGACCGGAGTGACGTCACCACAGGTCCTTTTCCTGCACACAGCAAAATAAGAAGACAGAAGAGATGCTGGGCTGCGCGAGCAAGTGGATTAAGATGAGTTAAATTATTTTAATTTTTTTTAACCCCTCCAGCGCTATTGTACTATGCATTTTGTATTCAGAATGCTATTATTTTCCCTTTATAACCATGTTATAAGGGAAAATAATAATGAGCGGGTCCCCATCCCGATCGTCTCCTAGCAACTGTGCGTGAAAATTGCACCGCATCCGCACTTGCTTGCGGATGCTTGCGATTTTCATGCAACCCCATTCATTTGTATGGGGCCTGCGTTACGTGAAAAACACACAAAGAGGAGCATGCTGCGATTTTCACGCAACGCACAAGTGATGCGTGAAAATCACTGCTCGTGTGCACAGCCCCATAGAAATGAATGGGTCAGGATTCAGTGCGGATGCAATGCTTTCAACTCGCGCATCGCATCCGCGCGGAATACTCGCCCGTGTGAAAGGGGCCTAAAGGGCTGTTGAACAGATGTCTGGACAGAAGCACTGATGACTGTGCCTGAAATCTTCAACAAGCACAGAAAAATACAGGCTCTTAAAGGGAACCCGTCGCCATGTAAATGCAGTGCAATCCGCAGGCCACATGTTATAGAGCAGGAGGAACTGAGCAAAACAGTATTGCTAGTTTTATAGCTGTCCGTCACGGAGATGCCCCACTTATCTATTAAGCTCAAAAAGAGCTAAGAATTAACTGACTAAAGGTTTTGCTGAATCTTTTCCCATAAAACTACACCTCAAACTGCTCAGCTCCTCCTGCTCTATAACCCGCTAATTGCACTGCGTTTTCAGTGTCAGATTCTCTTTAAAACCACAAGCTTTTTTTTATGGAAACTTTTCCCGCCCCCCCCCCCCCCCCCCCCCTCCCTTCAAACATCTCCACTAGTTTACTAAAGTGTCATAAAGTGATTATATATGTTTGTTTTATTTCATAGCCATAATTATTGGTCCCGATGGCCACCCACTTACTGTTTACCCATGTATGATCTGCGGCAAGAAATTCAAATCCCGAGGTTTTCTGAAGAGGCACATGAAGAACCACCCTGAACATCTGGTGCGTAAGAAATATCGCTGCACAGACTGTGACTACACCACCAATAAAAAAGTAAGTCTACATAACCACCTGGAGAGCCACAAGCTGTCTGCTGCAGTCATTAAAACTGAGAAGGAGCTGGACTGCGATGAATGTGGAAAAATATTTCTACATGCGAATGCTTTGTTCGCCCACAAGCTGACACACAAGGAAAAGGCGGGCAACAAAATGCACAAGTGCAAGTTCTGCGATTACGAGACGGCCGAGCAGGGCTTACTGAACAGACACCTTTTGGCCGTGCACAGCAAGAGCTTTCCACACATCTGTGTGGAGTGTGGAAAAGGCTTCCGCCATCCATCAGAATTAAAGAAGCACATGCGCACTCATACCGGCGAGAAGCCATATATCTGTCAATATTGTGACTACAAATCCGCTGACTCCTCCAATTTAAAAACCCATGTTAAGACCAAGCACAGCAAAGAAATGCCATTCAAGTGCGAGATTTGCCTCCAGACATTTGTAGACGCTAAAGATCTGCAGGCACACGTTATCCTGCATCAGGAGAGCAAAAGTCACCAGTGCCTGCACTGTGACCACAAAAGCTCAAACTCGAGTGACCTAAAAAGGCATATTATTTCTGTGCACACCAAGGATTATCCCCACAAGTGTGAAGTCTGCGAGAAGGGCTTCCACCGACCTTCCGAGCTTAAAAAGCATGAGTCGGCACACAGAGGTAAAAAGATGCATCAGTGCAGGCACTGCGAGTTCCAAATTTCGGACCCTTTTGTGTTGAGCCGGCACATCTTGTCGGTACATACTAAGGAGTTGCCATTCAGGTGCAAACGCTGCCGCAAAGGCTTCAGGCAGCAACAGGAACTGAAGAAGCACATGAAGTCTCACAGTGGTAAAAAGGTGTATCAGTGTGAGTACTGCGAGTACAACACCACAGACGCTTCTGGTTTTAAACGCCATGTCATCTCCATCCACACCAAAGACTATCCCCACAGATGCGACTACTGCAAGAAAGGCTTTCGCCGGCCCTCTGAAAAGAATCAGCACACCATCAAACACCATAAAGAGGCCAGCTTGGTGTGACTGTCGGTGTGTGCCGAATACTGCTAAAACATACCCGTTTTTGTAGAGACCAGTGTCCGGTTTTGTTTTTTGTTTCTCTGTGCCTCTAAGCTAATAGTTACTTTTTTTATTCCAGTCCTGCTCTTTGTTTAATAAATTAACAAAGTTGCATCTACGAGGAGATCACTGGAGATATGTTCAGTTCACTCTTCCACAGTTGTCTATGTATTTCATGTGCTGTTTTTGTAATTTTCTCCCCATAGTAATTCACGTAGTAATATCATGGCCTGCTCTCCACAGATCACACTTGCAAAAACTTTGCCCAATTGATGTTACTCATTCACACAGTGCAGTTTTAACTTTAAATTTTTTTTCCTCTCTCGGGGAAAACAAGGAGTGGATCCTAAAGTAAAAGGTATATTAAGAAATATATATAAAAAAAATTGCCCCCCCCCCCCCCCTCTCAATCCATTTCTAGTTTTGGCTGGGAAATATCAAAATCTGCATTGTACGAACAAAGCTTTTAAATTTAATTTTATTTTTTTATAACCTGGCTTTTAAAATAGGCCATCAATGTGTGCTGTGGGGTCTGTCCTCCAGTGATCAGAATCAGGGAGCAGTGACTTAACACATTAAAGGGATTGTGCAGTGCTCAGGATAGCTCATCAATATCTGTGGCACAGCACAACCCCTTTAATTGCAGGGATGACGCTGTTGGTCTCGGTGCTTCTGGAGGCGGGACCCCATCTGATCCACATGGTGGAGTGTACATTCCCACTGATACAAGGTTGTATGAAGTGCAGTAATATTTCTACTAATGTGACCTGTTGTTAATCCTATTCTAGTCTGTAAATCTCACCAAAATTATGAAAATAATTATTCATTATTAGGAAACGTACATTTATTTATTTATTTTTAATCCATTTATAACTTTTCTTGCGTATTTCCGAATCTAAAATGCAGTACAATAAGGTTTACCTATCTAAGGGGGAGGGAGTATTTAGGCAAAAACGTAATCCATTGCTTCTCCTCATGTTGGGTTCACAGATGATATTTTTATGCTGTACCTCTTTGATGTACCAGGTTTGCAGCTTTATTCATCATCCGTTTCATTATCATCACCAGTGTTATCCACTTGCAATTTAGATGTTTCCTGTGTTGTTTTTTTTTTTAAAGGAAAAAAGACATGTCTATTTCAGAATATATACCCAGTATTTTAAGCAGTTGTTTTCTTTTTAAATAAATTCTAAAGATTTTATACTTCCCAAATGGCGACTATATATTCCGGCTGGAGAAATAAATGCTTTATTGTAATATAGAGTAACCTAATGGGGGGAGGAGGGGGCAGCCGGAGAATACTGCTGATAACAGTATTGATGGCTGTTATAGATATATATACAATGTTGACAACTGATCGTTTTATTTGCATCAGAAAATTGTAAAATCTATGCAGTGCAATTATGCAAAGAGCAGTGTAGACGTCTTCGCTTACACAGTGAAAATAGCCGGCACCATGTGTGTTGCTCGTATGTACGTCTGTCGGTCCACTTTAGAGAATTGGCACATGGAATTTTATGGAGATTTTAAATGCTGTTTACACTTGTAATATGTTGGGCTTTTATTTTTAATTTGGGTCTTAAATTATTGAAAGAAATTGCACTTTTTAGTATAAGTTGTAGCGTGTTTTGCCGCATGCAGATCACAGGTTGTTTTCGGGGAAGATCAGACTGGTGTCGCTTGTCAACCGGCATAAATTGCCTACAAGGAAAACGGATTGAAGTCTCATTAATGTTTGCGTCTTAGGTGGATTTTTGTAAAATATTAATGGCACTTTTTGTAGTAGATCATGACCCAGCATGTGGTGACGCCGCTCCTTATGCTTTCTATCCGGTCAAGTTGATTTCTTTGCACATATGACACTAAAAAATAAAAAAAGTGGGTAGACGTTTGCAAACCTTGCCCCATCATGGGAGATTCATCCATGCTGAACATCAACCCTGCTAGGCCCAGTAATTTGATAGCATACTGCAGGGGGGAATCCTAAGCAAGGCTTTAATAAATTTTTTAAAAATTTTAATGACCTTTCGTGTAAGTTACCAGAATGTATTACATTAAAGTCTAATAGTTACTAAAGTCGGGCCAAATGGGCACGTGACCTGCAGTGCAGTGTGTATTATTCCCAACACGCATATTATCCAGTTCTCTTGACGCTATACCTGCAGTTTTAAGAAGATTAGAATATAATCAAGGCTTTTATCTTTTTACAAGAACGGGGCTGTATAGATGTAAATTTGAGTTTTAAAGTTTTCTTTTCCCGTACTCTTAGATTCATCTGGCTTTTGTAAAGACCGCGTTTGTATAAAGAGGTTGTAGCTATTGTTCACACTTGTTCCTTTGTTTCCATGTGTTTTTTTTTTTTTTTTTTTTCAGCTGAAATGTATGGTAAGTGCTCCAAAATTTGGATGTTTTGGTTGAATGTTTGAGGTACAGGTTGTTTGTGTGTTTTTTTTTTTTTTTTTGCCCCCCCCCCCCCCCCCCCCTTGTACAAGAACATAATGTAAATTATTCATTAGACACAGCCTGTAAAATATTTTATGTCTTTATTCTGTGTACAATTTTGTATAAAAAGTAAAGCAAAATCAATATAGGGATGTGAGATTGTAATTGTGCTCTTGATACCGTGGTAAAATAAAGATCCGAATATTTTCCTGTTGGTGCACGTTCCCAGTATTCTGTGTCTTCGGAAAGAAATAAGAAGAAGCCGTGCTGCTCCCGTGCCTGGAAGAATAGCTATAAAATGTGATCTCTCCAGAACGAAGCCCTGCTTTTTCTGTAGGCTCTCAGCCACTGAACGCTATTATCCATAAATAGGTTTTAATATATAGATATCATACAGGCCAGAAGCAGGAGTGTACCCAGTGCTGTGCCTCCACTTCAGCTAGCTGTCTGTTATTACAGGGACATTTTTCATGTAATCAAAAGATATTCACAAATGACAGTCTATATTGAAGCCATTAATGGGCATCTGTCAGCAGGTTTGTACCTATGGAACTGGCTGGCCTGTTACATGTGTGCTTGGCAGCTGAAGGCGTCTGTGCTGGTCCCATGTTCATATGTGCCCGCATTGCTGAGAAAAAATACGTTTTAATATAGGCAAATGAGCCTCTAGGAGCAACAGGGGCGTTACCATTACACCAAGAGGCTCTGCTCTCTCTGCAACTGCCGCCCCCCTCTGCACTCTGATAGGACCAGGTGGTGAAAGTATAATCACTCCTGGCCCTTTCAATCTGAAGTGCAGAGGGCGCACAGATGCTATGGAGCTGCTGTGCATTAAGAGTATATTGGAGTGAGGCAATACAGCTAATCAATAAAGTGTATAGGGCAGATTTCCCTCTTTATCCTAAAATGTGCCTACTCAGCATTTTTGAATCTGATCAGCTACAGCCGCCTATTATTATAGGATGTTGTACCAGGCACGTAAAACATTGGCAGCCAAGTGGATACACCCGCTGCCTCCTGTTATAGCAGAGTACATAGCAAGACTGAATTGGTGTATACATAAATCTAGCTAAGGAGGTGTGCTGATGATTGGGCCTTGCTGCTACCCCGGGGAGCAACTTCGCTCTCCTCTTCGGGGAGCCAACCCTGAATCTTTACTTCTACTCTTCTTCCTTGAGAGCTGGCAGCCAATTGTTACTGTGATTGTCTCGTGAGGGGGGAAGTTAGTTGTGGGCTTGTACTTGAGTCAATTGTGATTGTCGTGTCAATACTATATCCTAATATGTCTGAACTGTTTTAGACACTGTAAACATGATGTGCATTTTGTTTGTTTTTGGATAAAACTCAATAAAAAGGTATCTGATTTAAAAAAAAAAAAAAAAGTGCAGAGGGCACAGCAGTTGCTGAGAGAGCAGAGCCTCTAGGTGTAATAGCAACACCCCCATTGACCCTAGAGGCTCATCTGCACACGTTAAACCAAGACTTTTCTCAGCAATGCGGGCACATATGAACATGGTACCAGCACAGACGCCTTTAGTTGATAAGCGCACATGTAACAGGTCAGCCAGTTCCAAAGGTACAAACCTGTTGAGAGATGCCCTTTAAGGAGTGAACCTTGATATAAATGGTGATCTTCAGCCGCTCTCTGACTAATGGAAGTGGGTTCTACGGTGGAGCTCCTCAGTCTATTAAATTCATAATGGGGTATTTGAATAAAAAAAATGACAACTTGTGTAAACCCCTGGATAACTGCCAATATGGGTAGTGTCAGGATATTTATGACCTAGGTCGTGAGGCCTAGGCGCAGCTCAGCCCCATTGAAGTGAATGGGGCTGAGCACGATGCCAAGCACAGCCACTATACAATGCACGGTGCAGGTGCCTTCTCAAACACCTGATCGGTAAGGGTCGTGGGCGTCGGACTCCCACCAACCAGAGGATAGGTCATCAGTATTTAAATCTCAGAAAACCCTTTTAACTGAGTCACCAAGGCCGCTCTCTCCTGAAACTCAAAAAATTTGAGCATTGTGCAAAGTTAATTTATTTCAGTAATGCAACTTAAAGGGTGAAACTAACATGAGATAGACTCATTACATTCAAAGCGAGATATTTCAGGCCTTTATTAGTTTATAATTTGGATGATTATGGCTTTTAGCTTATGAAACCCCAAAGTCTTGATTTTGAGGTCCCCTTTGCTCAGGGGTATGGATTAATTAGCGGACTAGAGACTAGACACTTTGAGCCTAGAATATTGAATCTTTTCACAAAATTCTAATTTTAGGCTGCATTAATGCAATTCCTTTTAATTTGCATTACTGAAATAAATGGACTTTTGCACGATATTTTTTCGAGTTTCACCTGTATGTTTTAGTAACTACTTGCATTCCCCTCGTAATAAAAATTCTGGAGCATCTTTTCCTAGAATTTCAATGTTGTGCCATTATTTCTACCATTTTGCCATCTGGGATTTACCCATGGGGGTGTCGCAGTCTGACATTGCCAGACTGTGCAGGGACACATCCCCAGCTAGTACAGCCCAGTTGACAATTCATTCATAAACTTCTAGTAGGAATAATGGAGTCATAAGAATAGATTATTCAGTTGTGGAATACCATGATTTACTAAAACGGACATGTCTGAGGGTGGCAGGGCAGGTGCAGCACACATTACTTACATATCTATTTACTAGATATGACAACTTTTATAAAGATTCTTGCTCACGTGCTGCAGCGGAAGTCCTGCTGCTCAGAGGGAACCACACCAAGCACTGTAAGGCACACGACTACGGGGGCCAGTGATTGGCTGCCGTGGGGACCACCAGAGTGCCGGCACAGGAGTTACAGGAAGTTTAACAGGGTAGCAATGGTTGATTTTTATTTGTTTGCTGTTTTTAATTCCTGGTCGGGCCCCACCCCCACACACGCAATTTGAGATCTGAAGCCATATTAGGCAACATACAGCAGTCCTCAGATATTACTTGCCGGAAGGCTTTCATCATAATCAGAATGACCTATCTAATTAGGAAGTATTGTCTGTGGGTGGATCATTTTCTTAGGATACTTTCACAATTAGCGGTTTTTTTGCAGATCCATCATGGATCTGCAAAGACGCTTCCGTTACAATAATACAACCGCCTGCATCTCTCATGAACGGATCCGGTTGTATTATGTCTTGTATAGCCATGACCGATCCGTCTTAAACACCATTGGAAGGCAATGGGGGACGGATCCGTTTTCTACTGTGCCAGAGAAAATGGATCCGTCCCCATTGACTCACATTGTGTGCCAGGACGAATCCGTTTGGCTCAGTTTCGTCACACGGACACCAAAATGCTGCAGGCAGCGTTTTGGTGTCCACCTCCAAAGCGGAATGGAGACGGAACGAAGGCAAACTGATGCTTTCTGAGCGGATCCTTTTCCATTCAGAATGCATTCGAATGCAAACTGATCCGTTTTGGACAACTTGTGAGAGCCTTGAACGGATCTCGCAAACGGAAAGCCAAAACGCCAGTGTGAAAGTAGCCTTAAAGGGAGAGGGTCTGGGATTCAGCTGACAGCTGTCATGCCCTACTTCACTAGAAAGTACATGCTTGCCATTGCTGAAATTTCTGTAGGAATGGGTGGGTGGGGGGGGGGGAGCAGATTACAGATACTTCTAATAGATTTAAATTTAACATGTCAAAGTTATTTTCTGGAAAGGTTGGGAAAAGAATCTTATTGGATACAGTTGCCCATCTAATAGGACGGCTCGTTCCTATTCACTTGAATAGGAATGAGCCGTCCTGTGGAAGTGAATGGGACGGCTTCTCGTAATTACTATATAAATGAAGGGAAGGCAGGGCTGACGCCCGAGGGTGTCTGGAGTCGGACCCCCGCCAGTCTGATTGGTGACCTACCCAGGGGACTAGGATAACCCCTTTAAATTTTATGGAATTTTATGTGCTCATCTATTTTAGGACATTCCGGTTGACATAAGTGGAGTACGTGGCATAAAATATGCCTCTGAGAAGTAACACGGCACTTCTTGAAGCGTATATAAGAATATGCCAAAACTCGCTGTGTGAATGTCGTTCTCATAGATAACCATGGAAAGCTTATTACAGCAGGTAAGATGGGTATTTTACGCCTCTAAAAAATACACTGTTTATTCTGCAGTGTGAACATGGCCTGACAGGGTCGGGGCAGAGGTTAGGCACTAGGGTCATTTCAGGTTTTGGTGTAAAAAAAATGGTGTGAGGCCCCTTTTTGGTACTTTTAAAACTCCTGTGCAACTATATTTTGTCAAGTGGGTGTTTTTACGCCCTCCTTGCTATTTGGGAGTGCTGTGGGCCCGGACTTGAGCTGGAGCAAATTTACTATTTTCCATGCCTGAAAACTGGAGTAAGGCCAACCTGCACCTGTTGCAGAATAACCGCAGCGCAGCGCAGTACAGCACAAGCAAAGTGCGTTTTGTATTTCTCCAATCTCATGTACACTTTCCAGGCAGAAATTGACCTGCCGTACGGATTTCAAAATCGGTATTGTCAATGATGCTTGCAGTTTTAGCTGCGGCTTTCACCTTTTTCAATGGAAGGGTGAGATCTTCATTAAAACTGAATCAAATTTAAAAAAAACTAAACAAAATTGCTGTTAGAAATGCACATAAATCTGCATTGAAATTTGTGCGGTTCTGGGAGCCTACACCCCTACCCATGTGCAGGTGACCTAAAACCCGAAGTATAAACTACTCCAGTCAGGGGCTAGATTAGTTTTTACTCCAGGCGATCAGACTTTCAGAAGTGCGCCTAATTTATGACGAGGTGCATTTCTCCTAAATCCTCTGGCAACTCGGGGGGCAAATAAAGAACAGTGTAAAAAGACAGTCTTTGTAAATGATCCCCACTGTTATAAAGGCTAAAAGAGTACAGCCGCATCTCATGACTATGCCACGGTCGCCTGAGGCTGAGTACCAAACGGCTGTACAAACCACAGGCGCCCCATAGTAAGGCCTCTTTCACACGAGCGCGACGGATTGGGTCCTGATGCGTTCAGTGAAACTCGCACTATTTTGCAAGCAAGTTCAGTCAGTTTTGTCTGCGATTGCGTTCAGTTTTTAACGTGCGGGTGCAATGCGTTTGGATGCGTTTTTCACGCGCGTGATAAAAAACTAAAGGTTTACAAACAACATCTCATAGCAACCATCAGTGATGCAATGCGTTTTTTATGCAGCCCCATTCACTTCTATGGGGCCAGGGCTGCGTGAAAAACGCAGAATATAGAACATGCTGCGATTATTACGCAACGCAGAACGGATGCGTGAAAAACAACGCCCATGTACACAGACCCATTGAAATGAATATGTCAGGATTCAGTGCGGGTGCTTTGCGTTCACGTCATGCATTGCACCCGCGCGGAAAACTCGCTCATGTTAAAGGGGCCTAAAGGGGTTGTCTCACTTCAGCAAATGGCATTTATCATGTAGAGGAAGTTAATACAAGGCACTTACTAATGTATTGTGATTGTCCATACTGCCTCCTTTGCTGGCTGGATTCACATTATACATTGCTCCTATCCAGGGTTTATGACCACCCTACAACCAATGATTGGTGGCTGTGGTTGCACACTATCGCCTCTCTGGTGGCCAGGACCATGGGGGCTCACATAGGCCAGCGCTTTTTCCTATAGTGTGCAAGCACGGCCACCGCTGATGGATTACAGGGTGGTTGTAACCATGGAAAAGAGCAGTGTATAATGTGATGGAAAAATGAATCCAGTCAGCAAATGAGGCAATATGGACAATCACAATACATTAGTAAGTGCCTTGTGTGAACTTTCCCTACATGATAATGCCATTTGCTGAAGTGACAACCCCTTTAATACGATGCCCCTGTGGTTTACACAGCCGTGTGGTACTCCGCCTTAGGCGCGTGACACAACCCCTTTAATACGATGCCCCTGTGGTTTACACAGCCGTGTGGTACTCCGCCTTAGGCGCGTGACACAACCCCTTTAATACGATGCCCCTGTGGTTTACACAGCCGTGTGGTACTCCGCCTTAGGCGCGTGACACAACCCCTTTAACAATGCAGTTTTGCAGATTACAGCATGTCTTATAATGATGCACAGCAAATAGTGTGAGAGTAAGGCCTCATGCACACGACCGTATGTATTTTGCGGTCTGCAAAAATGATGCATGACGTCCGTGTGCATTCCGTATTTTGCTGAACGGAACAGCTGGCCCCTAATAGAACAGTACTATCCTTGTCCGTAACGCGGACAATAATAGGACATGTTCTATCTTTTTGCGGAACAGACATCGAAACGGAATACACACAGACTAGGGCTACTTTCACACTGGCGCCGTGTAGCTTTACCGTTCCATAGGGATCGTTCATCCTCGTGGTTTGGATTCAGTACCCACATATTTTGGTTTTGTGATTTATTTTTATTTTTTCCTGACTGAAAATCACTTGTGTTGATGTGGATGCGGTTATATCTGCAGGAAGTCCATGGCTTTCTCCATATCTCATACAAAGAAAAGGGGCGGTCACAAACGTCTGCAGTACATCTGCTCCGTGTGAATGTGCCCCAACCCTTCCACCAGTGCCACCACTACAGGCCAGTGACTAGTATAAGGCCCGGGCTGGGTTGGGCGGAAGGTTTACAGCTGTTTATATCTTGGGGACGAGCGCATCTCAGTTTCTGGTAAACTTGATGTAAACCTTTGCACTGCGCATGCGTACTCCTGATCTTTGTTGTACTGTCGCCGGCCGGGCGGGAGTGCGCATGCGCTGTGTACTGGCTGTGACAAGTGTAGATAAACCGGCTAGGAAAGGAAGCTGCTGCAGTGCACCCAGGCTGCCGGGCAGCGCACACACACTCATTGCAGGCAGAGGACATCAACCGACTCATCCACGGCAAGAATATAACGTGTCCACGGGAGAAGACCTGCGATCTGTCATTGGATAGTCCAGAGGTGCCATCGCTCGATCCTGGGGACACCAGCTCAGCCATTCTTATGAGCAGCCAGAAGATTGTGCTGTGCTGTGTGTGCGGCCGGATCACCTCTGTAATCACAGGATCTGCAGGGAGACAGATCGGGGACCAGGCTGCTATGGGAGCTCACTGATCAGCACCTACCGAGGGACACTAACCGCTCTGCAGTCCGATCTGATCGCATCGATCTCCCCTTCCAGACCTGACAGAAGGCGATCGGATCGTCCATAGCAACATGTCAACAGCCTTCTACATACTGACCACCCTGGGGGGTTACCTGATCACCTCAGCGCTGCTCCTGAGATTCCCCAGCCTCCTGCACAAGAAGAAACAGCAGAAGTTCCGCTGCAGACACATCTCCCACCGGGGAGGTAAGGCGATGGGATGCGGAGTGGGAGACACACATGTGACCTTGAGGGGTTCTCCCAAATCCTGCACAACTCAAACATACACACCTGTCATTAGGGTTGGCATATAACCAAACCATAGAAGAACCTGGCTGATACCATTTGGTTTCACCCCCCACGCCCCCCTAAAATGAGACTCTAAGGGTACAATCATACAAGTGCAGATTTCCAAACCTTGCATTGAAAAGGGTGAAATCTTCACCCCAAAAAATCACACAAACAATTGACTTGCAGCAGATTTCTAAATCCACACACGCGTCTGGTCGATTTCCGCAGAGAAACAAAGTGTCTAATCTCATACACTTTGCTGGTCCCGTATTATGCTGCGGTTTTTCCGCATGTACCGTAAATCCCTAAGGCCCCCTGCACACTTTGCAGAAAAACCGCAGCGTAGTACCTGCCCTGCGTATTTCCAGCATGTCAGTTATGTCTGCGGTTTTAGCTGCAGGTCAATGTGCAGAAAATCTGCAATGTGTAACAGCGTTTTTTTGTTTGTTTGGATTTGACGCAGATCTCACCCTTCATTGAAAAGAGTGAAATCCGCAGCTAAAACCGCAAACCTAATAGACATGCTGCGGATTCGGAAATACACAGGGCAGGTCAATTTCCGCATGGAAAAAACCTGCAAAGTGTACATGAGATCTCACACACTTTGCTGGTATTGTACTACGCTGCGGTTTTTCTGCAAAGTGTGCAGGGGGCCTTAGGGATTTACATGCGGAAAAACCGCAGCATAATACGGGACCAGCAAAGTGTATGAGATTGGACACTTTTTTCCGTGTGGAAATGAATCTGATGGGTGGATCTAGAAATGCGCAGAATGTCAGTTGTGTGATTTTTTTTTTTGGTGTAATAGACATGCTGCGGATTTGGAATCTCTCACGGCAGGTCAATTTCCAAACAAAATAAATCCGCAAGTGTACATGAGATTTGTGTAGATTCACTTTGCTGGTACTGAACTACACAGTGTTTTTTCCGCACAGGAAAAAAAAACGCACGTATTCCGCAACACATTCAGATGGCCTAAGGCCTGCGTTGTGGATTGCATATGTTTTTTCCACCCGGATTCTCTTGCAGAAAAACCGCAGCATAAAACAGTATCAGCAGAGTGTATGCGGCTAGAGTCATGTACACTTAGGTTTTTTGCTGTGTGTATGTCGGTTCTTTTTTTGTGCGATTTAGGCCTCATGCACACAACCGTTGTTTTGGTCAGAATCTGAATTTTTGCGGCTTGGATGCGGACCCATTCACTTCAATGGGACCGCAAAAGATGCGGACAGCACACAGAGTTGCTCCGTTCCGTGGTCCGCAAAAAAAATAATATTACCTGTCTTATTCTTGTCCGTTTTGCAGACAAGAATAGGCAGTTATATCAATGGCTGTCCGTGCCGTTCCGCAAATGGTGGAACGCACACGGACGCTATCCGTAATTTGCGGACCGCAAAACACACAACAGTCGTGTGCATGAGGCCTTATGGTGCAGTTTTCACCCTTTTGGATGCAAGGATGAGATCTGCGGAAAACGCATCAAATCCGCACACCAAAAACTGTAATTAACACATGCAGTTTTTGGTGCAGATCTGGTTTGGGAACGCAGAAATCCTCAGTACTAGCTACAGGGTGAGATTTTCTAAATCCAGTGTACACGGTGTGGAAATTTTCCATGTGTAATCCGTGGTATGTGAGCTTTGAATAGATTTCCAGTGTAGATTTCACCCTTTGAAAGGCAGAGGGGCAAACTCTGGGGCAAATCCGCCTCAAAATCTGCCTGTAACATAATGCAGTGAAATCTGCACAAAAATCTGCTTATTTATATGCACTAAAACTTCATAAAAAATTGTACATAAATCTGCACTATTTCGTTTTGGTGCGTTTTCTGTACGTCTGTTTTTTTTTTTGTTTTTTTTTTTACACATTAACCACTGGCAAATCTCATTCACTTTACTGGTACTGTATTACGCTACGTTTTTTTCACAAGAAAATCCGCACTGAGAAACTGCACATAATCCGCGATGTGTGCCGGGTTTACAAACCAGTGCAGGTATACAAACTGAAAATCAGCACAGATTTCCGTGCAGATATCTGTGCGTTTCCACACCAAATCTGCACCAAAAAACGTATGTGTTTCTTGTGGTTTTTATTGCAGATTTGATCTCGTTCATCCTTGCATTGAAAAAGGGTGAAATTAGCTAAAAAAATAAAATAAATTGCCCAAACAATTGACGTGCTGCGGATCTGCACAGTTAGTTTCCGCATGGAAGAAAAAAGCAAAGTTCACATGAGATTTGTCTAATTTCATACACTTTGCTGGTACTGTATTGTGTTTTTTACACACAAGAATCCACGTGGAAAAAACCGCTTGTTTTCCGCAATGCGTGCAGTTAACCTTAGGGCGCCTTCACACGTGGCAAATTTTGTTGCAGAAATTTCAGTTCTGTTTATGTGAATGGGGTTGTTTCGGCGGCAGGCAGTTCTGCAGGCACCATTCAAATGAATGGATCGGATTTTCAGTCGCAGAAATATCGGTCACAAGAGCTGCTGCATTTGAAGGCGCTTTAAAGTCTACCTAAAAAAAATGTAAAATGTCAGAAATACCCCAGTAATAATTTCTGTAATGTTCTTTCTTTATTGATTTGATTGGCCCCCAAAGTTTGGGCCTTCCTGAAGCGATTTTAAGTGCAGCGCATGCAGAATCCGTACACCGTAGCCATATATGCGATGTACGGATTCTGATTTCTAAAATATGCGCTACAGTGACCATAGAGCAGACTATCCTCTGGATAGGTCATCAGTATCTGATCGTGGGGGGTCCGACACCTGGGACACCACCGTTCAACTGTTTGAGGAGACCACTGAGCTCCAGTGAACGCCACCGCCACCTCTTAGCTTACCAAGCACATCGCTGTACATTGGATAGCGGCTGCGCCTCTGCCATGTGGCTGATCAACGTGATGTCACTGGCCTAGGGTAAGCTGCGGGGGAAGGCTGCGGCGCTCACAGGAGTGCTGTGGTTACCTCAAACAGCTGATTGTGGGGTCCTGGGTGTCGGACCGCCACAGTCAGATACTGATGACCTGTCCAGGGAATACGTCATCAGTATAAAAGTCGGAAAGCCCCTTTAAGCTGTACATGCTTCAAGCTCATAGTAAGGACCCATTGAGGTCAGTGTGTCCCTATTGTACCTTTATCGTGTGGAGGTTTTTCACAGATTCTTGCAGCCGGCCGCATTGGACGCTGTTTTTCATTTCTCCCCTAAACTCATATATTTCTAGGGTAGATGTCCCCGTTATATATATTACCATACAACATAGAGGATGTGCGTGACACCTGAAGGTACCCTTATCCCTTAAGGTCCAGTCACACGTCCGTATGTGTTTTGCGGCTCCGTAAAACACGGACACCGACAATGTGCGTTCCGCATTTTGCGAACTGCACATTGTCGGCACTCTCGCAGAAATTGCCTTTTCTTGTCCGCAATTGCGGACAAGAACAGGACATGTTCTATTTTTTTGCGGAACGGAAGTGCGGATCCGCAAATGCAGACCGCACATTCCGGATGCGGACCCATTTTGCGGACGTGTGAATGGACCCTAGGGTAACATTGTTGAAAATGGACGATCTCACCACCATTGTCACTTGGAAAGAAGACGGTCGAGCCTGAATTTTTCATCTGGACCAACGATCTTTGGTTCTTACAAGAGATCTTTCCTCCATGAACAGTCTTTATATGAAAGAGCGCTCCCACAAAAAAATCTCTATCCTTCACCAGGTGTCATTGGCGAGTTTAAATGACTGTAACGGCCAATATGGACTTAAATGTGTACGGCTTCATCTGCCTAATCGTTCATTCAATGGTTGTTCAGCAATCAGTCTACAGTAAAGGCCATCTGTCAGCAGATTTGTACCTAGGAAACTGGCCGACCTGTGACATGTGCGCTTGGCAGCTGAAGACGTCTGTGTCTTCTGTCCTATGTTCATATGTGCCCGCCCTGCTGAGAAAAATTAGGTTTCAAATAATATATGCAAATGAGCCTCTAGGAGCAACAGGGGCGTTACCATTACACCTAGAGGCTCAGGTCTCTCCGCAAGTGCAGAGGGCGACATATGCCCGTTAATGTATGTGGTCACCTTTACGCTATCACAAAGCTACAAACCCGTAGTGTTTCCTTATGTGGTCTGTTGTCACAGTCCGTACACCTCTAAATTATGTTAGAATTTTGATGTCCTGTCCTTAGGATAGGTCTACAATATCTAATTGGTGGAGGTCTAAGGCCCCTTGCAGACGAGCGTTCCTCCCGCAGCGAGTCCGCAATGCAGCTCCCAGCCTGACGTCCCGGGGGCCACATACAGTAGCATTATATTGATTTATGATGCTATGTAACCCTTACAATTCTGGAATGTATTGGATAACACTGGGATAATGCTACCAGTGTTATCCAATACATTCCAGAACTGTAAGGGTTACATAGCATCATAAAATCAATATAATGCTATGTGAATGCCGTCAGAGCTGGGAGGTCAGGCCGGGGGTGTTGCGATGTGGACTCGCTGCGGGAGGAACGCTCGTCTGCAAGGGGCCTAACGCTGGGTTCAGACCTGAGCGTTCTGAAACGAGCACTCTGTATGCGCGATTGTACGGGCGTTTACAATCGCGCATACAGAGACTGGCGTTCACACATTGTCGCGCGTTCCCGAATTTCTATGTGCGGGAACGCGCGACAAACGCCCAAAAAAAAGCTCAAGCACTTGTTTGAGCGTCGGGCGTTTTACAGCGCGATTGTACGCGCTGTAAAACGCCCAGGTGAGAACCATTCCCATAGGGAATCATTGGTTCTTGCCTGTTGTGCGTTTTACAGCGAGTAGGAACGCGCTGTAAAACGCTCAGGTGTGAACCCAGCGTAACTCTTCGCTGTCCTGCTGATCAGCTGTTTGAAGAGGCAGTGGTGCTTTAGTGAGTGCTGCGGCTTCTTCCTAGGCCTGTGACGCCTTCAAGGGGGTTGTATGGGCTGTAGGTATTGACGACTTATCCTCTGGATTTGTCATCAATATCAGATTGGTGGGAGTCCGACACCCGGCACCCCCACTGATCAGCGGTTTGAAGAGGCAGTGGCCCCAGAAAGGATATAGAGTGGAAGGAAAAGACTCTGTACACTGTGTATTGTCTGGTGCCAGCATACTGCATCTCTTCTCCATTTCTATCGCACGGACACCGCGCCGTGTATAGAGCTGTCCGCCTCTGCACCCTACACTGTATAGTTTCTGGCACCCAGTGGGTGCGCTGGTGTCGGATCCCCACTTTGATATTCATGGTCGATCCTGAGGATAGATCATCTGTATCTGTAGCACAAAAAAAAACTTTAATTATCTGTACTATTTCATACATTTTTAAAAATTGAAAATAGATTTATCGTCCGTTATCAATCAGCGCTACAGAGTATGTGAGCGATACTTATTGTACTGCGCTGTGTTATAGTACACAACTGATATATTGGATCCATTGTCAGCGAGGAGTGCTGATACCATGTAGCACACTTCTGTTAGGAGCTTAGGTTGGCGTTCTTTATTACCGGATTTAGCTTTTCAGGTGCAGTAAGGTATTACATATTGTATACAGCCAGGTGTGAACACTTGCTATCCTCCCACAGCCAGAAGATCCATAATACACTTATTCATTGCAGCTGCAATGTGCTTGTCATTAAGAGCCAGTGTGATGTAGGGCACATCTGCAGGGCACAGAGGACAGGATTTGCCAAGCACAACACGGCACCCATGTGTCAGCCTTTATACACCAGGCACAGAACTAACCGCAGCTCTGTAATACAGAACCCTAGGGTGCCATTCTTTCAGTTAGGGCTTGTTCACACGAATACCGTCCGAGGGGCAGCCGCATGGGGATCGTGGACCCATTCACTTGAATAGGTCCGCGATCCCTCCGTTCCGCAAAAAGATAGAGCATGTTCTATCTTTTTGCAGTGCAGAGGCATGGAACGTAACCCCTCGAATCACTCTGTAGTGTTCCGTTCCGTTCCGTGCTTCCGTTACGTATCTCCGGATTTGCAGACCCATTGAAGTGAATGGGTTTGCATCCATGATGTGGAATTCATGCGTAACAGTGCCCGTGTATTGCGGATCCGCAAATGCGGTCCGCAATACGGCAACGGGCAGCACACGTTCGTGCTCGTTCACACAAACGTATTTTGCGTTCCATATACAGGCCGTTTTCTGCGTTCCACATACATTCATTTCAATGGGTCTTCAAAACATGCGGACAGCACTCTGTGTGCTCCGTTCCGTGCGGACCGCAAAAAACAGCACGGTTGTTCGAACGAGCCATAATAGGCCTCCTGTTTTGTTCCGCAAATTGCGGAAGGCACACGGGCGCCATCCGCGTTTAGCGGATCCACAAAAAAACGGCACGGTCGTGTGAACGAGCCCTTAGCTGTTGCACTTCAGATTAAGGGCTCGTTCACACGAACGTGTAAAGCCCGTGCCCATGCTGTGGACCGCGAATTGCTGTCCGCAATGCACGGGCACCGTCCATGGGGCAGGCACATGTGAACGAGCCCTAACAGAAATAAAGTAGCAATCAGACATATAGCGGGGCAGATACAGTGGCGGTAGACTGCCGAATGTACCATATATGGATGCCCTTGATAGAATGTCTTGTTTGATTTTAAACAGAAGTGTTACCTAAAGAGTTACTTGTGCAGCACGTGTCCGCCGTGTGTATGGTCTGTCTTGTGTCTGACAGGTGCAAGGCACCACATTGCTATCCCGGGTGACATTCTACCACATTGTCAGCTGCATAGCCAAACAATAGGCAGACAAGGCAAGTACCGCAACACGAGAGCAGCTCATCGTCAGATGATATTGTGGATATGACCATGTTCTGTCACACCACCTCGCACCACCTTGTGTCTTTTATTGATATTGAGTCATCCTTTGTACCTTTTATCAGATAGCAGTATGTCATAAAATACGTATCCATGAGGCTTATGTTAGGAGAGTTAAATTCTGACATCCGGAAATAGTCTAGTACAGGGCTGGCCAACCTGTGGCTCTCCAGCTGTTGTAAAACTACAACTCCCTCCATGCCCTGCTGTAGGCAGACTGGGCATGCTGGGAGTTGTAGTTTGGCAACAGCTGGAGAGCCTGGTTGGCCATCCCTGCTCTAGTAATACAACCATCACGTGCTCTCTTGTATACCCAGAACATTTAATTATTATGGGCACGAGATTTATCAAAACTAGTGTAAAGGAAAACTGGTTTAGTTGCCCATAGCAACCAATCAGATTGCATCTTTGTTTTTTCAGAGCTTCAATGGAAAATGAAAGGTGGAATCTGATTGCTTGCTATGGGCAACTAAGCCAGTTTTCCTTTATACCAGTTTTGCTAAATCTCCCCCTATTATGTGTCTATGCCCTCTTCTTAAAGCTGCCTCATTGGGGGAGAAAGTGATGTTGTTGGTTGTTTTGGGCAACTTTTGCACAGCAGTAATGTTTATAGATGTGGGTATGTGTCGAACCTTATGGGGTCATTTATTAAAGTGGTGTAAAGTAGAAAACTGTCTCAGTTGTCCATAGCAACTAATCAGATTTCACCTATCATTTTTGACAGCTCCTTTGGAAAATGAAAGATGGAATCTGATTGGTTGCTATGGGCAACTAAGCCAGTTCTACTTTACACCAGTTTGATAAATGACCCCATTCGTTTCTAGCCTATGGGTACGACACACAGTAGCCATTCTGCAGCTACGGCCGAGTACCCCATAGCCATAGGGCCTGCAGAAGACTCCAATGGATTGCATTGTTTAGTGGTTCTTCCTTGTTAACGGCTCCACAGTTCTGCGGGAGCCGAGCAGCCATGGACACAGAAGACCGACTAAACAATACCATCTTAATTAGTTAATTGTAGCCGCTCCAGCTTGTACGGCCACACAGTTACTTTAATGGGTCCGCGATCCGGCCATTCTGCAAAAAGATAGGACATGTTCTATCTTTTTGCGGAACGAAGTACGGGACGAAACCCCACTGAAGCACTCCGTAGTGCTCCCGTAGGGTTCTGTTCCGCACCATTCCGCATCTCTGAATTTGCGGACCCATTGAAGTGAATGGGTACGCATCCGTGATGCGGAATGGCCACGGAACAGCGCCCGCGGTCGCAATACGGCAATGGTAAGCACACGTTCGTGTGCAGGAGGCCTTAGGCTGACAGCTATCTAATGTTTATGGGAGCCTAAGTTTACCCATTTAAAGGGAACCTGTCACCGGGATTTTGTGTATAGAGCTGAGGACATGGGCTGCTACATGGCCGCTAGGACATCTGCAATATCCAGTCCCCATAGCTCTGTGTGCTTTTATTGTGTAAAAAAACGATTTTATAGATATGTAAATTAACCTTAGATGAGTCCTGTATCCTCCATGCTTCAGAGAGGAGTCCAGTGTTCTCTGACTCTGAGCCCAGCCATGCCCACTGTGAAGGAGCCCAGCACCGCCCCGCATCCTCCGAATCTCCTCCTTGCTCCCCAACGTCACAAAGTTAGAGTGCCGTAATCTCGCGATGCGCGAGCTAGCGCATGCGCAGTGTCAGCATAGTGTTCCTTCCCTGTGCTGGCATCAGCCTCAGGGAATGAAGTGCGCACTTTGTGACGTCAGGGTGCAAGGAGGAGGCGGCTTTGCTGGGCTCCTTCACAGTGGGCGTGGCTTGGCTCAGAGTCAGAGAACGCTCATCTAAGGGTAATTTACATATCTATAAAATCATTTTTATGACACACTAAAAGCACACAGAGCTATGGGGACTGGATTGCTGCAGATCCACCAATTCCCAAGCTCCTCATTTGCCATTCATGATGGAGGCACCTTTTCAGACTACCTGGTGCATGTTGCGTATTTGGTTGTCCAGGACACTCTTGCTGGCCTCAGATTGGCCAGCACTGATCATGTGAGCAGGGCTGGACAATCCACTAGCAGGGCTGGACAAGCAGGAAGCCTTGCACTACTGATGCACTGTATGTGAGAAGCTGGGGTGCACCTAGCATTTCTGCTGCCTGAGGCGAAAACTGAAATGCCCTCCCCAATGCCAGTTTCTTAACCTAACCCCCTCCCTTCAGACCATGGCCCTTCGACTGCCCCTCTCTTGCCCCTACCTGGTGCTGCCTGAGGCGATCGCCTCACCTGGCCTCATTGGTGGTGCCCCCCTGGTGAGAAGTAGTTCGGCCTTCTTGTATGATAAAAGAGGAGCCTGGGAATCAGTGGATCTGCTGCTGGAACTCCCATTATGTGTTCTGTGTATTCCCAAATGTGAACTTTTTCCTTGAAATGGAGGGTTTCTTAACTTGTATATGTACAACGCCCAAAGTAATTTTCCTAAAACATTGGATTTTAGCCAGTAGACAGTTTTAGTCCTAATTGAGATGACAGTAATATCTGTATGTGTGATATCTTACATAGAACAAGGACCCTTTAAAGTAAATGGTGCAACTCACAGTTTTTCGGCATGGGCCAGCTTGCCTGTTTTCTGTTCGAGATTTGTTCATTCAAATAAATAGGCCCGGAAAAAAAACAGATACACATAAACATACAGACATCTAGATACATCTTTTTTTGCAGATAGAAATCAACGTGGCCCTCTGAATCCAGCCTTAGCTGTAGGATCAAATTTACCACATTCTTACATACTTCTAGATTATTCAGGAGTTTACCAATGTATGGGAGAACTCTTTCCCTGTCTCTCATAAGCTGCTGGCAGCCTCCACTAGGAGGAGCTGTATAAATATGTATACATTGTGCTCCCCCTAGTGGCAGCTTCTTGAAGCCACATTTTATCATTTCATTCTATAACTGTATGAAGGAAAGCACCAGTCAGCTGGCTGTGTTTAAATGTCAGCAAGTATAGTATACAGCCATTTTCATATTTGCGGACAAGGTTCACACATGAACGTTTTTCTTGTAGATTATGAATGTTTCTAGAGTAAATTGGTATTTATTTGGTAACCTGAGTCTTGTTTTCTATGTACTCAACAAAGTAAGGCCCCTTGCAGACGAGCGAGTTTTCCGCGCGGGTGCAATGCGTGATGCGAACGCATTGCGCCTGCACGGAATCAGGACCCATTCATTTCATTGGGTCTGTGTACATGGGTGTTGGTTTTCACGCATCACTTGTGCGTTGCGTGAAAATCACAGCATGTTCTATATTCTGCGATTTTCACGCAACGCTGGCCCCAGTGGATGGTTGCTAAGAGATGTTGTTTGTAAACATTCCGTTTTTTTTTATCACGCGTGTGTAAAATGCATTAAATCGCATTGCACCCGCGTGATAAAAACTGAACAACGGAATGCGATCGCAGACAAAACGGAATGAACTTGCTTGCGAAATCGCACATTTTCACTGAACGCAACACATCTGGACCTAATCCGCTCACACTTGTCTGCAAGGGGCCTAATTGTATAACACTTGTATTGTATAAAAGTTAAAGGGGTTGAACCCGAACATAACCCCCTCTTCCCCCATTCAGGCCCTCTGAGTTGAAAATGCTGTGATGCTCTCCCTTGCTCTGCGCTGTATTGCACAGGGCAAAGCCTTTTTTCTTAGGATCCAGTGAAGTACTGGGCTATGCTAGGCGAAGGCTAGGGCAGCACTGTAGACCGCCCATTAGTGCCGGCGACGTCACCGGGATCACTGCTAGGCGGAAGCCACTGTCTAGCAGTGTAAAAAGGTAAACAAACAGCCCTTGCCCTGCGCAATGCCGATCAGCTGGTTTAAGAGAAGGCCACGCGCCATGCCGGTGCAGCCTTCCCTTCATTGTTTACCTGCTCGCCGTCGAAATCACAGCTGTCCCTTTCACTTCAATGGGGCGGCTCATTCCTATAGAAGGGTGAGGGTTGGTCATCCATAATAATATCTTGGAAAACCCCTTTAAGGATAGACCATCGGTATCGAAGTCCTGGAAAGCTTCTTTGAGAGGATGATGTGTACGCTGCATCCGTGAAACACTGTATTCTCCCCTAGCAGTAGTGATCTTCAGGGGAAAAATGTGTTTGTATCTTTCAAGTTCGGTATTTTTTTTTTATATACAGATTGTGTAGTATTTGGGCAGAAAAAAAAAACTAAAGCTAGACGCTCTGTGACGTCTAAACGCTGAGATATGAGTCTTCTCATTGTGCAAGGCCACAATACATTCTCTACCGTGATTCCTGGCCGCACCAGTGTTAACATGTTTCGACTTTTTCTGACCTTTAGTGAATAGCCGCGGCCAGCTGTGTGCGTAGTGACCACTTCTGCTGTATTAACACGGACAGCTGTTCTCAGTTCAGGATGTTAAGTCATTGCACAAGAATATTCTGTAGACCTTATGTATAAAAATGACTGCAGTAAAAAAGAGTAGTTGCCCATAGCAACCAGTCATATTGGGTTTTTTGTAAGCTATATTATAAAGCTGCATTATTGGTTGGTATAGACAACCGCTGCATAGCGCCCCCTCTGGGGTCTCGGGATCACTTCTGCAGACAGTGATGTTTGCTTATATCCAGATACAAGATCAGCACATGTAGCAGCAGCTGCCTCGGGGACATATTGTTACAGAAGGTATCATTTTGTGGTATAACAATGTGGGGGGGGGGGGGCTTGGCAAGCCTCACTACTACTACAATCCTCCGAGATGCGGACCCAAACAACGGCTGTGTGCATGAGGCCTTAATGGTCCGGCCAAGTGGGGGGTTTGCAAAAAATACCCCCCCCACACACATTCTTGCACAACTCCTTCAAATGGTATTCCAGTGTTTAGGTTTGGATTTACTTGTTTAGAGAATAGGAAATCTTACAGTTTTCTGATATTCCTTCATTTCCATTATTGATTTTTAACCAAAACCAGAAGTGAAGCCTCCTCAGAGATAAGGTGTAATGGAAAGGTCTGCACCTGTTCCGTGTTTTTGACCCGCACCTGGTTTTGGCTCACAATCACTGATGAAAATCACTCATGCACTCAAACGTATTTTCTCTCCTTGCCCGTTCCGTTTTTTTTTTTGCGGACCGTATGTGGAACCATTCATTTTAATGGTTCCGCAAACAAAAACGAAGTTAGGGCTCATTCACATGAACGTGGTTTGTTTCCGCATCCGAGCCATTTTTTTGGCGGCTCGTGTGTGGACCCATTCACTTCAATAGGGCCGCAAAAGATGCAGACAGCACTCCGTGTGCTGTCCGCATCCGTTGCTCCGTTGCGTGGTCCCACAAAAATGATGAGTCTGGTCCTATTTTTGTCCGTTTTGTGGACAAGAATAGGCATTTCTATAAAGGGCCGTCGGTTCCGTTCCGCAAATTGCGGAAGGCACATGGGCGGCATCCGTGTTTTGCGGATCCGCAGTTTGTGGACAACAAAATACGGCACATTTGTGTGAACATTATGTCCGTATAATAGAACTGAACCGCATAACGGACAAGGATAGTACTGTTCTATTAGGGTCCAGCTGTTCCGCTGTATTTCCCGGATTGAACACTGCTTCTCTGAAGTACTTTTGTAACATCTTAATGATTTATGATGCTGTGAATTCCTGTCTCACCACTGGTCTACTGAGCTGTAGTCCCCTCATTAGGTCAGTACAGTAGACCCGCTGTGAGATGGAAATGGGAATTCACAGTATCATAAATCATTATGATGCTGCAAGTTCAAAAGAGCAGCATTCATATCGAGCATGTGTCTCAGACTGAGGGTCCATTCACACGTCCGCAAATGGGTCCGCATCCGTTCCGCTATATTGGGAAAGGTCGCGGACCCATTCATTCTCAATTGGTGAGGAATGGATGCGGAGACCACACTATGTGCTCTCCGCATCCGCATTTCCGGAGCGCGGCCCCGAACTTCCGGGCCGCGGCTCTGCAAAAAATAGAACATGTCCTATTCTTGTCCGCAATTGCTCCAAAAACCATGTAAGTCAATGGTGCCGGTCAGGTTATTTTTAGACACGAAAAAAAACAACGATCCGGCACCATTGACTTACATGGTTTTTGGAGCAGGATCCGGCTTTTTCCGTTTCCCATGCCACACACAAAAACGCTGCTTGTAGTGGTGGGAACACAACAATCGGGAAGAGAATACATTCTGATGTACTCTGTTCTGGTTTGTTTAGCTTTGTCCCCGTTTGCCGGATCTCAATACTGGAAAGGAGAAACGCAGATGTGAAAGTAGCCTTAGGGTCCATTCACACATCCATGGATCAGCGGATCCGCAAAACACGGACAGCGACAATGTGCGTTCCGCATTTTGCGGACCGCACATTGCCGGCACTAAGAGAATATGCCTATTCTTGTCCGCTATTGCGGACAAGAATAGGACATGTTCTATTTTTTTCAGGATCGGAATTGCTGACCTGGAAGTGCGGGTCCGCAATTCCGGATCGGGGCCGCGCGTCGTGCATCCCCAGAGAAATGTATGGGTCAGCAATTCTGTTCCACAAAAAAGAATTGCGGATGTGTGAATGGAGCCTTATACGTCCTCAGGAGAATGAATAGGAGTAAGCATGGTGTCAGACATGGAACTCTCATACGTCACGTGACCCCTGGCATTCCAGATTTTTAAATAGAAATGTATTAAAGGGGTTGTCCTACCTGGGCATGTATGGCATATACACGGGATATTACATTTCCTCTACAGCGGCCAGCTTAGGGTTGTCTTAGTGAAACAACCCCTTCTACATGGCCGAACGAACATTTGTATGAACGTTCACTCTGACAAACGAGAAAATGCTACTCTGTGGTTGATCACATGTTTTGTGTGGACATAAAAATGGCAGCGTACCTCCTTGTGAGAGAAGGATGTTTGAATAAATAATCACAAGAACGATCATTTTTTTACACCTCTCCCAATAATTGCCAAGTGAAGGTAAACAAGCACCTATCGATTTCCTCTATTTTCAGTTGAGACTCTTTACAGCAATTTCTGTCCGTGTAAGGCCCCTTTCACACGAGCGAGTTTTCCCGCACGGGTGTGATGCGAAAGCATTGCGCCTGCACGGAATCCGGACCCATTCATTTCAATGGGGCTGTGTACATGTGCGTTGGTTTTCACGCATCACTTATGCGTTGCGTGAAAATCACAGCATGTTCTATATTCTACGATTTTCACGCAACGCTGGCCTCATAGAAGTGAATGGGGCTGCGGGAAAATCGCATCGCATCTGCAAGCAAGTGCGGATGCGATATGTTTTTCACGGATGGCTGCTGAGAGATGTTGTTTGCAAACATTCAGTTTTTTATCACTCACATGTAAAACGCATTAAATTGCACTGCACGCATCCGCAACGCATCCGGACCTAATCCGCTCACGCTCGTCTGCAAGGGGCCTAAGGGGTGATTCACACGACCGTCCAAGTATGGTCCGTTTGTCGGCTGCCCTCACCCAAACTGACTGCATCATAGTGTTTTATGACACAGGGTCTAATGTACTGTGGTTACATGACGATCCGTTTGGATCCGCGGAGCCGACACACTCTCCGGAAATGAATATGCAGGGGATGGTCTAACGTTAAAAGCTTATTTTTTCCACAGATATACTGCTTCAGTGCCCAATATGTTGTACCCAACTTGTGCCACCTGAGACCCGTACCCCCTGACTTGTTAAGCACTTCTCCTGTGAGAATGTGAATGTAAACTACGGTTTGTTTCTAAAGAGCTCAGACGGCAGAGGCCACCATTTGGCCACTGATTTGCAGATTTTTATGGACTGGTTTTCAGGTGCCGTTACACTTCTGCAGATCCTGAGGGACCAGTACAGAGAAGTGACCCCATTATGGAAACTACACCTCTATAAGAAGTAGCACTTTTGTTTGACGTTTTACTGGTATCTCAATAATTTTAGGGCATATGTAACCTTTGCAGGGTACATTACAGCGTAATATTGTTTTGGGTGGAGAAAACCAGCCATTCCCCTATCATTGTTTGTGCTTCATTTTTACACCTTTCACTGGGCGTTGATGACGTTCCCTCTATTCTGTTGGTACAATTACAGCCATACCAAATCTTACAATGAAATGCTATATCAAACATTTTTATGCCGCCATAAGGCACGCCTGTGCAATATTCATGCTGTCTAATCAGCTGTTTGATATGCCACACCTATGAGGTGGGATGGATTATCTCGGCAAAGTGCTCACTAACACAGATTTAGGCCCCATGCACACGGCCGTGTTTCACGGCCGTGTGCGGGCCGTGGAACCGCGGCCTGGATCCCTCCTGAGAGCAGAAGCGCACGGCGTCACTGGTTGCTATGACGCCGTGCACTCCCTGCTGCCGGCACAGTACAGTAATACACTGGTATAGATCATACCAGTGTATTACTGGATTGCGGCGGCAGCAGGGAGCGCACGGCGTCATAGCAACCAGTGACGCCGTGCGCTCCTGCTCTCAGGAGCGATCCAGGCCGCGGTTCCACGGCCCGCACACGGCCGTGAAACACGGCCATGTGCATGGGGCCTTAGAGAGATTTCTGAACAATATTTGAGAGTAATGGGTCTTTTGTGTATGTAGAAAATGTTTCAGATCTTTGAGTTCAGCTCATGTAAAAAGGGAGCAAAACCAAAAGTGTTGCGTTTATATTTTTGTTCAGTGTATGTGCCCGCATTGCTGAGAAAAATGATGTTTTAATATATGTAAATGAGCCTCTAGGAGCAACGGGGGCGTTGCCATTACACCAAGAGGCTCAGCTCTCTCTGCAACTGCCACACCTCCTGTACTTTGGTTGACAGGGCCAGGCAGTGAAAACAGACAGTAAGATGCCCTGTTATTTTAGATCAGAGATGCCCAACCTGCAGCCCTCCAGTTGCAAAACTTCAACTCCCTGCATGTCCGGAAAGCCTACAGCATGGTATGGTGGAAGTTGTAGTTTTACAACAGGTGGAGGGCCGCAGGTTGTTTTAGATCATGTTGTTTGTAGATGATACAATAATTGTTATGGAGGAGATAATGTGGTTCCCTAGTTGTTCTTTGCTTGACATGGCCGGTAGGCATTCCATCATGGAAGAGGCTCAAAATTAGTTGACACCCAAAGTCTCTTTTTTGGTAGAGCAGATCCTCTTCAAGGACATTCTAAAGAGTTCTTCCTATTTCTGAATTTATGGCATATCCATTGGGGCCACCTCTCCATTCACAGTAGCTGCGAGCTGGAGATTGGGGGAACCCCATTTTTGAGCAGTGATGGGACCTGCACCTATTGGAAATTGATGACATATCCTGTGGAATAACCCATCAAACTCTTTAGGAAGCCATTGTTACCTTGAAGCCTTTAAGCAGTTGTGCAGGACTGTGATATTGATGAGCTGTGCTCAGGATGGGTCATCAGTATCAGATTGGCGGAGGTCCGACCAGGGTGCTCTGTCCTCTTCAATCTTTTTGATTGGATCTGATATCCTACTCAAGCTTGATATCATACAGATGTCCTAGTTATCCTTGAAAAATACCAGGCTAGATTTTTTTTTGTCACATTTCCAATTCACATGAAGGTTTCATTAGACCAGAAAATGGTTCATGTGCGCGTGAGTACTCTGTTACCGTATCCGTCCCTTATTTTACGACAGATCCTGTGGTGAGCTCACCTTGTGGATTTATACATTGAAAATGGCAGAGATTGTGGAAAGTGACTGCATTGCAGTCTGCAGCGTTCTCCCTGTGTAAGGTACATGGCAGAATATGCCATATAGATCGCCCCTAACATTTACACCAAACAAACGACCCATACACCTATACATATATGATTTTATTTTTATTTTTTATAATAATACACATAGACAGAGAGTGGAGTTAAAGGCCATGGCCTGTTTATTAACTTAATAAATAACATTATAACTTAAAACATAATCATAACAAAGTCCAGTCATAGACCTTCAGCAGTTCAATATCAAATATACACATAAACAAGTCCATCCCCATATCGGGGACGACTATCCTCACCACCCACGGCCCGATCACAACGCTATCACCAACGACTAATAAATTGGGAGGGCGGGCGGGGCACGAACGGTCTGCTTGACAGACGCAGGTCAGTTCAAAAGGCACCGCAGCCCGTGTCTCCCACCTTCTTATCCAAACCCAGAGGACTCACATAACCAATCAGAGCCCTATCTCCAGGGCCCTGAGAAAACTGCCCTAGCCCTAGAGCATCTACAGGCCCACCTGAAAACCAATCAACTGAAGGTTGCTGGGCAGAGCACATCAGCCCAGGAACCTTAACCAAAACAGCGGGAAACTTTCCCGCCTAAAATCTATCTTTATCTGCCCTCCTTGCCTACCAACACAAACCTCCTCACCTAAGGTCAAATTAAGTTCAAATACGGCTTAATGCCAATTCTGCCATGGGTTCCCCTCCTAATGGTCCGGGGGCTATTCATTCCTCGCCTATGAATAGAGATGATGGTCAGTTCGCCGTGTTCGCCAGCGAACACATGCGGGCTGCCATCTTTAGTAAGGTAGTCTCACCCGTCCGGCGATGCACAGGTAAGCCCTTACCTGTGTTGGGAGCCGGTCTGAAATCAAATGCAGTCACCGGGAGCAGGCAGATCCGAGAACAGCCAGATGAAGGCCCCCGGGGATCGTTCTCGGAACTGCCTGCTCCCGGTGACTGCATTTGATTTCAGACCGGCTCCCAACACAGGCACAGGTAAGGGCTTACCTGTGCATTGCCGAACGGGTGAGTCTACCTTACTAAAGATGGCAGCCCGCATGTGTTCACTGGCGAACACTGCGAACTGACCATCACTGATGATGATGTCTATGTCTCCGCTTCTGCCACAAAGTCAAATGTTCTGTGCAGATAATGAATACAGAGATTATACTAAACCCTTTGTGTCTCCTCAGGACAGGCTTTTATTAAATACGTCCTTTTTGTCTTCCTGAGAAAACCAGTTTGACCACTTTATTGAAGGATGTGCAAATGAGGCCTTTTCAGACATAACCATGTATTAGTTTTAGTGTTATCTAATGTCGGGCTTAGGCTACTTTCACACTAGCATTTTGGGCGGATCCGTCTTGGATCTGCAAAAACTGATCCGTTACAATAATACAACCGCATGCATCTGTCATGAACAGATCTGTTTCTATTATCTATAACATAATATATAAGCTAAGACGGATCCATCATGAACTCCATTGAAAGTCAATGGGAGACGGATCCGTTAATTAACGGATCCGTCCCCATTCACTTACATTGTGTGCCAGGACGGATCCGTTTTACTCAATTTCGTCAAGTGGACAGCAAAACCTGGCACGCAGTGTTTTGGTGTCCCCCTCCAGAGCGGAATGGAGACTGATCGGAGGCAAACTGATGCATTCTGAGCGGATCCTTTTCCATTCAGAATGCATTAGGGCAAAGCTTATCAGTTTTGGACCACTTGTGAGATTCCTGAACGGATCTCACAAACGGAAAAGCCAAAACGCGAGTGTGATGTAGCCTTACACAGCCCGAGGAGAAGCCGATTATCGGCAGTCGGGTGCTCCTTCAGTGTGGGTGAAGTGCTGCATTTACATGCAGATCTCACCTCCAAAGTATGAGGACAAGGGATCGCTATTGAGATCACTGGTCCTCATACTGCGGCATTGTTTCTGGGCAGCAGAACGCTGGTCAGAACGTCTGTTTCACCAGATAAATGAGCGTTTTCGCTCGTTTATCATTTGATCGGCTGCACCTTTAGATGGGCAGATTATCGAAATGTAGCGTTTGTAGGAACGTTCATGCCCGATAATCTGCCCAACAGTCGGGCTTTGTAAATCCTCCATAGTAGTGAGCAGCATCAATGCATTAGATATTAGTCATATGGATAAAATCATGTAGAATTACAATTTGGTGAAATGGAAGAGTCTGTGTGACACGCTGTGCTTTTTTTTTTTTTTTTTTCTTGGCACTTCGATGGAGAATTATGGTACAATGGAAAGAAATGCTCAAAGTAGTTGCAATGTAAGGTTATGGCTACGTGGAGGGTGGATTTTCCACATTAGTAATTCCCCATGGCAAAATCCACACGTGTTAAATCTGGATTTGTCATGTATTTTGCTGCAGATTTCACCCTATGCACTTAAAAATAACACTGTAGGTAAATTTCCGCTGCAATTTTTTTTTTTTTACGCAGCAGATGAGATTTTGTACAAAAACTGGCATACTGTCATACATTGCAAATTTTCCCATGTAATTTTGCTGTAAAAAATCCACTGCATAAGGGGCTCATGCACACGGCCATAGTTTTGGTTCGCGACCAATCCACATTTTTTGCGACTCAATTTTGGACCCATTGATTTCAATGGGGCTGCAAAAGATGCCAGCAGCACAATACTTGCTGTCCGCATCTGCATGTCCGTTCTGCGGCACCGTGAAAAAAGATAGAACATGTCCTATTCTCGTCCGTTTTATGGACAAGGATAGGACATTTCTAGAGGAGTGTGAAAAAAATGGCAGCATGCACTCGTCCAGGATCCATGTTTTGCGGATCTACGATTTGTAGACCTATATACCTGCAAAGGGAATCATACTTACCTGACCCCTGCTGCTCAGTTTTGGCTCCTTCACCCCCCCCCCCCCCCCCTCCGCCTCTCAGGTCTCCCTGCATCAGTGGCTGCTGCAGCCAGTTACTGTGATGCGCAGTCCCATGTGTTATGTCACTGGGTCAAGCGAAACCAGATGTTGGCGCCAGGAGACCTGAATGCTGCAGTGGGGCATGAATCCAGCTGGATCAGGTAAGTATAGTTCCCTTTGCAGGTCTGGCCACACTGGGGGGTCTGCCCAAAAGGCCCCGAAGCGTGAACAACCCATTTAATGCAGGCCTATTTTTGCGGTCATATTACTTCCACAAATTCCAGCTTGACCGTAGGTCTAACGACCTGCACTGCCACCATCAGGCTACAATTTATGGCCATATGGCCTCATGCACACGAACATATTTTCTTTCTGTGTCCGTTCCGTTTTTTCCGCGGACCGTATGCAGAACCATTCATTTCAATAGGTCGACAAAAAAGCTGAAGTTACTCTGTGTGTATTTCGTTTCCGTATGTTCGTATTTCCATTTCGCAAAAAAATAAAACATGTCCTATTATTGTCCGCATTACGGACAAGGATAGTACTGTTCTATGAAGGGACAGCTGTTCCGTTCTGCAAAATACAGAATGCACACGGATGTCATCAGTATTTTTTGCAGATCCGTTTTTGGGGACCGCAAAATACATACGGTAGTGTGCATGAGGCCTAAGGCTGGGTTAACACATGCAGTTTTAACATATTTTTATTTTATTTTTTTCAAACATTGGAGTGGATCCAAAAAAGGGGGAAACTCTGCATGTGTGAATCAAGTCTTATTCGGGTAATATGTGGCCCTGCATTAGCTCCAGTTGTGGGGTTCTTCCTCAGTCTCAGGCCTAGTTCACACGAACGTTTTTTTTGCGGGTGTACGGGCCCTTTTTTTGTGGTCCGTATACGGTCCGTATACGGAACCATTCATTTCAATGGTTCCGCAAAAAAAACGGAATGTGTTCCGTATGCATTCCGTTTCCGTATTTCCGTTTTTCCGTTCCGTTGAAAGATAGAGCTTGTCCTATATTTGGCCGTAAATCACGGGTCGTGGCTCCATTCAAGTCAATGGGTCCGCAAAAAAAACGGAACACATACGGAAGTGCATCCGTATGTCTTCCGTTTCCGTTCCGTTTTTTCTGAACCATCTATTGAAAATGTTATGGCCAGCCCAATTTTTTCTATGTAATTACTGTATACTGTACATGGCATACGGAAAAACGGAACGGAAAGGAAACGGAAACACAATGGAACCCAAAAACGGAACAACGGATCCGTGAAAAACGGACCGCAAAAAACAATAAAAGCCATACGGTCGTGTGAACTAGGCCTCAATCTAATACGTAAATGCTACTCCCATTTTTGGTCACACCCTGTTTGGATGTAGAGGTGGAATAGTATTTCTTCACGGAAACATACATGTGTAGATGTGGCAATGCATTGGACGTAGTAGATACAGGTATATACTGACCTGTTACATGGAAGTCTCCACGCTCTACCATTATGTAGGTTTCTACTGAGAGGACCTGGTCATTTTTGCAAGCCTGTTTTTTCAGATTTCTTATTCGTCAGGGGTTTTCATGCGCCGTTGCTTACATAGGACTCATTCATCCACATTGACAGCACCACTTTGTACCTTTGAACATTTACTTACCTCTCAGAATGATTTAGCAAAAACACATATATTCATTTCAGGCTAACCTTTGAACTTGGTATTCTCAATAAATAAAATAGGGTAAAGGAAAACTGGCTTAGCTCCCCATAGCAACCAATCAGATTCCACCTTTCATTTTTCAGAGCTCCTATGGAAAATGAAAGATGGAAGCTGATTGGTTGCTATGGGCAACTAAGCCAGTTTTTCTTAAACCCAGTTTGGATAAATCTTCCCCTATGTATTTTAATGTGTCCTTATAAACTGGATGGCGAATTTTTGGGGCTGACGTCATATAAAACTAGTCTAATCCCGTGACGGCTAACCTCCGGCACTCCAGCTGTGGTAAAACTACAACTCACAAGATGCACACTTGCTTGGCTGTTCTCAGAACGCCAAAGAATGGAATGGAGCATGCTGGGAGTTTTAGTTTCACCACAGCTAGAGGTTAGCCATCAAACCCATCCATGGGCTGAGCAGTATGGGCTGAGCAGTATGGATATATACTGTGCAGATACAGTCAGAATGATTGTTGGCAGTAGATTCACAGTCCACCCGTAGCATAGAGCGCAGTAATAGCAAATGAGAGACATTTTTCAAATTCCCCTCAATAGTTTGACAATTAAAGGCCTCCAACGTCTCCAGCATGGAAACATAAAGATTTAGGGCTCATGCACATGAATGTATTTTCTTTCCATGTCCATTGTGTTTTTTTTTTTTGCGGACCGTATGCGGAACCGTTAATTTTAATGGGTCCTCAAAAAAAAAACAGAAGGTACTCCATGTGCTTTCCGTTTCCGTGTGTCCGTTCCGCAAAAGAATAGAACATGTCCTATTATTGTCCGCATTACGGGCAAGGATAGTACTGTTCTTTTAGGGGCCAGCTGTTCTATTCCTCAAAATACGGAATGCACAGGGAGGTCATCTGTATTTTGTTTGGATCGCAAAATACTTATGGTCGCATGTAAGTATGAGCGAATCGACTTCGGATGAAACATCCAAAGTCGATTCACATAACACTTTGTTTTAATACTGTACAGAGTTCGGTTCCAAGGTACCACTTGGAACCGAACCCGAGTTTGGGGAAAAATTTTTACAATATAAGGCCCCATTCACACGTCCGCAATTTCATTTCTATGGGGCCGCACTTCCGGGTCCGCATTTCCATTCCCGAAAAAAAAATAGAACATGTCTTATTCTATTAGTGCTGGCAATGTGTGGTCCGCAAAATGCGGAACGCATATTGCAGTGTCCGTTTTTTGTGGATCCGCAAAACACGTTACGGACATGTGTATGCCTTAAATCAATTTCTGAAGTTATTTTGTTAAGTTTTGCACTCCCTACAGTATTGAAACTAAGTTTTATGCGAATCGACTTCAAATGTTTCATCCGAAGTCGATTCGCTCATCCCTAGTCGTGTGCATGAGCCCTTAAATTATCTGTCATAAGGAAAATAGAAACTGGGGACTATTTATTTTGCCCCCTCTTTTTTAGCATTTGTTAGATCGTGGACATGCTGATGAATTATTTGCAGCTCTTCAGTTTGTTGAGGAGAAGTAATCTGGCCCCTTGCGTAAGGAGACACGTTCGCCATGGCATTTGATGCTCGGTGTCTCGATGACTGAAAGGTTCATGTTGCATACTTGGTGTTCTCTTTACATCCAAATTATTGATGATGTCATTAAAACACCTTGCTCTGGTGGAGCTAGGTGCTAAATAATTCAGCCATCAGCCTTTTTTCCACATTTATATTATGTATTCATTAACGGAGCATACATCATACGTAGACCATGTCTTCCGTGCTATATATACATGTATATACTTATAAAAAGATGTCATTGGAAATATTCTATGACTTGTCTATAAATAATATTAGTGTAAACTTTACATTCCGATGTCAGGACCTGGCATTTATAGAGAGATAAGTGGCGCTAAGGGCACTGCTCATCTTTTCCTTTGCACATCACTTTTGAAAGAAGTTCCTTCTCCTTTGCAATCTTTTGAGGTTGGCTTTACAGGGAAAAATCCTGGCTGGTCGGTCAGGTTCTGACGTCATAAGTAGCATGGGGTGTCGGAGGGATGGTTGCCCTGGTGCCAAAGTGCAGGGGGGCACCAGGCTCCTGGGGCACTGTTTATTAACAATACCATTCACTCTGTAGCAGGTAATGGACTAAGTGCATCCTGGCATCGCCATACAGTGAATCATGTCTGATGTCATTCTACAGGGAGGAGGTGTTATTAGACACCGACAGCTATCCCTGTATGCACACTTAGGGTACTTTCACACTAGCGGTTTTCTTTTCCGGCAGAGAGTTCCGCTTTAGGCCTCTTTCACACTTGCGTTGTCCGGATCCGGCGTGTACTCCACTTGCCGGAATTACACGCCGGATCCGGAAAAACGCAAGTGTACTGAAAGCATTTGAAGACGGATCCGTCTTCAAAATGCTTTCAGTGTTACTATGGCACCCAGGACGCTATTAAAGTCCTGGTTGCCATAGTAGGAGCGGGGGAGCGGCATACTTACAGTCCGCACGGCTCCCGGGGCGCTCCAGAGTGACGTCAGAGCGCCCCATGCACATGGATGACGTGCAATGTGATCACGTCATCCATGTGCGCGGGGCGCCCTGACGTCACTCTGAAGCGCCCCGGGAGCCGCACGGACGGTAAGTATGCTGCTCCCCCGCTACACTTTACCATGGCTGCCAGGACTTTAGCGTCCCGGCAGCCATGGTAACCACTCTAAAAAAAGCTAAACGTCGGATCCGGCAATGCGCCGAAACGACGTTTAGCTTAAGGCCGGATCCGGATCAATGCCTTTCAATAGGCATTCATTCCGGATCCAGCCTTGCGGCAAGTCTTCAGGATTTTTGGCCGGAGCAAAAAGCGCAGCATGCTGCGGTATTTTCTCCGGCCAAAAAACGTTCCGTTCCGGAACTGAAGACATCCTGATGCATCCTGAACGGATTTCACTCCATTCAGAATGCATTAGGATAATCCTGACCCATGACCCCGACGACGGAACTGTATGCCGGAAGACAAAAACGCAAGTGTGAAAGAGCCCTAACAGGGGCTCTATACCGGAAAAGAACTGATCAGGCATATCCCCATGCATTCTGAATGGAGATTAATCCGTTCAGGATGCATCAGGATGTCTTCAGTTCAGTCATTTTGACTGATCAGGCAAAAGATAAAACCGTAGCATGGTACAGTTTTATCTCCGGCGAAAAAAACTGAAGACTTGCCGGAATGCTGGATCCGGCATTTTTTTAAATAGGAATGTATCAGTGCCGGCATTCAAAATATCAGAATTCTGGATCCGTCCTTCCGGTCTGCGCATGCGCAGAACGGTAAAAATGTGAAAAAAGATACAAGACGGTTCCGAGTGTCCGCATGACAAGCGGAGAGTCGGATCCGTTCTTGCAATGCATTTGTAAGACGTATCCGCATCCGGATGCGTCTCATAAATGCTTTCAGTCACATCCAGATTGGCGGATCCGGCGGGCATTTCCGACGGACGAACTGCCCGCCGGATCACACTGCCGCAAGTGTGAAAATATCCTTACACAGCACATAAGGCAAAGATAGAACGGGAAAGGTGCTCATAGTGTATTATGCATCAATGAGAGGGGAGTGGTCAGTCACCAGGCGGAACTTTCTCCCCAACAAATAATAGCGGAGAGACTCCAGTGCCCACTTGATGGCCAGGCACTCTCTCTCCACTATACTATACCTGGTCTCAGCTGGGGTGAGCTTACGGCTGAGGAAGACAACAGGATGCTCCTCCCAGTTGACTTCCTGAGACAGTACAGCACCGAGGCATCGGTCTGTACTATAAACTCCCTTTTAAAGAGGGGCGTCACCAAAACCAGGAACCCACACAGGGCCGACTTCAAAGCGGAGAAAGCCTCTTCCGCCCAATCATCCCAGCAAACCATCACTGACTTGTGTCCCTTTAAGAGCCCTTTCAATGGCACGGCCACGATAGCAAAGTGGGGAACAAACCTCATGTAATAGCCCACTATTCCCAGGAATGACTTTACTTGCCTAGTGGTGACAGGTCAGGGCCAATTTCTTATCGCCTCTATTTTGTTTACTTGGGGTTTGATGACTCCACGCCCAATGACATACCCCAGGTACTTAGTCTCCTCTAACCCTATCTCACATTTTTTCGGGTTAGCGGTTATTCCAGCCTTCCGAAGGGAGTCCACTACAGCCTGCACTTTGGGTAGGTGACTTTCCCAGTCGGTACTCTAGATGACAATATCGTCCAGGTAAGCCGAAGCATACCAACTATGTGGATGAAGCACAATGTCCATAAGTCGCTGAAAAGTGGCAGGGGCGCCATGCAGACCAAAGGGTAAGACCTTATAGTGATACAGCCCCTCAGGTGTGACGAAGGCAGTTTTCTCTTTGGCAGCCTCCGTTAGGGCACCTGCCAGTACCCTTTTGTGAGGTCCAAAACAGAAAAGTACTGTGCCTGTCCTAACCTCTTGACTAGCTCATCCACCCGGGGCATGGGATACGCGTTGAACTTAGAAATATCGTTAAGTTCGAGTACGAAAGTCGTTACAAAACGGCAACGTCCCATCCCGCTTGGGTATCGATACTATAGGACTGGCCCACTCACTTTATGACTCCTCAATGACATCTAGCTGCAACATTAGCTGCACCTTCTCTGAGATGGCTTGTCGCCCAGCTTCTGCCCACCAATAATACTGAGGAGGGCGCACTGTCCACCAATGATTTTAATACTGGGAAAGGGGGGGGGGTGCACTGCCCACCAATGATTTTAATACTGGGAAGGGGGGGGGGGCGCACTGCCCACCAATGATTTTAATACCGGGGAGGGCGCACTGCCCACTAATGATTTTAATACTGGGAAGAGAGGGGGAGGGCACACTGCCCACCAATGATTTTAATACTGGGGGGGGGTTGGGAGCCCTGCCCACCAATGCAAACATTGTAGAAACATTCCCAGCACCCGACCTCTGACAGGGAGCTGTGATCACATTAAGGCCTCGTTCACACCAGGCAGTGCGTTCCGGCCTGATTCTGTCCAGAATGCACTGTACCGCATTGCGTCCGGCTAACTATATTGTGGGGCAGAAGGGGGAGAGTAGTGGTCTGTTGAAGTGATTGGCACCATAACCATGCCCAACGGCTGCACAGGATTGCAAGGCACATTATGCCTGCAAGCAGCATTTTGACCGGACCTTGGGCATAATTGTGCCTTGCGATCCCGTGCATCCGATCGCCTGCAGCTGTGGCTACAGTGCCATTCACTTCAATGGATCATCACTCCCCCTCCTGCCCCACAACATAGTGAGCCGGCCGCGATGTAGTGCATTCTGGACAGAATCATCTGGTGTGAACGAGGACTAAACTTAGAGTCATTTCACACCACAAAGACTGGAATGCAAGCCAGCCACCTCCCTGCATAAAGAAGCCTGGCAGTGTATTTAAATATGGTTTTGATTTAAAATTATTTTTGTATCAGGACAAGTAGATTGTCATGAGGGACAAGTAGATGGAGCCCCCGCTTTAATCCTTTGACAAGTGTTTTTTTTAAATTTATTTCCACACCCCTGCCCCATAGTTGGTTTACCCGATACAACATATTCTGATGAACCACAAAACGGGGAAACACTGACTCTGTCCCAGGTTGTTGTGGTTCACCATCTACTATTAACACATTTTCCCAGGCTCGGGATAGGGTTGGGTCCCGACCTTGGGCGAGACATTGAGGTCTGCCAATTCAGGACCCGACGGCAAGTCCTCCACGTCTCCCACCATCACACTTAGCGGGGTTGTCTCCCCCTCTTCCACCGAAGTGGTGGTCACCCCTACCGCTGGCCCTTCGGGTTCGGGTTCCCCGGATTCTGGTCTCCTCCTGAGCAGGGCCACTCTGCTAGGGTTACCCCTGTCTCATGGGTATTGGTAAATCTCGTAGCAGGCCACAGTGCCGGGAAGTTTCTCCCTATTAGTGTAGATTGGTGGCCATCTCGTGGATCCACCTGCCGGCAACCGTGGATAGAGAGACCATAGCGGTGGGGTAGTCTTTTAAGTCTCCATAAATACACATTATCCCGACTTTCCGGCCAGTATACTCAGCGGGCCGTACCAGTGTAGCCTTTACCAGAGACATCAGACTCCCTGAGTCCTGCAACGCCACAGCCAGAGTGTTTCTACTTCCACCTGGCACAAGTGGTTGTTGTCTATAGTCTCTGGGGTACCGGAGGCACACAGCCACGGTAGCCATAGTTAGCTTCCACCGGCTCACCCCGACGGCACAAGTCTCCAGGCCTGGGGTGGAGATTTCCGGGGTTTAACTGCCCCCCTCCAAAAAGAACTTCCCTGTAAATTCCTGGTAGCCTCATAGCGTTCCACCAGGTCCACCATCTCAAGGGCATTATCAGGAGACACCTGGCCGATCCAGTGCTAGAGAGGGTATGGCAAAGCCCTCCAGAATATATCAGCCAACAGACTATCCAGCATAGCAGTGAAACTCAGCACGTCAGGCTGCAGCCATTTTTGCAACAGGTGTAATAGATCATAATACTGAGGTCTTGCGGGATCAGCTGTGATACATTATATCTTTTTTTTTTTTAAATATAGATAGTGATATGGAAAATTTTTAAAAAGCTATCATCTAAAAATATATGTTTAAAGGGAACCTGTCATCAACTTTATGCTGCCCATACTAAAGGCAGCATAAAGTAGAGACAGGTGAGTTGATTTCAGCGGTCTGTCATTTATAAGTTAAAAGTAAGTGGTTGCCGAGAACCAACATCACAATCATTGCCTGGAAAAGAGTCCCGGCCACCTGAGAAGAGTCCTGGTTAGTCATGAATTCCTGCTCTCCTGTGCACCTGCTGATGACTGACAGTCTTCTACCTAGTTTTCTCTCTTTCCCTCTAGGAGAGAACTGCCAATCATCAGCAGATGGGTGAGAGAGCAGGAGATTAGGAATAACCAGGACTCCTCTCAGGTAGATTTGACTCTTTTCAAGGCCTGAGCTGCAATGATTATGATGCTGGTTCTCAGCAACCACTTACTTGTAGCTCATGGGTGACACACCGCTGAGATCAGCATTTCTGTCACTAATTTATGCTGCCCTCAGTGAGGTCAGTATAAAGTTGATGACAGGGTCCCTTTAACACAAAAACATGATTTAAATAATAGGTCATTTTCTGATGACACATTCACTTTAATTGAATAAATCACCCATTTTACTGAGTCTTTACCCACAAAACTGTATTTCAATCCGCTCAGCTCTAACATGGTGCTTTCAGATTGCATTGCATTTTGGTGACAGGTCCTCCCTAAATCATTGGAATGGGCTGAATTTTATGTAATGGGTGTAATCAGCTTTAAAAACAGGTTAACTTTAACCAGGTGACTGCCATCCTTGTAGCTTTATATACGAATGGAGAAGAAATTGTCAAAATAGTCCAATATATACCGATGTAATGTAAATTATCCTAAAAAAAAATTTCCCCCTAAATGCTCCTTCTTACCCAACCACCCCCTCCCGAACCATCGCTCCTCCTCATACTGTGGAGGTGAGATCTGCATGTAAATGGAGAGGTTCACCTCCACTAACAAGCAAGCAGTTGTCAGGAAGGAACTCTTCCTTCCGACAATCGTTTACTTATTCGCGCAGTGTAAATGCGCCTTAAGTCATTGACCAAAGAGATGTGCTACATTCTTAGGGCTCATTAACATGGCTGTGTGCACCCCGCATCAGGGATGCAAACACATTCACTTGAATGGGTCCACAATCCGGGAGATCGGTGTGGAACGGAAGCACGTAACCCCAGGGAGGCACTACGGAGTGCTTCCATGGGGTTTCTGCCCGTGCCTCTGCACCGCAAAAAAAAATAGAACTTGTTTGTTTTTTCTGCGGTGCGGACAGATCACGGACCCATTGAACTTGAATGGTCTGGATCCGTCGTGGCAGCCACACGGATGGTGCCCGTGCATTGGGGACTGCAAAATGTGGTCTTCAATGCATGGAACAGCCTAACAACGGCCGTGTGAATGAGCCCTTAAAGAGGACCTGTCCCCACTCCTGACCTGCCTATTTTAATAGCTCTATGCATTTCCCACGCACTAACAATTCGGAAGCATCTATTCTTATGTCTGTATGTTGCGCCATTCCTTTATTATTTGCACTTGAAGTTATGAATGAATAGCTAGCAGTCTGCAGTAAGGGCACAGAGGGGAGTAACAAGTTGGGGGTGTGTACCTGCACAGTCTGAAAATGGCAGCACTGATTGGATAGAGTGAGTCTGTGTAGGGACACACCCCCAACTGGTTACCTCCCCTCTGTACCCTTACTGAAGGCTAATAGCAATTCATTCATAACTTCTAGTACAATAATAAAGGAATGGCGCAACATACAGACATAAGAATAGATGTTCCAGGACTGTTATTACATGGGGAATGCATGAAGCTATTAAAACAGGCGTGTCTGGAGCGGTGACAGGTCCTCGTTAAGCTAATTGAGAGGCTTCCTGAGGAAGGTCCCAAGGCATTAGCCTAAAGCGGTTTCCGTGAATTAAATATTAGTGACCTTTTCTCAGAATGGGTCATCAGTATTGAAGGATGGGGGTCCTACTCCCGGCACCCCCGTCAATCAGCTATTTGAAGGGGCCACAGCTCTTGTCCTCACTGTATACCAACCAGTGTACGGTACATTGTATAGCGTCTGTGCTTGGTATTGCAGCTCAATCCCATCCATTTGAATGGGGCTGAGCAGCACAAAGGCCATGTGACTGGTGGATAAGACCTCTGGAAGAGGCTGCAGTGCTAGCCAGAATGTCATGGCCCCTTCAAACAGATGATCGTCATGGGTGCTGGGAGTCAGACCCTTACTGATCAGATGCTGATGACATGTCATGATTTTGAGTAGGGAGTTACTTAATGGTGCAGATTTTGTGGCGGAACGCATAGCGGAAATACTGGCACTTTACCCTCGATTTCACCCCATGCCTCGTGAAGCATACATTGACAAGCTGTAGATTTGAAATCCGCGACACAGGTCAAGTTATATACAGATTCCACAGCAGATTTTTTTCCACAGCCGACAATCCGCAGTGTTAATGTCACCATGTTACTACTTCGAAAAGAATTGCTAACGGCGCTGACTAGGCATGAATACAATATTACAATTATACATACATTCTTTTCATTAAGTCCCTTTGATTTGACTTAATAATGGAGCCTTGATCGCCTCAAGCTAGACATTTTGGCCGCATTCTTTCCTCTTTAGTAGCAGCTTAACCTCGGGAAACAAAGGCTTTCATTGTATACGTATTAGTCATTTTGTTGAGGTCGGCATAGGAAGGAATTTGGAGGTACTATATTGATATTAATATACTTATGTGAAATACTTATTATTGCTAATTATTCGACATGGTCTTATCAGTCACTTCAGTATATTCTTACAAAGGACGTCTTGTTAGGAGTTCTGCATGCTTCTGGTTGACTGTTGAGATGGGAGTTCTGCTTACAAGGCACTTTCTTCTTCAGAACTGCTTTTGTTTGTGTGTAAATGTCATAATTAAAGGGAGTCTGTCACCTAATCTGAGCCTTTTAGACCGCCCACATCAGGTTATAGACTCCTGTGCCCTCATTACAATGGTACCTTTATTTGTTCTGTCCCTCGCCGAGATCTTCAAAAAAATTACTTTTTAAGCGTATGCTAATGAGCTTCGGCAAGTGCCCAGGGGCGGCATTACTGCAGCAAGTGCCCAGGCCCCTCAACGATGTGCCCAGAAAACTACACCTCTTTCACCCCTCTGGCCCTCCCTTGTTTCCTATTATTACCTCTCCTTCCCAAATCTTGCGCCTAAGCCGCTCCACACTGGTCCCGCACCTGCGCACTGCTGTGCCCATTATGGGCAGAGGAACAGGTAGTTGGACTGCTCTTGCGCCGGTGGCCCAGGTGCGAGATCTGGGAGGGAGTGGAGGGGGTAATAATAGGAAACAAGGGGCGGGCCAGAGGAGTGAAAGAGGTGTTTTTCTGGGCACATCGCCGAGGTGACTGCAGTAACGCCACCTCTGGGCACTTGCCGAAGGTCATTAGCATACTTTTAAAAAGTCATTTTTTGAAGATCTCGGCGAGGGACAGAACAAATAAAGGTACCATTGTAATGAGGGCACAGGAGTCTATAACCTGATCCGAGCAGTCTAAAAGGCTCAGATTAGGTGACAGACTCCTTTTAACACATCTACAGGTGAAACTCGAAAAATTAGAATATTGTGCAAAGTTAATTTATTTCAGTAATGCAACTTAAAAGGTGAAACTAACATATGAGAGACTCATTACATGCAAAGCGAGATATTTCAGGCCTTTATTAGTTATAATTTGGATGATTATGGCTTTTAGCTTATAAAAACCCCAACGTCCCAATTTTGAGGTACCCTTTGCTCAGGGGGTATGAATTAATTAGCGGACTAGAGTGTGACACTTTGAGCCTAGAATATTGAACCTTTTCACAAAATTCTAATTTTAAGCTGCATTAATGCAATTCCTTTTAATTTGCATTACTGAAATAAATGAACTTTTGCACAATATTCAAATTTTTCGAGTTTCACCTGTATATGACTCTGCAGATCCTTACATGACTCACGTGTTTGCTGAGTTGTGTAATTCATATAAGGCAGCACTGCCGCTGACTCACTTCTAAGGCAATGCTTGTTTAACCCTTAGGATACCAGAGTTATATATTTTTTTATTTTTCATTTTTCTTCCCTGTCTTCCTGCAGTCATAACTTTTTTATTTTTCCATTCACATATCCATATGAGGGCTTGTTTTTTTGCGGGACAAGTTGTACTTTCTAATGCCACTATTTAATATGGCATACCATGTAGGGAGAGTAGGGGTGGGGGGGGGGGGGGGGTGAACGCAATTCACAAATTTAGGAGTTTTGTTCCTATGGCATTCCCTTTGCGGCAAAACAGTCCTGTGCCCTTGATTCTCTGTCAGTACGATTACAAAGGTACCACATATGTATAGGTTTTATATGTGTAAATACTGAAAAAATAAATTTAAACTTTGAAAAATATATTGTAAGAAGGTACAAGGAATCATCGTGAATGATAGGTATGTGTCTCCAAGGTTCCTGGCCTCGGTGGAGTAAGAACCGGTTTTTATGTGTCAGCAGCAGTTGCTGTTTGACACCTTAATTCTTAGTATGGCTGTATAGTTGATCCAGGACGGCTCTTACTGGGAGTAGTCAAAGTGCTGGGTGGGTAACTACTCCCCATGTTCCAGGCTGGGTTTTGCCAGGTCTAAAAACCAGCCAGCACTGCCAGGTGAGAAGGATTACCTCAGTCTTACAGGGGAGCTCAGGAAGTGTGTGTGTTGGGATCTGAGGCTTGTGCCGTGCTGGAGGGCTGAGACCCGTCTGTAAGGGAAACGGGCCCCCTAAAAGCCTGCTATGGACTGCTGGAGACAGAACTGCCAACAAGGTGATTTTTGTTATGTGGACTTTCCATTTTGTGTGAACTAACACCAAGACTGCAAAGTGACGTTTTGTTTTTGCCTTGTGTGAACAAACACGGAAGTTTGATTTAAGAACTGGTAATTTGCCTCTGTACCGCGTCCGCAAACCCTGCCTACCAGAGCGAATCCCCACAATATATATATATTTTTTTACATCATCATATTCTGATCCCCATAACTTCTTTATAATTATATCTACTGAGATGTATGGGTGCTCATTTTTTGAGTGATGATCTATAGTTTTTTTTATACCATTTTTTGTGTGTGTGTGTGTGTGTGTGTGTGTCGCTGACATTTTATTAAATTTTTTTGGGTAAGAGAAGCGATGAAAAAATAGCGAATAGGCTATTTTGATTCTTTTTTTCCCGTTATACCATTTGCACGCTTCCGGGTTTTTCACCGTTTAGATGCCATGATCACAGCATCTAATGGCTGTGATGTCCGTGATCGGCGGACATTACAGAGAGACCCGCCAGCTAGGTCGCTCGCTGCACCTGCAAGCGGGCGCTGTGTTTGAGCATCGCACCAGAGCCATGAATGTACGGTGCTGATAGCGAAAGGGTTAAAGAAGCAACTAACTAGGTCCCTGGGTATTTAAGACACCCTTTCCAGGCAGAGGGTGCCTGAACTTTAGGTTCCCTGGTGACCAGCAAAGGTGTTTGATAGTCTAGTGCTATTGCAATTTGCCCGCCGTTTATCCTGCTTTATTTCCTGCCTGTGTTCCTGCTGTCCTCCAAATTCTATTTCCACCCTGCCTGTGTGCTACTACACTTTCAAGTCCAAACTCAGTTCAGTTTGTGTTTAAGTTAACCCCGTCTGTCTACCTCGTCTGTGATTCAGCCAAGTTCCCAGCCTGCCTGCCTTATGTGTGCCTCAACACTACCCTGCCTGCAAGTCTTTTCTGTGTATGCGTTAACGGTGCGCTGCCTTGACCTCTAAAACTATCATTCAAACCTTGGTGCCTATTCAGACTGTACCTGCGGTTTTCCTGTACTTTTGGTGTGTTTTCTATATCCAAAGATACCGGTTCTTGCACTGGAGTCCCTGAACCCGTGAGTCAGCTGCCAACTACACTGGAATTATCCCAGGAGGTAGCGGCCTGGTTGATAATCTGCAGCAAAGTCCAGATCCCTGTATAGGGGGTTAAAGGGTAAATACTGGAGAAGTGCCAGAAAACCCCCCTTAGGGTTAGCCCTATGCCAAACTAGTTAGGCTGAGTTCACACTTCAGTTATTTGATCTGTTATTTCCATCAGTTATTGTGAACCAAAACCAGATGTGGTCCAAAAAACACAGAACAGCTGCAGATCTTAACATTATGTCTTATCTTTGAGTAGGCTTCACTACTGGTTTTGGCTCACAACTGATGGAAATAACTGATCAAATAACTGAAGTGTGAACTCAGCCTTAGTTGGCACAGTGGGTTCATACTCGCTGATCCATAACAATTGGGTTGATCAGTGTAATGTGTGATGTTCTTATTGAGTCAGTCATACCCCTTCCCTCTCTGGCCGCAGTGATGGTCTGACTGAGAGGGTTAAGCAAGGCTGTTTGCTGTGCTAAAAGTCCAAACAAAGAGGAAGTAAAATACTAGAATAAATGGAGTGACTTCAAAATCTTATATCCAAAAAGCCATCCACCTGTTTTTAGTTAAAAAAAAAAAAAAAGAATATTCACATATAGGCTATCTTTTAATATGTGAAAAAAGTGGCACACAGCTCTTGCTGAGGTCCTGTGATAATAAAGGGCTTGGATGAAGGAAGTGTCAGAGATTGGGTTGCTGCTGTGTGTGTGAGTAGATGCCTGTATAAACTATACTATGGCTTAAGGCATCATGAATCAGCAAGCGTAGAATCATGACAGTGGATACGTTTTGTACTATGTCTCTCATGTTTCTGTCATACACACACAAAGCCGTGCATGTAGTAGGTTCACTTACTCACTGAATATGATGGGAATGTGGACAGAGGTTGCAACATTTTAATTGAGTCATCTTTCTTTCAGGTTTTAGGTTACTTATGAGGACAACTTAATTTCTAAATTTCATATTAAATAGAATGTAAAAAGATTCATCTATATGTACTATACACATACAGTATACTATAATATCTATGTGTACATATATACTATAATATCTATATTTACTATACCTACACTATAATATCTATGTGTACATATGCACTATAATATCTATAAGTAATATACATATATACTATATCTATGTGTACATATATACTATAATATATATATGTACTATACATATACTATAATATCTATGTGTACATATGCACTATAATATCTATAAGTAATATACATATATACTATATCTATGTGTACATTTATACTATAATATATATATATGTACTATACATATACTATAATATCTATGTGTGCATATATACTATAATATCTATTTACTATAATATCTATATGTACTATATAATATCTTTATGTACTATATATATTTATGTTTTTTATTAAGGTGCTGGAGAAAATCTAGAAAATACATTGGCTGCATTCAAACAGTGAGTATACTTTCTATCTTACAAACAGCAATTATGTTTTTTTGTAAAAATACATGTGAATGTCAAAAGCAGAAATGGATTTTTAAAAAAAAGTCATTAGTAGGTTTGTCAAATTTGACAAGATTTTTAGCAGAGGCAAGGAAGAACTTTAACATTGGAGATTTGTGACAAATTTAAAAGTGCTATGTCATTGTGAGAGGCACTACCCCTTCCCAGCCTCCTCCGTTGGGGTATGCAAAGATGGCGCCTTCTTCACAGTGCAGCGGGTGCCATAGCCGCCGGGTTTCTACAGCAGATACACAGGGCAAATGTCTTTGATCGGCGTAAATGATGCCGTGACAGTGATGCCGTGGTCAATCATAATACTTATGAATGTCCTTTAGTAGTCATAACAAAGGTGATTCATGAGTATTATGGTTACGCCACAGTGAGACCACATTTATCAGCTTATATGGGCACATAAGATTTTTTTATACAGTCTACCAACGAGATGGTCTCATGCCACAGTTTTCCTAGAGTGAATAGAGGCATTGGATGACCACGCTGGTCCCACAGTTCACAAAGATACTATACTAGGATTGTGCTATTTTATTATTTTATTTATCTCTGCTATTTTTGTATTTATTTTATGGTATTTTAGACTCCGTATTTTTGCTTTATTTTATGTATTCATTTATGTGTATTGCATTATTTGCATACAATTTTAGCCAGTCATGTAGATTGCTGTGTACTTGAAAACTAAAGCCTTTATTTTTAATTTATATCGTCCCCATGCTTTATATTTTTTCAATTTGGCATCTCTTGACCCATTTTCACCATGTAAACCATCCTATATGTAGCAGTTCCTCTACCCAACCAAACCCATGATGCACTTCTTCTTTCTCTGCCACAGCTCCAGCACCCCCCTAAAAACGTCCAGCTAGTTTATAACTCTCTCGGATACTGTAGCACTCCTCCCATTGACTTCAATGGGAGCAGCGCTGTAGTAACGAGCTCCCTCCTCTACAGTGTTGATGGAGATATGTTGTTCCAGCAACGGTGATGGAGCTACATCCGAAAAGCTGTTGAGCAGGAGGGGGATAGGCCATCACTTACTAAAGGCTTGGGAAACCCCTTTAAAGGTCACCTGGCAGCAGATTTGTACCTAAGAAACTGGCTGACCTGTTGCATGTGCACTTGGGATCTGAAGGCATCTGTGTTGGTCCCATGTTCCGCAACCACCATGCCCATTGCACTTTGATTGTCAGGGCCAGGCAGTGCAAACGTCTTCACGTCTGGCCCTAACTTCTCTGAAAGTCAATCAAAGTGCGGAGGCAGTTGCATAGCCTCTAGGTGTAATGGCAACTCCCCTGTTGCTCCTAGAGGCTCATTTGCATATATTAAAACTACATTTTTCTCAGTAATGCCGGTACATATGAACATAGGACCAACTTGGATGCCTTCAGCTGCCAAACGCAGTTTCATAGGTACCAATCTGCTGACAGGTGCCCTTTAAATCTTAGAGTTTTGTATTTAAACAATTTGTCTCTTATAATGAATTAGTAACCCCTTGAATTCCCACATGATTCTGCAATTAAAAATAATCAGTTCTCGCTCCAGCCTCCGCTGGTTGAATACATTTTGCAGAGCTAGCATTTTTTTTTCTTTTTTGCACTAATGGATCAAAGGGTTATACTGCTAGATTAGTTCAGTACCTATATATACTGTATATTATAAGGTGATGCCCTGGGGAAATCTTTGGATAATCCGATCATTAAAATTGTGTGCCTTGTAAGAACATTATGAGAACCCATTGTCCACCCTTGGATAAGACAATCCTGGAGCCCTTGTGGATAATCTCTTGTAAAATAGTAGTTATTAGAGTCACTAGAGGGGAAGTGTCAGCATTCAACTCTCAAGAGGGAACATGCAGAAGGCACAGTTTGGGTTAAGAATATCTTCCTGATTCAGCGTTGTCCCCCCTTTGTCCTTCTAATTAGCAGAATGGAATATAAGAGCCTAATGGTGTCCTAAAGCTGCCAATCTGTGATGAGAGATGTTCAGAGTGCTGGGGGGTCTGATTCCCAGCTTCACTCATTGCACATCTCACTATCATAAAGAGCAGAGAAAGCCTTAGGAACAGTCGCGTTACAGAAAAAAAGAGTCCCTAGGTGCCTAGGAACATGCGTTTGCACAGAAAATCTCTTCCTCTGACTAATCTAATGCAAATAACCCAGGCTATTATAATATATAAAGTGTATGTACAAAACCGTCACCAGGGACTAAAAGCCTCAGCATCTACCAGTTGATATTCGCGTAATACCCGTCCTCTACCCCCTGTTTCTGGGAAGTTGCATCTCATGCTTTTTATCTTCTACAGCAGGGATGTCAAACTCGTGGCCCTCCAGCTGTTGCAAAACTACAACTCCCAGATTTCTTTTTGCAACAGCTGGAGGACCACGAGTTTGACATCCCTGTTCTACAGGGTGCAAATACTGCATTCATTAAATTGGGATCAAATGAGCACCCCTCATACAACCCTCTGCAGCTGCACCTGTTTTGAAATTCAGTGCAATCCTATAGGATATGATATGTGTAATATAAATAAAAAAATTTACCTGGGGTTGACGTCACAGGGCAGGGGCGGACTGGCAACTAAAAGTGGCCCTGGAGAAAATACTAAAAGTGGCCCCCTTTTGTAGTCGGGTCCAAGTTGATGGAAGGCAGGGCCAGCAATGCCATATTGTGGCACATTATACCACCCCAACAGAGCCAAATACCACAGTCCATCACAAAATACTGCCAGCAGCACAAAATACATCCCCAAAAACCTCCACAGGCCGGCCATGATGAGGTCCCAGGCGACCCCCTGGGCATCTGCCCACCGGGAAATTTCCCTGTAAGGTCTATGGCCAATGCGCCGCTGGTCACAGGGGCTAACATCACCACTAATGACCGGAGAGTTTCATGGACTGGTAGGTGTAAGTAAGGATGTCATAATGGGTGGTGCCGCGTCCCCAGGACCCAGAATGTCTAGATGGCCCTGATATAACCCTCTGCAATTGCACCCATTTTTAATTCCGTGTAATTCTATAGGATATGACATTTCATTTTATAAAAAAATAATAATAATCCAGGGATGATGTCACAGTGGCTAATGTCTCTACTGATGGCCGGGGAGTTTTAAGGACATGGACTGTTGGGTCTCCTGTAGGGTACCAGTGTAAGTAATGATGTCATAATAGGCAATGCCATGCCCCCAGACTGTGTACTGATGTCACAGATGGCCCTGGTCTAACCCTCTGCAGCTGCATCCATTTTGCAATTCAGTGCAATGCTTTAGGATGTGACGTGGTTAATATTATGAAGTAAACCCACAATACTGGGAAGGATTGCCCCATACTGGGCTCTGGAGGCTGTGACTGGCAGGATGTGTCCCTGACTACCGAGGGAAATGAGAGAATGTGCCAGCCTGTGCTTCTGATGTCACAGCTGGTAATGTCACTGGCACCATCTGAGGTTTCCTCTTTATGTTACCGGTACTGGTGGTGAAATCACAGATGATGACAAAAGGGGGGGGGTTCAGGCAGTGACATCACAAGGTGTTCCGAAGCTACAAATTCAGTGACAAGACTTGTAGTTGCCAAACTGGAGGGGGCCCAATGTCAAAAGCATGCATTATTCTTTTTAAAGTGGTTTTCCAGGATTTATTTTAAATGCCCCCCCCCCCCCACACACACACACACACACAGTGACACATGTGAAGAGAGCTATGCTGCCTGCTACGTGGCTCCTGGGCTGTCTCCTACAGAGTTTTCGGCACCTCCTGTAAATGTCCTGCATGGACGGGACACATCCACCACTGCAGCTGGTAAATGTGGTCACCGCTGAGGCCAGTCATTGACTGCAGAAGCACATGTGACCCTATCCGTGCGAGACGTTTACATGCTGGTACTTGTGGTCTGGTGAAGACAGCTCGGGGGCTACAGATCCTGGATAACCTCCAAACCCTTAAGCCTTCACTGGGAGTTCACTGATGAGAATGTCATCTGTAGGGGAGATTTTAGGCACATGGGCTGGTGGGTCCTCTGTAGGGCTCCAATGCATATGCTGACATCACAGAGGTGGTGACATCCTAAAGGACAATGGTAGTGACATTTTCTGATGTATAGTTTATTTATAATTTGGTGGTTTGTGGTACCATGGATTGTGCCAGTACTCTGTATTGAGCATTGGGACACACAACTGGCAGACGGCGTGGCGGCTGTAGCTGAGCAGGGGTGGCGATGCTGGGGACATGCTGTATGTCCTTTAAGATCCATTGCAGTTTATGCTGTGGGTTTGACGTAACGCTGATGGCAGGGGGAGATTTTGGCATATGGACTGGTGGGTCTTATGTAGGGTACCAGTGCAGGTAGTGTTGTTACAGTGGTAATGATGTCTTGATGGTCAATGTTGAACAAGTAACTTTACCTGCCATGTCTTCCGGGACCAAAATGTGTGGTCATGTCACAGCTGTTCCAGGTAGGCATGTCGTGGGTGATGACAACTCAAGCCTAATGAAATTTGCGCGGGATTCGCCACGCCTAGACAACTGGGCTATGCACTGTCACTACCTTCATGACGTCTCACCCCTGATGTCATTTCTGTGTTCACTGGATATCAGCATGGTATGAAATTAAATAATTAAATTGATGGTTTTGTGAGTGCGGCTATTCAGTCAGGAGAGGGTGAAAAAAATACTGTGTCGGTTCTTACAATAGAAAATGACATTCATATCCAAGCTTTTCGGGAGTCAAAAAGAACTGCTATGTACTAAGAACACCCTTAGTTTAACCCTGGCTAGCTTCTGTTTGCTGTCCATATTTGTTTCACTCTTCTTAATAGAGAGGGGTATTTTCATCCACAAAACGGACAAGAATAGACCCTGCAATGAGATACTCCGATTGGCAAACTGATCCGTAAGTAATGGGCCAGGATAGCACACTGAAGAGAAGTATGGCTGTGTGCACAAGTCCGTAGAGCCAAATCAGACGTGGAACAGCCTCATTCCTGCGGAGGGTATTCTGCATGGGATTTTCACTCCTGTGCAAAGGAGAAAGAGGAAGTTATATAAAGCAGATGTGGCATAGGAGCATAGGATTGTAGTACAGGAGTGTGTATGCCTTAAACCAGGGCTTCTTAAAGTTTTTCTACTCAGGCCCCACTAGCCAATCCATGTAGATGCCAGGGCCTCACCAGCGACCAAATACTGCTACGCAGCGTCCATATTACCTCCGTAACGGAGCATGTAATACCCCGTAGCAGCGGCAAATACTAAAACATCAAATAACACAGCTGTAGAACAAAATACCTCCCCAGCAGCGCCAAACTAGTACCACAGTGCTGCACAAAATACCTCCCCAGCAGTGCCAAATACCACAGTGCACCACAAAATACCTCCCCAGCAGTGCCAAATACCACAGTGCTCCACAAAATACCTCTCCAGCAGTGCCAAATACCACAGTGCTGCACAAAATACCTCCCCAGCAGTGCCAAATACCACAGTGCTGCAAAAAATACCTCCCCAGCAGTGCCAAATACCACAGTGCACCACAAAATACCTCCCCAGCAGTGCCAAATACCACAGTGCTCCACAAAATACCTCTCCAGCAGTGCCAAATACCACAGTGCTGCACAAAATACCTCCCCAGCAGTGCCAAATACCACAGTGCTGCAAAAAATACCTCCCCAGCAGTGCCAAATACCACAGTGCACCACAAAATACCTCCCCAGCAGTGCCAAATACCACAGTGCTGCACAAAATACCTCCCCAGCAGTGCCAAATACCATATTGCTGCACAAAATACCTCCCCAGCAGTGCCAAATACCACAGTGCACCACAAAATACCTCCCCAGCAGTGCCAAATACCACAGTGCTCCACAAAATACCTCTCCAGCAGTGCCAAATACCACAGTGCTGCACAAAATACCTCCCCAGCAGTGCTGAATACCACAGTGCTGCAAAAAATACCTCCCCAGCAGTGCCAAATACCACAGTGCACCACAAAATACCTCCCCAGCAGTGCCAAATACCACAGTGCTCCACAAAATACCTCCCCAGCAGTGCCAAATACCATATTGCTGCACAAAATACCTCCCCAGCAGTGCCAAATACCACAGTGCTGCACAAAATACCTCCCCAGCAGTGCTGAATACCACAGTGCAGCACAAAATACCTCCCCAGCAGTGCTGAATACCACAGTGCACCACAAAGTACCTCCCCACCAGCGCCAAACTAATACTACAGTGCAGCACAAAATACCTCCCCAGCAGTGCTGAATACCATAGTGCTGCACAAAATACCTCCCCAGCAAGGCCAAATACCACAGTGCTGCACAAAATACCTCCCCAGCAGTGCCAAATACCATAGTGCTGCACAAAATACCTCCCCATCAGTGCTGAATACCACAGTGCACCACAAAATACCTCCCCAGCAGTGCCAAATACCATAGTGCTGCACAAAATACCTCCCCAGCAGTGCCAAAAACCACAGTGCAGCACAATATACCTCCCAGCAGTGCTGAATACCACAGTGCAGCACAAAATACCGCCCCAGCAGTGCTGAATACCACAGTGCACCACAAAATACTTCCCCAGCAGTGCCAAATACCACAGTGCAGCACAATATACCTCCCCAGCAGTGCCAAACTAATACCACAGTGCTGCACAGAATGCCTCCTCAGCAGTGCTGAATACCACAGTGCACCACAAAATACCTCCCCAGCAGTGCCAAATACCACAGTGCTAAACAAAATGACTTGCCACAAGCAGCAAATAAAAATACTACAGTGCTGACCAAAATGACTCCCCAGAAGAATACTGCTTAGCAGAAAAAAAAATATTCTCGCAGTTTCTAATACCACAGTGCAGCACAAAAGTCCTTCCTAACTGCTCTAAATATAACAGTGCATCACATAATACTTCCCTTGCTGTTCCAAATACCACAATACAGTGGAAAATACCCCATCAGCAGGCCAAACAACTACTGGCCTTTCTACAAGGAGATCCTTGGAGCAGTTACATCCAGGGAATAAATAGAAAAACTAAAACTGTAAGTAGTTTGAGGTTTCACTCACACAGTACAGAGGCAAAATACAAGTTCTTCACTCAAATACAAGTTTTTAACACTTGAGGCAATTTCAGAAAACAGCACGTAACTTTGCAGTCTTGGTGTTAATTTGCACACAATGGAAAGTCAACTGCTGGCAGTTCTGCCTCCAGTAGTCCACAGCAGGCTTTAGGGGGCCTGTTTCCCCAGCATGCGGCTCTCAGTCCTCCAGCACAGCACACAGCCTCAGATCCCAAAAACAGAGACATCTCTGCTAAGCCCAGCTTCCTATTTAAGGACAGCCAGGTGCTGCCAAAACCCGGACCGGCACTTAAACTCTGGTCCGGTATTTGACCTCACCTGGCTGAAAACCAGCCCAGCCGCACATGCTGGGAGGAAAATATCTGCCTTGCCAGATACAGCTCCTCACTGTGTCACAGTAGCCAGAAATAAAATGACATAAGTACCAGGCAATAATTAGCAATTGAATGAGGCTGAGCTGTAGTACTAAGCACAACTACACATATGGTTAAAGGGGTTGGCCAGTTTCAGAAGGAAGCCGAACATCACATGGGATCCTCCTCCAAATAAAAATACTGAGTGTTACTTACCTGACAGATTCCATGCTGCTGCTTTAGTTCTTCCAGCCAGGCTCTGTTTATTACTGCAGTACGTCAGCGGCCCCAGCAATATACTGAAGTGGCCAGTAATTGGTTGCAGTGGTCATGTGTCGACGTGACGCCACTGCTGCAGCCAGGCAAACAGTCTGGCCAAGGGAACTGAAGCAGCAATGCAGAATCTGTCAGGTAACACTCACTTCCTTTTTGCAGGAGGATCCCTTGAGTTGTTGACAGGTATTTATGTCATTTATGTGTTTGGCCACTTACAGTTTAGGCTACTTTCACACTTGCGTTTGGTGCAGATCCGTCATGGATCTGCACAAACGCTTCCGTTCAGATAATACAACCGCATGCATCCGTTCAGAACGGATCCGTTTGTATTCACTGTAACGTAGCCAAAACGGATCCGTCTTGAACACCATTGAAAGTCAATGGAGGACGGATCTGTTTTCTATTGTGCCATATTGTGTTTGTGAAAACGGATCCGTCCCCATTGACTTACATTGTGTGTCAGGATGGATCCGTTTCCCTCCGCATCATCAGGCGGACACCAAAACGCTGCAAGCAGCATTTTGGTGTCCACCTTGTGGGGTTTTGCTCTGGTAGACAGGCTAGCGGACGCAGTATAGAAGCAATCACAAAGTCTTTAACCTAAACAGTTTGGTGTTTATTCACACATAAGAAAAAACAAAATGACCGTTCACAGTCTTGGTGTTTGTTCACACCATGCAATGTCCATAGAACAAAATCTTCACCTGGTAAGCAGTTTTCCATCCGCAGTCCACAGCAGGCTTTAGGGGCCTGTTTCCCGACATGTGTCTCTCAGCCCTTTAGCACGGCACAAATTCACAGGTCCCAAAACACAGAGACTCCCCAGCTTCTCCTGTCAGATGGAGGATAAACCACACTCAGCTGAGACTGCTGGCTGGGTTTTATATAGGCCAAAAAAGACCCGGCCTGGAGCGTGGGGAGGAGCCACTCACCCAGCACTTTGCCTACTCCCAGTAAGAGCCGGCCCGGATCGGCTTTACAGCCATACTAACAACAAAACAGTGTCAGGCAGCACTAGCTGCCGCTGCCACTTAAAACTACCGGCTCTTGACTCTCTCAGATTGGCTTAAAAATGTCCTACATATCGAGTTTGCAACAACGCCAGGTCTTATATTATTCCACTACTACCCAGAAGACGCTAAAATAGCTCAGATTGCCCATATATGTATTTTGGCGGCAAAAAGGTCCATACTTAAAAATTGGCTGCATCAGGCTACTCCCTCAATTGGAGAGGTTATCATACAGGTGTAATGGTGCTTACATAGGGAACTCTATTTGGCAGAACAAAATACGGATAAAGCTCTGCAAAGATTGATGGCCAGGTGGAAAGGCTTTATTGTTAATGTTCTAGAAGCAGCTGAGATTACAATGTTAATGAACCCTCTAAAACAAACATCTTGGTACTTACGGGAGCAATTGAAGGGCACTTTAGGAAAATTGGAATAGTAGGACATCTATTAGACTCCATAGAAGGTTTGAGGGTACGATGGTGAGGGTGAGACCTGATCTTCTTAAAGCTAAGGGGGGGGGGGGGGGGGGTTTGAGTTGTGGCTTATTTGGCTCATTATATCAATCCTTAGTAAACTCATTAATGGACTTATGTAATATAACTCTGTAAGCACTGGATTGTATACAATGTAACTGTTTGAATGAATCAAAAAGGAATAAAATTTGGTTTATAAAAAAAAAACTACCGGCTCTTACCTCACCGAGGCCAGGAATCTCGGTGACACATACCTTCCATCAATGATGGACCCTTATGCCTTCCTACAGCCTCCAGAGCGGAATGGAGGCGCAACAGAGGCAAACTGATGCATTCTGAACGGATCCTTTTCCATTCAGAATGCATTAGGGCAAAACTGATCCGTTTTGGACCCCTTGTGAGAGAGCCCTCAACGGATCTCACAAACGGAAAGCCAAAACACCAGTGTGAAAGTAGCTTTATTTTCGTTATTTATTCCCTGGATGTCTCGGTTAGACTATGAGGCAGCAGACTGCTGTTTCAGCAAGGATCTCACGGTGGAAAAGTCAGCAGTTGAGTGTCTGAGGTTTATATAGCAGGCAATCTATCATGTGATAATGTCCATGTAATCTTAGCAGGCCATGCACATGACTTTCAATATCCGTATGTATTTGCTTATTATGCATAGTTGCTGCTTTTATGGACTGGCAAAGTTTAGTGAATTTCAGTATCTTCTGGTTTAATGGCTAAAACCTTTTATTTGTTGGGATTATCCAATTTGAGTAATTTTTTTTCATTTAAAATTGATTAATTTTGTACTATGTTCATAACAATATTCTTTTGTTCTTACGGTTAAAGGGTTTGTCTGAACCCGGACATCCCTCTATTTTCACCCCGGCAGTTCATGCTCCGATGCTCTCCTTTTCCCTCCGCTAAATCGCGCAGGGCAAAGGCATTTTTTGGAGATCCAGTGACGTACCGGGGCTCTCCATGGGACTGCCAGGAAGCCCGATAATGTCACCGTCACTGATGGGCGGGATTTAGCGCTGCCCTAACCAGTAAAATGGCTAGGGCAGCGCTAAAGCCCGCCCATCAGAGCCAGTGCCGTCACCGAACACACTGCTGGGCGGAAGTTCCCCCTGGCAGTGTGTTATTGAAAACAAGAGACCTTGCCCTGCGTGATTTAGCACAGGGCAAGGGAGCGCATCGGAGCATGAGATGCTCCGATGCTAGGCTCAGGGGGGCTGCCTGGGTGGAAATAAGGGTATGTGCGGGTTCAGCTCTGAACCCGGACAACCCGTTTAAAATGCTAAAGGGGTTTTATGGGTTTTTAATATTGATGACCTATCCTCAGGATCGGTCATCAGTACCTCATCGGTGAGTGTCCGACACTCAGCAACCCCGCCAATCAGCTGTTTCAAGAGGCCGTGGCTTGCAACTGAGCCTCCTTGCAGTTTACTAAGCACAGCGCCATACACTGTATAGTGGCTGTGCTTGGTATTGCAGTGCAGCCCCATTCATTATTATAGGACTGAGCTGTGCCTTGGCCATGTGACTGATAAACGTGACATCACAGGCTTAGGCCCCATGCACACGGCCGTGTTTCACAGCCGTGTGCGGGCCGTGGAACCGCGGCCTGGATCCCTCCTGAGACCAGGAGCGCACGGCGTCACTGGTTGCTATGACGCCGTGCGCTCCCTGCTGCCGGCCGCTATACAGTAATACACTGGTATGATCTATACCAGTGTATTACTGTACTGTGCCGGCAGCAGCGAGCGCACGGCGTCATAGCAACCAGTGACGCCGTGCGCTCCAGCTCACAGGAGGGATCCAGGCCGCGGTTCCACGGCCCGCACACGGCTGTGAAACACAGCCGTGTGCATGGGGCCTTAGGATGGGGCAGCAGTGCTCACCAGAGCGCTGCAGCCTCTTCAGAAAAGTTGAGCGTTAGGGGTCCCGGGAATCAGACTGCCACTTAGCAGGTATTGATGATCTGACCTGAGGATAGGTCATCAGTATTAAGCACCCAGACAACCCCTTAACTAAATGGGTTCTTGACTCATTTAGCCAGTTTAATTTTGAACCATGTAAATTAACCTTAAAAGGGCTTTACCATTATCTTATGGTAATTATATATATATATATATATGATGTTTAATAGTTTGGCTTAGTGACCATTTTTTTAAACTTTATTATCTGTTGTGATATTTGCCACAATAAGAGTTGATCTGGGTGACTGTCTAATAAGACCCATTAGGTCTGACATACTGTACTGGTAGCAACCCAGTAATTATTTGATCAATCAAATGATTACTGGGACTAATACTGGAAGAGACATTACGTCGTTAAACACAGTAAGAAAATGAAGACATCCAGAATAGTGGTGTAGTTTGAGTTAGACTTGAGACTTGTTCCATATTTACAAATGACTGACCATTTCTAATATTGTTCTGCAACATTTATGTCACATATGACATACACTAGCAGAAAATAGAAAATGGACACCTGGAAAACTTGGTCAGTGGTGCTTGGTCAATGATCACACAACCAAGGTGGTGCACCCTTTATTTTGGGTTCTGCAGCAGGGTACATGTTAAAGTAGGGTCACATTAATACTGGGTGGCATCTCCCTTCGCTGCAATTATACACTAAGCACAACTTGCAGTTTATACTTTGTCAGTCTCAGCTCAATCGCATAAGTTTTCCAGGTGTAATTTTTTCATTTTACATGAATATATAGTGATCAAGAAGACAGTAGTGGTTCAAAACACATGTACCTTAAAATAACTGTCCAGTTAGGAGCTAAAAAAAGTATTTACCATATAATTCAGCACCTACAAGGGCTCATTATCTGTTCTGTAGTGTCCTCAGATCTTGCTGTTTTCTAACTCAGCTCCATTGCGGCAGAAACGGACAAAACAGTTTAGCTACAGTTCCTACAGGGAGTCCGAGGTTTGTTCAGACTGCTGCTGTCTCCCTCCTCAGGTTTCTGAACTGTGCACTGATAACAAGCTGGATGGTCCCTCTCCTCTTAAGTCTGCAGAACTTTTTGATTCATCTGACCACAGAACAATTTTCCATCTTTTCCAATTTTATTTCAGGCTACTTTCACACTAGCGGCAGGGTCCAGCAAAAACGCTTCTGTTACTGATAATACAACCAGCTTCATCTGTTATGAACGGATCCTGTTGTATTATCTTTAAAGGGGTTCTGCAGTTTGTTTAAACTGATGAGCTATCCTCTGAATAGATCATCAGCATCTGATCGGCGGGGGTCCGACATCCGTACTCCAGTAGCGCCGCGGCCTTCTCACTGTTTACTGCAGGCCCAGTGACGCCATGACTAGTATCACTGGCCTGGGCGGGGCTAAGCTCCATTTAAGTGAACAGAGCTTAGCCGCGCCCAGGTCAGTTGACACTAGTCGCGACGTCACTAGGCCTGCGGTAAACAGTGAGAAGGCCGCAGTGCCGCATTGGGGGTCATGCCGGATCCGTCTTGCTCCACATCCCAGGACGGAAAGCAAACTACAACATGTTGCGGTTTTCTCTCCGGTATGGGAACGCAACTAAACGGAACGGACTGCATTTTGGAGCATTCCATTCTGTTCTGCTCAGTTTTGTCCCCATTGACAATGAATGGGGACAAAACGGAAGCGTTTTTTTCCGGCATTGAGCCCCTATGACTGATCTCAATACCGGAAAACTAAAACGCTAGTGTGAAGGTAGCCTAACTTGAATTTGTGTATTGCATGGCAAACTGTGTTCACAGGTAATAATTTGTGGAAGTGTTCCTGAGCCCGTGCAGTGATTTCCAGTACAGAACCATGCCTGTTTTTAATGCAGTGCTGCCGGAAGACCCGTATAGATCATGAGCATGCAATATAGACTGTCGCCTTTGTTCCTTGCGCACTTGGATTTTTCCAGATTCCCTGAATCTTGTGATGATATTATGTACTGTAGATGGTGGGATATTCAAAGTCTTCACAATTTTTCTAAAATTGTTCCACATATTTAGATGCAGATTGGTGCACCTCTGCCTATTTTTGCTTTTGAGAGACTTTGCCTCTCTTTTTATACCCATCCATGTGAAATTTTATTTCACATAATACAATACAATACAAAAGCACATAATAAAACAAACAGTGCAAACAGAAAAACAGAATCACCTGATTATATGAATAACAATTGAATAAATAATCTGGCGTGAAAGGCTCACATTGTTAGTGCGAGCAAAGAGGAACTGAACAAACTCTAAATAAAGTAGTAAGAGTTAGGAAATTAGAGATGGAAAAAAGTGGGACCATATGGAGTTCTATCCCTATTATTTTAAACTTGAAGGGAGAGGTAGCAGGATAATGAGTGGAAGGTAACCCAGTGGGACCAGGTTTTAACATATCTAGAGCAGTTTTCAGGCGACACAGCTATAAGTTCGTCAATCCTCTGAATCAGGGCTATTTCCTCAAACCACTCCTCCAATGCTAGGGGAATAGGGGCGCACCAGTGATGGAAGATAACTGTTTTAGCTGTCTGTAAAAGATGGCATGTTAAAGGACTTAGATGAGGACTGACATATGTCAAACATAGAAAGCAATACCAATTCTAAATTTTTTAGGTATTGATAGTCCAGTAACTTCATTAATGACAGCAAGTACGATATCCCAAAAACCTGAAAGGGACAGGTAACTCCACCAGATATAGTACCTTCTGAAGCACCACACCTCCAACATAAAGGAGAAACTTAGGGAAACCAACGATGGAGGAGAGTGGGGACCCTATACCATCAGGATAACACTTTGTAACATGTCTCTTGGGATTTTGTCACTGTGGGCGCCTTGTGAGAAAGATAAAAGCATTTTGACCACTTCACCGAGGAAAACTGTTTACCCAACTCCACTTCCCAAGCCTAGCAGAAGAGTTGAGGATGTGACTGAAGTAGCATAGTAGAGGGAGTGAGGCACAATTGTTCTAATGGTTAACATGAGAAATTGGTGTGTCTGGGCATATTCAAAATGGTCACGTGTTGTGCGAGTCGCTTCTAGTACTATAGATAACAAGGGTTTAAGGGAATTCAAAGATAATACATGACAAACGCAAATCGAGAGCTCAAGCTCCCTAAAAAAAGGAGGACAATAGGCCAGGTGGAAATGCAGGGTTGTCTGTGATAGGGAGTAAAGGTCTGAGATTCTGTAGCTCGGGCTGAGTGTACCATCAAGAAAGTTTGTTGAGTAGGGAATGTAAGGCATTTTGGGTTAAGGGACTGAGGGGGCCATGTACAAGGGAGGGCTGATCGTGTCCAGGGATAAAGATTATGAGTTATTCGGACCCAATATATGGAGCCATCATTATGGAGTAGATGTAATAAACGAGCATAATCTGCAGAGAGGTGGTAAAGTTTACAATCAAGAAGACCAACCCCTACCCCTATTCATAAGGAGTATCTGATGAGTTTGTGTGTAATGCATAATGTCTAATGTTTTAAGAGTATTGTCGTGGGCCTCCCTCCTGGGTACAAAGCTCACCTGGTCATAGTGAACACGAGAAGGGAGATGTGGATATATTCTGTTTGCCAAAAGCTTAGCATAGATTTTAAGATCAACATTCAATTACAATATTGGTCTGTACTAGAGAAAACCTGAGGGTCTTTCCTGGGTTTAGGAAGGACCACCGCATGAGCCAGGGTAGTTTGAGGAGGGAAAGGGGAATCTCGGGAAACCATGGTAACTGCTTGGAGCAATGAGAGGGCCTAAATTATCCAGGAAAGTTTTGAAAAATATGGAGGTGTAACCATCATGTGCGGTGCTTTACTCCCAGGTAAATCCTCAACCACCTGAGTCATTTCAGAAACTATAAAGGGTTTCCTGTAGAGCCTCAGAGTTGACAGATAACAACTTTGAGGAGAAGGCAGTGGATTTGGAGGGGTCAGGGGCGGAGGAGGGAGGTTATATAAATAAGCGTAGAACGTGTGAAAGGAATGAGTGATTTCTGGGGTGGTATGTACTGTAGAACCTGATGCTGTTTTATACTAGGAATGTGAGTTCTAGTCAACTTTCCTCAGTCGGCCGCCCTTATTGCTGTATTCATATAATAGACTACCGCAGACCTGGAGCATATTTTTCAGGGAAAGGTCCAAAGCCGCTGAACTTCAAGACGAGCAGTTCAGTGCTCTAAAAAATAAATGTGCCCAGCAAATAGTGTCCCTGAATACTGTGCCAGGGTGCCTCCCAATGTAACAGTCCTCCCAAAAGTCCCACCAATAGTAATCATTCTCTGACAAAGTGCACTATGTGGTAACAGTGCACCCAATAGTAATAGTGTCCCTCATTTTGCCCCCAGAAGTAATAATGCCTCATAGTGCTCCCAGTAGTAATAATTCCCCTTATAATGTGTGTCAGTACAAAAAATGGTCTCTTATAATGTTTGCCAGTAAAATAATTCCCACTTGCAATGTATGCCAATACATAAAATGATCCCTTATAAAGTGTGCCAGTACAAAACCCCCCTGTAGAACAAATGTCTCCATAGTGCCAGTACAAAAAATGACCCTTATGTGCCGGTACAAAAAATGCTCCCTTATAATGTGTGTCAGCACAAAAAAATGACCCCCTTTTAGTGGCCCCAGTAGAACGGATGTCCCCATAGTGGCCCCCTTATAAAGTGTGCCAGTACAAAAATGCTTCTTTTTACAGCCACAATGTCCCCATAGTGCTTTTTCCAGTTACAAAATAATGGCCCGCACCCCATTGTGGCCCAACAACATGCTGCCAAATAAAAATAATAAACTTAATTGCGGTACTTACCTCCATTCTGCTGTCAGCAATGCAGTGCAAGACACAGACCTCTTCTAATCTGTGCCCTGAGCTCTATGCAGCCCGGCTCAGGCAGCGCGATAACGATGACACCGGCCTCCGATAGGCTACAGGAACAAGGACTAAAACCTATTAGAGGAAATGGTGGGCCATGGAGACATCGCTGCCGTGTACAGTTGCGGCATTCAACTATATTGCTGTCCTGAGTACAGCGATGCAGTTGAATATGTAGAGATGGGCGTTTCCACAATGGAAGTACTCATTGCCCATGGCCCTTCTGCTGTCCCCATCTTGCCCCTACCTGGTGCTGCCTGAGGCAATCGCCTCACTTGACTTCATTGGTGGTGCCCCCCTGGTTGTTGTGCCTGCTTCTGTTTGTAATGTCGTCTAAATACTGCTGTAGTGCAGAGATGTGAAAAGCTTGTTATTGCATTGATTCCTGAAGGGTGACAATATTAGCCACATGAGCATTTTGAACTCACTTTACCATTAGTTGATGAGAATTCCCAGTGCAACAGATCAAATTCTTGATTGCATTCCTGCAAGATAACCTTGGTAAAGCGTGAGAGATCCTCTTTAGTAGGTAGTATTTGTAACAGTAGTCAAAAGTCTGCCATGGTCGATGGTCTGAAGTTGGCAAACTTGCAGGACAAGGGTGAAAGGCTTGAACCCAGTATACTTTAGGGTTCGCATAGAGGAGCAGAAGACATTGTAGAAATGTTAGAAGAGAGCAATGGGGCATTAGGGACCCATATATCTACATCTGGGCTCAGAGGATAGGATGCAGAAGAAGTAGAGGAGCTACAATGAGACAGACCCCAGGACGACCCTGTTGACCACTGGGGGAAGCAACAGGAGCAGGAATAAGATCCACAATCACTGATGGGGGTCTCAGCAAATGTATGTCACCAGTGACCAGTGCAGGATGGTCTGATGACTGAAAAGGTTCTGGGGTAATAAAGGCACTGAGGCAGCAGGGGATGTCTGTGAGGTTGCAACCCCGGCCCCAAGAACCGTCACTGTCAGCGGAACCTAGTTTGTGGTTACGGCCCCTGAGGGCACATGCAAAGGCCTGGGCATAGCCTCATAGGAAGTCTCATCACATGAGTTGGAGAGGAGTGTTGCAGGTGCGGCCATCGTGATAATTTGCGTCCTCTGAATGTAACAGAGGGCAGCCGCTTTCTCCCTTCAGCTCCACAAGTCCCTGTGGTAAGTAAGCGGTTATGGCAGCACCGCTGCTGGTTTATAACATAGTTAGCTACTGTGGCCCGTAGACCCACTTCTGCTGACATGCCTACCTCACATTGTGGCTGGGTGGCCGCAGGAACAACAGCAGAAGACGCCAGGGGTCCTGTTCTTAGGTCCATTGCACCTGAGGATAGAATAGGAGTTGCGAGAACTTTCTACCGGAGTGGTAATGATGGTGAGTGGGTGGTAACACCAGGCGGCAAGGCAGGCACTGAGGAAGATGTTGGGTGGCCATCTTGGGAGTATGCCGCCTCTCCCTGCAGGGCCGAATATAGGGACAGCAACTGGCGGGTGAAATACTGAGAGCATGGGATCCTATCATGTGCTTTTTGATAACTTTCCACCCTACGCCATGTATTTTTTAATTACCGGTAGTACCACTTTTCCAGCCTTTTGTTGCCCCTGTCCCAACTTTCTTGATATGCGTTGATGCCAACAAGTTCTAAAGTTCTAAATGAGTTTCTTTTCTGATGTGTTCTGTGATCTATTGTGAATAAAATATATGTCTATGACAGGGGTCTGCAACCTTTTTAAGACTGTGTTTAACCCCTTAAGGACCGGGCTCATTTTCACCTTAAAGGGGTTATCCCATCTTAGACAATGTGGGTCCACCTCTGGGACCCGCACCTACAGGGAGAACGGAGCCGGGGAGAGTTGCAGCTGGAGGACCCTCTGTCCACCACCAGGCGCAGCTCCCCGCCTCTCCCATTGAAGTGAATGTGAGCACACCGCGCATGCGCGGCCACCGCTCCCATTCATTTCTATGGGGCCGATGGAAATAGCCGAGCCGCTCCGTTCTCCTTGTAGGTGCGGGTCCCAGCGGTGGGACCTGCACCTATCAGACAATGGGGGCATATCCTAGTGATATGTCCCCATTGTCTCAGATGGGATAACCCCTTTAAGGACCAGGCAATTTTTTGCAAATCTGACTAGTGTCACTTTATGTGTGAATAACTTTTAAACGCTTTTACTTATCCAGGCCATTCTGAGATTGCTTTTTGTGTCACATATTGTACTTCATGACACTGGTAAAATGGAGTAAAAAAATGTCATTTTTATTTATAAAAAAATACCAAATTTACCCAAAATTTGGAAAAATTAGCAAATTTCCAAGTTTAAATTTCTCTACTTCTATAATACATAGTAATACTTCCAAAAATAGTTATTAATTTACATTCCCCATATGTATACTTCATGTTTGGATCATTTTAGGATGCCATTTTATTTTTTGGGAATGTTACAAGGCTTAGAAGTTTAGAAGCAAATCTTGACATTTTTCAGAAATGTTCCAAAACCCACTTTTTAAGGACCAGTTCAGGTCTGAAGTCACTTTGTGAGGCTCACATAATAGAAACCACCCAAAAATTACCCCATTTTAGAAACTACACCCCTCAAGGTATTCAAAACTGATTTTATGAACTTTGTTAACCCTTTAGGTGTTCCACAAGAGTTATTGGCAAATGGAGATGAAATTTCTGAATTTCTTTTTTTTTTTGTGCAAATTTTCCATTTTAATCCATTTTTTCCAGTAACAAAGCAAGGGTTAACAGCCAAACAAAACCAAATATTTATTGCCCTGATTCTGTAGTTTATAGAAACACCCCATATGTGGTCGTATACTACTATATGGGCACACGGCAGGCCACAGAAGGAAAGGAACAACATATGGTTTCTGGAAGGCAGATTTTGCTGGACTGTTTTATTTACACCATGTCCTATTTGAAGCCCCTCTGATGCAGGCATTTCCGAATGGCCTCAAAACGAGAAAGTGTCATGGCCTTACAGTAGAGTGGGGTCTGGTAGAGGACATCCCCACTCCAGTACGGCCTGACACAGTTTTTTTTTTACTAGGCCCATGCGCAGCACAAGGCTCCAAAACGTCCTCATCTCGGCTGCACTGACCGGAGTCCAGCCACCGGACCTAGCCAAAAAGGAGCCTGGGTGTTGAGCAATGAACTGTTGGGCGAACAAGTCTGTTTGCTCCACCATCAGATTAACAAAGTGGTCACTGAAAAAAAAATATAAAGTCATATTCAGTGAAGCCCACTGTAGGAATCTGGATTCCTGGTTGGCCAACAAAGTCAGGAATCATGGGCTAAAAATCCTCTGGGGTACACCAGATAAGTTCACCGGTAGGCGGCTCAGGTGGACTTATCTGGTGGGCCGGAAAACTAGTACGAGCACCATGGCTGCTCATACTAATGTGGGCCACAGGATCCCTGGCATGGGGGTCGCCTGGCGGCGTCTCCGCCACAATGGGGGCTCATTATCACTAGATGATGAGTAGGATGTGGATGACAAGAGGAAAGTGGGGTCATCCTCGTCCTCACTGGGGCTCTCGGAGTCGGAGACAAGCAGGGCGTATGCATCCTCGGCCGAGAACGTTTGGCAGCCCATAGGGGACGGGTGTTCACGTTTACTTAAACCCTACCCCACCCTAAACCTAACAGAAAAAATAAAATGAAAGCCCCAAAAATTTAAAAATAAATAAAATTCAAACTCGCTGATCAGCGGTCCGAAGCTGATCAGCGTGGGGTGGGCGATGCGCTAACAGTGGCCGGATGCTAAGAGTACCGGCCAGAGTCAGTGCATGCACACAGAAACAAAGCGCTTGCGCCCCAAAAAATGTGTGTGGGGGGGCAGGGGGCGAAGCTGCAGCACCCCTGAGGGGTCTAGGGTCGCACAGCTGAGTGTGCTGTGGACCCCAGACACCTGATCAGGGTGAAGCACAAAAAAACTAATTTTTCCCCCTAAAACTATCCCTCAGTCAGATGGTACTATGGTGGCTCACGTGGGGGTGCTGGGCTCAGAGGTGGACGGACGGGCTCCTCTCTCCTGGCTCCACGAAAGCAATATGGAGGAGAAGAGCAGAGCTCGGGGAAGTTAACCCCCGCCCGTCCAGCCAATAGGATGCGACCCTGAGAGGTAATGTTACCGCAACCTCTCAGGATCTAAGGATGGTGATTGGTGGTGTATTATCACACCACCGATCACCATCCTATTCCAGGTTATCTGGTCACCAGAGACCCAAATGACCCGGAAACGCAGCAAACCACAGGCCTGAATTGACCTGCGGTTTGCTGCGATCGCCGATATGGGAGGGTCACAGGACCCCCCCTCGGCATTGTCACAGAGTGCCTGCTGAATGATTTCAGCAGGCACTCTGTTCCGATCACCGCCCGCTGCGCGGCGGTGATTGGAAATACACAGGGTGTACCTGTACGCCCTGTGTCCTTAAGGACTCGGACATCAGGGTGTACCTTTACGCCCTGTGTCCTTAAAAAAATCTAGGCTAAAGTGCTCAGTGTGCTGCGCAATACAGGAAAGTCATATAACACAAACTGTATGTGACATAAACCAAATAATCAGTTTAACTTACCATTCAGTTTGACCCTTGTCCCTTGCCTCCTTTGCAAAGAGGATCCAGCTGTGGTTCATATGAGGTGACTTTGAGCTGGACACAATCCTCAGAGTGATCTGCAGTAAGTCTGCTTCTTGAGGGGCAGATGATGGCATGCAGATGTGAGAAGATTTGTCCCAAAGTACGTCCACTCGAAGACTGACAGCATTGCCAATGCCATCTTCTTGAGAGTTTTCCAACTTTTTAGAAAAATTTCCTTCCAGCAAATGTATGGATGGATAATTAAGTATGTCACTGCTCCTCTGGATCTGCTTAAAGAGGTTCTGCAGTTTGTTTAAACTAATGATCTATCCTCTGGATAGATCATCAGCATCTGACCGGCGGGGGGTCCGACACCCGGGATCCCCGCCGATCAGCTGTTTGAGAAGGCAGTGGCACTCCAGCAGCGCCGCGGCCTTCTCACTGTTTACCGCTGGCCAAGTGACGTCACGACTAGTATCAACTGGCTTGGGCGGGGCTAACCTTGATTCAAGTGAACGGAGCTTAGCCGCGCCCAGGCCAGTTAATACTGGTCACCCCCCTTCCTTCCCACAGTAATAAAGCACCTCCCCATGTACCAATCACATCCAGATCCCCCCCTCACACACACAAAGTAATCATACAGGCTCACAATCCTCCCCCACCCACCAAAGTTGTTGGAAGCTTGCCGTTTATTGTTTGCGTTCTTTACATTTTACACTGAGTTCTAACCTTTTTGGATTTGGGGTTGTAGATAATGTATATTATAAAACAGTTTATGTTTCAAAAATGTATTTAATGGAGAAAAAAGCATCATAAGTGCTTGTCATTATATAGTAAAACGTACAGATTTTGTACAATACAATCATGACAAGTTAATTATAAAACCGTTTAATATGTTAATAACGTTATGTCATTGAACCTTACAGTGCAGTCAGCCTCGGAACAGATATGCTGGAACTTGATTGCCACCTCACGAAAGATGAAGAGGTTGTGGTGTCTCATGATGGGAACTTGAAGCGGTCGACTGGTATCAATGTCAATATATCGGAGCTGAACTACTGTGTGAGTGTATATACAGATGTGATGTAAAACGTCTTCCCTGCCTTGAGAGGCGCTATCACCCTACAATGGCTAGAAGTACGTGTTAGCGTTGTCTTATGTTGGTCTTGATGATTATTACATTGGCAAGGTGATTGTCCAAAAATAGTTCTAGTTGTACATGGCTTATCTGAAACAAATAATTTTTATTTTTATTATTCATTTAAGAAGACTTTATACTATGAGCATTTCTCTAATATTTGATGATGTAATGAATAATCATTTTGTGATTATTTAGGTCTCAAAGCATGTGACCACATGGTGCTATTGTGTTGTGGTTGTGCTGCATTCGAGTGCTCCATGGCCGTACGAGCTGCAGAGGGCTCTGGTTAAACCAATTAAGACTGTATGGTTAATGGTCTGCATTGTTAAAGGGGTTATCTGATCCTGTAAACAACCTCCGAAATGCCCAGGTCCCTCATACAAAAAATACTTACCTGGTCCCCAACACCTGCGTCCCTCCCGATCCCTGCATGGCCGCTGCTGCACCTGACGGGTGTTGCAGCCTATAGTGGCTGTGACGATGACTTGCTCCCCTAGGGTCACCAGTGATGTCACACGTCATGCAAGGGGGAAAGTCACTGTCACGGCCTGCAGTTGGCTGCACCCCCTGTCGCTGGATGTTCTGATCTGCATGACAGGTAGATGCAACAGCAGCCGTACAGGGATCAGGAGGGACACAGGCGTCGGGGACCATGTAAATATGTTCTGTATGAGGGACCCTGGCATTTTAGGGGGTGTTTACAGGATCTGATAACCCCTTTAATAGCTGCAAGGCACACGCAATACCTTGCGGACATCAACAATGCAGACCAACTAAACAGTGTGGTCTTAAGCGGTACTCAGCTGCAGTGCGGCCATTTTGCAACCATGACATGACTGCACCGTGCGGTCATACCCTTAGACACAAAGCATATTTACTCGGCAGGGACCCAATGATTTGGCTTGTTCCACAGCTCCACGACATTAGATCATCAGTGATTTAGGCCCCTTTGAACATAACCTCTTAAAGAATAGTCTTGGCCAGGAATAAGTAACTACAACGGAATTAGAAGTTCTAAGCATTGTGCAACTGCGACCATCAATCAGTGGCTATTGCTTTTATACTTCTGTTACATACTGAGTACACAAACTGCTGATATCTCTGTATCTTACTGTGTGCAATCCACATCACAGTCATCTGTTTGTCAGGAAGTGGTAAATGCAGCAGTACATTTGTACCTTATGGGTTTTGAAATCTTAACCCTTTAAGAACCAGGCCATTTTTTGCAAATCTGACCAGTGTCACTTTATGTGTGTATAACTTTAAAACATTTTTACTTATCCAGGCCATTCTGAGACAGTTTTTTCGTCACATATTGTACCTCATGACACTGGTAAAATGGAGTAAAAAAAAAAAAATCATTTTTATTTATAAAACAAAATACCACATTTACCAAACATTTAGAAAAAGTTTCAATTTCTCTACTTATATAATACATAGTAAAACCTCCAAAAATAGTAATTTATTTACATTCTCTATATGTCTACTTCATGTTTGGATCATTTTGGGAATGACCCCATTCTAGAAACTACACCCCTCAAGGTATTCAAAACTGATTTTACAAACTTTGTTAACCCTTTAGGTGACCCACAAGAGTTAATGGCAAATGGAGATAAAATTTCAGAATTTCAATTCTTTGGCAAATTTTCATCCATTTTTTCCAGTAACAAATCAAGGGTTAACAGCCAAACAAAACTCAATATTTATTGCCCTGATTCTGTAGTTTGCAGAAACACCCCATGTGTGGTCATAAACTGCTGTACGGGAAAGGAAGGGAACGCCATATGGTTTTTGGAAGGCAGATTTTGCTGGACTGGTTTTTAGAAGCCATGTCCCATTTAAAGCCCCCCCTGATGCACCCCTACAGTAGAAACTCCAAAAAAGTGACCCCATTTTGGAAACTACGGGATAAGGTGGCAGTTTTGTTGGTACTATTTTAGGTTAAATATGATTTTGTTGCTTTATATTACACTTTTTTTGAGGCAAGGTTACAAAAAAATTTAAATTCTGAAATGTAATCTCCATTTGCCAATAACTCTCGTGGAACACCTAAAGGGTTAACAAAGTTTGTAAAATCAGTTTTGAATACCTTGAGGGGTGTAGTTTCTTAGATGGAGTCACTTTTTTGGAGTTTCTACTCTAGGGGTACATCAGGGGGGCTTCAAATGGGACATGGTGTCAAAAAATTGCTGTTTTGGGACCGTTTTATTTTTGTTATTTACATCTTTGATCTGACAGGTTAGATCGTGTGCTATTTTTTGGGCTTTTTTGTTTTAGTTTTACATAATAATGCATTTAAAAAAATAAATAAATTTTATGTCTCCACATTCTGAAAAGCCATATTTTTATATATAATATTTTGGGCGACTGTCTTAGGTAGGGGCTCATTTTTTGCGGGATGAGATGTCAGTTTGATTGGCACTATCTTGGGGTGCATATGACATTTTGGTCGCTTGCTATTACACTTTTTGTGATGTAAGGTGACAAAAATGGCTTTTGACACCGTATTTATATAATTTTCTTTTGCTGTGTTCACCTGAGGGGTTAGGTCATGGGTTATTTTTATAGAGCAGGTTTTTGCAGACGCGGCACTACCTAATATGTATGCTTTTTTATTTTATTTTAGTTTTACACAATAATATCATTTTTTTAACCAAAAAAAATCATGTTTTAATGTCTCCATAGTCTGACAGACATATTTGTTTATTTTTTGGGGCGATTGTCCTATGTAGGGGCTCATTTTTTGCGGAATGAGATGGCGGTTTGATTGGTACTATTTTAGGAGGCATATATTTTTTTGAACGCTTGCTATGAACATTTTGTGATGTGAAGTGACAAATATTGCTTTTTTGACACTGTTTTTATTTAATGATGTGGTCATGTTTTATTTTTATAGAGCAGGTTCTTACGGACGCGGCGATACCTAATATGTATAGTTTTTTTAATTTATTTTACTTTAACACAATAACAGCTTTTTAGAAAATGTCTCATGTAGGGGCAAATTTTTTGCGGGGTGAGGTTGATTGGTACCATTTTGGCGTACATACGACTTTTTTGATCACTTTTATTACCTTTTTTGGGAAGTAAGGCGTGCAAAATTTCTATTTCATTATATATATTTTTCCTTTCACCGTGCGGGGAAATTAACATGACCGTTTCATAGATCAGGTCATTACGGACGCGGTGATATCAAATATGTGTAGTGCATTTTATTTATGTATTTTTTAATCAGTGAAGATCCAGTGGGTCTGATGTCTGTATAATTCAATACAGTACACTATATAGTAGGGGTGGGGGGTATAGGCGATATGCGATATAAATTTGTGCCACGATATGGATTTTGTGCATATCTGCTATATCGCTGGACTGCGATATGGCCACGGAGCAGCAGTTCCGATCGGAGTCCCAGCAGTGTAATGCTGGGGCTCCGATCGGTTACCATGGCAGCCAGGACGCTACTGAAGTCCTGGCTGCCATGGTATGTCAGTGAGCAGCATTATACTCACGTGTGCCGTGGCCGCCGGGTGCTCCTTTTTCTGTCTGTGCGGTGCATTGCTAATGCTTATAGCTCACGTGCGCCGTGGCTGCCGGGCGCTCCTTCTTCTCATAGGTCTGTGCGGCGCATTGCTAATGCTATAAGCATTAGCAATGCGCCGCACAGACAGAAGAAGGAGCGCCCGGCGGCCACGGCGCACTTGAGTATATTGCTGCTCACTGACATACCATGGCAGCCAGGACTTCAGTAGCGTCCTGGCTGCCATGGTAACCGATCGGAGCCCCAGCATTACACTGCTGGGACTCTGATCGGAACTGCTGCTGCCACCAATGATGTGGGGGGAAGGGGGCCCCTGCCACCAATGATCAATACTGAGGAGGGAGTGGGGGGGCGCAATGCCCACTGCCACCAATGATGGGGGGGAAGGGGACCCTGTGGCCACTGCCACCAATGATTAATACTGGGGAGGGAGGGGGGGTGGGTTTGAGTTACTAGAGGGGGCTGATAAGAGGGAGAGGCTGGGGGGCTGATCAGAGGCTGCGGGGCACATGAGAGGCTGGCTGCCATGATCAGCTCCCTGCTGTTGTGTGCAAAAAGCACAGGGCAGCAGGGAGAGTGTAAAGTCCTATTCACCATAATAGAGCTCTATTAGGGTGAATATGACAAGGGTTCTAGCCCTTAAGGGGGCTAATAGTTATTAAATAAAAAGTAAAAAAATAAAAATTGTTTAACCCCCCAAATATAGAAAACAATATATTGCGATATATATCGCATATCGCACATGCTTAAAATTATATTGCAATATAGATTTTAGGCCATATCGCCCACCCCTACTATATAGTGTACTATACTGTATTTTCACTTTACACTTAGTCTGATCAGACTTCTGCCTTTAGCAGAAGTCTGATTAGACTTAGCCTTACCATGGCAAGCCAGAAGGCTGTGAAGGTGTCCGGTTGCCATAGTAACCATCACCCACTGCCACAGCAGAGCAGCGGGTGATGGGGAGGGAGGGAGGCCCCCTCCCTCTGTGATCCCGTCAAGAATCGGGGGCTGAAACGGCACAGCAGCCTTTGATAGGAGAGCTCCCTCCCTGTTAACCCCTTCCATACAGAGGTCCCTACAGACCACCTTCATGCCATCGGCATTGTCACAGAGTGCCTGCTGAATGATTTGGCGATGATTTAAGCAGGCACTCTGTTCTGTTCACCACCCGCCGCGGTGATCGGAAGTACACAGGACGTACAGGTACGCCCTGTGTCCCCAAGAGGTTAAAGAAATATTAGTGACATTTGTTATAATGAATTTCATATTCCACAGAGGAACCCTCACAGTGTGCTAGGAATAGGCCATGTGGTTTATCCACATGAGAGGTGTAGCAGAAGTATTATATCACGAACTACAGACCTAATGAAAGTGGATATACTGATGTAATCTTAGAAATATGAAAAGAACCTTATACCACAAAATTCCCACAAAGTTGGAAGCATACAATTGTCTAAAATGTCTTGGTATGCTGAAGCATTAAGATTTCTCTTCACTAGAATGAAGGGGCCTAGGCAAACCATTGAAAAAACAAGCCCATAGCATTATCCCTGCTCCACCAAACTTTACAGTTGGCACAATGCAGTCAGGCAAGTGACGTTCTCCTGGCATTCACCAAATCCAGACTCTTCCATCAGATTGGGAGATCGAAAGCTGTGATTTGTCAGTCCACAGAACACGTTTCCACTGCTCCAGAGTCCACTGGTGGCGTGGCTTGTACCTCTCCATCCTCTGCTTGGTGACGTAAGGCTTGCAGCTGCTCTGCCATAGAAACCCATGCCATGAAGCTCCCGGCACACAGTTTTTATGCTGATGTTACAGTGGAGATTTGGAGTTTAGTAGTTATTGAGTCAGCAGAGCATTGGTGACTTTACACTATGCACTTACTCGGCGCCCCCACTCTTTAATGTTACAGGGTCTGCACTTCGTGGAAGAGTTGCTGAGGTTTCCAAACATTTCCACTTAGTAATCATACCACTCAGGCGGATTATGGAATATCTAGAAGGGAAGAAATGTCATGAACTGACTTGTTACACGTCTGACATCCTATTACAGGACCATGCTGGAATTCAGTGAGCACTTTTGATTGACCCATTCGTTCACAAATGTTTGTAAGGGCTGAGTGCATGGCTAGGGGCTGGATTTTATACACCTGTGGCAATGGAACTGTATGAAACACCTGAATTCAATGATTAAGATGTGTCCTAATACTTTTCTAAATATAATGTGTGTTACATTTATGTTAGTCCAGTATATATTTTTTAAAGGGTTTCTGTCTTTAGAAAAATCGTTATGTAGCTGGCTGACATTAGCGATGTCAGCAGAACATAACTGTATGACTTATAACTCCCCGCCTGCCGCCGTTCGCACAAAATTATGACTTTTATAATATGCAAATGAGCCTCTAGGTGCTAGTAGGGCGTTGCTGTTGCACCTGGAGGCTCCGTCCTCTCACCGTTTGGCACGCCCTTGTAAAGGTGATTGACATCCTTGGTCTCCTCCGTGCCCTTCAAATCCCGCGCCTGCGCCGTCCATTTTAGTATTAGGCACAGTGAGTGAACATTATAATGCTTGGCGAGTATAGTGTATCACTGTATGTGTAATTAGTTGTCTAGGTACTGTCCAGTTCCACTTATTCAAGTTATATTAGGGTTACCCTCGGCTCACAATGTTTACTCTAGCACGGAGAGCTGACCCAGTAAGCCATCTCTTGCTTACGCCCGCGACGCCAGTCCTGGGACTTCGAACCATCCTCTCCAGGAATTTAGCCAGGAATTTAGCTGGGCATCTTCTTTTCAAATATATTGCTCTTTCATATCTCAGTATATTATTAAGTCTGTTCACAAATTCCCGGCTAGTGGGTGAGTTCTGTTCTATCCAATGTTTGGCTATTAATATTCTAGCTTGGAATAGCATTCTTTGTATACTTAAAGACATTCCACTGTCACCTCTGGTTACATCTACAAGACCTAATATACTGTACATACTCTGGGATCACTAAATAGCTGTATCTGAGTTGTCTGAGCAATTATCCACAATCTCCTTCTAATATGTTCCTAACCCAGAGCATTCCCAAAACATATGCATCAAGGAGGCCTCCTCCGCTCCACATCTGGGACAGCACGAGTTCGTCCGAATCCCTATCTTATATAAGAATGTAGGGGTTTTATACACTTTATGTATTAGAAATAGCTGGGATAGACGTTGAGCTTCACTAAGTGTTAAGCTAGGAGTTAAAGCCAGGACATTATTCCATTTCTCCTGTGTAATAGTATCCATATCCAGTTCCCATTTATTTTCAATCGGTAAACTGCTCGATGAGGTAGATTTGTCAAACAAATGTCTATATAATAGAAATAAATCCTTTAGAACTGCCACTACGCAGCACCTGTTGGACTATCGGGGGGAGGCTGATATTTGTATGCCCTCCTTAAACGGAGCCTGATATGTGTGTCTCATCTGTAGGAATTGGCAGAACACAGTGTGTGGGAGACCAAATTCCTGTTGTAATTGTGCAAATGACTTTATAATACCTCCCTTCTGAATCTGATGAAGGAAGAGAATACCCCTTTCTTCCCACGGGGAGAAACCTTCCAATCTAAATAATTCAGGTAGCCGCGGGTTGCACCATAAAGGCGTTTTGTGATATAGTCCTTGGAGTCCAATTAGTTCCTTAAACCTAGACCAAATTTTTGTTATTAATGATACTGTGGGATAGTTCTCAGAACATGTCTGCAGCTTTCCCAGTTCTGCCTTAGCGATGGGCGTCTTTTGTTTCATAATAAATGGCGCTATTCTGGCCGAGGGTCCCAGACCAGTACATTGTCCCCATCCTTTAAGATGCCATAGTTGTGCAGCTACAAAGTATAGCCATGGATTTGGGAGAGAAAGGCCCCCCTCCTCCTCACCCCTCTGAAGCGTCTCCATACCAATTCTAGGTTGTTTCTTTTTCCATACTAGGGAGCGAAAGATACCCTGGATCTTATAAAATACCCTTTGGGGGATCCACACAGGGGAGTTATGTAATATATACAACAATTGAGGCATTAATATAATCTTGATTAAATTGCAACGACCAACTACTGACAGAGGAGGTTTACACCAGGTGTGTGCCTTGTCTGTAAATTTGTGAATCAGGGGGTCTAGATTAACCTTAACACTTCCTCTTAATACTTAAAGCTGTGAGTGACTTGTAGCTGGATCTGCATCCCATCAATTTGTGATGGGATGGGATTAAGAGGAAGAATTACAGATTTATTCCAATTACTTGTTAATCCAGATTGCTTTCCAAATTTGGTAATGCATTCCATAATTGGGCGAATAGAACACACTATGTCCCCTGTGTATATAAGCATATCATCAGCATATAGGGAGACTCTTTCTTCTCGAGAACCCAGTGGAAACCCCATCCAGTCTGGCTTAATAGCTATAGCGAACAATAGAAGAGATAATGGACAACCCTGTCTTGTACCCCTATGAGGGGAAACTGTGCAGATAGCTCCCCATTCGCCCTAATTCTGGCCACTGGTGAGCAGTAGAGAAGCTGAACCCATGACATGAATTCCCGCCCAAACCCCATAGCTCTTATGACCTCCCACAAATATTCCCATTCGACACTATCAAAAGCTTTGGCAGCGTCGAGGGACAACATTGCACAGCAGCCCCCAGTATCCGTCGATCTCTGGAAATTGAGAAAAAGTCTCCGGAGATTAATGGAGATACTTTTGTCCAGCATAAATCCTGACTGATCTTCATGTATGAGGGAGTTAATAACTTTATTCAGGCAGTAAGCCAGTACCTTCGCCAGTATTTTCACATATGTAGACAGAAGGGAGATGGGCCTAAAGTAGTCAGGTAAAGTTGGATCCTTTCCAGGTTTTGGCAACACTACCACTACAGCCTCTCTCATAGATGCAGGCAATATTCCCAATCGAAGAGCATCTTTAAATGTGTCTATAGAACTCAATCAGGAAACCATCAAAACCCGGGGCCTTCTCGATAGGAAAAGAGTCAAGGGCCGCCTGAAGTTCCTCCAGCTCTAAGGGCTCATCCAGATATCGTGTCGATTCCAGTGGCATCACCGGTATGGGTATATTGGCTAGGTAGGTATCACGGTAGGGAGTGGGGGGATACTCCCCACCGTAAAGTGAGGAGAACGGGGAAGCAGCTAGGCCTGAACACCAGGTAAAGGGAGCAGGTCAACGCCTAGATCCACCCTAATCCTGGCCCTGACTCCTAACCGTATGAGCAGACCCAGAAGGCAGGTGGGCTCATAACCTGAGTAGCCCTGAGGATTCCTGAAATAATGTTAGGAGCAGGAGACAACCTTTTCTTTCCAGACGCGGATGAACAGGAGTCTCCATCGGCCTGGCTGCAAGGAAAGGGACAGCCAGTGAACAGCCACTGGATTGGCAGGTAACAACAACAACCACCGGACCCCATGCAGACAGGAAGCAGAGCTGCTTGCCGACTTGTGATTCCCCCTTCGGGGAACCCTGACACCCCCTTCCGGAAGTTAACAGATAAACAGTGGAAATGTCTAGCAATGCTGGAATCAAACACAAAACATACAAGACATGGAACACCAAACTAGACATAAACACCAAACAAGACAAACAGGTGAGGATGGGAAAAGGACAGAGGGAACATAGGGGAGACATCATGGTGACATCGATGTCTAGCTAGGAGGCCCTCCCACTGGACAGATGGTATATCCAGGAAAGGAGCAACACTCCAGCTCACACAAAGGCTGGAAGGCAACTGACCTCAGACTCTCAACACCAGAGCCAAGAGGCCAACACCAGAGCCAAGAGGCCACACCCAAGACACACCTAAATCCACAGCAGCAAGATAATTAACCCCTCCGGCACCAGACAGGGAAGGACCCAGGGGAAATGAGTAGCCACCTACATGCTGCAACAACAGGTTGCCGCAGGCAACAGTATGCACGGCAACCGTGTCACGGTGCACATTATTCTGGATGGGCCTTCTTTCGAGCGGACCACTCTGGCTAGTAAGCTGCCCGTGCTTTCTCCTGCTTCAAAATATTTCTGTTGTAAGAAGAAACGTTTGTTGTCTGCAGTTTGGGTCATCTTTTAATTTACCCCGTGCCTCCCTCCACACCGACTCAGTCTGTGTGGAAGAGTCTTGTATATAAGCAACCTCAGAGTCCTTCACCTCCCGCTGCAAGAAGTCCCCTAGTCTTATTTTTCCGTCTTTTAACTTTTTGTATGTATAAACCCCGAACATAAGCCTTTATAGTATCTCACACTATCCAAAGAAATGAACCATTGCATTCCCTACCTCTCACCAGTTGCGTCTCTAATCGAATGGGATAGTGGTCTGATAGACTGCGTGGTAGGTATTCCATAGTGGAAATATAGGACGATGCCTCCAAGGACCCAATAGGCAAATCTATCCTAGAGAGAGAATGATAAGATATTGAGAAGCAAGAGTATTTGCGTACGTCAGGATATTGGAGTCTCCACAAATCATGGCGATCCAACTCGCGCAATAGCTTTGCCAGTGAGGTCTCCGAGGCATTCGCCAGAGTGGGGCCCTGATGAAATGTATCTAGAGAAGGGTCTAAGTACTTATTGTCTACTAGCATGAGTATCGGGACTGGGGGGCCTTGAATTATGGCGGTCATAACCTGCCTAATTACATTACAGAAATATGGTGGCGGAATGTATATAGCTGAGATATATAGATGAGGAAGAATTGCACCTTAAGTATAGAACAGTGTAAGCAAACATATCTACCATCAGGGTCAATATCCGAAGAATAACGTTCAACGGGTAAGGCCCTGTGTACAAGAACACCGGCCCCTCTAGCATGTGTGGAATAGGTGGAGTAGTAGGAATGTGAGATCCACGGCTTATGTAGCAGTCTCTGGGAGTGCTTAGACAAATGCGTTTCTAGGAGACACAGTATGGCCGGTTGGTATTTTTGCATAGCTCCAAAGATAGCCTGCCTTTTTGTGGTATCTCCCAGGCCTCTAACATTACAGACCTATAACCTGAGCCTTACCCGCCATAGTTCAGAAAAGTACAGAAATGTTTAGGATGCTTATATCTATATGGACTGATCTGTATCTTTTGGTCAAATAGATAAAAAAGTAAGTCGTCTCTCTGCAAATACCCTCCCAACATAAACAATATACCAAAAAAAAAAAAAGGGGAATCTCTCCTTTCGTCCCAAACAAGGGACTTGAGGCACAAACATTTCCTGAAGCTGGCAAACATGAAAAGGCGGCACCAGCGATCCACCCCTAACAGTACGGTACAACTAAGCAGGTGCACTATGAACATAAGGGTAACCTTTGTACATAGAGCCCAGAGCAGCAGCAATTCTTGTGCAACAAGCGGCATCTTATTTATACTTAGTCATAAATACGACTGGCCTAACAAAGATGGAGGCTAAGGACAGCATTCTGTTCATCATGTCTGACTAACGGGCAGTAAAACCTAGATAAAAGTGGGATAATAACATTCAGAATGAAGTGGTTACAATACTCATCATTATACCTTGACGGCTGCAGTCGAGTCCTCAGTGCCAGTCCACTTCAAGATGGTTAGTCTCCGTGGTCAGTCAGTGATCAGCCAGTCCCAGTAGGATCACAGAGGGAGCTTTCATGTAGATCCATCCATCGGGTGGTGTCCTCGGGTGATTTAAAGAAGTGGATCTTTCCACCAGCAACTACACGCCACTTAGAGGGATAAAGCATAGAGTATTGCACATTTTGTCATTCTTAAACGTCTTTTAACATCCAGAAATTTTGCCCGTCATCTTTGGACCTCTGCCGAAAAGTCAGGGAAGACGGATATCTTATTGCCATTGATAGTTAAATCCATATGAACTCTTGCATTACGAAGAATAGTGTCCCAATCTTGGAAGTGCAGGATCTCAAGCAAAATTTGTCTGGGGGGTGCCGCCGACGGCGGCGGGCGGAATGCCACCCTGTGTGCCCTTTCTATTGCAAATAATGGAGACAGGGAATTTTGTCCAAACTTATCTTTAAACCACTCTTCAAAGAACATTGTAGCATTAACCCCTTCTGCCTTTTCCGGTACTCCCACCAATCGGAGTTTGTTTCGGCTTGATCTGTTCTCCGAATCCTCGGTTTTATTTATAAGAAGAGTGATGTTATGGATAACCTTGGCTAGGTCCCTCTTTACAGGGAGTATTTGATCTTCTAAATGGCCCACTCTTTCCTCCACCCCAGCAACACGTTCATTAACTTTCCTTATGTCTTGCCGGATAAAAGAAACACTTTCTTGTAGGGACCCCATGGATGTATGTAGGCTCATTAATGCAGAGCTGCAGTTTTGTACTGTTAAAATATATCTTTAATTGTTGGTTCTGTATCTTGTGGCAGAGCATGAATAGGTATCTGTGGCTGTATCATGGGTTGTGTGTTTACTGCTTTGTGCGCTTCCCCTTCACCAGCTCCTGCCCCCTCCACGTGGATTCCGCCATCTTGGAGAACACTTTCTCCTATGGCATTATTCATAAAGGAGCTCACCTCCACCTCCTCCGTGATATGTCCACTCTGTCAGGACTTCCCTCTGTATGGGGGACCCTGGAAAATTGCTCCAGCCAGGCCGCCACATCTGCGGACCTGGTCGATGTGGTGCCACCATTTTGTTTAGCTGGCGTAGGTCCCGGCCCTCCCGCTCCTTTTTTGTTGTTCGGGTCATGCCTAATAATACTTGCAGGGCGCTTATCCACCCTCCTCCACCTCTGTCCAGCCGATATGAGGGCTCAAGACGCAGGATGTCACAGGATGGTAGTGGGTGCCAGATTGTGTCAGTGAAAACAGATCTGTCCCCATTTACTACATTGTGTGCCAGGACGGATCCGTTTGGCTCACTTTCGTCAAGCGGACAGCAAAACGCTGCAGGCAGCGTTTTGGTGTCCACTTCCAGAGCGGAATGGAGACTGAACAGAGGCAAACTGATGCATTTTGAGCAGATCCTTTTCCATTCAGAATGCATTAGGGCAAAACGGATCTGTTTTGGACTGCTTGTGAGAGCCCTAGACGGATCTCACAAACAGAAAGCCAAAACGTGAGTGTGAAAGTAGCCTAACCCTGAAATGTTGTTCTGTTATATAAATGGTAAAAAGTTTAAACCTAAAAGTGTTGGCCCTTTACAGAGTGATGAGGGAGGAATTGTACAGAGCGATGAGGAAAAAGAGAATCTATTAAATATTTTTTTCCACTGTATTCACTGAGCAAAATGAAATGTCAGATGAAATGAAAAATGTAAATAAAGTAAATTTCCCATTAAAAGTGCTCTGTCTGACCCAGGAAAAAGTGCAGATTATTTTAAAAAGATTAAAATAGACAAATCACCGGATCCAGATGGCATACACCCCCGTAGAGAATTAAAGGGGTTATCCGAGACTATAAAAAGCTCCCCAATATGCCACATGAATATACTTGCCTGGCTTCCTGCTCCCTGCATCGCCACTGCAGCTTTAAGTAATTAAATAGACAGACCCTTATTTCTGATATTTATGGACTCTATAATGACAGGGAGCGTTCCACAGGATTGACGCTTAGGAAACGTGGTGCCAATAAACAAAAATGGGTCAAAAACAGAGCCTGGAAACTGTAGGCCAGTAAGTCTGACATCTGTTGTGAGGATAGGTCATCAGTAGTAAAATCCTGGAAAAAAAACCTTTAACTTTAAATATGAAAGGACTTCATGTTGGAACAATTGTCATGACTTTTCTTGGCCGTACCAGAATATTCACCTGCAGTTTATTACAACAGCCACAACAGGGAATTCCCAGGTAAGCTTTTACGGTAAATCCTAAGGATGTGTCATAAATGCCTGTCCCTCACATATCAGGAGAATGGGGGTTTAGTGACCCGTATTTGCCGCTCTCTCTGTATACATAAGTAGAGAGGGTGGACGTGTGCATGGCCGTCTCCTTCAAAGTCTATGGCTACTTTCACATTAGTGGCAGCCTTCTCCAGTGGGTGAACAGCCTGTCGAATCCGTGTTGCCGCTAGTGCACGCGTGCTGCCGGAGTTCTGCTTCGGCCCCATTGACTATAATCTCGGCATGTTTGCCGCGTTGCCGCTGCGCGCCCCCATTATAGTCAGTGGGGCCAGAGTGGACCTCTGGCGGCACGCATGCACTAGCGACAGCACGGATCCGGTAGGCTGTCCACTAATGTGAAAGTAGCCTATGTCTGTTACAGAAAAAGTCAAGCAAGCAGTGGTAGAAGAAAATGAAGGGTGGCTTTAATTTGTATAAAAATACAATTCAAATGATGTAATTTCCTGAAGTGACAAAGCTGAGGTTATTAACATTCCTGAGCTCTGGAGGCTGAATGAGAACATGCTGATTTATCTAGAGGCCAATATTTATGTTGGAAAATCGGAGAAAGGTCAGGTATTGTAAGGCCGGTGCTGACTGTGTAGGAATGTATTTGCTCTGTGTTAAGCTCCTTTCACAAATTTTTGCTAGCGTATTTTATATTATTATTATTTTCCTATATTTTAAATCCCGCAGTAACAATAACCATTGAAGGTTGAAGGCAGACAGAATGTTATTTAATGGGGTTGGTTGTGAACACATATCCTGTGCAGAATTAGGACATATGACATCATAGAGGAGGAGTCCTCTGCCTGGCACATTCCTCTGGTGGACACGAGTTATTATTTACGTAGCATAGCTGCCACTGAATACTATATTTTGCTGGGGTGGTTGAAATGTATGGCCGGCCACAGCTTCCCCAGCCAGAATCATGTAGAGTAGACATTATTTCGGATTGGAACCATTCGCACTTTCCGATGCATGGTGATACTGAGGCCTATTACATGGCCTTTTACAGATCTGTAACACAGCGCCCATAGTCTGCTATGAGCCCCATACTGTACCACAATTTCTCACGCGCACAGAGGATATTTTTCCTTATGATTCTATGTGATTTAAGCTATAGTTTCTTACACCATAGTTTCTAGGGGAGAGTACAATTTATCATGTATATACCATCCCATGATATACCATAAATGGAGCTATAAGGGACACTGTGTGCCACCCGATATGCATCGTGCACACATCAGTCCCATGAGGATGGACACTTGAAGGGAGTCTGTCACCTCCAAATTTGGTTTCAAAGTAAGAATATTGCCATGTAGGATAGATGCCCCAAAGCTTTCTTGTGAAAATGTTGTCCTTAAATCCTGAGAAATATTTATTTTTATACAAATGTTTTCTGTATCCGTGTATGAACAGTCATAGAGGGAAGCCTGTCAATCACTGATAGGACCACCTCCTTGACTTCAAAGCCCAGAATGAGCAGAAATTTGAATGAATACATTGAAAGTTTTACTGAATCTTTTCCTATAAAACTATACATCAATCTGCTCAGCTCCTCCTGCTCTATAACATGCTGCCTGCCGCTCAGACACCATGTTCAACATGACAGGTGCCCTTAAAGGCAGTATATTTATCCACATGATGAAGTAATTGCTCCCGACTGATATTTATACATTTGTAGATAAAAAGCTGGTAGTAGACATGCATATAGGACGTGATGGGTTCATACTAGGCTTCTACCTATTCCTTCAATATGTCACATTTTTACCTCCATCTATTTGTATCAGTATTTAATTTTTTTAATCTGGTGGGCCTATGCTCTGGGGTTCGGCCGAGCATTCCTCACGGCCACCAGCCGCGTACATAATAGTCTGATGCTCTCAGCATTAATTAATGCCAGGGGCATCAGGTACTTGTGCACATGGCCAGGGGCCGCAGGTGCCCTTCTGAATTCAACTATATTGTCATACTCAGGATGATGATACAGTTGAATACTGCAACAAGGGCAACAATATTATGTGCTGTACTGTGATACTTGGTTCTGCAGGGGCGGTATCTTGTGCTGCACAATGATATTGCTGCCCCTCCTACTTTTGTTATCTCTGACTACTTTTGTTTGTCCACCTTCAGTCAATTTGAACCTGCCTACAACATGGCGGCAATTTTTTTTTTGCCTATTCTAGTTCTAGTTTCTAGTTCTTATTCTGCCCCGAGTATTAGTTTCAATGAAGATGAAGACATTCCTGCATAAACTTTTAAATGTTCTTGTGTCTTTTAGGATCTGCCTCCCTATTTGTGTCAGCTGGATGTGACATTTGAAAAAGGTAACTCTAGTAGTCTTTCTTTTTAATAGTAATGTATAGTGCCCTATCATATTTTGTGGTGCCTCCATGTAGGACTATATTCTCCCTTGAAGCAACGCTTCCAGGAGAGCATACTTCCATAGTGCACAACCATATGGAATAAATCTCAGTCTCACTCAGTATGCATCCAAAGGTACATGCTACAGTATGAGCCTGAAGATTACTATGGGAGCTGTATGGCACATCTGTACAACAGAGATCAGCAATGTGGCTAGGTGTATGCAGCCGTATCATGTCTATGGTCAACTTGAGGCTGGATTTACTCACTTTTGAGTTCACTCATATCGGTCACACTAGCATCAGTATTTTTATGGGTTGGCCTGATCTGATGTGAACTGAGTCTTTCATGAACATCCAAAAATCAATAAGCCCTTTAGATGAGAGCCTAACCAAAAACAACTATAATGTATACAGAGGTACAGTAGAGTTCCATAGACTCCTGTGGGTTATTTATACATTGTACAGATCTGTAATATGGCCATGTGCTTGGGCCCTTTAAGGGGTTGTCCAGCCTTTTGGCCTTTTTTTAACTGTCCCCAGCAGCATCTTGTACCTAATGGAAAAATCACCTGCTGCCCACCGCTCCACCCCAGCTCTGTTGACCAGTCTTCCGGTCCCCAGCCTGTAACTTTCTGGATAGTGTCACAGTAACTGGTGGGTGATGTGCCGCTAGGGTACACGTCAGAGGCCTTTGATTAGCCACAGTGGCACACTTGTCCCCATACAGAAGTTCACAGGACAGAACAGGAATGGAGCCAGGATACAATGGAGGAGAGCAGACGAGAATGAGTTTTTCTCTATGTAAAGCATGCTGCTGGGGGCATTTTAAGGTTATGTCTGTTGGGTGCATTGATGGTAAATGTTGAACCATGTCCTTTCCAGATTGCTGCTGTGACGGTGGGGACGACAGACAAATCCCGCTGCTGAAAGAAGTGTTTAAATCATTTCCAGAGACCCCAATCAACATCGATATCAAAGTGAATAACGACATTCTAGTCAAAAAGGTATCTGCCATATCCACACCATCACTACTAACCTAATCGTTTAGCAATAGTAGTATTACTGATCCACCATCAAACATGATCCAGCAGAAGAAACATGCCGCCGTCGTGGTTACTGGTTATTGGCAGACTGATGTTGGGGCACATGAGCTTGAAGCTATACTTTTGCTTACAAACCACCTTTTGTAACCGTTATGCTAAAAATTAGGATTACAGGGGTTGTAGAAAAAAATATTTTGATTTACCTTAATAGGGACTTCTGAGGTAATAGAGAGGGGTCCCTCTTTAGGATCTTCATCTCTTGACCAGAGTAAAAAGCAGTTGCAAATAGCGTCTCTAACTGTGGAGGACCTGTCCAGACACAAACAACCCATAGGTGGTAATGAGCACAGTGCAATGCCTAGTTTCTCCTGTGATGGCGCTACAGCAAAATTGAACACATACTGCCAGGTTTCCTCACAGATAACAGTTGATTCCTGGAGTTCCCAGTAGGGGGGAATCCCTGAGATCAGTTCCCTACTAAGGGACCTCTCTAACAAGTAGAGATTATCCCAAGTAAACATCCTCCTTAAAGGGGTTGGCCCATGAAACATTGGTGGTATATCGCTAGGGTATGCCACCAATGTCTGATAGGTGTGGGTCTCACCTTTGGGATCCACACCTATCTCTAGAATGGAAGCCGCAAAGTGAAGAAGAGTGGACCGCACACGTGCAACCGCCCTCAATCCATTTTAATGGGAGTGCTGAAAATAGCTGAGCGGCGCACTCGGCTATTTACGGCAGCCCCATAGAAATGTATTGAAAGTGTACTCCCTTATAAATTAGCCTCTGTTCTAGAGATAGGTGCAGGTCCCACCTATAGCAATATGCCACCAGTGTTGAAGATGACACAACCCCTTTAAGTGAGCTTTCTTAGACTCAATCGGTTATGCAAATCTTAAAGGGGTTGTCCGCATTGGTCTTTAGCCTAAGAGCAAATTGAATGCACTTTTCCTGTAAGATGGATACCGGCATTCGACACTGTTATATTTTTACATGGGGTTATTTCTTACATCACTGGTTCATTGCTTCAGATAAATTTAGGCTTTGCAGCTCTGCCTGATCATTTCCTTCCCATGCAACTTAAATAAGGAACAATTTCATCACTAAAACAAACAGTTTCTAAGGTCTCTGCCGCTTCCTTCCTACCCAGTTTTCTGAAGGGATCCGTCACTCGGGGGTTTATATGCTGTTTGTTGTGCTTTTTCCTAGTCGGAGAATTCCCTGTGTCATCTGGGGCTTGTAATATACAACCATGCAGCGGCCAGCACTCTGAGGCTGCCATTAATTCAGCTTGTTTATTGGCCTTAAGTGGCAGTAACAGATACACCGGCTACATCGGCATTAGTGCTGAGAAAATTTACTGAAGGCGTCAGCGAATATAATACAATGATGCTGATAGAGATGGAGATGAACCTGGGGCACTGCTCTGTTAAGTGGTTTGTAGCACAAGAGGAATAACAGTCGGAAGACATTAACCATTACTTCCCTTTATGTTTCACTAGGTGTAAAATGAACGACCTTTGTGTCATGTAGAAGCTGTTGGACAGGACAATATCTCTGCATTCGTTTTCGAGCATTGTCTTGACGTTTCTCTGCTTACTATGGGATGTTTGATCAGAAAATGGCCTATTGTTTAAAACAAGGGGGTCCTTTACTAATCTGAAATACGCCTAAATTAGGCGTATTTCAGGCGCAAATGGCGGCGCTACGGTTAGTTGTGCCACCATCTGCGACTCTGCCCCGCCCCCGCTCAGGTCTAAAATTGTGGGAGTGGCCCATCTCATTCATCATTTTCTACGTCTGTTTTAAGTGTAGAAAATGGTCTAAATATAAGACGTCTCGGAAGCGGTTTTACATTTAAAACTGGCGCTGAAGTTATGGAGAGGCCTGCGCCTCTTCATAACTTCGGCGGAACCAACGCCAGCTATGGGCCTTTTTTTTAGGACCGTGGTCTTAATAAATGTGCCCCCAAGTTTCTATGTCAAAAGGGTTTTCTGACTTTTCTTTACTGATGATCTTTCCTCAGGAGAGGTCATCAGTATCTGATCGGCAGCGGTCTGACACCTGGAAACCCCGCAAATTCTCTGTTTGAGGAGACCGGAGCGTTGCTGCTTCTTCACAGCTTACCAAGCACAGCGCTGTACATTGTATAGTGGATGTGCTTGGTATTGCAGCCCAGGTCCATTCACTTGAATAGTTTAGTAATTATTGGCGTTCTGCACACTGTTGGGCTGGTGCAAGCGAAGGACTTGAACGTCACTTGTATATATATAAAAAAATGAAAAATTTGCAGCACTCAGATTAGCGTATGCAGTTCAATGTGTCGATTTATTATCTAGCATCACATTCAAGTTGCAAACTGAATCTAGACCCATTCACTTCTATGGGGCTGTGCAGATGAGCGGTGATTTTCACGCATCACTTGTGCGTTGCGTGAAAATCGCAGCATGCTCTATATTGTGAATGGGGCTGCGTAAAAATCGCAAGCATCCGCACGCAAGTGCGGATGCGGTGCGATTTTCACGCATGTTTGCTAAGATGAAAGTCTATTCACTGTATTATTTACCCTTATAACATGGTTATAAGGGAAAATAATAGCATTCTTAATACAGAATGCTTAGTAGAAGGTCAATTGAGGGTTAAAAAATAAATAAAAAATAACTCACCTCCTCCTCTTGATCGCGTAGTTGCCGATCTCTTCTTACTTCTTTAATCATGAGCTGCCGGCTAAAGGACCTGTGGTGACGTCACATTACATGGTCCATCACCATGGCGATGGACCATGTGATGAGCTCAGTGACGTCACCACAGGTCCTTTGACAGGTCCTGAAGAAAGAACAGGAGACCGGCAGCAATCAATTGGAGGAGGTGAGTTAATTTTATTTTTATTTTTTTAACCCTCAATTGATCTTCTACTAAGCATTCTGTATTAAAGAATGCTATTATTTTCCCTTATAACCATGTTATAAGGGAAAATAATTACATCTACACAACACCGAACTCAAACCTGAACTTCGTGAAGAAGTTCGGGTCTGGGTACCACAGTCAGTTTGTTATCACACGCGTGCAAAACGCATTGCACGATAAAAACTGAACAACCAAATGCAATCGCAGTCAAAATTGACTGCAATTGCGTACCTACTCGCGCGGGTTTGCCGCAATGCACCCGGGACGCATCCGGAGCCAAAACATGACGCCCCTGTGAACCCAGCCTTAGCGGCATGAGAGACCTGCAGCTAACATGTATGTATTTCAGCTACCAGCTACATCAAACAACACTCAGGAGTCTGGTAAGCGGAGAAATACCACACTGTATCTAATACAAAGGCTGATTTAAATATTGAATAAGTACGCCACCTACGGAACCGTGAAATAAAGCAGCACTTATACTATACAAAGTAGCAACAACAAGACAATCACGTAACAATGAATCATATTATATGTAGCAAGACAACAACAATAGGACATCTTGCAGATATTTATGATATCGCCGTGGAATATGAAATTATTTTAAATAGTGTGTGAGCTCCACACTAGGGACCGTGACTATATATCATTTCAATTCAAGGACTATATATATAATTACTATATTGGTCATTTTTATTTTTTATAGTTCTTTTAAGGTTTTGTATGAAAGATATAGGGGTATTTGTGATTTATGTAGAGTATACTTATTTTTTAAAGGGATAATAAGAATAAACTGCTATGTGTTTTTGATATTTTTTTTTATTTTATATGAGGCCAGCCATTAATTAAATAAATCTACACATTGAATTGCATACGCTAATCTGAGTGCTGCAAATGAAGACCAAGGCGTGTCGTCCTTCTCAGCTGATGAGAGGTCCCTGGTGTCAGACCTCCACCCGATCAGATACTGATGACCTATCCAGAGAATAGGTCATCAATACAAAAAAAAAGTCTGAAAACCTTTTTAAACATATTTTTAGAGAATGTTTGGTGATGTAATGTTTTATTTAATGTGACTATATATATTTTTTTAAAAAGGCCTAAAATCCTGCAATTTTCGAGAATTCCGTGCAGGTGCAATGCGTGAGGTGAACGCATTGCACCCGCACTAAATCCGGACCCATTCACTCCAATGGGGCTATGCACATGAGCGGTGATTTTCATGCATCACTTGTGCTTTGTGTGAAAATCGCAGCATGCTCTATATCCTGCATTTTTTACGCAACGCAGGCCCCATAGAAATGAATGGGGCTGTGTGAAAATCGCAAGCATCTGCAAGCAAGTGCGGATGCAGTACGATTTTCATGCATGGTTGCTAGGTGACGATCGGGATGGGGACCCAATCTTTATTATTTTGCCTTATAACATTATTATAATGGAAAATAATAGCATTCTTAATAAAGAATGCTAAGTAAATGAGGGTTGGAAGGGTTAAAAAAATTTTTTAACTCACCTCATCCACTTGTTCGCGAAGCTCATCACATGGTCCATCACCATTTTTTTTTTAACCCCTCCATCCCTAATTTACTTAGCATTCTGTATTAAGAATGCTATTATTTTCCCTTATAACCATGTTATAAGGGAAAATAATAAAATCTACACAACACCAATCCCAAACCCGAACTTCTGTGAAGAAGTCCTGGTTCAGGTCTGGGTACCAAACATGCCAATTTTTCTCACGTGCGTGCAAAACGCATTAAAACGCTTTGACCTCGCGCAGAAAAATCATGCATTTTCCCGCAAAGCACCCGCATCTTGTTCGGTTCTCACACGCGACACCCATGTGAAAGAGGCATTAGAAGGAGTCTTATAAACTTTTCCCAGCAGCTGACACAAAGGGCTCTCTCCATAATGTAAAGGGGTTTTTCTGAGTGTTTTATACTGATGACCTATCCTCAGAATAAATAAGTAAAAAGAAGGCTGCAGCAGCATCTCCAATAATCTTCTTTATTTCTGGTACTTCAAAGCATATGTACAAAAAGACAATGCAACATTTTGGCTGTCCTCAGCCTTTTGTCAAGCATGCTTGACAAAGGCTGAGGACAGCCGTTTCGTTGCATCGTCTTTTTGTACATATGCTTTGAAGTACCAGAAATAAAGAACATTATTGGAGATGCTGCTGCAGCCTTCTTTTTAATTATTCGTTCTGTGACCACATTGGATCCGTGGTGTTTGGCACAGCTGTTGCATTCCATGACTGCTCAAATTGACCTTTGTGTGCTGCTCTTATCCCACGTTGTTTTACTATCCTCAGAATAGGTCACTAGTATCTGACCGATGGGGGTCCCTTAAATCAGTGCTCCTCAACTCCAGTCCTCAGGGCCCACCTACCAGTCATGATTTGAGAATATCCAACAGAATGAACACCTGTAGTAAGTTCTGATGCATTAACACTAATTATATCACCTGCTCAATACTAAGGAAATCCTGAAAACATGACTGGTAGGTGGGCCCTGAGGACCGGAGCTGAGGAACCCTGCTTTAAAGGGAGTCTGTCACCTCATTTTCATTTTTTAAACCACCATCAGCATCCTCTGTACACCTAAACAGCATGCTAGATGTTTGCTGGCATTTATGTTGACTGCTTGCAGCTGAAAACAATCTTTTTTGCCTTAGCAAATTACTCCTCAAGTGCCCAGGGGAGCGTTATCCATTGCTGCATGTGCCCAAACTCTCCTGTCCTAACGGACCATAGCTTATCCCCTTTCTTCTCTATTGTTACTTCCCTCTCCCTGCGACATTACTCATCCTGCGCCTGTGCATTAAGAACACCGCTATAAGCATTTGCTTCACACAGGGGCGTAACTACCATAGCGGCAGACCATGCGACTTCTATGGGGCCCAGGGCAAGTAAGGACCCAGTCTTAGTTGGGATTATCTCAACTTCTACTGGAGGTGAAAACTTGGCCAGAACTCTACCCTCAAGTCTAAAGGAACAACTTTTAACAAATGAGGCAGTGTAAAAATGGCCCAAGGGTCATTGAAAATGGTTTAGGCAGAAGCCCTTCTGTCCTGTGTGGGCGGCCTCATTTGATCCTTGCTATGGAGTCCTTACTTCTCTATGTACGCCATTGGCTTCACAGCTTGCAATGCGTATGTGCAAACCACAGGCCCGCCAGAAGAATAGGAGCTGCTGTGAAGTCCATGTCCACTTTCCCCGAGGGGATGAGTGACATCAGTTAGGACAGGAGGGCTTCAGCGTATGCAGTGGTGGGTAATGCTGCCCCCCCCAAACACTTGGGGCCTAATCATCATAAGGAACAGAGATTGTTTTCTGCCACAAGCTACCAGCAAATATGGCAACAAACATATGTTCAACTTCAGCATGCATATAACAGCACTGCGACACATTCCAGTCATACCTGTGTGTACTCTGTTGGGGTAATTTATCAAATTGCTGTAAAGTAGAACTGGCTTAGTTGCCCATAGCAACCAATCAGATTCCACCTTTCATTTTTGACAGCTTCTTTGGAAAATGAAAGGTGGAATCTGGTTGCTATGGGCAACTAAGCCAGTTCTACTTTTCACCAGTTTGACAAATTACCCTGTCCAGAAAAAGTGCTTTTATTCTACTGGAAAACAGCTCCCAAGTGCCCGGCTAGGCAGGGATCGCTGTTCCCTGTGACTTTAGAAGGGGGAAGGACTGCTTTAGCTGCTCATATCTTGGGATTGGTAGCGGCGAGAGATATGGGCTGGCATTACAGCATTATATCAATTACGTTGGAATTTATAGCTGTTAGATATCAGGATGCAGTGAAGGCAGCTGAAAGTGAAAGTACAAGCAGGTTTCACTGGTTTCCTTCCCGACTCAATTTATAACAGCTATACCTTCTATGTAATTAATATAATGCTATGGTATTGTTTGAAAGCTAGGAATGCCATCTTTCGAACATGTCCAGGCCCATATCTCTAGCTGCTACCAATCCCAAGATATGAGCAGCTAAAGCAGCCCTCCCCTCTTCAGTCTGGTTTGCTTTGGGCACTGTTTTCCAGATAAAGAAAAGAACTTTGTGGACATGGAATAAAGACACACAGTACGCACTGGTATGTTTGGATTGCATTTGCAATCTTCTGTGGGCAGCGCTGTTAGTTTTGTAGGTGAAAATTACGTGACTGACTCCCTTTACGGTGTGCAGCTTCTGTCATCAGGAACATGGGTATTAATATTAAACTGTCTGGCTTTAGACATGTGCTAATGTCAGCTGAAGCTAAGTCGTTGCCCCTTCCTTCTAGGTGCCTCAGTTTTTTTTTGTGAAAAATAAACTTTTATTGTATTCAAATGAGCCTCTACAAGCAATGGGGTTGTTGCCCCTACTCCTTGAGGCTCTGTTCTCCCTCCTCTGGGCATGCCCTCATCATGCTGATTGACAGGGCCAGGCAGGATGACATGAACACTAAATCTGGGAGGCATCTAGAAAGAAGGGACACGGACTGTTAGCCTCAGCTGGCATTAGCACACGTCTAAGGCAGCTAGTTTAATAACCATGTTCCTGATGCCATAAGCCCTTTAGTTTCAATAGTTTTTTATTTTATCAATAAAACAAAGAAGTATTCGGACATAGACACCATCACAGTAGTCAGATGAGAAGGTGCGTTATGACAATACATCAGTGGGCGCAGCCACTGCCACACAATAATGCACAATACACCATAACCGTACATATCAGCAGTAACCCAGGTGTAACGCCAAAACACCTACAGGTGTTATCCACATTCCGCAGCATAGGCCATGCCGCCGTATACACCAACAGTATAAACAGATCAAACCAAGAGCTGTGGATTACCACAGAGCAACCTAGGGTAAGGCCTCCTCTAGGGAAGAGGAAATAACGGAGGGATGGGGGAGGAACACACATAAGGAAGGGTTAAGAAATACCCGTATCGTATTTCAGCTGTATCTCCGCTGCTTCCGCCTGTATCCCGGACTCCCTCCTCAAGGGGAGTAGAAGGGACTACTGATCCACTCACTCCAAGTCGCCTGTCTCAATTTAATGGGTATGGTTGATGGGGGTAATGAATGTTCATACCTGCAAGTCTGATTAATCTCTTGTATAACTTCGAAAATCGAAGGAGGGATCTGACTTTTCCAGTGCCGGGTAACTACCAATTTGGCGCTGAGCAAAACATGGCCTACAATGTGTCTATTCGGGAGCGGTATTTCCTTAATCCCAATGAACAACAAGGCCAACTCAGGGGATGGGTCTATTTTCCGCCTCGCTAAATTTGAAACCAAACGGAAGACTGACTTCCAATAGTCGTTTAGGATGGGACATGACCATAGGACATGGAGTAAGGATCCGCCTCCTCCACAGTTTCTCCAACAGTATGGCGATGTAGAAGGATAAATTATATGAAGTCTCTGGGGGGTAAAGTACCAATGTAGGATGGTTTTTAGACCTGCCTCATAGTGAGTGACACACTTGAAATTTGAAGCTACAAATCCAATAGCATCAGTCCATGAGTCCTCTGAAAAGGTCCTATTTAGATCCCTTTCCCATCTGAGGACAGGAGGGGATTTAACAAAAGAAGCTTTATCCCCCAGTATGTCATAAAGTGATCTTGTGGAGTGTTTTCTGAACAAGGAGGGAAACTGGAATAATCGCATCACGGATGAGTTGATCTGTGGAGGGGATTGAAGGGTCTTTGAAAGGAAGTGACGTATTCTTAAATATGTGAAAATTTCAGAGTGAGGTAATGCAAAAGCACTTTGAATGGTAGGAAACGGGAGAATTGAGTGGTCAGCTATCAGTTGGGAAATAGTGATGACCCCTTTATCTCGCCAAGGCGCTAAGTTAATGTCGGGTATGGACAACTCAATAGCCCGTGTGGAGGCTATTTTGAAGAGCTGGGATGAATCATCTTTCGATGCCTTATGTATGGTGGTCCACAGGGCTCCCACATGCGATATTGTGAGCAGAGTGGGTGCGAGGGAAGCAGGACCCCACAACAGGTGGATTAAGTAATCCCTAACCGGAACGTGTTTCAACGCATGGCTCTCAATCTGTTGCCACGCTTTTTCATTACTCGACGCCCACCATTCCCTAGCAAAGGAAAGGCCGATTGCTATAAAATAATCTCTAATGTTTGGGAGACCCGCTCCACCAGCGCGTCTCCTTCTGGTCAAGAGTTCGCGAGCTATCCTAGGCTTAGAACCTCCCCATATGTACTTGCCCAATAATGCCTGGGCTTTCTGAAAAAATGCAGCTGGGATCGGGATTGGAAGGGCCCGAAAGATATAAATCAGCTTAGGCAAGGTCATCATCTGGAACGATGCAATCCTACCCACCCAAGAGATTGTCTGCATAGAGAAGCTCGCGAAGTCCGTAGACAAGGTATTGAGAAGGGGGACATAGTTCTGTGTGTATAATAAAGAACAGGGCGAGGTGACCTTGATTCCTAAATAGGGAATCTCTGAACACTGCCAGTCCAGGTCGTGGGAAGCTTTCAGAGTGGCTAAATCTGCAGGTGAAATGTTGATAGGAAGGGCCTGAGATTTCGAGCTATTAATCTTGTAATACGAGAGGGAGCTATAGTGAGAGATCACATCGAATGTGGCCAAGAGGGATTGTGAGGGGTTTGTCAACGTGAGAATGATGTCATCAGCGTATAGGGTAATTGTGTGGGCTCTATTGCCAACTACAATCCCAGAGATAGTGGGCAGGTTTCTGATGTGTTGTGCCAGTGGCTCCAATGCCAAAATAAATAGAAGCGGCGACAACGGACAGCCCTGTCTCGACCCGTTAGTGATTATGAACGGATCCGACAGGATTCCATTAACCCACACTCTCGCCGAGGGGTGCGAGTACAGACTGGAGATGGCATGAATAATCGGACCTGAGAACCCCATCCCTCGGAGAGTGGAAAAAGCGTAATCCCAATGTAAGCGATCAAACGCTTTTTCGGCGTCCAAGGTCACTGCAAGCATTGGAAGAGAATGCACCTCCGCAAAGTTAACCAAATCTACAATGCGTCTGGTATTGTCGGAAGCCTGTCTTCCCGCCACGAAGCCGGCCTGGTCCGGATGGATCAAGGAGGGGATCAGGGGAGAGAGCCTGCTTGCAATGAGCTTGGCAAAAAGTTTTATGTCAGAATTTAACAGGGAGATCGGTCTGAAATTCTGGGGCACATCAGGGGATTTGCCTGGTTTAGGAATTGTGACCACTAAAGCTTCCAACATGTCCGCCGGGAATGGGTCACCCGCCATTACCCTATTAAACAGACTTAGTAGGTGAGGGAGAAGGGCGGGTAAAAAATGACGATAATATTCGTTCGACAACCCGTCGGGGCCCGGGGATTTACCCTGGGGTAATGACATGACTATTTTGGTCAATTCTTGGGAGGAAACAGGGGAGTTGAGAGATAGAAGTTGCGCTTCGTTTAGAGTGGGCAAGGACGCTTTGGAAAGGAAGTCCGCCACCAGTGTCGGGTAATCTTGCGGCAGAGGGGTATGGTCTTTTAAATTGTACAGGGTTTGATAGTATTGTTTGAATTGATCGGCTATGTCTCTTGGGTCCATCAATTTCGCCTTTGTAACCGGGTGAAGTAAGTATGGGATTTTGGATTTGGCTTGTTGCTTTTTAAGCTGCTGGGCCAAGAGACGGCCGGCCTTATTTCCCTGAGCGTAGAACTTTGCTTTCAGTCTAAGAAGAGATTTATGATAGTTTTGCATCAATAGAGCACTCAATTTATTCCGCGCTACTCGGAGGGAATTAGAGCCGTGTAGAGTGGGGGATAACTTGTTGGTAGTTTCCAGATCCTCTATTTCTTTCAAGATCAACGCTATCTCCCTCTCCCTGTGTTTCTTTAAGTTAATATTCAATTTAATTAGGGAGCCTCTCATGAAGGCTTTATGGGCCTGCCATAAAACAAAGTCACTCGAGACAGAGCCAACGTTGAACTGAAAGAACTCTGAGAGATGGGCAGACAATTCCTCAATGTATTTAGGGTTATTAAAAAGAAAAGTGTTGTTTCTCCACACTGGGGCCCTGTGGGATTGGTACTGTTCTTCAAGAGTGATAGTGATGGGGGCATGGTCAGACCACTTTATCAAGCCTATCTCTGAGGAAGTAGTATGAAGTAGGGAGGTATGGTCTACCATAAAAAGGTCTATCCTGGAATAGGAGAGATGCGGGACCGAGAAAAAGGTATAGTCTCTCTCCAGGCTATGTTGGGCCCTCCACACATCATACAATCCCTCTGACTGCAAAAAGGGGGCTATACCCACATCTGTTCTACGGGAGGGGGAGGAAGAATCCACGGTAGGTTGCAGGACCGAATTAAAGTCTCCACAGATAATCAGTTTACCTTGCTTAAGTGAGTGAACTTGGCGCAAGACTTTATGTAGGAACGCCAACTGATGTGAATTAGGGGCATATATATTGACGAGAGTGTACACTATATTATTGATGGAGCACACTAAGATCACATATCGGCCAGAAGGGGCTGTCTTGGAGGCAATTAGGGTGAAAGCTACTGTGTTTTTAACTGCAATAAAAGTACCTCGTTTTTTCCTGGAGAAGTGTGAGTGAAAGACGTTTGAAAAGAGGCGATGATGTATTCGAAAGGCGTCTGCTTGGAGTAGGTGGGATTCCTGAATGCACAGCACATCGGCATGAGAAGCCAATGCTTCAGACCAGAGATAGGTACGCTTTTGAGGACAGTTGAGGCCTTTGACATTGAAGCTCATAATCTTGAGACCCATCTCTACCCAGTGCAGGACACCTATATATTAGGAAAGCAACGGAGATACAACTTCAGCTCAGTGCAATACAAAATGGAACTATAAAATCAGACAAATATTCCTTAAAATGACAGATGTAAAAACAACTTTCCTAGACAGAGAAGGAAGGGTTAGACGACAAAGGGAGGAAGGAAAGAGGGTTAGGACGGGATAGGATGGGAGGCGACTAACCAGTCACCTAGACAAACTAGGGGCGAAAGTCCACTGCCAGGGCTGGCGAGGTAGAGAACAAGTAGAAGGAGGTAGGAGATCGCACCGGTTCTGTGTGAGCAATAGAAAATAGCCCTTTATTAGAGTCCAAATGCCGTGTTGGTTCCGTCATCCGGTGGGTTCCATACATTCAAAGTGTCCATTCCTGTCAGGAGTGCTATATATCAAATGGAGGGGCCGTCGCAGTCCCTATGAAGAATGAATAAGGTTATAATGAGACAGAGGGATTATCTCCAGTGGACTTAGCAGATAAAGGGATACCCCAGAGCTGGAGGAGATGTTTCCCCTCATCCAGATTTTTGATCGCATGGACTTGCCCGTTCCTGCGAATAAGAATTTTCAGGGGGTATCCCCACTTGTAGGGGACATCACTGTCCTGAAGAGCCATAGTTATAGGTATTAATTCTCTGCGACGGCGGAGCGTAAATCGGGACAAGTCCGTAAAAAGCTTCACCGTTTCATACGGCGCTGGGAGTGGATGCTTTCTTCGCGCCACTGACATCATGGCTTCCTTGGTATGAAAAAAGTGGATGCGAGCCAGGGTGTCACGCGGGATATGGGACCCTAGATGAGGGGGCTTTGGAATCCTGTGAGCTCGATCTATAATCATGTCTGGACCCGGAATCTGAGGCAGGAGCACTTTCATGAGGCCTTTCAAGTATGGTTGCAAATCCTCTGGGGTCACCTCTTCAGGGATGCCTCTAAATTTAATGTTATTGCGCCTGGAGCGATCTTCCATGTCAGCAATCTTTAAATTAATGGCTTCAATCTGATCCGCCATTTCATTATGAGCGTCAATAAGCTCGTTTTGGGACGCTGCAAACTCGCCCATTTTTGTTTCAATATGGGTAATTTTTCTTTCAGCTGTCTGTACTCTGGCGAGCACGGGGTTAATGAGCTTCCCCATATCAGTGCTAAGAGAGGATTTTAAGGCCAGCAGCATATTCTTTAGAGAATCCTCAGTGACTAAATTATTAGAAGCAGGGAAACTCTGGAACGGGTCTTCTGGCTGCTCAGCAACAGGAGACTTGCTAACAAAGTCACTGACCTGCCCAGCATGTGGTTCGGCGAGGTCCAGGTTCAGCTGCTGGGAACCTCTAAGTTGTGGCCACTCGCAGAGGCCCGCGCTGACTGAGGGGGATCGGGCGCCATCTTGTCCAACATGTGCCGGATCTGCGACGTCTGCAGGAGTCGGAGGGAGCGATGGCTGGGGGCCATGAAGGAGGTGAGTCAGCTCCAGATGGTCCGGTGGAGACGGGGAGCGGACTGCAGGTGAGGGCGACGGAGCGCTGAGTGGGGATGCCGGCGGGGATTCCGTCATGCGGTCGGCGCCATCTTTCCCTCTCCCCCTTGTGAAGAAAGAGTCCACTGACCCGTACTGTAGCTTCGGGAGGGACTTCTTCGGTTTTCCCATGGCTGTAGGGGACGGCAGTGATGGCGGTGGGAGGAAGAACGGCCACACAGAAGCTGATGGTTATGGGCTGGCTGCGGAATAGTCGCTGCGGTGCAGGAGCTCCTCTAACATGCGGCCATCTCGCTCAGCAGCCAGGCCACGCCCCCTGCCATATGCCCTTTAAAGGGAATCTCTCACCATGATTTTGAGCCATCTACAGTAATGCATGAGTAGTATTGCAGAGAAAAAATACAGATCACTATTTTTTATTTTTTAAATGGCCCCTTTCCTCTACTGTTAGTGCTCAGAGCTGTACATGCGCAGAGGACTCCTCTCCATTATGTTAGCACAGCAGCTCGGACTGTTCATTTCAGTGCAGCTTTGAGCGCTGACAGCGGAGAAACGGGAAGAGGGATTTGTACTACTCATGTGTTACCGCAGGTAGTAGGCAAATATCATGGTGACAGATTCCATTTAATAAATGAAAATTAGGTGACAGACTCCTTTTAAAAGAGAGGTGACAGATATTCTTTCAAGGGGGTTGTCTCATCTCAGACAAGGGCGGCATACGGCTAGGATATGCCCCCATTGTCTCATAGGTGTGGTTCCCTGCACCTATATAGAGAACGGAGCTGCGCAGCCGCCCTCCGTTCATTTTCTATGGTACCACTGAGCGCTGGCTTGGCTATTTCCAGCAGGCCCATAGAAGTGAATGGGAGCGGTGGGCGGTCATGCGCGTTAAGCTCCCATTCATTTCTATGGGGAGATCGCTTGGTGGTGGCTAGACCAGCCACCACCTTGCGGGGATCCGTTCCCGATATAGGTGTGTGACCCGCACCTATAAAACAATGTAGGCATATCCTAGCGATATGCCTCTAGTGTCTGAAATGAGACAACCCCTTTAAGTATATAGTTGTCCCTTACCAATCTGGTTCTGTAGCTGCATCTTTATGAGAAACTTATGGATACTTAATCTAAAGGGGAATGTGCCATGAAACCCCCAGCAGAAATCCAAGGCGGCTCTTTATATTTCTGCAGTGCCAGCTGCCGCGGGTGCAGCTAACACTTGGTGGTTTCTGTGCAGATTCAGATTGCATGCAGTGGTTAGCAGATTTGCTGTGCTTTTCACATGGATTGCGTGCAGAAATCAGTGAAAAACCGCCACAGTGTGAACATACCCTTAGGCATTTATGACGTGATGGGCTATCGCAGGGCGAGACGGAGACTGGCATGGTAAAATGGCTGACAAGCAGTTTCTTTTCTCTGCTGTTTTGCCCAGTACTTATGTTCAGCATAGGAATCATATGGGACGTACTGATTACTAGATATGCATTGCCTGGGGTAGTCCGGGTCTTTCATATGGATAGCCATTCCTTAGGATAGGCCCTCAGTGTACGCACACCCACCGATCAGCCGAATAGCTTTGTTCTTTCCATTATGCTTGATATAAAGGTATGCCTTTTTACTTCCCCCGAATCAAATACAACTATTAAAGTGAGGGGAACAAATAGAGAGGGCGGCGGGCACCCTGCGGTGCCATATTGTGCACGAACCTTTTGGAAATGAAACACGTGGGAGGTAATGTTCACCTTTAATGTGAGTTCTGTATATTCTGGCAGGTCTCAGAACTGGTAAGAGAACACAGGAGAGAGCACCTGACAGTGTGGGGCAACGCCAACTACGAGATCATTCAGAAGTGCCATAAAGAGGTGAGGGCGGATGAACTGTGTGCAGTTATGTATTAAAGAGGACCTGTCCCCTCTCCAGACATGTCTGTTTGAGTCACTATGTGCATCCCCCATGTAATAACATTTCAGGAGAATCTATTCTTATGACTCTATGATGTGCCATTCCTGTATTATTCCTGCTAGAAGTTGTGAAAGAATTACTAGAAGGTCCAGATGGGTGTTACCAGTTGGGGGGGGGGGGGGTGTCCCTGCATAGTCTGACACTATCCAATCAGTGATGCCAGTGTCAGTCCCTTATCTGGTAACACCCATCACTGCAAACTGCTAATAATTCATTCATAAGAAGAAGAATGGCACAACATAGAGTGATATAAGAAGATGCTCCATAATAAAACAGACATATCAGGAGACTGGAGGCTACATGTCTTCTTTAAAAATATTAAAATTTCCTCATATCCCTTCATTTTAACAGGAGGATTATCTTTCTGTCCTGGTTTCCATATAATGCTGACATTATCATATTTCCCTGACAATCATCAGTGATATATTTCGCTTCTGTCGTCATTATCTCAGGATTACTGTACTGCTCTCCCCCGTTCCCAGCTGTTTGACAAATTAAACCCACTTGTTTTTTATTTTACCTCATCGTTACCCTTTGTGAAACCCCCTGACATATTCCTAGACGTTTAGCTCTGATACCAGTGATTTAGCAAGATCAATAAAGCCTTCCACCCAAAAATATGTTCTCAGCGCCATCTACTGGAGAACTCCGTGTAGTGCAAGAGCCAGGATGTGTATTGATCTGTGGTGTATAGAGGCCCACATTTACTACTTTGACTGCGCCTAGACATTGTCATTTATTGCGACAACATGTGGCACAAATTGCTACAATTCTGGCATATAAATGTGGCAAAGTAATCCATTTATTAGGTTAGACATAATTGTCAGTGTGATAAATTTGGTCCATGTCTAGGGAACTTGTCTAAGGCCCCTTTCACACGAGCGAGTTTTCCGCGCGGGTGCAATGCGTGACGTGGACGCATAGCCTGACCCATTCATTTCCATGGGTCTATGTACATGAGTGTTTTTTTTTTTTGTTTTTTTTTTCACGCATCAGTTCTGCGTTGCGTGAAAAAAGCAACATGTTCTATATTCTGCGTTTTTCACGCATCCCTGGCCCTATAGAAGTGAATGGGGCTTCAGTGAAAAACTCATTGCATCTGGAAGCAAGTGCGGATCCAGTCCGTTTTTCACTGATGGTTGCTAGGAGATGTTTGTAAGCCTTTAGTTTTTTTTTTATCATGCACGTGAAAAACGTACTAAAACGCATTGCACTCGCGGGGAAAAAAATTAAACAACGGAACGCAATTGAAGACAAAATTGACTGAACTTGCTTGCAAAATAGTGCGAGTTTCACTGAACGCATCCGGACCTAATCCATCACGCTTATGTGAAAGAGTCCTAATGGGCAGTGATGGTCAGTTCGCAGTGTTCGGCAGTTCCGAGAACAGCCCGATGAAGGCCCCCGGCGGCTATTCTCGGATCTGCCTGCTCCCGGTGACCGCATTTGATTTCAAACTGGCTCCCGACACAGGTAAGGGCTTACCTGTGCATCGCCGGACGGGTGAGTCAAGATGCCAGCCCGCATGTGTTCGCTGGTGAACACTGCGAACTGACCATCACTGCTAATGGGGTCATTTATCAAACTTGTGTAAAGTAGAACTGCCCATAGCAACTAGGGATGAGCGATTTGCATAAAACTTTGTTTCAATGCTGTACGGAGCGCTTTCTCTAGAATTTATTGGCTCCTATGAGCCAAAGTTAAACATTTGTTGTAATAAGCAATATAATACTTGGGTTTGGAGCAGTGTGAAAAAAATAATTTTTGTTACTTGCAAACTGATCCTGCAAATATTGAGACTTCGCCTAATAACTTCATAAATTGTTTTCTACTGTAGAAAAAAAAACATTTCCCACTTGAAACCGAACCCGAGTTTGGGAAATGTTTTTTTACAGTAGAAATCAATTTATGAAGTTATTACACAAAGTCTCGCGGTAGTATGCGAAGTCTCGCGAGACTTTGCAAAGTAATAACTGCGGCTCATAGGAGCTCGCTCCGTACAGTATTGAAACAAAGTTTTATGCAAATCGATTTCGAATGTTTCATCCGAAGTCGATTCTCTCATCCCTAGTAGCAACCAATCAGATTCCACCTTTCATTTTCCAAAAGAACCTGTCCAAAATGAAGGGTGGAATCTGATTGGTTGCTATGGGCAACTAATCCAGTTGTACTTTATACCAGTTTGATAAATGCCCCATAAGTTTACGCAATCTACAGGATTAGTTTATCTGCCTCATTGTGTTTTTTTGACTATAGCATGATTCAACCTTCACTGGGATTTGCCTCATGGCCTTCAAAATTCTCCTGTATTTGTAGGAACATGTGGTAGGAGGGTGGCATCTCCTAGTCAGAATATTAATGTATAATGTCTCTAAAACCTCATTGAAGTTAGATTTGCGCTTCAGAGTGGTTTGCCGGTCTCTCAATATTGATGACGTATCCTCAGGATAGCTCATCAATATCAAATGATTAGGGGTCTGACAACTTGACCAGCTGCCGAGAAAAAAAAAATCAGTGGATGGAGCTGGAAGCAGAAGGCTCCGTCCACTGTGTAGTGGCAGCTCAGCCCTCATTCACCTGACGTGAATCCATTTTAAGATTATTGGACAGAATGGGAAAGGTCTTAAAACTTTATTACACTAATATTAAGTCCATTTTCCTTTAGAGTGTAATGTCTAAAAATTACTATGTGGTGGATTATGAATGCAGGAGAGTAACCAAATGAGAGTTAGACCCTTCGGCGCACTTAAAGTTAGAAACCCAAAGCCTCAGACTGCACTACTGAGAGATTCTAACCTTACTGTTCAGTTTTGTCCTAGAGGCTTGCTGAAATGTGTTAGAAAATGTGGCTCAGATATATTTCCGGACTAGATTCTTGTGGATCAGTATAGATCAGTCCCAGCAAGTTCTTACTCAGATCAGTCTTTTCAAATCTAAATAGCCATCATATAATAATAGTCTGTGAGACAATAGCGGGATATACTCAGCGCTCCTGATCTACCACCTCAAGGTATTTTCTTCAGGACAGTCCACCACTTCAGAGTCTCTCTGACGGACATTTGTTCTCCTCACATGTGTAACTCTATATGCTGTCTATGGCAAAACCTCCCTTCAGGTTTTTGGACCTCTGGCAGCCAAGCATACTAATAGATGAAGAACCATGAAAAATAGAGCAACACTAGCTAGATTATGATATGCATGGAGCTCCACACTTCTTTATTGTACTTACAGGATAAAACAGTATTACAGGGGTTTTCTGAGAATCTGATATTGATGACCTATTCTCAGGATAAGTCATAAATATCAGATTGGCAGGGGTGACACCTGGGACCCCGCTATTTGAAGATGGAGGGGAGCTCTGTTGAGTGACGAGGTCTCCTCACACCTTGCCAAGCGCAGCTTTGTCCTTTGTATAGCGGTTGTGCGGCTCAGGCTCTTTCACTTGTGAGTGCAGCGGCCTCTTCAAACAGCTGATCTGGGGGGTTGCTGGGTGTCGGACCCCCAACTATCTGATATTGATGACGTATTAAGGATAGGTCATCAATATCAGAATCTCGGAAAAACCCTTTAAAAAACTAATCGCAGATGGTACCTGACCGGTTTAGCTTCTGTCTTTTTCATATGTAGGGACTGATGTATCCTGATCTGCGAGGATCAGGTTCAGAGATATGTCTGTGCTGTATGGACCACATTTTCTAATGAATTTCATTTTCAAGCGTGCTCTGAGTTAAAACCTTCTGGCCTCTATGTATATTCGCTGCGGGACTTTCGCTGATCTCCTCACAGCAGAGTTTTATTTGCATTGTATGTATTTGTAATTCTAGAACGGCAGCATCCCTCTGCTTTTCTGCGTTCAACGGGTTCTGCTCCTGGTTGGACTATTCTACACAGGACTCCTGCCCTTCTTTCCGATTCGAGAACAATTCTTGGAAATTCCAATGCCTTCTATTATCATGAAGTAAGAAATATCACATTCTTACATTTTAAAAGCAAAAGCTTACCTTTGATCATTCATATGAATGCTATGTGTGTAACATATGTATGTATACAGTCATTGATTGCAAAAGGTAGTGTGTGATGTGTTATCACTAGGAATTTAAGTACTCCCCTGGGGCGTCCCCGGGTGATAACAGCTGATCATGGAGTGTCTGCAATTTATCTGCTACGATCTGCTCTTTGTCAGGTTGTTTGGACAATTGCAGGACACCGAATAACACATTGTAGACATCTGTGGAGAGAGCTTATCATACTTCCATCACTGCCCCTCTGGCTTTGCAGGTCCTGGGTCTCCCTGCATCAACATTGACGCAGGTCAGATGACTGCTGTGGCTAGTCACTGGGGCACGTGACCCAGTGACGTGCTGCATGGGTGACACGTCACAGCTGTGGCAAGTGTTGATGCGGGAATACTCAGAACCTACGTAGCTGGTGGGGCAGCGATAGAGCTTGAACCCAGTGGTGGGGATCAGGTAAGTATGATTAGGCTACTTTCACACTTGCGCTAGGTGCGGATCCATCTGGTATCTGCACAGACGGATCCGCACCAATAAATGCAAACAATGGCATCTGTTCAGTGCGGATCCATCTACATAACAGCTTTTTCAGATCTGAGTTTTCACGATCGTGAAAACTCTGATCCAATAGTATATTCTAACACAGAGGCGTTCCCATGGTGATGGGGACGCCTCAAGTTAGAATATACTAAGAGCTGTGTACATAACTGCCCCCTGCTGCCTGGCAGCATCCAATCTCTTACAGGGGGCTGTAATCCGCGCAATTAACCCCTTAGGTGCTGCAGGGGAGGGAGGGGGGGGGGCCGCACTTTCCACCAATGCTTTTAATACGGGGGGGGGGGGGCGCCTCACTGGCCACCAATGCTTTTAATACTGGGGAAGGAGGGGGGTCTGGTCCCTGCTGCCTGGCAGCACCCGAGGGGTTAACTGTGCGGATCACAGCCCCCTGTAAGAGATCGGATGCTGCCAGGCAGCAGGGCGCAGTTATGTACACAGTTCTTAGTATTTTCTAACTTGAAGTGTCCCTATCACTATGGGAACGCCTCTGTGTTAGAATATACTGTCGGATCTGAGTTTTCACGATCTAACTCAAATCCGATGGTATATTCTAACATAGAGGTTCAAGTTAAAATATACCATCGGATTGGAGAAAACTCTGATCTGATGGTATATTAATAGGGACTTCAGACTTTACATTGAAAGTTAATGGGGGACGGATCCGTTTGCAATTGCACCATATTGTGTCAACGTCAAACAGATCCGTCCCCATTGACTTGCATTGTAAGTCAGGACGGATCCGTTTGGCTCCGCACGGCCAGGCGCAAGCAGCGTTTTGGTGTCCGCCTCCAGAACGGAATGGAGGCGGAACGGAGCCAAACTGATGCATTCTGAACGGATCCTTATCCATTCAGAATGCATTGGGGATGAACGGATCCATTCGGGTCGCTTGTGAGAGCCCTCAAACGGATCTCACAAGCGGAACCCCAAATGCAAGCCTTAGCACCGTGGGTCTGGCCATGATGTGGCGTTTGTAAAAAATAAAAATAAAAAGAGAACAAACATTTGTTGTAATAAGCAATATAATACTTGGGTTTGGAGCAGTGTGAAAAAAATATTTTTTGTTACTTGCAAACTGATCCTGCAAATATTGAGTTTAAACTGTGTATTCTATGTCTTTCTGCAGGCTTAAAGATCCCTCAAAAATGAGCAGAAGTCACAAGCTTGTCGTGTGGCTGGCAGATGCGTAAGCAATGCTTTACCCATATTTATTTAAGAGGTTTAGTATGTAGCATAGTACATAAGGCCGAAAAAAGACATTTGTCCATCCAGTTCGGCCTGTTATCCTGCAAGTTGATCCAGAGGAAGGCAAAAAAAAAAACCTGTGAGGTAGAAGCCAGGTTATAGAGACATATCAAAGGTTTTGATCAGTGGTGGTCGGAGTGCTGAGACCCCCACCGATCGCTGTAACAAGGAGAGAGAAGCACTCACATTAGCACACTATATCCTCGCTGCAGGAGACAAGCTACTGGCCCATCTCCTGCAGCAAGAAGATAGAGCACACTATGAAAGTGCTTCTCTCACCTTGTTCTAAGGATCTTGAGGGTCTCCGCACTCAAACCTCCACCAATCAAAAAGTTTTATGAAAGCTCAGTGACCTTTTAATGACCATGATTTTTTTTTTACTGTAACATTCCAAGAACTTTTTGATTTTCCTGTTGGAGTAGGTAGATTTGAGGGCTTTTTTTTCTGTTGGTCAAGTTGTATTTTTCAGTGGCACCATCTTGAATATATAACATTTATGAATTAGCTTTTTTAGTAGAGGAAACAGGTACAAATACGTGATACAAAATTAGTGTAGGGTTTTAGAGGGAAAAATTTCCTTTTTGTGTCACTGATTTCCGAGAGCTATATTTTACAGTCAATGTAGCCATACTTTGCTTTGCAGCATGACTTGCCGTTTTTATTAGTACCATGTTCGAGGTACATATGATTTATTGAGACTATTTTCAGTTTTTTGTTTTTTTTTGTTTTTTTTTTTACACAGGGCAAATGCTTTCAGTTTTTTACGCAATGTGTTAGTTTAAAATTAACTTTTTTCTATAGGTTATTGTGATTGCAGTGATAACCAAATATGTATGGTGATTCAAATAATTTTTCATGGAAAAGGGGAATCATTTTTTCTGTATGGGGGAAGTGTATATTTGCACCAGTTTTTGCCCCATTTTCTGGTTTTGAACATAATTAATGTTTCAGACCATTTTCTTGCCACTTTTTAAAAGTGATGAGGAGTTGTAAATAGTGGAAATTATAGTGCAGAGATGGCACGAACCATTGGCAACTTTCTAATGCCACTAAACTGGCGCTGCTCCTCATTTGAGGACAGAGATTGGGAAAGTAAAATTGTAGGAGTCACATCTCCTGGATACCATTAGAACTTCTTATCATGGCGACCAACATAACCTAAAGACAAAAGTACTGTATGTAGCTGAACAAGTAGAGTATTTCTCGGTCATTTGTATTCACCCTCAGTATTATCGGCTCTGGATTTCATGTGATGCGTTTTATTTGTTTCAGATTAATTATGAGAAAGTGCCTATTCGAGCACCTGAAAGCTCGAGGAATCCAGGTACATATAAAAAGAATATACCGTAAATGTATATGTGTGTTATATATGTATAGATAAATGAACTTTGGGCAGCACGGAGTAGTGAGAGGCACACTGATTTGTTTGCCACTTTCGGTATGTGCTGATGTGTGGTTGTGGAGCATTCACTGCATAATCCTAGCAGCTCCCATGTGCTCCCACTACTTCTGCCCACCAGCTGCTGATTGACAGATTCCTCAAAAGAAGAAAAATAGGGAGAAAGCTGTCAATCTGTGACAGTTGAATAGGGAGAGCAGCAGCCTATTGATAACTGTGACTCTTCTTATATAGGTGCTGCTTGGATTATACACTGTGTTCTCCACAGCCACCTAATATTAGCTGAAATTGTCACTACTTGATACTGCCCTTCACGAGGGCCGCATAAAGTTGATGGCAGGTTCCCTTTAAAATGATGGCATAACACTAGGATTTGCCACTGCTTCCTGATTATTCGGGGTCTGACTTATTCGAGGACACCCTCTGACTGAAGGAGCTGCTTTACAGCCATTAATAACCTTATCTTTTAATCACAGGTTTACATTTGGGTGTTGAACAATGAAGAAGAATATAAAAGAGCCTTTGATTTGGGTGCTACTGGTGTAATGACGGATTATCCTACGCGACTGAAGGAATTTCTGGAGCTTTACTCTCACTGAGACCGGTTTGAAGAGCCAGTCACCGAAGTGACATTACTGTACAATAAGGTCATCATACCTCATGCACGGCCGTCTAGTAAATACTTAGATACCTATACATATGTATTTAAGGGGATCTTCTATAGTTTACATCTGTAAATAGTACAGAATCAAGACAGAACCACTAGGCCGTAAAGTCCACATCTGTTCCTATGGACTGTTTAGCGTGGAATGTGCACAGTATTTACTTAAAGGGGTTGTCCAGGTTTTGTTTTGTTTTTTAATGCCCCCAGCGGGACCTATGAAGAGGGCTAAACCTTCTCCTTGCCTCTCCATGGCTCCTAGGCTGTCTTCACCAGATTTTCAGTCCCCGCCAATAAACTTGCTGCATGGACAGCGTGACGTGCACTGCTACAGCCAATGACCTGACCTCAGTAGTGACATGCCTCAAGCTGAACATCACTGCTCGGTCACATGCCACTTGGAGGACACGTCAACGCAGGGGCCGGTCATCGGCTGCAGAGGCCCACATCCATGCAGGAAGTTAACAGAGAGGAACCAAAAGTCTGGTAAAGACAGCTTGGGAGCCATGAAGCCCGATTAGGTCTTGACAAGTCCCACTGAGGAAGAAGGGGGTATTTAAAAATTATTCTGCACAACCTCTTTAATAAAGAATGATACTTTCACATATAATTAAATCAGATTCATATTATTATTGCAGAAGGATGTGCACAGAATGACAGCCTGTATATAAAGGTGTTCTCCTGAAGTAAAAAAAACGGAATTGAAGTGAGCATACTATATCTCCACACAATGTGAACCTCAGCAGCAAGTGGGACATCTACATTGGACCTTAGTCCTGTTGTGGCCTAGACTAGTAATAGTGTGAAAACCTAGGCCCAAGGGATGACTCTTGCTCATATTTTCTAATGAATTTTGGTCTTCAGGAGCAACTACAGGGATCGCAACTACAGACACTCCCGTGTTTTTAAAGGGGTTGTAAAGTTTAGATTAAAACCTTCCATAAAATCCTGAAATGTGAAGATTGGCTATTCAACACTTATTCCCTGTCGCTCATGACCACTGCAACCAATTACTGGCCTCAGCATTTTACAGCAGTGATATTTACCGTATGTTCATATTTTTCCTCTATAGAGATGCGGTCTGTGAGCTCACTTCAATAAACTTTTTTACTCCCTGCGGATCCCTTTAGACCTCGTGGAGCCTTGCTGTCCACTTCGAAATAAGCAACATACTGACTGACAGAAGGACACGTAATAGTAATGGTCACTGGTTACTCATTGAATTCATGTTCTTGATTTTATTTTGAGGCCGTCAGTCTGGAGACATTAAAATCTAACTTCTGATAGTTTTCTATGACTTTGATATTAACAGTTTTTATGCATTGAGATTCTTTCCTAAGACGCCACTGACTTACACTCCCAAAGACTTCTGTATTAGACTCGTGCTTGCAAAGCCGTCTATACAATCTGTACAAGCGCTGACTGTACAATATACAGTAAATGTTCTGTTCATCTACAGTGCAAGTGATTTCTTAATGTCCATAATACCCAATTATTTTCATACATTTGCTGAATACAAATCCCTGTATGGCAGCCATTTTTGATGAGATTCTAGCCGTCCAGTTTTGTACCACAGACACAGTTATGCATCTTTCTTTACCGCTGTAATTCATATGTATTTTTGTAACTGCAAAGTGTGTTCCGAGTGTTTTATACTGGTGACTTTTCCTCAGGATAGCTTACCAGTATCTGATTGGTTGAGATCCGACTACTGGTCCCCCCCGCCATTCAGCTATTTGAAGAGGTCGCCAAACTCTGTTGAGCGCCAAACTGTTGTGATGCTCATCTGTCACATGGCCTATGTGCAGCTCAGTCCTATTCAGTTGGGTGAGCTGCTCTTCAGACAGCTGATCGGCCAGGTTTCCAGGAGTCGGACCCCCAATGATGACCTATCTTGAGAATAGCTCGTCAGCAGAAAACCCCTTTAAAGAGTACCTCCACTTTATATTTCCAGTGTGCATATAGAGAATTATAGAAGATTTACACAAGACCACTTTTTAATATAAAGTGCCTTGCAAAAGTATTCACCCCCCTTGATTTTTTTCGTATTTTGGTGCCTCACAACCTGGAATTAACATGGATTGTTTGAGGATTTGCATCATGTAATTTACAGAACATGCCCACAACTTTGAAGATGTTTCTTTTTTTATTGTAAAGCAAACAACAAATAGGACAAAAAAAAAAACAGAAAAGGTCAATGTGCATAACTATTCACCCCTCTAAAGTCAATACTTTGTAGAGCCACCTTTTGCGGCAATCACAGCTACAAGTCGCTTTGGATAAGTCTCTATGAGCTTGCCACATCTTACCACTGGGATTTTTGCCTATTCCTCCTTGCAAAACTGCTCCAGCTCCTTCAAGTTGGATGGTTTGCACTTGTGAACAGCAATCTTTAAGTCTGACCACAGATTTTCTATTGGATTAAGATCTGGACTTTGACTAGGCCATTCCAACACATTTACATGTTTCCCCTTAAACCAGTCAAGTGTTGCTTTAGCAGTGTGTTTGGGGTCATTGTCCTGCTGGAAGGTGAACCTCCGTCCTAGCCTCAAATCACGCACAGAGTGGTACAGGTTTTGCTCAAGGATATCCCTGTATTTAGCACCATCCATCTTTCCTTCAAGTCTGACCAGTTTCCCACTCCCGGCTGCTGAAAAACATCTCCACATCATGATGCTGCCACCACCATGTTTCACCGTTGGGATGGTGTTCTTTGGGTGATGTGATGTGTTGGGTTTGCACCAGACATAGCGTTTTCTTTGATGGCCGAAAAGTTCAATTTTAGTCTCATCAGACAAGAGCACCTTCCTCCATACATTTTGGGAGTCTCCCACATGCCCTTTCGCAAACTCACAACGTGCCTTTTTGTTTTTAGCTGAAAGTAATGGCTTTCTTCTGGCCACTCTGACATAAAGCCCAACTCTATAAAGTGTGCGGCTTATTGTCATCCTATGTACAGATACTCCAGTCTCTGCTGTGGAACTCTGCAGCTCCTCCAGGGTTACCTTAGGTCTCTGTGCTGCCTCTCTGATTAATGCCCTCCTTGCCCGGTCCGTGAGTTTTGGTGGGCGGCCGTCTCTTGGCATGTTTGCTTTTGTGCCATGTTCTTTCCATTTGGTTATGATAGATTTGATGGTGCTCCTGGGGATCATCAAAGATTAGGATATTTTTTTTATAACCTAACCCTGACTTGTACTTCTCAACAACATTGTCCCTTACCTGTTTGGAGAGTTCCTTGGTCTTCATGGCAGTGTTTGGTTAGTGATGCCTCTTAGTTGATGCTTAAGGTGTTGCAGCCTCTGGGGCCTTTCAAAAAAGATGTGTATATGTAATGACAGATCATGTTACGCTTAGATTACACACAGGACATCATTTCACTAATTATATAACTTCTGAAGGTAATTGGTTGCACCAGAGCTTTTTATGGGCTTCCTAACAAGGGGGTGAATACATACGCACATGCCAATTTTCTGTTTTCTATTTCTAAAGAATAGTTTTATTTATATATTTTTCTCATTTCACTTCACCAACTTAGACTATTGTGTTCTGATCCATCACATAAAATTCAGATTAACAAAACATTGAGCTTAAGGCTGTAATGTAACAAAATACGAAAAAAAAAAGTCAAGGGGGGTGAAATACTTTTGCAAGGCACTGTATATTCCCATCTCCTTCCATTTTGCTTTTGCAGCTGTATGTATATTATTTTCCTGCCATTCAAAAACGTTTTGGTTGGCGAGACAGCTGACAGTGACAGCCTGCTAGTAAGCTACATTTACATTCAGCAATAATCATCACTGCTGTATGAGAATGAAGGATCACTATCACGATCATTCATCCCCCATACAGTTTCATAGTTTTTCAGCCACTGATCCCTTTTTACGCAGGGCGATGTGCTGCCAAGACACAATGATGGGCGTTTAGACGTTATTCACACTGTGTTTGCAGTTCACATTCAGCCTATGCATCCAAAAATGCTGCTGGCGTATGCGCCAAATATGTCTACAGACCTGATGTCTGGCTGGTTTTATGTCATCATGCATTTTTTTAAAATGCATTGAAAAGGCCTCTTAAAGGATAACTGTCACACTTAGTCCCTAATTTCAATTTTCATATATGTAGTTACTAATAGCATGATATTCCAGAATCAGTTACTATTAGACTGACTTACCCCATATTTAATAAGATTCAGCCCTTAGTAACCAGTCTGCATAAAACTGCAATCTCACTATTCAGTTAAGATGGCCGCCACTGCCCTCACCCTGAGGCTAATCCCGCCTGCCCTCACTAGCCAGTAACAATAGCCCCCCAAAAGTGTCAGTAACCAGAGCCCTCCCCCCTAAAGGGTTAATCTCCTGCAGCACAAAGGGGTCCTCTTACTATATGTTGCTTTCATTTATACACTGAGCAGACGGCAGATCTCCCTTCCCTGGTCTGCGCTGTTTCAACTCTACTTCTCCAGCTCTGCTGAGTGAGGGAGCGTCTGCCAAGCGCAGGGACAGGGAGAAGTGCACACAGCCCAGGCACTGTTATCAGCTGCTGGGGAGGACCTGGCTTTAATCATTTACTTACAGTCCCTGGCTGTCAGTATTCTGACCTTGCACGCTGCGTGCTTCTGCGTCCTTCAACACATAGACGGACCATGCCTAGCAATCCTATTTTAAGCAGAGGTAAAAGTAGGCAGTACAGGGAACAAAACTGTGGAATTAAGGGGTAATTGAATACACAGTGAAAAGTTGAAATAGGGCCACCAAGGAGATATTAATCACCACAATCCAATGCTCCAAAAAAAAAAAAAGATGACAGTTATACTTTAACAACCCTTTCCATCTTAGAGGCATGCTGCAAAAACATACAGACACGCCCTTAGACAGACAGATCTCTACCCTACCTCTCTGTGCCTCCATTTTCATACATACGTATAAATCTGTACATATACAACAGAACTAAAATTGCCACATATATATATATATATATATATATATATAATTGCTCCAATATACAGTACCTGAGAGCCAGTACAGCAGCATACAAAAGCCGTACAGGATCTGTCCTCTGCATGGCGGAATTACACATACAGCCATGTACTGTACATATGCAGACATGCATGTACACACATGCACTTACTAACACGCAAACCCTCATGCAGATATAAGACACTTAAAGGGACCCTGTCATCAACTCCATGCTGACCTCACTGAGGGCAGCATAAAATAGTGACAGAAATGCTGATTTCAGCGGTGTGTCACTCATGAGCTAATAGTAAGTGGTTGCTGAGACCCAGCATCATAATCATTACAGCTCAGGCCTGGAAAAGAGTCACATCTACCTGAGAAGAGTCCTGGTTATTCATAATCTCCTGCTCTCTCACCCATCTGCTGATGATTGGCAGTTCTCTCCTAGAGAGAAAGGGAGAAAACTAGGTAGAAGACTGTCAGTCATCAGCAGGTGGGCAGGAGAGCAGGAATTCATGACTAACCAGGACTCTTCTCAGGTGTCCGGGACTCTATTCCAGGCCCAGTCTGCAATGATTGTGATATTTTTTCTCAGCAACCACTTACTTTTAACTTATAAATGACAGACCGCTGAAATCAACTCACCTGTCTCTATTTTATACTACCGTTAGTATGGGCAGCATAAAGTTGATGACAGGTTCCCTTTAACTGAGTGCAGGGCACAAAAGCAGGAAAGCAGCCATCTTTATTATAGAAAAACCATACAATGCTTATGAACGGACTCTTGTTATATGACATACTATGTCATTTTTTTTATATAAAAGTGGAGGTACTCTTTAAAGAGGACTTTTCCCCTTTCCTCACATGTCTGGTTTAGCAACTACTAGCATCCACCATGTAATAACAATTCTGGAACATCTATTCCTATGACTTCCTGTGCCATTCTTGTATTATTCCTTCGAGAAGCTATGAAGTTTACAATGAATGTACAGATGGGTGTTACCAGCTGGGGAGGTGTCCCTGTACAGTCTGACACTCTCCAATCAGTGCTGCCCGTGTCAAACTGTGCAGGGACAACCCCCAACTGGTGACACCCAGCTGGACCTTGACTGCAAACTGCTAGTAATTCATTCATATCTTCTAAAAGGAATGATAAAGGAATGCCAGCGCATAAAGTCATAAGAACAGATGCTCCAGAATTGTTATTACATGGAAAATAGAAGTAGTTACTAAAACAGACATGTTAGGAGAGGTGATAGGTCCTCTTAAAGGTAAAGCTGGGATTAGTACAAAGGCTACACCCATGGATACGACTGTATCCGTTTTGTGGTCTACAAATTGTGGATCTGCAAAACATGAATGCGGTCCGTGTGGCGTGCCCATTTTTTGTGGACCCATTGACTTTAATGGGTTTGTGGTCTGCATTTTGCGGACACAGTCTATCATTTTGCAGAATGGATATACGGATGCGGAACGCTATGCACGTCCGTATGTCCGTTCCTCAAAAAGTACATACACATCCTATACTTGGCTGCAAAATGCAAACCATGGACCCGTTCAAGTCAAGGGGTCCGCAAAAAACGCAGACGATATCCATATTTCGCAGATTCGCAAATTGCAGACCGCAAAATACATATAGTCGTCTGCATTAAGGCCTAACCTTAAGACATTGCTAATGGCTATTGACAAAATGACTGATGACAGTGGGCAATACTATGGTACTCATGTGTGTAACTAATGCAGATAGCTTGAGAATACCTCAGTCACTATGGGGGGTATAGAAAATGATCCGAAAATTTGTTCTGATTGAATCTTAACTACTGTAGACAGATATTTGGAAATATACAACTAGTTATATGTCCTTGGATATCCATTTATAAGATCTCAAAACTGTTTTAAAGTGTAGGGATGGCGGGTTATTTATTTGTTAATCTTGGTTGAATTTTTATCCTCAGTTGGAACATTGGAACCATAGAGCAGATGTGCATGTATGAGACGCCATAACTCTGAGACCTGCAGTCACGTCACTGGATTACATGATAGGTTACTGGACAATTGCATGGTACATGTGCTAGCTTGCCATTCATTCTGACTCATCAGTTCTCTTGCATGCACCACAGCATATAGATCTAGCCCATTGTTATAAGGAATTCTTGCTGATATGAAAAGCCATGAAATATCTAAAAACGGCAGCAAGAAACCACCTGGACTCCAAAAATGTCTTCACTCTGTACTAATTCTTCTATATAGAGTTTAGATCATGGGAAAATCATGTAATAAAATATTTTATACATTCACTGTGTCATGTGTCTTCTTGATTGAGTTTTCTGATATGATATACTATATGTGAAATGCTGATTTGATATACAGCTCCAATGCAGATGCTTGTGTCTCCATGGTAACAGACCACAAACAACCCCAGTGTTCTACTGTAGTCGTGTTAGTCCACTCCCTCTGCCCCTCCTCTTCTTCTTTTGCTTTACGTATCTGTGTTAAAAGGAACCTTCTATCAGACGTTTACCATAGATTAATGCCCTATATTTGATTATTGTATTTGCATTTTTGTATTTAAAAAAAGTGGTTGAATGATTTTATTCATATCATTTTTGAAGTCACTCTATGTATTCTAGTTCCTGTCCAGAGTCTTTAACGTCATGTCTTGAATTTTAGCACGGCTGACAGTCTCACTTTACACTCTCAGACAGACCATCACTCAGGCCAGGCAGGTGTGAGGTGTGATGACTCTACAGCACCTCCCCCCAGATTCTCCATAAGGGCTCATTCACAGGACCGTATTTATCGGTCCGCATCCGTTCGGCAATTTTGTGGAACGGGTGCGGATCCATTAATTTCAATGGTGCAGCAAAACATGCGGACAGCGCACCGTGTGCTGTCCTGCATCTGTAGTTCTGTTCCACTGCCCTGCAAAAAAGATAGAGCATGCCCTATTCTTGTCCGCAATTGCGGACAAGAATAGGCATTTTCTATCATAGTGGTGGACTTCAAATTGCTACGGTCATGTGAATGTTGCCTTAGACAGTTCTGGCCTTACACTAGGCCATTCCAAGACATGTAAATATTTCTCATTAACCTCTCCAATGTAGATTTAGCATTATGTTTAGGTTCATTGCCTAGGTTTTCCTCAAGAAGTGCATTTTATTTACTGCCATCCATCTTTCCTTCAATCCTGACTTGTTTTCTAGTCCCTACTGATGAAAAGCATCCCGACAGCATGATGCTGCCACCACCATGCTTTCCTGTGGGAATGGTGTTCTGGGGGTGATGGGAAGTGTTGTGTTTGTGCCACACATAGCGTTTCCCAAGTTGAAACAAAAGTTCCATTTTAGTCTCGTGACAAGAGATGCTTTCCATGTTCCACGTTTTTTTTCTGGTTACTCTTCCATAAAGCCCAACTTTGCAGACTGGACAGCTTATAGTGGTCCAGATACTTCCATCCCCACTGTGGATCTTTGGAGCTCCTTTAGTGTTATCGTTGGTGTCTTTGTTGAATGTCTGTTCTATGTCCTCCTTGTCTGGTCTGTGACTTTTGGTAGGTGGCCTTCTGTTGTCAGGTTTTGTAGTTGGGTCATATTCTTCCCATTTCGAGATTATGAGATATTCAAAATTTGGGATGTCTTTTTTTATGACCCAACCGTGTTCTGTACTTCTCCACAACTTTATCTCTTATCTATTTGGAGAGCTCCTTGGGCTTCATGTTGCTTGCTTAGTAGTGTTGCAGACTCAGGGGCTTTTCAGAACCAATGTATTACTACTCACATCAAGTGACACTTTGCACACGCAAGGTGTTATTTAATAATGTAACTTGTGAAGTTAATTGATTGGAGATCGTAGAGCTCATGCACACAAACATTTTTTTGTCTGTGCGTTTTTTCTTTGCAGCCCGTATGTGGAACTATTCACTTCAATGCCATCGCAGAAAAACGGAAATGACTCTGTGTGCATTCTGTGTCCTCATGTCCGTTCCGCAAGAAAGTAGAACATGTTTTATTATTGTCCGCATTACGGACAGGGATAGGATTGTTCTATTATGGGCCAGCTGTTCTGTTCCACAAAAAGATGCATGTACACGGCCAGGATCCGCTAATTTGCAGACTGCAAAACAACAATCAGCAATTAAAAGGTTTCATAGCAAAGGGGGTGAATACATATCACTCACAACTTTCCAGTTTATATTTCATTTTAAACATTTTTTCATTCCACTTACAATTTTGACTTTTTTATCCATTACATAAAATGTAGATTAAAAGCCATTTTAATTCCAGATTGTGATGCAACAAAACAAGTAAAACGGCAAGGAGGATGAATATTTCCGCAAGGCACTGTGTAATTATGGCTTGACTTACATAAATATACCAAAGACAGTAGAGCATATCATTTTGATTGCATTGGATTATACCTGCCATGTTCTCTACCTGCAAATTGTTTTTAATATGTTTCTTGTCACACATGTTTTAAGGTGTATAGCTTGTACATTAACAAAGAGATCAGCTTTGGTACAATATTAATTTGTGTTACTGGAGGTTGTTTTTCATGGTTTGTTAATGATGTCTTTATTAATAGTGTCTCTATAAACTGCAGTTTAATTTTATTTTACATCCTTGTCTGTCTACTACATGTTTATCCAGGTCTATCACTGGAACAATAGAGCTGTCATTCTGTCAGTTATTCTTATGAGATTACCTTGCAAATAACATTTCCCCTTTACAACAGCAGTAAACTGGTAATTTTGTACCTATTTATTTGTAAATTTAAATGGGTTTTCCAAAACTTTAATAGTAATGACCTATCCTCAGGATAGGTCATCAGTATCTGATCAGTGGAGGTCTGACAGCCGGGACCCCTGTCGATCAGGCACTGGCACTCCTGTGAATGCTACGGCCTTGGTAAGCACGGAGAAGAAGATGGCGATGAAGTAAAACTGTCAAAGGGGGACGCAGCAGTGATGTCATAATGGATACTGTCCTATTAATTGGATGCCACTTAATGCTACACTGTTCTGGTCATCAGGAAAGAAATGTTACTTTACAATAAGTCCTGAAAAAAAATAGGATTATATTAATACATTTTCTAATAAAATAATAATAGTGTCATAATGAGCAATGGCAGGGACATTGCTTAACATGCCGCTCCAGAACAGGTGATGTGATGTCACAGGTGGGAGTGTGGTGGGCAGTGATGTCACAAGGTGTCCTATTCCTATAAATTGGAATGCCAGGGGGAGGGCTCTGCTTTTATGTAAAGTCCTGTCTAAAGCCCACACTCCAGTGAAGATATAAGTGAGGGACATGAACATGTGGAGTCACTGTGGGAAGAGATACCTGGAGCTAAAAACAACAATAAATTACTAATAGGAGTTTACTATAAACCACCTAATATACCAGAGTCCACAGAAAATCTACTAAATGAGATCGACGAGGCGGCAAATCATAATGAGGTGGTTATTATGGGGGACTTCAACTACCCAGATATAGACTGGGAAACTAAAACTTGTATATCTGATAAAGGAAAACAGGTTCTTGGCAATAACCAAAGACAATTACCTCTCCCAACTGGTTCAGGACCCGACTAGAGGGACGGCCATACCGGACTTAGTATTAACCAATAGGCCTGACAGAACAACAGACGTACAGGTTGGGGGACACCTGGGAAATAGTGACCATAAAGTAATAACCTTACAATTATCATTCAAAAGAGCGTTTCTACAGGGAGGAACAAAAATACCAAACTTCAAAAAAGCTAAATTTAGCCAACTAAGAAAGGCCATAGGCCTAACTAACTGGGACAAAGTCCTCAAAAATAAAAATACTGCCACAAAATGGGATATCTATAAAAACATCCTAAAATATCATTGTGAGAGGTACATACCCTATGGGAATAAAAGGTTAAGGAACAAAAAGAAACCAATGTGGATAAATAGAACTGTAAAGAAAGCAATAAATGACAAAAAGAAAGCATATAATTCACTAAAACAGGAAGGTAGCACGGAAGCACTGAAAAACTATAAGGAAAAAAATAGAACATGTAAAAAACAAATAAAAGCAGCCAAACTAGAGACCGAGAGATTAATTGCCAGAGAGTAAAACTAACCCTAAAATGTTCTTCAATTATATAAATGTTTAAAGGGCCGACACCTTCAGATTTATACTTTTTAAGAGTTATGAGGGGGAAGTCGCAGAGAGCGACGAGGAGAAAGCAAAGCTGTTAAATATTTTTTTTCTCCAATGTATTCACTGAGGAAAATAAACTGTCAGATGACATGCAGAATGTAAAAATTAATTCCCCATTAAAAGTGTCCTGTCTGACCCAGGAAGAAGTACAGCAGCGACTTAAAAAGATTAAAATAGACAAATCGCCAGGACCGGATGGCATACACCCCCGTATCCTAAGGGAATTAAGTAATGTCATAGCCAGACCCTTATTTCTGATATTTGCAGACTCTATACTGACAGGGAATGTCCCACAGGATTGGCGCATGGCAAATGTGGTGCCAATATTCAAAAAGGGTCCAAAAACAGAGCCTGGAAACTATAGGCCGGTAAGTTTAACATCTGTTGTGGGTAAACTGTTTGAAGAGATGCTAGTGGCGAAAGTGGCCCGAGACCTAACGCTCTCCTACCTGAGCCGTATGGGCGATACCAGGAGCCAGTGGGCAAATTACAGGAGCATGAGGCTGACTCACAAACAGCTCACCAGTTACCTCCAGCATGTAACCATGCTTGCAGAGGGAGGAGTCTGTGAGTCCCACTCAAGACTGACTGATATGGCCCAGGCCTCACAGGTGCACCTAAATGTGGCCTGTAGATGGAAAACAGGCACATTTAAATTGGAGTTTATACACCTCCAGGAATCTATATATACAAACTAAAAAGACAGGGTGGCATTAGCAGGAGGTGCTCAAACCCACATGCAGTCGTGCATATATACAGCGGAGCAAATCCTGCACTTGTGGCCCGTTGCTAATGGCGATCCCCAGTAAAATGCATACGGTGGAGGATGCCCGCGGCGAACCACAAGTACCACAATAGACATCTCACACAAGGTAACGAGTGCGTATGTCATAATCAATATAACAAAACAATAACAAATACAGGTGCACTCTGCAGTCTCACTAAACCCTCAAACTGATTTTAAAATTGAGAGATTAGTCAACATGTCCTACGGTGTAGAACATGTCTAAGCCCGGGCACCACGTCAATTTTTCTCAAGTAGCCCGAGACCTAACGCTCTCCTACCTGAGCCGTATGGGCGATACCAGGAGCCAGTGGGCAAATTACAGGAGCATGAGGCTGACTCACAAACAGCTCACCAGTTACCTCCAGCATGTAACCATGCTTGCAATGGGAGGAGGGAGGAGTCTGTGAGTCCCACTCAAGACTGACTGATATGGCCCAGGCCTCACAGGTGCACCTAAATGTGGCCTGTAGATGGAAAACAGGCACATTTAAATTGGAGTTTATACACCTCCAGGAATCTATATATACAAACTAAAAAGACAAGGTGGCATTAGCAGGAGGTGCTCAAACCCACATGCAGTCGTGCATATATACAGGGGAGCAAATCCTGCACTTGTGGCCCGTTGCTAATGGTGATCCCCAGCAAAATGCATACGGTGGAGGATGCCCGCGGCGAACCACAAGTACCACAATAGACATCTCACACAAGGTAACGAGTGCGTATGTCATAATCAATATAACAAAACAATAACAAATACAGGTGCACTCTGCAGTCTCACTAAACCCTCAAACTGATTTTAAAATTGAGAGATTAGTCAACATGTCCTACGGTGTAGAACATGTCTAAGCCCGGGCACCATGTCAAGGTTAGGTCTCGGGCTACTTGAGAAACCTTGACGTGGTGCCCGGGCTTAGACATGTTCTACACCGTAGGACATGTTGACTAATCTCTCAATTTTAAAATCAGTTTGAGGGTTTAGTGAGACTGCAGAGTGCACCTGTATTTGTTATTGTTTTGTTATATTGATTATGACATACGCACTCGTTACCTTGTGTGAGATGTCTATTGTGGTACTTGTGGTTCGCCGCGGGCATCCTCCACCGTATGCATTTTGCTGGGGGTGTATAAACTCGGTTTATAGCGGTGCCCTGCTAAATAATACAGCCACCAAATAATAGTCAAATACCAGTTCTCCACAGTGAAAATTCAATACCATTCAGTTCCATCCAGTGACTCACAGGTGAAGAGTTTATTTTTCTTAACTATCTGGGCCCAGACCATCATGACAACTCCATTGCTCCAGAAAAGTAATAGTGATCCCTTTGTGCCCCATACAGTACTAGTGCACTGTTTTACACCCCACAAAGTAACAATTCCCTTTTGTGCTTCTACATAGTAATAATAGCCTCTTTGTGCCTTCACAAAGTAAAACAAATCCCATTTTCTGCCCCACAGAAGTAATGGCCTTCTTTGTGCCCAGATAATTAAAGGGGTTGTCCGGGATTGGGGACATTACTCTAATAGTACAAGTGTGGCATACACATTACATACAAGCAGGTAGTACCTTTGGCACAGATTTCTGCAGCCCCGTTTTCATCTTTGAAATTCATGGCCGGAAGTTACTGTTTTCTTCTCCTCAGTGACGTACCGGGTCCCTTGCAGGCAAGCAAAGCTTCCTCTTCCGCTGCTCAGGGAGCCCGGTGACGTCACTGGCAGCAAATGAATCGAGGTGAATATTGATGAGGGGCGGAGTTACAGTGGCTGGCCGACATCCCGCTAAGCCCTGCCCCTTAACAACCAGCTCAGTCCCGCCCCTTGACAACCCACTCCGCCCCGCCCCTCCAATCCGGTGAGCTTCAGAATGAATTGAGGTGAATATTGATGAGGGGGCGGAGTTACAGTGGCTGGCCAACATCCAGCTAAGCCCCGCCCCTTAACCTGCTCAGCCCCGCCCCTCCAGTCCGGTGAGCTTCAGAATGAATTGAGGTGAATATTGATGAGGGGGCGGAGTTATAGCAGAGCAGAGAGACAGCTGTAACCACCTGATGCTGCGCTGCCCCAGGACCCACAGGGCAGTGCAGCCGGAAGTCAGGGAAAGATAAACAATGAGTGGGGGACCGTTGGAGCCACATAGAAGTGGCAAAAATAGCTGAAAATGTATGGAGGCCTTTACTTAGATGTGCATTTTTTTTTTTAAAACATTTGGTCCTGGGGACCGTCGAACAAAGGTTTCTTTATCCACGAGGATAAGCGCTGTAACGGAAAGGGCGCGAATAAGTGTGCGATGTTCGCACGATTATTCACATCTTCACCAGCCAATCACTTCATACCATAATCTGTCTCCTCATTGGTCATGATTGTAAGACCGCCTTCTAGCCAATCACTTCATACCATAACCTGTCTCCCCATTGGTCATGATTGTAAGACCGCCTTCCATCTTCTGGTATAAATAAACCTTGCCTAGCTGTTAGAAGCAGACACATTATTGGATCCTACTTGAGAACGTCTCTGTGACGTTACTTTGAAGGAATTGCGCACATATCGACGCACACTACACCAAGGATTTCCCGATTGTACTTCTGGCGGTCGTTTTCGGTTGTGAGAACGAGATAAAGGAGCAAACGGCCATATCAGTCCCCCACAAAGTAATAGTGCCTGCTTTGTGCCCTCATAAAGTAATATTGCCTGCACACAGTGAACTTTTCTCCTTATGGTCCCCTAAACAAAAACAATGCTCACCTTTGCCAAAATTAATAAAACCTAATACCTAACACCATTTGCACGTCTGGCGGACCATGTCAAAATCCCAATTCCCAACAGTGAGCTTGGCTTAGGCAGCACAATGACATCACTGCGTTGCAGCGACATGTATGCTACCTCAACGTTCATGTAGATCCTGTGGCCTACTAGAGTAAAGAGCGGGGAAAGGAGCTACTAGGTGTTCCCTGCTGCATCATAGTATTCAATTATATTGGCATTCAGAGGACACGGATACAATCTGGCAGTGACCCATCCATAATCGCTAAGAAACTGGCGAGACAGAGATATTGTATTACTTATAATTGGGTTGAGCCTACGGTCTGTTTAGCAATCATCAGCATCTGTTCAAGTGGGCAATGCTGCCACCTAGTGTGCAATATTATATTTCATTCCTACAAGAAATGCTCAGTCATCTGTAGACCTCTGGCACGTCTTGTTGGCAACCTTTTATTGTTTTATTTTGTGTCTTACTCCTATATCTTAGATATTATGTTGAGCTACATTCTCATGAAAGTTGCATGTACTTATGACTTGAAAATGGCTTATTTCCCATGACAGTTGCTATCAGTGTTGTTGAGAAGTATCCCTAGCCTTAGGCCTGATTCAGACAGCTGTATTTTACATTCTTGTGCACGGACAGACCCTGGTCAATGGTGCAATTCACACCTCCGTTTTTCTACATGGACCGATGATCTGTTAGATGCCTTTGTATAGGTTTACAGTGATATTTATCTCCCATAGGCACTCATGGTAACAAAAAAAAAATGTATACTGTGTGGTATACAGTATGTTTTTTTTACTGGATGACTTTTTAAGGTTTATTGCAGCAGACTGTGCTATTACATACTATTACATCAGAAAAGCAGGTATACCAACCCAATAGAGGTCATTTTATGGATATATTAGATGTATGCATTGTGGTCGGGAGCTTTCCAGGAAATGTGGTGTGAATCCATCCCAAGGGTACTTTCACACTTGGAACTGCCTGCCGGATCCAGAAATCCATATACAAACAGATAACAATTGTATCCGGATGCGGTCCGTCTGAAAAATGCATTGAAATACCGGATCCGTCTCTCCGGTGTCATCCGGAAAAACGGATCAGGTATTTCCGGAACACTTGGTACTGGATCCAGCATTAATACATTTCAATGGAAATTAATGCCGGATCCGGCAAGTGTTCCGTAATTTTGGCTGGAGAAAATACCGCAGTATTTTCTCTGGCCAAATACCGTAAGAGGGACTGAACTGAGACATCCTGAACAGAATGCTCTCCATGCATTAGGATAAAACTGATCAGTTCTTTTCCGGTATTGAGCCCCTGTGATGGAACTCAATATCAATCATTGCCTTCTTGTCGGAGTAGGTTAGAGTTGTATTTACATGCAGCGGTCATCTCATCTGTATGGGGACCAGCAACTGCTGCTGTGATCGCTCATCCTCATAGAGAATCATTGTTTCTGTTTAGACTTGGATGTCCTGCTGCCCAGAAATAATGATTAGTAGGCCCTTTACAGAAGACGGTGATAGAGACAATTATCGCAAAAAAATAGCAATTAAAATTGTGCTGTGTAAAGGTACCATCAATCACCGGATAAAGAAGCAAATGTTCATTCATAAGATTCAGGCATCAGTGGTGCGGTTACCTAAATGATTGTTTCTGGATAGCAGATCGAGCTGTCCAAACAGGGATCTGCTGCCCATAAGCCGCAACTCTTTATGGGCACAAGCCACCACTGTAGTGATTGCTTGTGCCCATAGAAAGGGGATAATTGCTGCATGTACATGCAACTCTCACCTCCTCTGACGAGCAGGCATTTGTTCAGAACTAACAGTTTGTTCCCGATGATTGCTGTGTCGGACTGTGTAAAGAGGTTTTTAAGGTGGATTCACACTGCATTTGCTGGGAAGCTTCCATAGCATGCTGTACATCAAACATATCCATAGAGTGACCCCCATCAAGTTGGTATGCCTACTTTTCTGATCAGGTGTCCAAACATCAGAAAAGTAGCCATACCAACCTGACGGAGGTCACTCTGTGGATGTTTGATGTACAGCACTCCCAATAGCTGCCTGCAACGTTGGCACAAGTAAAGGGGCCTTTAGGTGACTTCATCAATGATGTTTCGCCTACGGCAGCATGGAGCAGGATTTTATTTATTTGTTAGCACTACAGGGGGGCATTATAAATACTGAGGGTACTACAGGGGGCATTATATCCTCTGAGGACACTACAGTGGGTATTATATCCTCAAAAGGCACTACAGAGGGCATTATAACTACTATGCACACTACAGGGGGGCCTTATAACTACTGGGGCATTACAGTGGGCATTTTAACTACTTAACGCACTACAGAAGGCATAACTATGTGAGAGCACTGAAGAGGGGACATTATAACGTCTGAGGACACAACGGGGGCATTATAAATACTGGGGCCACTACAGGGGGCATTATAAATACTAGGGGCATTATAGGTAGGCTAAATACTGGGGTAGTATAGGGGGCATTATAACTACTGGAGGAATTATGAGGTCCCTGTATCTACTGGGGTCACTATAGGGGGCAGTATAACTACTGGGAGCTCTACATGGGGCATTTTAACTACTGGAGGTGCTACATGGGGCGTTATAAATACTGGGGGGCCTACAGGAGGCATTAGAAATATTGGGGGCACAACATGTGGAAATATAACTATTGAGACCACTACAGGAGGCATTATAATTACTGGAGTCACTATAGGTAGCCTTATTTCTACTGGGGAGCCTTATAAATAGGGGAGCCTTATAAATTATCGGCCTTATTACTACTATGGTAGGGGCTCTATAGGGAAGCCTTATTTCTACTGTGGGCATTATTACTAATAGGGGTACTGTGAGGGTATTATTATTGTGCACAATATGGAGGGCACCACTACTAATGGGGGCACTTTTGGCAAGCATTATCACTTTTGTGGGCACTGTATATGGCACTATTACTAAAGGGGGCATTCTGGGAGGGAATTATAGTGGGAATTTGGGGAACACTTTTACTACTCGGGGAGGGGGGTGCATCTGTATGGCACTATTATTTCTGCAAAATCATGTTTGGGCTCATTGGGGAGCACAGTGGTCACAGTATTTGGGGTAGCAACAGGATAACACTGTTGGGGCAGAAGGAGCTGTAAGATTGAGCAACTTAAAGGGAACCTGTCACCGAGATTTTGGGTATAGAGCTGAGGACATGGGTTGCTAGATGGCCGCTAGCACATCCGCAATACCCAGTCCCCATAGCTCTGTGTGCTTTTATTGTGTATAAAAAATGATTTTATACATATGCAAATTAACCTGATATGAATCAGAGCTTGAAAATATGACTTTTCTCTGGTCACACAAGTAAGATATGACTCTTTTATGTTGCATATGTATCAAATAGCACACAGAGCTATGGGGACTAGGTATTGCGGATGTGCTAGCGGCCATCTAGCAACCCATGTCCTCAGCTCTATACCCAAAATCCAGGTGACAGGTTCCCTTTAAGACGTCTGTGTGACAAACTCTGCAGAGACCAGACATGGCTGAAAGAAGTCGTCATGGCGGCCTGGAGAAGATGACGAAAGACCGAACATGTACATCAGAGGAGACATCACTGGATATAACAGGTGTGTAGTGATGTTTGGTAGCGCTGATTACAATGTCCATCCAAATATTTCTTTAGCACTAGGGCTGTGGGACATATTGAGAATGTGGCAAGGAGGGGGGTGGGGGGAGCCATTTCAGTTTTCACCTCAGCAGGCACCAGAAAAGCTGCTTAAAGGCCCTGCTTAAAGGGCATTTGTCAGCAGATTTGTACCTTTGAAACTGACCAACCTTTTGCATGTGTGCTTGGCAGCTGAAGGCATCTGTGTTGGTCCCGTGTTCATATGTGCCCGCATTGCTGAGAAAATTTAAGTTTTAATAAATGCAGATGAGCCTCTGAGAACAACAGGGGCATTGTTGTTACTCCTAGAGGCTCTGCTCTCTCTGCAACTGCTCTGCTCTCTCTACTTTGATTGACAGGGCCATGTGTGATGACATTTACACTGCCTGGCCCTGTCAATCATAGTGCAGAGGGGGCGGCAGTTGCAGAGAGAGACGAACCTCTAGGTGTAACAGCAACGCCCCCGTGGTTCCTAGAGGCTCATTTGCATTGATTAAAACTTCTTTTTTCTCAGCAATGCGGGCACATATGAAGATAGGACCAACACAGATGTCTTCAGCTGCCAAGCGCACATGCAACAGGCCATCCAGTTTCATAGGTACAAATCTGCTGACAGATGCCCTTTAAGACTCGAGGTAGAGTCAGTGTGCAGTTAGTCCAATTCTTAGAATTAGTAAATAAGTTTAGTCATTTTATGAATTGAAATTTAATTTATTAAAATTTTATAATACAAGTGTCAATATGCCTGGATTAATAGTAATATGAATGAACTGTAATTAAAAGCACTGTAAATTCTCAGTCATAACAAGTCTCTGCCCCCAGACAAATGTGGCACAGGATATTAGGAAGTTACAACCAGTCCTGATTCCAGACTCTGTAACATCTCCCACTTTACACGCACAGCAAAGTACACTCTTCCGTTCTTAAAGCGTCTTGGCGATTCATTTTAGCACTTAGCCTATGTCAGGAAGACATTCAGTTGTATATAAGGCATGGCATAGCTTGGAGGAACATGACAGGCCATCATATTACATCTGTGACTCCTTTATTCTTCAGGATCTTCAACTTCTGGAAAATAAAATGGTAAACACAAAATGATAAATTCATATTTCTCATGACATGTAAAGACATATGGCATATAAACATATAAATTAGTGTTAGTAATTGCTATGTCTGAGAAGTCTGGAGATTATCTTATGGATCTGAACTAGGTCACCACCACTTGAGCGGTAAATGAGCAGAAGGTTCCATTAGAATATGTATAAATATAATCCTATTTACTGGATTTCTGGGCTTATTGTATTGTACATTGCTTTCCGATGGCAAGACCAGTGTAGCATGAGGCACTTTTCTACCCAGTGGGATAAAAAGAAACCTGATTGAGCCATTAAAATCAATGGGATCAGCCTGGAACAGAAGCCTTAAAACCTGAGAGTGTACACTGTAATTAGGTAGACTTTATTCCATGTTAGTATAGTTGCCAACAGTTCAGAATTTGCAGGGATTGTCCCTACTTTTTAGAGACAGTCCCTTGCAATGTTGTGCTTTCTCAGGGTAAAAATGTGTGGGCCCATAAGCCCCACTCATAAATGGGTGATTTGGAGGCATTCCTGGGGTGGAGTCTACTTGTGCCCACAATGTTGGTAAGTATGTGTTAGGTTTATTTTAAAGTGCTTGTCTCACTTAAGCAAATTATTCTTAGTGGGTGTCAACAACATTATCCATCTCCTAGTAACAATAGCTTGGTGCCCGTCCAGTAGAAGCCTCTTCTGCTACAAGGCCTTTAGACAACCATAATTCAATATATCAGGACAGCACTCTAATTTTTAATGCAATTCGGTAGTCTTTATTTTTGGATGCCAAAGCTTAGATCAAGGCTCCTGCACCAGAAGGACGTAGTGAAAAATCCCAGTCTTTATTTTGTCACCATAAATTAGGTACATCCAGCAACAGTGATACTGTGGGGATAAGTGGGTCACAGTATCACTGTTGCTGGATGTACCTAATTTATGGTGACAAAATAAAGACCGGGATTTTTCACTACGTCCTTCTGGTGCCGGAGCCTTTTTCTACTTGTGTATTCATCTTGGACTGGCTTAAGTCCGCCCCGTGCACCGTCACACAGAATCAAAAGGTGAGCTGGCTACAAACTTTTTTACTATACAAAGCTTAGATCATAAGATTCCATTGATACATGAACCAATTAATTGCAACTTTTCTGGTTTATGAGAACACACCTTTCTTCAAGCATATGTAGCTGCTTGTCAGAGCCGCCATTGTGTGACATGCCGCCATTATGCTTTGACTAGCACCTACATATGCTTCAGCAAATGGCAGATTTCATGTGGACAGTTAATACAAGGCACTTACTAATGTATTATGATTGTCCATATTGCCTCCTTTGCTGGCTTGATTTATTTTTCCCATCATATTATACATTGCCTGTATCCGGCGGTTATGGCCACCTCTGCAGTGCATATATGGGGTGGCCATAATCTGCATTGCAGATACAAGGTGGACAGAAGTTGCTACGCACGCATGCCAATGCGCTCCCGCAGTCTTGGCCACCTATAGTGTACAAGCATGAGCACCGTTGCTCGCTTACAGAGTGGTCTTAACCCCTGGCAACAAGCAGTGCATAATGTGATAGAAATATATATTATGCCAGCAAGGAGGTAATATGGATACTCACAATACATAAGTGCCTTGTGTTAAATTTGTCTATATGACAAATGCCATTTGTGGAAGTGAGACAACTCCTTTAAAGAGAATCCATCAGAAAAGAAACCCTCTGCCGTTACAGTCTTCCAGATTGCTTTAGTGCTGGTTTGTCACTAGCCTTACTCCACTTTTCTGACATCTAACTTGACTAGGCTGAGCACAACTTTTTAAATTGAAAATTGAACATGACAAAAATGTAGGCAAAGGTCTATGAAATTGACTAATTATTGGCACTTCAACAATGTATCATCTCTACTGAAGCTCATACCTGATCCGCTCGTCCTTCTCCTCCAAGGGCTCAAATCAAAAGCGCTAATCTTGGAGCAATTTACAAAATCTCTTGGGTAGGAGTTTGCTACAAACACATTTTGAGGAACTTCGGTGATTGCTGTGTTGTCGCAGATGATTCGAGACATTTTCACTTTTTCTATAGCTGCCCTTTGAGCTGCTGTAAACTCGGTATGTCTCTCATAGTAAAATCTGTTAAGAAAATTGTAAATGCAATATATTATAATGATCAGTTTCGCTTCACTGAACCACTACAATAATATAATGCAAAAGTATTATGGAAAACACCAGAACAACCATATCGTATAACATTCCTACAGACAGAAGTGCCTTCTGCCTTCTACTCACCACATATGCACAACATCACCAGTTGGTAATGGTTCCTCTTGCTAAGCAGCTGCACTAACTTACTTACGAATTGCCTAGCAAGCACAATGGTCACTGTTTGGAAACCTTAAAGGGCTTCTCCAGTTTGCATCAACATCCTTTAAAATAATCATTAAAGGGGTTCTGCACTTTTATTTAACTGATGATCTATCCTCTGGATAGATCATCAGCTTCTGATCGGCGGGGGTCCGACACCCGGGACCCCCGCCGATCAGCTGTTTGAGAAGGCAGCGGCGCTCCAGCAGCGCCGCTGCCTTCTCACTATTTACCGCTGGGCCGCCCGCCCACTGACGTCACGACTTGTATCAACTAGAGTGGGCGCGGCTAAGCTCTGTTCACTTGAATGGAGCTTAGCCGCGCCCACTCTAGTTGATACAAGTCGTGACGTCAGTGGGCGGGCGGCCCGGCGGTAAATAGTGAGAAGGCAGCGGCGCTGCTGGAGCGCCGCTGCCTTCTCAAACAGCTGATCGGCGGGGGTCCCGGGTGTCGGACCCCCGCCGATCAGAAGCTGATGATCTATCCAGAGGATAGATCATCAGTTAAATGAAGGTGTAGAACCCCTTTAATGAAGGGAGCTGTAATTTTGTAATGTATTTCTTGTACCTGTATTGCTTCTATCCTTCGTTCTGGGCTGTGGTCACATGTCCATAAAGGGGCAGTGACAGGGGAGTGTCTATGTAACTACAGGGTGGGAGGAGCTATAAACTAGCTGGGTGTTGTTAGGGGCAGTGCTGGGGCTAAGAAAGGAGAAGTGCATTATGGGTTTGGTTGGATGCAGCAACAGGAAGTGCTACATACAGGATAGGGTGGATTCACGTCACATTTTATGCCTGCATTTGACGTATACAAAAAAAGGGATGCAAAAACGCAGCACACCACTATCTTTTATCCTGCACAGTCCGGTAAAAAAACGTGTACTTCTTTTTACAATGCAACTGTATGGTGAACGGATGCCACTGTATGGCATCGGTCTGAGGCATCTACTTAACATATACGTTAAACTAAACGGATGGGAAAAAACGTGATGTGAACCCAGCCATAGAAACAAACCAGAGTGATTAGTTTATATGGTGAAAATAGGTCAGGAGAGTCCACATTGTAAAAAAAATAAAAAAAAGCATGGGGAAGGAGTACATGAGGTAAGCAACTACATGAGCATATCTGTTAAACACCTTAATGCTGGAAAACCTTTTTAAAGTCTATGAACACCTTCAGGGGCATTTTTTTTTTTATTACATTTTACTCATTTTGGGCAATAATTTTTGCAATTGGTTTTTATTAAAAACTTTTAGCAGTTTTTGTGATACAGGGTTTAACTGTCGGTCCATGTGCAGACTGTCACTTTCTGTTTATTCTGAATCCAGTCAGATGATGGCTCCTGTATAGCTCTTATCTCTGATCGCCTGATCTCATAAACACTAATCTATCAGTTTGATAAGGAAGTGCCAGAAATAATACACACATGTCCTCTTTAAAAGGTTCCCCTGCAGGCACACATGAGCCTAGTCAAGTTTGCCTCCTGGGGAGTGGAGCAGCCTGGGCAACTGGACAAATATGTCCAGTTAGGGGCACATCAAATCTTTTGATCCTCTGTCTCTGTTACACAGGATGCCGGTCCCCACTCCAGCACTGCATATTGCAGATCGGGAGAGGTGCCAACACATGTGTGCCGGCACATACGCAGGCTGGCTCAGTGATGTCATATAGCCGCGCCCACCCACGTGCACTGACAGGAGGCATGCTCGGGAGCGTGCCCTGCCGGGTGCAGCGCTCTGCAGTGTAGTTGTGCAGCCCCCAGAAGAGGATCATCTCCTGGACAATAAGCACTCCCCTGAACAATGAGCAAGCAACCCCTGGGAGACGAGCAAACCCCCTGGAAACGAGCATGCTCAGTGTGTTGCTATCAATTCTGTAGCTAAATATGTTGTGAAACAAAGGGAGTGTTAGTGTGCTGGTGATTACTGAGTAGAGGGGGCGTGACCGGACTGTATATCAGGCAGCCAATCAATAAACATCAACACTCACAGCAGGAAAGCTAGGGATTGTGGGGATTGTAGTCTTTGTAGTAGTTTTGTGAGGGAAGATGATACTCTCAGTGTGTTGCAGGCTCACACAGGAGCTAGACAAATGGATTGCCTGGTAAATTGAAGCTCTGGTTATATGTATAAGTATGGGTTCTGGTTGGGTCACAGCTTGCAGCCTTTTTAAAAAGAAAATTACTTTACCGGAATACCTCTTTAACCCTTTCCCTGCCTCATTAAGGTTAGATTATTAACCCTTTTCTTTCCCTTACATTTCCTTGCCAAGTGGTTGGTGCAGTTTGTACAAGAAAACACTGTGACTGTTTATCTGCATTGATTTGTCAGCCTTGGAATAACACTAAGCAATGTTCTCGAGCCTCAATGCAGGGCCTCCACCTTCCAAATACTGGTGTCTTCTTATGTGGTAAAAGGCTTTTTAGGGTCCATGAGGAACCAGCTGTGATTGCTACCCTTCAACCCCTGGGGTTTACATATGAAAATCGATATCTACTATTATTTGCTGCTGTACTCACCTGTCTCCATCACGGGTTCTGCGGAACTGGTTCCCGATTAAACAAGCTAGCAGTTCACCAACTCTCGCATTTGGTAGCAGAGGTTCGGCAACAGCTCCCACCCAGATGTCAATATTTTGCGGGGTACCATAAAGAGAAATGAATTTTTCAGCCAGTTGCTTGTTTCTCAACACCTGTGCTAGTTCAGTCACATTCCTGGGCTGAGAAAGTCCACAAAATCTTCTCCATGCATTGTACCCTATAGAAACAGACAATTTTCAAGGTGTTGCATTACAAATAACCCTTTTTAATAAATGATGGTGGTATTCAGGTGACAGGTTGCTCTACATAGTAGGTGCAGCATTCCAGTTTATTTTAATATTTAAAAGGTAAAAAAATAAAATGTGTTATATGCAAAGCAAGGTCATGGTTTGTACAAAAAAAGAGCAAGGATTTAACAAGGTAAAAAAATCTCATTTTATTTAATATAAATCACATGATCATTACACCTGTAATTTAACAAGGTAAAAAATCTCACTTTATTCAATATAAATCACATGATCATTACACCTGTAATGATCATGTGATTTATATTGAATAAAATGAGATTTTTTACCTTGTTAAATCCTTGCTCTTTTTTTGTACAAGTTGTAGTAGGTTGGGGAGTGAGGTTTGGTTTTTGGGTTATTGTAGGCTCTAAGCAAGGTCATGGTGACAGACCACATTCCAATATACGGGGCAGTAACATGGACTACTGATCCCTGAATAGTAATGATACTGCAATATAAACATTGGGGGGATTTATTATGATCTATAGACTGTAGTTATGCTTTCATACATCTTTTATATCACCCAGAAGCATTATCACCTGGTAATCCATGGTCCCGGCCACGCTGCATGTTGAGAGCTCCCAAGTCAAGGCCAATACGTTTGAACAGCTCGAACAGATGTTCTCTGAGTTCATCAACCAAAATCTGGTTCTGCCTGTTCAGTTTTGCCCGATTTGCCATGAGGCCTCGAAAAAGAGGATCAATACCTCCTGTAGTAACAAAGAGAGTTGTGTATGTAAAAAATGTAGTATAATGGCATATCTACGTTGGATTTTCAGAGAACGAGCTTTATACCTTGGAAAGCTGTAGTTGCCTTTCCAGTTACACTATAAGGGAGATTTATGAAACTGTCTTTTTTGCCCATAACAAAACCAATAACAGAGCAGCTTTCATTTCATGTTCTTCTGTTAAAAAATGAAAGCTGCCCTGTGATCCAGGTGCATAGGTAAATGTTTGGATCTGTGTGCTTCACAAAGTCAAAAGACACTTCCCTTCCCTATGTAAAAACAAGTAAAATTGTTTTGTAGAGCACACTTTTTTTTTTTTTTTAAACCTTAGTAAACCCTAGTTTTAGTTAACTTTTCGATTAGATTATATCTTTCATGTTGTCACCTTTCAACACATAACATAAGAAGACCCTCTAGGTTTGTAACCTGTGGTACCCCTGGGGTCATACGTCATGTCTTTAGGCATAGATGCCAAGTTTTGGAGGTTGTCCTACAAGGGGCACATAAACGTGCCCCTTTTTGACTGACCACAGCCCTTTATACTTGGCCATGCCCCTTTCTCCCTCACAGTTCCACCCTTTCAACAAACTGTTTGAGCACCAGGGCTGTGTCTTATGATACATAATCCCTATGCCTCAACAAATTAAAGGGCATGGAGGACTTATTTCTGACACAAAGCAGACCCCTATGCAGAACCTGGAAGATTTGCCACCTCTTCAATGAGTCCAGGAGATCTCTCTTTTTTCTGAGATCCCAGACATTTTGGGAGAATTGGCAAATATGCCCTAGGGGTACTTGCACTGTGCTTATGTTTGGTTGTTAATAGATTCAGTACTGTGTATGATTCTTGGTAGCAATTTGCTTAAAAAAACACTGAGAAATACTGTTCAAAACAAAATTGTACATTAATCCAGTAAGCAATTAACATTTTATCAAAATATGGGAATCCATCTGGATACAAAAATGCTTAAACATCAGACAACATAAGACCATAACTGGAAGTTACATGTCCAATCAACTAAAACTGCAACACATAATGACATAATGAAAGTCTATTCATGTACCTTCTCTTACAACTCTCCATGTGTTGAAGAAGGTAAGGTGCAAAGGGATTGGAGGCAAGTTTCGTGAGGTCTGGTATTTATCCACCAATCGATAAATAAATGGCTGGATCATTGTGTGACCCATTCGGAAGACCAAGCTGAACACATTAGATGCCCCTGGGTCCACTGTTTCGATGTAACCACAGTATGGAGGAACCATCCGAGACATTGATGAACCCAACAGCAGGGGAAGCCAATCCTTGTAGTTTATTTTCTGAATATAAAAAAGGCAAATGGAAAATAAAATACAAGAACGTATTTGTTGCTTATATGATCAAATTAAACATTTTGTATTGTAGATATCCTTGTAAGGCTGAGGCCACACACACACACAAACACACACACACAGTTCATGCTGACATATGATTAAGAAAGGCACATACACAGCTCTCATTAGGCATCTACAGAGATCTATGGGGCCATATTGCTTCTCTGTATGTAAAGACAAATAGTTAACAAAAATAAAAATAAAAAGATGCTGTATTACTGAGGTATTTTGTCCCAGAAAAGCATTTCACATGAAGGCACCATACATGGTACACAGGATGCCTATGGCTTCAAGGACATGGCCTGCAGGCTATTAACCAGGATTGTTGAAAAAAAATATGTTAGATCTTGCAAAACATACCAATCTTTCAAATGGAATTGCAACAGTGTTCTTAATTCTTTCTATTGCTGATACATATAGCATGTCTGTTGGTGTTCATTCAAGGAGCTTCACAGGCAACTATTGCCCAAATGAACAGCTACATTGGATCATTCGAGTGACCATTCATTTACGGTACATTATTTTTTTTCTTTTTCCAATATAATTTTTATGCTATCATGAAATAGCCAATCAACCATCTAACATGCTTGTCTGTCGGCTGATTGCAGGGCCTTTTACACGAGGCCAATGATCGGCATCAAAAGGTTTTTTTGCCCAATAATTAGCTAGTGAAGAAGGCCCTTCCCTGAGAAGATGATTTGGTTGACTGGATGGTACAGTCAGATGGAAACCTTTTCAATCAGGATTTTTCCAGAATGTCTCACCTGTGTAATGGCGCCAATTATTTTCCTGCTCTCTTGGAAAAGTCTTTCTCCGTTCCAGGTAGGATTCAGCCTACGTAACACTGTAGCTATACGGTTGTGTTCTCGCACAAAGAGTGTGTGAAAGGCAGTTAAACCAGGCTGCTCACTGACACGACCATCACCTAAAGATAACAAAAACAATATATCCACTGTGCACAGAATTACCCAAAGTTTATGTTGAAATTTAAAATATGTCCCTAGACAGTTTTAGTCCCTGTTTTATTTAGCAGTGTCCAAAGTCAGTAGAATTTAGTCGGCATATGAAAAAAGCTGAAAATTGTAGATAAATAGTAAAAAAAAAATAACAGAACTTACCAGCTAAGAAGCATGGGAGACCAGATGTCCTGTTAGTCTGCAGACAGAAATCTTCTTCAATTCCATTTGTACTAAAAGGTAGGTAGGCACGACCATTATCATTAAACCTATTATTAATAGCCATGAGGCCCAGTTGATTGGTTCTGTCACGTAGTCTGTTGGCCAACTCATTTGTGCTGCCATATACTTGACTGCCATCAACGTATGATGTGAGGATATTCATCTGTTCACGTATTGGAGAAGATCGCCGAAAAGCGGGACTTGAGCGGAAAAGTGGGATGCAGTCACTGCGGTTAGCTATACGAGGGTCATTTGGGGGAATCTGCAAGCACATAAAAGAATTGTATTCACATTTTATTGATTGCATCTCCAATATAACAAGGACAGCTTACATTTCTGTTGTAAATAAGAACAGATAGCACAGTAATACAAGTCCCATTGTTTTCAGCAGGATCGGACAAACCTATGTGTCACCTAACAGACCCCTGATGATAGCCGTTGAGAGAAATAAGAACTGAGTATGCTGGATTTCAACAAGAAATGGGTCTGCCAAATGTCTATGCCTCACTCCATATTGAAATAAACTTATACACTTGACTGATGGGGGATCCAGAAAAAACTTTGTGATCAACCCCTCCGTCCCAATTAGCTGTATTCTTGTATTCTATATCTGATCACTCCATGTTGATTTACCACTAATAAACTCAAAAATATTTTCAACAAAAAGTTACCCGCAAGGGGAAGCATGGTAGCTCCCGGGCACAGCTGTGATCACAGTCAATGCCTCTTAAAAAGGTTGATCTTGATGGTGTTTCTGGTGCCAGGTCAAGGTCATGATCAATCCACTGTCCCCACTGCATGAACATAAGAGACCGTTGATTGTCCAGGGTCTGTTCTCTCTCTGGGAACCGGATAATCTGATTTGACACAGCCCTGGCCTGCAATACAAGAGAAGTGCATGAGAAGATAGCTGTTAGTAAATCTAGGCATCAGTGCAAAAAATGTAATAAAGAGCTTAGAACTTATGACCTTACAGGCAATCTGTGACTAGGAAATTCACTCCTAAACCAGGCACAATGTCTTGTAGAGCTGGCTCGGCTGAATGTAATGATGCATTTCACTTAGTGATCTTTTGCTTCATTCTGGAGAAAAAGTACTTTTCATTCATATGAAAATGAGCAGTTATGTGCACCAAGGATGGGCCCAAGCCACTCTGTGCACCATTGCTCCTCCTGTTTCTTCTGCCAGCCCCTCCCTTTCCATGTAGATTGACATGGCCAGGTGAGATGACTATGCAGGAACCTTGTCCTGTCAATCAAGGAGAAGGAGGGGCTGGTAGAGGAAGCAAGAGGAATAAGGGTGCAAATAGTGACCTTCAGTGCACTTAACTGCTCATTTGCACATGGACTAAAAATACTTTTTCTTCAGAATGAAAATTGCTAAGTGAAAGGTCTCCTTACATTCAGCTGAGGTAGTTAACAGTGAATGTATTGGAGCCAGACTGCCTTTAAGGTTTTCCTTAAAGGGCTTCTCTCATCAGGAACATCATTATTAAACTAGCTGACTTTAGACATGTGCTAATGTCAGTTGAAGATAACAGCCTTTGTCTCTTCTCTCTAGATGTCTTCGTTTTTCTGAAAAGTCAACTTTTATTTTATGCAAATGAGTCTCTACGAGCAATAGGGGGTGTTGCCCCTACTCCTAGAGGATCCACTCTCCCTCTTCTGGCCGCACCCTGCTCATGTTGATTGTTTACATCATCCTGTCTGGCCCTGTCAATCAAAATGATGAGGGCGCGGCCAGAGGAGGGAGAATGGAGCCTCTAGGAGTGGGGTCAACAACCCCATTGCTCCTAGAGGCTGGAGGCACCTAGAAAGAAGGGACAAAGACTGTTATCTTCAGCTAACATTAGCACATGTCCAAAGTCAGTTTAATAACAATGTTCCTGATGACAGAAGCCCTTTAATGGGTAATTCCACCAAACTGTATCTCAAGTCATTTCCTATGGACATGTCGGAAGGCTGCATTGGCGCCGTCTTACTGCACTGCTTATAGACTTACAGTCTCCAATGTTGTTTTCAGTATGGGAGAATTATACAGTATCTAATTGTGCTGTATTGAAAGAACATTCTGAAACAGAAATATCTGAGCAGCACCAAAGAAGTCCATGTACTTTGCAGAAGGCTCATATAGTCTTTATTCACAATGAAATATGGTCTGTCTGCAAACTCACCAGAGGTAAAGGAAAGCCATTGATCCTTTGATTTTCTGTCCAGCCTTTCGGGAGCCCTCTCCCATCTTCATACTGAGCTGGCAGCAAGCGTGTGTAAGGACGATTGGAAACTCCAAAGTCTGGGAATCTCCTGATAAAACAAAAATCTGTGTCATTTATCTCTAAATGCTTAGCAATCACATGTTGAACTAGTATATGTAACATTTTACAGTTAGCCCCTGCCCCTGTCCCAGTCTCAAAGCATCTGAGGTCTGTGTCAGACTGAAGTCCCTTGGGCCCACCAGAGGAGATCGGGGCCCAGTTTTACTAGGGGTCCATTATTGTTAGAGCTTGGGCCCACCAGAGGATCCTCTGGTGGGCCAGGCTGACCCTGTTTTGGGTAAAGAATGAAGTCACTTTGAAAATGGTGTTATTTAAAGGGAATCTGTTAGCTCCAAAACACCCCCAAACTAGAGTAAACTGTGTATAGTGGAAGTGATGCTGAGTCCAGGTTATGTCATTTTTATCTTCATACTCACTTGCATTCTGACATTGTGCTCCACAAACCAGCAGTAAAATGCATTGAGTGGACTCCTCTTTGAGTCCTCTCCAGTAGGTGTGTGAGCTCAGGAGTCCTCGCAATGCATTTTACTGCTGGTTTGTGAGCACAGTATCAGAATGCAAGTGAGTATGAAGAAAAAAATGACATAACCAGACTCGGCATCACTTCCACTATACACTGCTTACAGGCTTAGGGTACTTTCACACTAGCGTTTTTCTTTTCCGGCACTGAGTTCCGTCCTAGGGGCTCAATACCGGAAAAGAACTGATCAGTTTCATCCTCATGCATTCTGAATGGAGAGAAATCCATTCAGGATGCACCAGGATGTCTTCAGTTCAGTCACTGAACGGCGTTTTGGACAGAGGAAATACCGCAGCATGCTGCGGTATTATCTCTGTCCAAAATTCTGGATCAGTTGCCGGATTCTGCATTAATTTACATTGAAATGTATTAAAAATACTGCAATACCGGATCTGTCCTTCCGGTCTGCGCATGCACAGTAAAAGTGTGAAAAAAAATATAACGGATCAGTTTCTCCGGATGAGAGACGGATCTGTTCTTGCAATGCATTTGTAAGACCGGATCCGTCTACAAATGCTGTCCGTTTGCATGAAGTTCTGGCGACGGAACTGCTTGCAGGATCACTCTGCTGCAAGTGTGAAAGTAGCCTAATGGGACTGTTTTTCAGCTGGCAAATTCGCTTTAGGAATTTCCTATTTTGTGTCTGAAGCTATTATCCAGGCATATTCATCTCTATAGTTACAGACTAGTATCTGTAAAACAAAATAGATGCATCTCTACAGTTACAAGTTCAGGTAGGTTGACATGAAGAAGTTGACAGATTTGTACTCTCACCATGGAGGTGCATAATTGCGCATAGCTGCTGTAGCTGCAGATCAACAGGACATTTTTTAATGAAAACTTTTTGAAAAGCTGTAATTTTGTTGATGCATCGGAACAGAAAAAATGGTTCTCAAGGCGGACCTAAGCTTTAAGCCCTCTTCTCACCTGTTGTTGCACTCCCCTGTGAAGGTACGGTAACGGCTTTCTGGACAATCTTTTGGAAGATGTAGGAAAGAATATCCAGAAACCTTATGCAACATGTCTATCTGGTTGGCTGTCAGCAGGTCTGTTGAACACATAATAACATATTTGTAACGCTTGTTCATGTAGGGTAAAATTATTTTAACCTGTCAAACTACAAAATCTAAGACATCGCAAACAATCAGAAGCTCTAGATTATTACACAGACTTAAAGGGGTTCTCTCACTTCAGCAAAAGGCATTTATCATGTACAGAAAGTTAATACAATGCACCTTCTAATGTATTGTGATTGTCCATATTGCTTTCTTTGCTGGCTTGTTTCATTGTTATACACTTTTCATATCAAGGGGTTATGGTCACTGCCGCAGCACAGATAAGAGGTGGGAGGGACAGGATCTGCTGAGCATGCGTGCCTATGTGTGCCCCCTGTGGTCCCGGCCACCAGAGCGGATGGCGCTTTTTCTTATACTCTCAACACTCAATTGTGTCAGGTGTGACTTAGGATTCTTTTAGACAAGCTGATTTCATCCTGTAGAAGCACTGATTGATTGCTAACTCACCACCATTACTCTAGCAGTGTAATTGTTACAACCTAATTCATTGCATCCATACATTTTGAACCTTTTTATGATGGGAACCTGGTCATGTGACCTCAGGTCTGACCAGCAGCCCAAAGCTTGCTCAAATGTGTAGACAGGAGATCAGTCTCTCCTGTGTAGCTGGCTTCCTGTGAACTACAGAATGACATCATCACATATCAAATCCCTCCTGGCAGCCTTCAGGCCCCTACCCTCGCTCCATCTTTTTTTTTGTATATCCCTGTGCTCTGTTGATGATACAGGGTCGCCCATTAAAAAGTAGCCCACCTCTAATATCTCCAAATCAAAGTATAATAGTAAATCTGTCTTAGTAGCCCATAGCAATCTATAAGAGCTCAGCTTTCAGTTCCTACAGGGCTTTGAAAAAAATAAATCTGAGCTCTGATTGGTTGCTGTGGACAACTAAGACATATTTACTATTAGGCAGTTTGATTTGGAGATATTGAAGGAGGGCAACTTTTTCGTGGGCCATCCTGTATAATGTCTCCTCTATCTAAAGGACCAGGGGTGCAGATGTATAGCAGTTGAGTTTATACTAGTATATATATATATATATATATATATATCTCCTCATTCAAACTGCCTGTCTGTATTATCTGTGTGTGCTGACTCTCCAGTGTAGTTCTATGTCAGTTATTGCTGCCTTTGCACAGAGCAGAGCAGTGCAGTGTGATAAGACTCTGCCCCCTTTGTCTCTGCAAAGCCAGGCATGATGGGTAATGTAGGATTCATTAGGAAAACCATATCCGAGGAGAGAATCAAGATGGCTGACAACCCACAGACTGCACAGCCAATAAAACAGATACACACAAGACATACACACATATCTTATTCTTTAATAGTGGTCTATCCTGCACTATATAGGCAAAGAAAAGACCCAAGGGAACAATGAATTAATACAAACATTCGGCCCTTTTCTGGGCCCCTTTTACATTGTCCAATGATTGACCAAAAAAGCATCCATCCAATGCTTGTTCCCAGTGTAAACAGGACAGTGACCAGATAACAAATGAGCAAATGCTCTTTCGTCGGACGAGTTAGCATAAAAATGTCATCAGCACATCTTCCTGTGTGAAAAGGGATGAGCAGCTGACAATATGCAAACTGAATGGATCTTACTGACGATCATTCATCTACCTTTCAGTGTGCACTGGCTCGTCTAAAAGGTCTTTCAAATAAAAATCGCTCAACTTTTTATATCATCATTTAGAAACCATTCCAGGCTGAAATCAGACCGTCTAAAAGAACCTTCAATCTTCATAGCGCGGGCAGCTCATCCTCCGTTTACACTAGGAGATGGTACCGCTCACCAGCAAGCATTTTTATGCTCTCATAAAAGGTCTGATCACCTGATTGTTTTATCGTTTGTTGGTTGATTGCTGCCCTTTCCTGATCATTGCATACGAAATAATCCCAGCAGACGAACTTCCTCTTCAGAATGTAGTTTATTAAACGGTGAACCATTTAATAAACTACATTCTGAAGAGCAAGTTCGTCTGCTGGGTTTATTTCGTATGCATCATATGGGGATTGCTCCTTTCCCGTGCAGAGATTGAAAAGGTTATGAGCTGTCTTATTTGGGAACTCTTTTCTGATCATTGAAATGTGTTAAAGGGCCCTAAGACTCGCTTATCATTATTTTCTAGCACACGGATGCTTGCACATTCTTGATACTGAGGAGTCCAGGTGAGCAGCTGCTGTAGGTAGGGGTGTACCTAGGATAGGGAGTGTAGCTAGGGTGGTGCAGGTAGAGCTAGGTGTCGGGGGGAGCTAGGGCACTACAGGCTAGGGCACTACACTGAATCTTTAGTGATGACATAAAGACTAGTTACAACTCAAGATTAGGGTGTTCTTAATTAAACTGTCTAGTGATTTTTTATTTCATCTATGTTAGTTGCCGGCACAGGTGGAACAGCTATAAAAGCTATAGTGTGAGGTCCCTGTAGAAAAGCACCACAGATGTCAGCTTCCTGGATCCTTGGGATTAACATATTGGAGGAATTGACAGATTGCGATTGAATGCAGCCAAGCCTGAACCTTCCTTCAACTATGCTATTGTGGACAACAGATATATGATATCCTGCGCAATTACTAATATCCCCAATAACTAATTCACTCGTTACAATGAATGTTGTTGCTCTAAGCCATACCCCCCTTCTCTCTGGTACCTGAGATGTTGAAGGGTCGACTGTAGATGCTTTTAACTTTCTCATTCAGAAGTTCAAAGGTGGCCTCTATGTAATCAGCGGCACGGATGTGATTGCGGCTTGTTGCCACAGGCTGCTTGAAGTATGACATGACATCAGACGGAGTCAAAGTTCCTTTCTTAAGACGCTCTTTAAGGCTTAAAGTAGGAGAAATCCTGTTAGGATACACTTATCATAGCAAAGCAACCCAATATGATATCACAATACTAATACCAGAACAACCTCCAATCATTTGTTCAGCTTACATGTTTTTTCCATTCCATCTGTATAACCAATTTATGTCATATTAAAGGGCGTCTGTCAGCAGATTTGTACCCATGAAACTGGCCGACTCTGAGACATGTGCGCTTGGCAGCTGAAGGCATCTGTGTTGGTCCCATGATCATATGTGGCCGCATTGCTGAGAAAAGTGATGTTTTAATATGTGCAACGGGGGCGTTGCCGTTACACCAAGAGGCTCTGCACTCTCTGTAACTTAGGCGCCCTCTCCACTTTGATTGACAGGGTCAGGTGTGATGATGTTTTCACTGCTTTTGTAGAGAGAGCAGAGGCTCTAGGTGTAATGGCAATGCCCCTGTTGCTACTAGAAGCTCATATTAAAATGAATTATTACATATTAAAATTAAATTTTTCTCAGCAGTGCGGGCACATATGAACATGGGACCAACACAGATGCCTTCAGCTGCCGAGCGCACATGTAACAGGCCAGCCAGTTCCATAGGTACAAATCTGTCAGCTGTCCTCTAAGGCTACTTTCACACTAGCGTTCGGGTTTCCGTTCGTGAGCTCCGTTTGAAGGAGCTCACGAGCGGACCCGAACGCAGCCGTCCAGCCCTGATGCAGTCTGAATGGAGGCGGATCCGCTCAGACTGCATCAGTCTGGCGGCGTTCAGCCTCCGCTCCGCTCGCCTCCGCACGGACCGGCGGACAGCTGAACGCTGCTTGCAGCGTTCGGGTGTCCGCCTGGCCGTTCGGAGGCGTGCGGATCCATGCGGATCCGTCCAGACTTTCAATGTAAGTCAATGGGGACGGATCCGTTTGAAGATGCCACAATGTGGCTCAATCTTCAAGCGGATCCGTCCCCCATTGACTTTACATTGAAAGTCTGGACGGATCCGTCCCAGGCTATTTTCACACTTAGCTTTTTTTTGCTAATATAATGCAGACGGATCCGTTCTGAACGGAGCCTCCGTCTGCATTATTATGAGCGGATCCGTTCAGAACGGATCCGCCCGAACGCTAGTGTGAAAGTAGCCTAAAGGGGTTGTCCCATGAAAAATTCTACAGTTTTTAAACCAGCACCTGAATCTGAATAAATTTGTAATTGCATGGAATTAAAAATTTTGTATATTATCACTGAGTTATTTAATATAATGTTTCTGTATAGTGCATCCTACTTGTTCTTCTTTTTCTTATTTCTCTGTCCTGCTCACTGATAAGGCCGCACATGTTCAGTTTCATCCTTCAACTGCCCCCTGAGCTGTGATAGGGAGAGAGCTGCTGTAGAATGGACACCCCCCCTTAACTGCCATAATAAAAGACACTCCCGTTAAGGGTGGGTTCACATCACGTTTCTCGCATCCGTTTAACATACACAAAAATGTATATGTTAAACGGATGCCTCAGAATGATGCCTATACAGTAGCATCTGTTCAACATAGAGTTCTATTGTTAAAAAAAATGTATAAGGGTTTTGTTTTTACCATTGTAAAAAAAAAGCATATATTTTTTTTTACCGTACTCTGGTACTCAGGGATACAAGAAATGCATTTTTGATGCGTTTTTGTATCCTTTTTTTTTGTAACGTATACGTAAAATAGAGGCATAAAACATCATGTGAACCCACCCTATGCTACAAATCTAATATATAAAGCTGAGTGTACGTGTGTGTGTGTATGTCCGCTAAAGGAATCCGCACCGTCACATTTACAATCACGAAGTTTGGCACACAGGTACATCAGGTGACCGGGAAGGTTTTAGACCAGGTCTCATAATAGAAGCTTGGTTACATGAGCCTTATCAGCCAATAAAAGCTTGCAGGTCCTCCAGCCTCCACATACACAGCTTTACTCCAGGTTTCCATAACATCCCAGCTATTTATCTTCACTGCTGTAGGTCAGCTTTAAAGGGAATCTGTCACAAGGATAATCGCTATTGAAGTAAAACAATGGCTTAATAGCACTTAGTATCTTATTTCAAGATTTGCCCTTGTTCCAGCAATAGATGCTTTTATCCTCTGAAAATCCAGTTTATTTGGTATGCAAATGAGCCAGTAAGATGCCCAGAGGGGCGTCACTCTTGCAGGAAGGAGGCCTAGACACGCCCCCTGCCACAATGTGTCCACCCTCAAAAGACTTAAAAGCCCACCCCCAGGTCACACTAAATCACGCCCCTTATCTGATTAGGCCATGCCCCTCCCACTCCTGAGCTGACGGGGATTGAAAGAAATGAAGGTAAAAATCCACTTCTGTCAGCTGCAGGGGTGGGAGGAGGGTGACTTTCTTCCTGCAGCTTACACTCAGACAGTGCTGCTGTCTTAGGCTACTTTCACACTTTGCGTTCGGAGCGGATCCGTCTGGTATCTGTACAGACGGATCCGCTCCTATAATGCAAACAATGGTATCCGTTCAGAACGGAACCGTTTGCATTATATTTCAGAAAAAAATCTAAGTGTAATTTGTATTCAGACGGATCCGTCCAGACTTTACATTGAAAGTCAATAGGGGGGCGGATCCGTTGGAAAATTGCACCATATTGTGTCACCCTCAAACGGATCCGCCCCCATTGACTTCCATTGTAACTCTGGACGGATCCGTTTGCCTCCGCACGGCCAGGCGGACACCCGAATGCTGCAAGCAGCGTTCAGGTGTCCGCCTGCTGAGCGGAGCGGAGGACAGACGGTGCCAGACTGATGCATTCTGAGCAGATCCGCATCCACTCAGAATGCATTAGGGCTAGACAGATCTGTTCTGGGCCGCTTGTGAGAGTCTTCAAACGGAACTCGCAAGCGGAGCCCCGAACGCTAGTGTGAAAGTAGCCTTAGAGTGAGCTGTTCAAAAGGACACGCCCCTGATCCTGTTAGGCCACGCACCCTCCCATTCCTTCAGCCGACTGAGATTGAAAAAATGAAGTTAAAAATCCACTTCTAGGTCCCACTAAGCCACGTCCAAATCTGGTTAGGCCACGCTCCCTCCAGGGAGGGAGGGTGACTTTCTCCCTGCAGCTCACACTTAGACAGTACAGTACTGCTGTCTTAGAGTGAGCTGTTCAAAAGGACGCTCCCCTATCCAGTAAAGGCCACTGTTAAGGGGGCAGGCCCCTGTGGAGGTTACTGTCAAGGGGGTGGTATGCTATAAATGTCACTGTTAAAGGGAAAGGCTGCTATAAAGGTCAAAGTTAAGGGGGTGGGCTGCTGTGGAGGTCCAATTTTAAGGGACGGGGCACTGAACAATGAAGTCTTTCCTAGCACTGTCCCTAGCGCCTGCTAACGTCTCTCCTGCACTAAGCACACTGGAAAATGGCAGAATCCAAAATGGCTGAGGCTATTTATAGGGCTGTGACATCACAGGGATGGCTGCTGATTGGCTGCATGCATGGCATTGTGGGTGATCTCCCATTCCCAGGGTTCTTTGCTCCATGTCCTAACACGTGCAGCAGCCATTTTAGGAAAAAATGCAATTCGGTACCACGAAGCGTGAGGAAATTCGGCTTTGGTGCAAATTGACTTTTTCCTGAAAATTCAGATTGAATTCCACTCATCAACTTCGATTCGCTCATCTCTAACTGTATGCATTAGCGATTATATACATGGTGGTCTTTAGCCTGATGCCTTCATCCTGTAAGAAGATTCCACTTATTCTAAAAGCATAAACTTTTAGGATCCAGCAGTTCGGCCCCCCTGTCATCAATCTCTAGAACATGTGGGTTCCAAGAGACCTGCAAGTTGAGCTGCTATGCCATTTTTCTGGTGTAAAAATGTCGCAATGATGTTGTGCAACACTTTCAGTAGAGGAGTGAAAAGCTTATTTATGATGTGTTATGTTTTTAAAAGTTGCATTACCATGCCAAGGACCCCCTGGCGTACTTTTACTACCAGTGGTGAAACCACATCCAACTTATGCCAAATTTTATAAATATGAGTGCAAATTCATAAATTTGGTACACCAAAGCCAGACTTAAAATTTGCACCATAAACACAGCAAATGATAAAATTCCCCCTTCCCCCCTGTGTCTTTAAAGCATAAATCTTACAAGTCTAAGAATTTTGAAGGCGCGCTCATGCGCCAGTCTGGCATGCCACTGTAACATTTGCCCGCTGAGCACTTTTTACATTTGTATTCAGCTGCTCTCATACCATGTCCAGACTGATGATGCCTTCTGTGTGACCGGATTTTATACTTCTTGCTTTAAAACAGATTTTACATACAAAACTATGCAAATTTTTGTACACAGCGTTGTGGTTCAGCAATTCCTGAAGTAAGTTATATGCTCTGCAGGATCATGCCTGCAATATGATTATAATGCAAAAGTTCTTCCCAGACTCCAGGGAATCTTTATGTATTTCATTTGCATTATCTTGTTATTTATGCAATCCCAAATCATTGTGAAAGCTGTGGAATGATCTTTATAGCAGAAGATAAAGATCTGCAGGTCTTGATGTTTGCAGTGTTGTCTACAGATGAGAGGCTCTAGTGTGATATAAAACTAGCAGAGCAATGTATGGGGAGATCTCTGGACCCATGTGAGGTACAGGGCTGGTTCTAATTTTGTTACAGATTGTCATGTACTGTATGATGTCTGATTTTAATTTTCTACATTAATCATGGGATAACCCCTTTAAAATCTCTACTGATAGTCTGAGACTCGTATCTAGTTCCTAAGTTGAACAGTATACCTACATACTTGCCTAAACTGTTACACACTAATAGTTTTCATTTATTTTTGGCATCAAAAACTCTGAAGCTCCGAAGAAAACCAGATGATAAATGACCTTACATATAATACAATGAGATATAATTTTTAATATTTTATGATTACAGGACTTACATATCACGGGTGCGCTTGTATGCAGTGTCTACCAGCTTCTTTGCCTTCTGGACTGAGCTGAGAATAAGATTATTATCCAGCTCCTCCACTCCATCTGAGTAGTAGAAATAAATGGACAATAAGTCAGTGATGACGAGAAAAAAGTCAACACCTTGTATAAGGCCCTTTTACACTGCCTGATGTTAGGGCAGGTTATTGCTAGAGATAATCTGCAGGTATAAAGGTTCATCGGGTTATAGGATCGTTGGTGTGGACACCAAAATCATTTTGACTTTGGTCAGTATGTTTGGGGAAATTGAAAATATGTTAGAAAATATAGTATCTATCTATCTATCTATCTATCTAGTGTCTGTGTGTCCGTCTGTCCATCCATCTATCCATCGTAAATATCTTTGAGATGAACACCCCACATTACATTGAAAAATGCTCTTCTAGATGGATTATGCTATCAAAGAATATGGTCAGTCTGCATGAGGGAACAAAAATATGTCACAGAGAATGTAGGCTATCTATTTAGATATCTTTCTCCTATCTATCTATCTATCTATCTATCTATCTATCTATCGTAATCTTTGACATGGACCACCCAACATTGGAAGCCATGGAAAATGCTCTTCTAGTTAGATTATGCTATCAAAGACTATGGTTTTGAGGGAACTAAAATATGTCAGAAAATGTAGTTTGTCTATCGATTTAGATATATTTCTCCTATCTAGTTATCTATCTCATATCTATCTATCTATCTATCTATCTAAAATCGAAAAAGATAAGCGTCAGACTCAACAAACATTAGGTGCTAATCATCTCAAGATCACCGACCAGGATCCAGAAACTTGAAAAAATTGAGAAAAAAAGCAGCTCTAGAAGATCTATCTACAGGTATCTATCGTAATCATTGACCACCCAACATTGGAACCCATGAAAAATGCTCCTTTAGATGGATTATCCTATCAAAGACAATGGTCAGTCTGCATGAGGGAACTAAAATATAGTCTATCTATATCTATCTATCACAACATGTGCTGTTGAATTCCACACTATATAAGCTATTATATTAGAAGATATTCATCAAGAAGCAACATATTCTGAAGAAGAAGGTCATTTTGGAGGTCAATCAAAAAGCGACATTAAAATATTGGTGAATTACCATAAAAAGAAGGTGTAACGATCTGCAGCGATCCAAGAACCAGGAGACAACAAAGTGTCTTAATGGAAGGCATCTTCTTGCTCCTAGAATGACATTTTTTTAAGATGAATTAAATATATTATCAGACATATAAATAACACAACAAAATCGTGAAGTCTGGTGTAAGCAAGCTGAGCTTGTTCTTCTGCTGTAGCACTATGAGTTGACGTTTCTCATCTATGATAAACCCTGGAACAGGAGCTGTCTCACCTTCTCTCTTTTGGATGCAAGTCCCTGACAGTAAGATGACTTTATAAAGGCTAGCTTGAAGGAAGGGCCATTTGATATAATCAATTCTAGGAGGAAGTCATGTATTGAACTGTTACATTAGCACAATTGCAAAAGCAAAGTGCCTTAAGCAATGCAAACTGAAACAATAGTGAAACCAATGTATGCATTAGGGTACTTTCACACTTGTGGAAGAGGATTCTGACAGGCAGTTTCGTCACCAGACGGATCCGGATCTGACATATGCATTGAAATACCGGATCCGTCTCCCCGGTGTCATCCGGAACAAAACTCATCCGTTCTTAATTTTTTCAGAGATTTAAAGGTCTGCGCATGCACTGGACCGGAAGAACAGATCCATCAATGCGGCATTTTTAATGCCGGATCTGGCACTAATACATTTCAATGAAAATGAATGCTGGCATTCCGGCAAGTGTTCAGGATTTTTTGGCCGGAGAGAAAAATACAGCATGCTGTGGTATTTTCTCCGGCCAAAAAACTTAAGAGGGACTGAACTGAAGGCATCCTGATGCATACTGAACGGAAGGCTCTCCATTCAGAATGCATTAGGATAAAACTGATACATTTTTCCGGTATTTAGCCCCTAGGACGGAACTCTATGCCGGAAAAGAAAAATGCCAGTGTGAAAGTACCCTTACATAACATTCTGCATTAATATCTTATTAATCGCCATGACCAGAACTATGTGTGTGTCTATATAAATATATTATTTTTTTTTTTTTTTTTTTTATTTGTATTTTTTGTTTTTCTTTAAGCTTAGAAGGTCATACCTTTGTTTTATTCCGAATCAGTTATTTAACTAGTTTAAGACTGGTCCGTTTACCCCACTTAAGCCATTTTTATTTTTATGTCATTTTAATTTCAGAATTTTTCTTTATAATATTTTATACCTAGAAAAATATTTTAAAAAATCTGGGAAAAATTGTACGTTTTTCATTTTTTTACATTTACAAAGTGCCACTAAAATACTTTGTCTTCTTTCCGTAATATTTTGATATAGGTGGATACATGGTTTATGATATCTGTGGGCGGAGCTAGAAGCTGTTTTGTAGTGCGATGGTGATTTTCTATGATGTCCTTGCAGTGATAAATATGAACAGCCCAGGCATTTAAATTCTATGGGTAGCCCAGGAGTAGTACAACTAGTTATACGCTTGAGTTAGCTATCTGTCAAATTATGCTTGTTCCATCTATACTTATTCCTTTCCACTCTCCCATTTACAGTACAAGCATGTTTGATTCCCACAGAACAGCCCTGTTGCCCCCTCTCCATTCATCCTCCACCCAGATGTGATAGCCATCAGCCGCCTCACCAGGCCAGACAGGGATAAGGAGTAATGTGAGTAACGAAAACAGTACAGTGCTGCAGAATATGTAAGTGCTATACAAAAAAATTGGTGTTCGCTGTGCTGGAGTAGGGATGCGCCTAATTCATTAAGAGGCAGATGGTCACACAAATCAGAGGATAAGTCATCAGTTACAAAGAGTCAGATAACCCTTTTAAGACCAGCGATTTTCATTTTTTTCATTTTCATTTTTTACTCCCAGTCTTCCCAAAGTCATAAATTTTTTATGTTCCATTCACATGGCCATATAAGGCCCCTTTCACACGGGCGTTGCAGGGAAAATGTGTGGGTGCGTTGCGGAAACAGCCGCGATTTTTCCGCGCGAGTGCAAAACATTGTAATGCGTTTGCACTCGCGTGAGAAAAATTGTGCGTGTTTGGTACCCAGGATCGATGTTCTGTAGATTGTATTATTTTCCCTTATAACATGGTTATAAGGGAAAATAATAGCATTCTGAATACAGAATGCATAGTATAATAGTGCTGGAAGGGTTTAAAAAAATAATAAAAAAATGTTTAACTCACCTTAGTCCACTTAGTCCAGGCATCTCCTTCTGTCTTGATCTTAGCTTTTTGTAGCAACAAGGACCTTTGGTGACGTTCACCATGGTCACCATGGTAAAAGATCATGTGATGGATCATGTGATGACCGGAGTGACATCATCACAGGTCCTGTTCATGTAATTAATGCTCACCCCAGGTCCTGTTCAGCAAAGGAGACAGAAGGAGATGCCGGGCTACGCGAACAAGTGGACTAAGGTGAGTTAAATAATTTATTTTATTTTTGTTAACCCCTCCAGCGCTATTTTACTATGCATTCTGTATTCAGAATGCTATTATTTTCCCTTATAACCATGTTATAAGGGAAAATAATAATGATCGGGTCTCCATCCCGATCGTCTCCTAGCAACCGTGCGTGAAAATCGCACCACATCCGCACTTGCTTGCGGATGCTTGCGATTTTCACGCAACCCTATTCACTTCTATGGGGCCTGCGTTGCGTGGATTATCGCACCGCAACGCACAAAGAGGAGCATGCTGCTATTTTCACGCAACGCATAAGTGATGTGTGAAAATCACCGCTCATGTGAACAGCCCCATAGAAATGAATGGGTCGGTATTTAGTGCGGGTGCAATGCGTTCAACTCACGCATCGCATCCGCGCGGAATACTCGCCTGTGTGAAAGGGGCCTAAGGGTTTGTTTTTTTGCGGGACAAGTTGTACACGGTTGCATACCATGTAGTGGGAAGCAGGATTTTTTTTAAAATGGAGTAGAATTATAAAAATAAAAAAAAAACATTATTCCAACACAGTTTTACGGTTTTTTTTCAGTGTTTCCTATACGGTAAAACTGACCTGTTATTTCCATTCTCCGGGTCAGTATGATTACGATACCACATATGTGTAGTTTTCCTTGCGTTTTAATACTGAAAAAAAATAAAAACTTTGGAAAAAGCAATTTTTTTTCTTTGTATCGACATATTCTGACTCCCATAGCTTTTTTTTATTTTTATGTGCATGGAGCTGTGTGGGGGCAAATTTTTTGCACGGCATCTTGTATTCAGAATGCTATTATTTTCTCCTTATAACCATGTTATAAGGAAAAATAATACAGTAAATTGACTTTAATGCATCTGCACATTCTTGCGATTTTCACGCATTCCCATTCATTTCTATGGGGCCTGCGTTGTGTGAAAAATGCAGAATATAGAACCTGCTGCGATTTACACGCAACGCACAAGTGATGCGTGAAAATCAACGCTCATCTGAACAGCCCCATTGAAGTGAATGGGTCCGGATTCAGTGCGGGTGCAATGCGTTCCCCTCGAGAGGTAAACGGGCTACACATGTGTTCACCAGTACTGAGTACAAAAGGCAGGCACACTGATGAGTGAGGAAATTCAAACCACAGGGGATTCTATGACAACAGAGTAATAAGTATATGGAGATTTGACCTTAAATGGGCATTGTTTCATGGAATTTAACCCCTTTGTTGCTGGAACAGTTTTCACAGGAATTATAAAATTATCCCCATGCTCAGGCTCGGACTGGCACACAGGAGAACAGATGAATCCCCCAGTGGGCCTCTGAGAAAGGTGGGCCCTTAGCCCCCAAACCCTGCATAAGGTGCACATGGCACAGACTGACTGCACTTCATGCAGACAGGCAACATACAGAATCTTAACTAGCTTAATAGTCGCATAAAAACAGCGTAGATTATTTAACAAACTACCCAGTTCATTATTATAGACACCCTGGGTGACTGAGGGGACTTATAGGTAACAGTAGACAGGATCCCCTTTCCCTGAAAGAACCCCCATAATAATCAATCGTCTTGTGGCCTATTTCTGCTGCTGTCACTGTGTGAGCAGATAATATTTGCTTGTAGCTTTACAGTGGGCCCCCAGAATATATTATTTTACTGGTGGCCCTAATCACCCCAGTCTGACACTGCCCATGCCCATATATTTCCTAGAAGTAGACACCTGGCACAATGTGAAAATGCCACCCAGCTAAAAATGTGACCCAAGCTGAGCCTGAGACACACAACTTGTAAGAACTTGTTTAGAGATATCTGATGGCAGCACTTGTCTCAGTCTGTGGATAATGCCTAGGTGCTGAGTTATGATTCAGGTCCTTACTGTCAAGGGACCCGCTAATATGCCTTCACTATCTGATTGGTGGGGATTCAACTGCTTGTACCCCCGCCAATGTTCTACAGTAGTGTCTGTGCTAGAACTTCACAGCTTTGTCCACGATGGACAGACCTGTGTCATTTCAGTGCTGACGCTACTGCAGAACAGATAAACAGTGGGGGCACTGTCGGACTGGGGTACCTAGGGCCCACCAGTAAAATTTATTTTGGGGGCCACCATAAGATACATTTAAATATAATAAATAATCTAACAAGTTTTGTATATTGAACATCGGCTGACTGAGGTCCTGTACATTGAATCTAGGTATGTAGTGCAGTAAATCTACTGTGTTATGTGCCACTTGTGCAGGGGGTGGGAGACTAGGGACCCACCTTGCTCAGGGGCCCACCGGGGGATTGCCCTGTACCCCTGTGGGCCAGTCCCAGCCTGAGCCTGGGTGCAGGGTGTCGGATTCCCACCATCATTGAAGAGGATGGAAACTGAGCTCTGGTAATGCAGCATGGCCACTACGCTTTGAATGGAGCTGTGCTTCCTGTTCCATTCAAAGTGTGAGTTTCAGCACCAGAGGATGTAGGGAACAGCGGATCAGTGGGGGTGCAGGGTGTTGGAATCTCACTGATCAGATATTAATGACCTATTCTGAGGGTTCGGTTCACTGTGACAGTGCTGGCTGTGTAGGCTGGCTGCATGCCCTCTCACGTACTGGCGGCAGGCTGACACCTGTGTATGCTGGTTGCTTGGGGCTATGTGCTGGCTGGGGTGTGTGAACTGTGGCCTGTGTTTGTGACTTCTATGTCTGCATCTGTGGTTCCGGTCACCGATGCCGTGCAGGCTGGCTGCGGCCTTGTGTGTGAACTGTGGCTGTATCATTTGTTCTATGGTTCTGGTTATCCTGGTTCTGATGGGGTTAACATTCCCTGTTCTGTTCCTGGGTGTGGCTTATCAGGTGCCCTTTAGGCAGCTATATCTATACCTTGTTTGTGGTGTCGCCTGGTAATGCATTGTTGTTGCTTTGTCTGTTCTTTTGTACCTGTCCTGTGATGATGTTGGTGTTGTTATCCTTGTCTGATCTTCTGTACCTGTTCTGTGCCTTGATCTACTCTGTCCATGTTTAGGCTAGCAGTGCTCTAACTGCATCTGATAGCCTGGCAGTGATAAACTGCTTTCGATCCTGCCTATTCCATGTCTAGCCTGGCAGTGCCTACTGCTTCTGATCTAGTCTGTTCCTTTTCTGTCCTGCAGTGCCTTACTGCTTCTGTTCCTGTGCTTGTCCTGCCTTCATGAGAGGGCTCCTGGGTTTCCCAGAGGGAGGATCTCTAGTCTAAGTGTAGCTCTGCCTGAGACCGCCATGCTTTCATTCCGCTTAGGGTCCAGGCACCTGCTTCTGTGCTGGTTCCCGTTTGTCTTGTTGTCTGATCCATGTCCTGAGTTTGTTTGGGTTCCAGTTGTGTTGTCTGTTTCCGCTGGTGGTTTCACCAGCGTAGTTCTCTGCAGGTAGGGGCCAAGTGTAACGGGACCTTCCTGGAGGTGCGACCAGTGAGCCCTCAGCCCAGTTGATCCCCAACACCAGGGGCTCTGTGAAGAACGTGGCTCACTGACTCTCCGCCCTCTGGGTTTTGCCTCTGCTCTGCCGATGCACTCGGTTCTTTGGTAGTGCTACCACTATTGCCTAACCGGCATGTCTCTACTGTCATGTTCATTTATTAGATTGTAATAAATTACTCTATTGGTCCCTGGTTTGTTTCTGCCTGTGTCCTGTTTGCAAGACGTCCCGGAGGTCTGCCTTTGGGCCTCTGGTACGTGACAGAAATAAACATACTCACCTGCTCCCTGATCCTCTGCTCCAGCTCCCTGCAATCTCCTGGTGCCCTCCTAGTGGGATAGGGTCAAGTGCGACACTGCAGCCAGAGGATGTAGGGAACAGCGGATCAGTGGGGGTGCAGGGTGTTGGAATCTCGCTGATCAGATATTAATGACCTATTCTGAGGGTTCGGTTCACTGTGACAGTGCTGGCTGTGTAGGCTGGCTGCATGCCCTCTCACGTACTGGCGGCAGGCTGACACCTGTGTATGCTGGTTGCTTGGGGCTATGTGCTGGCTGGGGTGTGTGAACTGTGGCCTGTGTTTGTGACTTCTATGTCTGCATCTGTGGTTCCGGTCACCGATGCCGTGCAGGCTGGCTGCGGCCTTGTGTGTGAACTGTGGCTGTATCATTTGTTCTATGGTTCTGGTTATCCTGGTTCTGATGGGGTTAACATTCCCTGTTCTGTTCCTGGGTGTGGCTTATCAGGTGCCCTTTAGGCAGCTATATCTATACCTTGTTTGTGGTGTCGCCTGGTAATGCATTGTTGTTGCTTTGTCTGTTCTTTTGTACCTGTCCTGTGATGATGTTGGTGTTGTTATCCTTGTCTGATCTTCTGTACCTGTTCTGTGCCTTGATCTACTCTGTCCATATTTAGGCTAGCAGTGCTCTAACTGCATCTGATAGCCTGGCAGTGATAAACTGCTTTCGATCCTGCCTATTCCATGTCTAGCCTGGCAGTGCCTACTGCTTCTGATCTAGTCTGTTCCTTTTCTGTCCTGCAGTGCCTTACTGCTTCTGTTCCTGTGCTTGTCCTGCCTTCATGAGAGGGCTCCTGGGTTTCCCAGAGGGAGGATCTCTAGTCTAAGTGTAGCTCTGCCTGAGACCGCCATGCTTTCATTCCGCTTAGGGTCCAGGCACCTGCTTCTGTGCTGGTTCCCGTTTGTCTTGTTGTCTGATCCATGTCCTGAGTTTGTTTGGGTTCCAGTTGTGTTGTCTGTTTCCGCTGGTGGTTTCACCAGCGTAGTTCTCTGCAGGTAGGGGCCAAGTGTAACGGGACCTTCCTGGAGGTGCGACCAGTGAGCCCTCAGCCCAGTTGATCCCCAACACCAGGGGCTCTGTGAAGAACGTGGCTCACTGACTCTCCGCCCTCTGGGTTTTGCCTCTGCTCTGCCGATGCACTCGGTTCTTTGGTAGTGCTACCACTATTGCCTAACCGGCATGTCTCTACTGTCATGTTCATTTATTAGATTGTAATAAATTACTCTATTGGTCCCTGGTTTGTTTCTGCCTGTGTCCTGTTTGCAAGATGTCCCGGAGGTCTGCCTTTGGGCCTCTGGTACGTGACAGAAATAAACATACTCACCTGCTCCCTGATCCTCTGCTCCAGCTCCCTGCAATCTCCTGGTGCCCTCCTAGTGGGATAGGGTCAAGTGCGACACTGCAGCCAATGGCACTGGCCAATCCGCAAGTGGCACGTCACTGATGGATCACATACCACTTGGAAACACCTGTGATGCCAGTTATCTGGAAGTTTACAGGACACTGACTAGAATACCACAGAACAGAGCCAGGGACCCAGGGAGTGGGAATGGCATGGAGAAGATGACTATGTTTTTTCTTTTCAACAGGTACCACTGACTGGGCTTCATTTTTTGCTGGAAAATGCCTTTAAGGACATTTTACACAGTACAAACATTTAGTCCTCATCATCAGCCCATGTAAAATATCATAATACTTCTAACATCCAGATCTTCTCATTTTGTCAGGATGACACTAGTGAGCTCATCTCTGCTAGGTACTCATGTGTCTCTGCTCAAAAATAACTGTTTTGAAGACCTTGCATTATCCTGAAGTAAAAAAATCTACAGTATTTACCTGTTATTGTATTGCTGCCTAGCACTGTCTCCAGTGATAATATTTGTTACCAAACATCTAGACTGTAGAATAGAGGAACTGGCATGATAAGGGTTGACCAATTCCAAAGCAGTTCCTAAAACTAGATATTCTTATCTCTTTTTAAAGAAGCAGTGTAGTAAAAAGGAAATAAATAAAAAAAAAACTCAAGTTAATATGTAATACACCCAAAATGGTTGTGTAAGTTTGAGAGATGTTGTTACAGTTGAACAAATTTTGCATAACATTTTACATACCCACCCCTTTAGATTTTATTTTATGACTTTCATGTTACAATAATGGTGAAGGCAGTCAGATTATTTTTCGGAGACCCTTAGTGCTCCTCAAATACCTTTGCTAGGTTAAGTTTGTCCCTTATTTACAAAGACATCGGTTTTATAAAACCTGAAGATATTTTTCAATAAAAGAGAACAAGAGAAAAACTAACTTACAGTGACAAATATAGTCAGCAGTGACTAGCAGAAGATATCACCAGTTCATCATCAATACTGAAGTACTGATATGATATTATAGACCTAGAGTTGTCATTAGAAAAATCTGATTACTAACATACAGACATGTGTTGAACTGAGGCATTTAGGGTCCACCAGAATAACTTATTTTAGGGGCCCGCCTTCCATCTGTACAATAACTGCTTGCTCAGTACTAGTTTTGAAATGTCATTAAAATAACTTGAGCGGTTCTTTATGCACCTGTAGAGCCGCATGCCTTCTACATTGCTCAGATATTTACAAACCGGATTCCCAAAAAGTTGGGACACTAAACAAATTGTGAATAAAAACTGAATGCAATGATGTGGAGATGGCAAATGTCAATATTTTATTTGTAATAGAACGTAGATGACAGATCAAACGTTCAATCCGAGTAAATGTATCATTTTAAAGGAAAAATACGTTGATTCAAATTTTCACAGTGTCAACAAATCCCCAAAAAGTTGGGACAAGTAGCAATAAGAGGCTGGAAAAAGTAAATTTGAGCATAATGAAGAGCTGGAAGACCAATTAACACTAATTAGGTCAATTGGCAACATGATTGGGTATAAAAAGAGCTTCTCAGAGTGGCAGTGTCTCAGAAGCCAAGATGGGTAGAGGATCACCAATTCCCACAATGTTGCGCAGAAAGATAGTGGAGCAATATCAGAAAGGTGTTACCCAGCGAAAAATTGCAAAGACTTTGCATCTATCATCATCAACTGTGCATAAAATCATCCGAAGATTCAGAGAATCTGGAACAATCTCTGTGCGTAAGGGTCAAGGCCGTAAAACCATACTGGATGCCCGTGATCTCCGGGCCCTTAAACGACACTGCACCACAAACAGGAATGCTACTGTAAAGGAAATCACAGAATGGGCTCAGGAATACTTCCAGAAACCATTGTCAGTGAACACAATCCGCCATTGCCAGCTGAAACTCTACAGTGCAAAAAAGAAGCCATTTCTAAGCAAGATCCACAAGCTCAGGCGTTTTCACTGGGCCAGGGATCATTTTAAATGGAGTGTGGCAAAATGGAAGACTGTTCTGTGGTCAGACGAGTCATGATTCGAAGTTCTTTTTGGAAATCTGGGAAGCCATGTCATCCGGACCAAAGAGGACAAGGACAACCCAAGTTGTTATCAATGCTCAGTTCTGAAGCCTGCATCTCTGATGGTATGGGGTTGCATGAGTGCGTGTGGCATGGGCAGCTTGCATGTCTGGAAAGGCACCATCAATGCAGAAAAATATATTCAGGTTCTAGAACAACATATGCTCCCATCCAGACGTCATCTCTTTCAGGGAAGACCCTTTTTTCAACAAGATAATGCCAGACCACATTCTGCATCAATCACAACATCATGGCTGCGTAGGAGAAGGATCCGGGTACTGAAATGGCCAGTCTGCAGTCCAAATCTTTCACCTATAGAGAACATTTGGCGCATCATAAAGAGGAAGGTGCAACAGAGAAGGCCCAAGATGATTGATTGAACAGTTAGAGGCCTGTATTAGACAAGAATGGGAGAGCATTCCTATTTCTAAACTTGAGAAACTGGTCTCCTCAGTCCCCAGATGTCTGTTGAGTGTTGTAAGAAGAAGGGGAGATGCCACACAGTGGTGAAAATGGCCTTATACCAACTTTTTGGGGATTTGTTGACACCATGAAATTCTGATTCAACATATTTTTCCATTAAAATGGTACATTTTCTTAGTTTTAACTTTTGTTCCGTGATTTATGTTCTATTCTGAATAAAATATTAGAAGTTGGCACCTCCACATCATTGCATTCAGTTTTTATTCACGATTTGTATAGTGTCCCAACTTTTTTGGAATCCGGTTTGTATGATCAAATAAAGATTTTATTCAAATGAACAAAAAAAAGGAGCAGTCATCAGTTTTACAAAAATTTGCAAAGTGTAGATTGAAGATAAGAACCTACTAAAGGTTACTTCACATGGCTCGATGGAGCAGACGATTGTCGAAGGAAGTGCTCCTCTCCGACAACCGCTTGCTCGACCTCTGTATTTGCATGCAGCGATGTCCTCCACAGTATCGGGAGAGGTGATCACTAATGCCATCGCTTGTCCCAAGATTCATTGTTTGTGGGCAGCTGAGGCTGTTTAGATGGCACAATCTGCTGCTGGCAAACAATGATTTAGGTGTCCGCACCAACAATCCCATTACCCAATGAACGAACATTTTGCTACATCTTTACACCGGCAGATTATCGCTAATGTACAAACACTAGTTTGCAATAATCTGCCCGAACTTTGGAAGTGTAAAGGAGCCTTTACACACTATGGGGCAAATGTATTAATGTCCACTTAGACCATGTCATAAAATAAACCAGAATTTAGCAGATTTCTGGTGAATAATGTCACATCAAGTTTTAGATCTAAAAACCAATTCATTGCATCTAGCTTGCCTGTTTGGGCTTTTTTTCCCCTACAAATGGGCATGGCTTGGTATAAAAAAAAGCCATATCTTAGGATGGAACATGTCGTAAACCGGAACCAAAATTATGGCGCAAAGTAAGTCAACCAACGGTTTGTGTAAAGTTAGACAAAAGTGTCTGCACAACAGATATCATTAGTGTTGAGCAAGCATGCTCGGCTGAACACCTGTTCGGCTCGAGCATTGCTATCCTTGGCACATGGCGATACTCGGCCAAGTCTCTTCTCCGCACGCTTTGCGGCTGCTAAGCAGCCAATAAACATGCAGGTAAGTACTGCCATCACTATAATGCCAGTAGCCAAGTTGGCTACTGGCATTACAGTGATTGGCTGGCCGGAACGCGTCATCGGGTGCTATATAGCACCAGATGACGTGCGTTCCGCTCATTGTGAGTCAGGGAGAGCTGCGCTTAGGAAGAGACAGATAGTGTAGGGAGTGTGAATGCAATATATTCAATAGAAAAAACGTTTCAAAGACCCAAAAGTCCTTTTAAGGACTATTGTGTGTGGTGGCAGGCTGGCAGCAATAAAATTTAGCCAGCAAATTTTTTCTCCGATACTTTACAATACTTTTTCAATAGACGGTGTCTGCAGTGACTTCTGACATCTGTGCTGCAATACCTTCTGTGTGTCAGGGATATTGGGAAAAATATTACTGACAACAAATATATATATATACACTGCGTGCAGAATTATTAGGCAAATGAGTATTTTGACCACATCATCCTCTTTATGCATGTTGTCTTACTCCAAGCTGTATAGGCTCGAAAGCCTACTACCAATTAAGCATATTAGGTGATGTGCATCTCTGTAATGAGAAGGGGTGTGGTCTAATGACATCAACACCCTATATCAGGTGTGCATAATTATTAGGCAACTTCCTTTCCTTTGGCAAAATGGGTCAAAAGAAGGACTTGACAGGCTCAGAAAATTTAAAAATAGTGAGATATCTTGCAGAGGGATGCAGCACTCTTAAAATTGCAAAGCTTCTGAAGCGTGATTATCGAACAATCAAGCGTTTCATTCAAAATAGTCAACAGGGTCGCAAGAAGCGTGTGGAAAAACCAAGGCGCAAAATAACTGCCCATGAACTGAGAAAAGTCAAGCGTGCAGCTGCCAAGATGCCACTTGCCACCAGTTTGGCCATATTTCAGAGCTGCAACATCACTGGAGTGCCCAAAAGCACAAGGTGTGCAATACTCAGAGACATGGCCAAGGTAAGAAAGGCTGAAAGACGACCACCACTGAACAAGACACACAAGCTGAAACGTCAAGACTGGGCCAAGAAATATCTCAAGACTGATTTTTTTAAGGTTTTATGGACTGATGAAATGAGAGTGAGTCTTGATGGGCCAGGTGGCTGGATTGGTAAAGGGCAGAGAGCTCCAGTCCGACTCAGACGCCAGCAAGGTGGAGGTGGAGTACTGGTTTGGGCTGGTATTATCAAAGATGAGCTTGTGGGGCCTTTTCGGGTTGAGGATGGAGTCAAGCTCAACTCCCAGTCCTACTGCCAGTTTCTGGAAGACACCTTCTTCAAGCAGTGGTACAGGAAGAAGTCTGCATCCTTCAAGAAAAACATGATTTTCATGCAGGACAATGCTCCATCACACGCGTCCAAGTACTCCACAGCGTGGCTGGCAAGAAAGGGTATAAAAGAAAAAAATCTAATGACATGGCCTCCTTGTTCACCTGATCTGAACCCCATTGAGAACCTGTGGTCCATCATCAAATGTGAGATTTACAAGGAGGGAAAACAGTACACCTCTCTGAACAGTGTCTGGGAGGCTGTGGTTGCTGCTGCATGCAATGTTGATGGTGAACAGATCAAAACACTGACAGAATCCATGGATGGCAGGCTTTTGAGTGTCCTTGCAAAGAAAGGTGGCTATATTGGTCACTGATTTGTTTTTGTTTTGTTTTTGAATGTCAGAAATGTATATTTGTGAATGTTGAGATGTTATATTGGTTTCACTGGTAAAAATAAATAATTGAAATGGGTATATATTTGTTTTTTGTTAAGTTGCCTAATAATTATGCACAGTAATAGTCACCTGCACACACAGATATCCCCCTAAAATAGCTAAAACTAAAAACAAACTAAAAACTACTTCCAAAAATATTCAGCTTTGATATTAATGAGTTTTTTGGGTTCATTGAGAACATGGTTGTTGTTCAATAATAAAATTAATCCTCAAAAATACAACTTGCCTAATAATTCTGCACTCCCTGTATTATTTTCCATAATTTATTCACACTTTGCCTATAAACAGTGTCTGCAGTGAATTGTCACATATGCTCTGCAATAGCGTGTGTCAGGGCCAGATATTGGGAAAAATATTAGCGAAAACAATTATATTTTTTCCATAATTTATCCACACTTTGCCTCTAAACGGTGTCTGCAGTGAATTGTCACATCTGCACTGCAATAGTGTGTGACAGGGTCAGATATTGGGAAAAATATTAGCGAAAACAATTATATTTTTTCTATAATTTATCCACACTTTGCCTATAAACGGTGTCTGCAGTGAATTGTCACATCTGCGCTGCAATAGCGTGTGTCAGGGCCAGATATTGGGAAAAATATTACTGACAATAATTATATTTTTTCCATAATTTATCCACACTTTGCCTATAAACAGTGTCTGAAGTGAATTGTCACATCTGCGCTGCAATAGCGTGTGTCAGGGCCAGATATTGGGAAAAATATTAGCGAAAATAATTATATTTTTTCCATAATTTATCCACACTTTGCCTATAAACGGTGTTTGCAGTGAATTGTCACATCTACATTGCAATAGCGTGTGACAGGGCCAGATATTGGGAAAAATATTACTGACAACAATTATATTTTTTCTATAATTTATCCACACTTTGCCTATAAACGGTGTCTGCAGCCAATTGTCACATCTGCACTGCAATAGCGTGAGTGTGTGTCAGGGCCAGATATTGGTAAAAAATATTAGCGAAAACAATTATATTTTTTCCATTATTTATCCACACTTTGCCTATAAACGGTTCCTTATAACATATAACATTTAATATGAAGAAGGCGAGCATTAAGGGAGAGGGAAGTGGCCGTGATGCTGATGGTGCACGCAGAGGCTGTGGCCCTGGGCCCGGTGAAACTGTGTCTGCTGCCAGAGGACAAGAAAAACAATCATCCAAGATACTTAGCTTCATGTCCCAGTTTGCAGGGCGGTGCAGGACACCACTCTTGAAGTCAGCCCAGTGCAAGCAGGTGGTCGGTTGGATTGCAGCAGATAGTGCTTCCAGTCGGTTAAGCACCACCCTGTCTTCCACCAAGTCCAGTCTTAGTAGCCAGGAGTCTGGTCTACACAGTCCTTACCCTGATCCTCTTTTCTCCCAACATTTACAGTCTGGCCAAACAAGTGATCCCACACTCGGATATTCCGAGGACCTCTTTGCATCACCATGAATTGAATTGGCCCTCTCGCCAAGCACGCTTGAAGAGGGACCTGAGATGTTGTGCTCCGGTTCCCAACCTCTTGAGCATCCAGATTCACAAGAACATGACACTGTGGAACGGCAATTAGTGTTTAATGAGGTGGATGATGATGAGACACAGTTGCCAATAACTCAACCGCAATAACTGTCTCAAGAGGTTGAGGAAGAGGGTGACACACAGTTGTCAATCACTGAGTGTGACGGAATGAACCATCACTGGGGCTGCTGGAGAAGGGCTAGCCTCCTTCCTACAGACTATGGACCCAGAACTATGGAGACCCCCTCAGACCTTTTGGGGTTACAAGGAACTATGAACCCTAATTTATGTGTGGAATTTATATGCCACATATTTCCTATTGCCCATTAAAAAGGCATGGTGTGGATTCAGCAACACAAAAAGGGTTAACTCTGCACTTAGACTCCCACTGATTGTGTTAGTGATGGGATTAAGATAGCTGACTATAAGAGCAGCCGACTCCTAGATGAGTAGATCCCCCTATGATACACTCAGGAGATAATCCCATCACATGTGTCTCCTCTCTCCCTATTCATTCATTAGGGAGGGGGTGAAGATGTCTGTTTGCATGTTGTTCATGGTTGATTGCGTTATGTTGTTAGACTTCTTGAACTGTATATATACTGAGTTAATCTTCAATAAAGAGAGTTCCTGTTTTACCCTTCATCACGTTGAGGCACTGGGGATTGCTATACACTGAAGATTTGCTATACTCCCCTGGCTATAGTTACTAGCTCTTGTAAGAGCTGTTCCTGTTCCTGGTTCCTGTGGTGGTTACGGTGTTGAGTGGAGTGCTTGGAGTCCTCGGGAAGCACTAAGAGCATCCATCAACGGAGATACCCGGTCGGGGTGCCAGGAGATCCATTACACTGAGGTTGTGGTTAGGTCAACAAATCAGGAGGATGATCAAAGTGAGAAAGTGCAAGAGGTGCTGGACGACTAGGTCACTGACCCAACCTAGGAAGGTGGCAACAAGCCGAGTGAGGAGAGAGGGGGAGGGATCTGCAACACTGCAACAGGCTGGAAGAGGCAGTGGGGTGGCAAAAGTTAGAAGGTGGGCACCACCAAACAGGCCTGCCACTGTTCCACGGAGCACCCCCTTGCGTAAATCTCCCTTGCCAAGGGGTAGGTGTTCGGCAGTATGGTGCTTTTTTGAGGAAAGTGCAGCCGACAAAAGAATAGTAGTTTGCATCCTGTGCCACACCAAAATGACCCGGGGCGTGAACACTAGGAACCTCACCACCACCAGCATGATCCGCCACATGTCATCAAAGCACCCTAATTGGTGGGCCGAACGCCTGGGTCCACAATCTGTGTCTGCGGGTCACATCACTGCCCCCTCTTCCCCTGTGTTACATGCTGGCCAATCCCCTGTCCAAGACGCAGGCCCGGATGCCTCCCGTCCTGCACCTGGACCTTTGCATGCACAATCAGCGACCACATCCACTTCCATGTCCCAATGCAGCCTCCAAATGTCATTACCCCAGGCATTTGAACGCAAGCACAAATACCCAGCCACCCACCCACAGGCCATAACACTAAATGCACAGCTTTCCAAATTACTAGCCCTGGAAATGTTGCCATTTAGGCTTGCGGACACTGAGGCCTTCCGCAGCCTGATGTCGGTGGCCATCCCTTGTTATGCAGTCACCAGCCACCACTATTTTTCAAGGTGTGCCATGCCAGCCTTACACCAACATGTGTCCCTAAACATCACACATGCCCTGACCAATGCAGTTACTGGGAAGGTCCACTTAATCACGGACACATGGACAAGTGTTTTCGGCCAGGGACACTACATTTCGCTGAAGGCACACTGGGTGAATGCTGTGGAGGCCGGGAGTGACTCGTACCCTGGGAAGACACAGGTGCTACCGACGCCAAGGATTGCGGGCCCCAATTCCATCAGGGTTTCCACCACCAGCTACGTTAGTGGCTCCAACCCCCACTTCTCCTCCTCTGCCACTTCCACCTCCGAAGTATCCATGTGCAGCTCCAATCAGTCATCAGTCGGTAGCTGGAAGCAGTGTAGCACAGCAGTGGGGAAGCAGCAACAGGCCGTGCTGAAACTGATCTGCCTAGGTGACAAACAGCACACGGCTGCAGAGCTGTGGCAGGAGATAAGAGACCAGACTGAGCTGTGACTCTCGCCACTCAACCTAAAACCAGGCATGGTTGTGTCTGCTAATGGCCGTAACTTGGTAGCGGCTTTGGAGCTGGGCAACCTTAGACGCGTCCCATGCCCTGCCCACATATTCAACCTTGTGGTTCAGCACTTTCTAAAAATAAACCCCAATTTGCCTGAGCTACTGGTGAGGGAGGGGGACGCGTGTTTGCACATTTCCACAAGTTACCGACAACTTCAGTCAGTCTGTCTACGCTGCAGCAGCGCTTGAAATTACCAGCTCACCGGCTGTTGTGCGACGTGAACACACGCTGGTTCCACATGTTGGCCAGGCTTTGTGAGCAGCAGAGGGCAGTTGTGGAATACCAGCTGCAACATGGTCGTCGCCTTTCCAGTCAGCTTCCGCTATTCACAAGCGAGGAGTAGGCATGGATGTCTGACCACTGTGAGGTTATAGGCAACTTTGAGGAATCAACACAGATGGTGAGCGGCGATAACGCTTCTGTGTCTTCTCAAACGCTCACTGCTCACAATTAAGGACGATGCTATCCATGTGGAAGAGGTGGAAATGGGGGAAGACATTACACAGGTTCATGATAGCCAGACCATCCTCACTTCATCTTCTCACCGCAAATTGAAGGCTGAAGAGGAGGAGGAGCAGGAGAATGTTGCCTTAGCTACAGAGGGTAGTACCCATGGAAATGTAATTCCATCTGTTCTGCGTGGGTGGGCAGAAGAGGAGGTAGATGATGAGGAGATTGGGAGTGATCCTCCTGATGACGACAGCGAAGTCTCGCCTGTTGGTGCTATGGCACACATGGCTGACTTTATTTTAGGATGCCTTTCCAGCCACCCGCGCATTATGCATATTTTAAACAACATGGATTACTGGTTGTTCACCCTTCTCGACCCCCGCTACAAAGAGAACTTCTCATCTCTTATTCCTCTGGTGGAGAGGACGAGCAAAATAGTGCAATACCAGAGGATCCTTGTTGGAAAATTGCTCCAAAATTTTCCATCTGACAACGCTGGCGGCAGAGTCCGTACTTCCTTGGCCAACCGAGGAGGGGAGACAAGGGGAACACACAGCAGTTCCAACAGAGGCAGGGCAACACTCTACAAAGACTGGGACAGTTTCATGACACCCCGCCAGCACCCTCACCCTGATGTGCGGCCTACTGCCACAAGAAGAGAAACATTTTGGAAGATGGTGAAGGAGTACATAGCAGACCATCCTCAATGATCCCTCAGTGCCTTACAACTACTGGGTGTCCAAGCTGGACAAGTGGCACAAACTTGCGCTCTATGCCAGCATTTGTCTGAGCGTGTATTTAGTGCAGCTGGTGGCATTATAACAGATATGTGTATCCGCCTGTCAACTGAAAATGCTGAACAAGGCCTGCATTGACCATGACTTCTCGATTCGACCAGAGGAATGCTGATGAACATAAAGGCACTTTACATGTGTTGTTTTTAATGTAGTTAATAGACTGTATTCCCATACACCCCTTCCACGACAAACAAGGGTATATGGTTGAATCTTCCTTTTCTCATCCTCCTCCTTCTCTTCCGTCATATCAACATGCATTGCTTATTCTTCACATATGATGCCCTCGCATAGATGTCCTTTGAATAGAATTTTTTAGGGGGTCTGCTCACCAGCATGCCCTCACATATAATTTTTTAGAGGGTCCGCTCACCAGCAGGCCCTCACGTATAATTTTTTACAGGGTCCGCTCACAAGCACATATTATTTTTTTAGAGGGTCCGCTCACCAGCAGGCCCTCACATATCATTTTTTTAGATCAGTGGTTCTCAACCTTAATAAAGCCGTGACCCCTTAATACAGTTCCTCATGTTGTGGTGACCCCCAACCATTACATTTTGTTCCTTGCTACGTCATAAATAATTTTGCTACTGTTATGAATTGTAATGTAAATATCTGATATGCAGGATGTATGCCAGTCTATTACAAGGTGTTAGGTAGTTCTGTAATTGGCGCTGTGTTGTGGGTGATCTGTGGAGGGCGCTATGTTGTGGGTGATCTGTGGAGGGCGCTGTGTTGTGGGGGATCTGTGGAGGACGCTGTTATATGGGGGATCTGTGGAGGACGCTGTTATGGGGGATCCGTGGAGGACACTGTTATGGGGGATCTGTGGAGGACGCTGTTATGGGGGATCTGTGGAGGACGCTGTTATGGGGGATCTGTGGAGGACGCTGTTATGGGGGATCTGTGGAGGACGCTGTTATGGGGGATCTGTGGAGGACACTTATGGGGGACCTGTGGATGGCACTGTTATGGGGTGGATCTGTGGAGTATGCTGTTATAGGGGATGTGTGCTATGACACATAGGGCCATGAGGGGGGCCAGCATAAGACATATAGCATCTTATGCTGGTTCCCCTCATGGCCCTATGTGTCCCCTCATGTGTCCTAAACTGCGCACATATCTGTCTTTGCGTGTAAAGTATGTTACTCCGGTGTGAAACAATCTCTCTCCTATTTGTAGCGTTATACTACCCTACCTCGTGAGATTTCCCTACCTCCTGACTTCCTGTCGCACTGCTAATGACTTGAGGAGGCGTTCCTGAGTTTTGATGATCTGCGCATGCGCAAACCGTCAGTTTATGGAAAATCTCAGCGGAGTTCAGCTTTAAACCGGGACACTGCGCATGCGCAGGAGAGAGCGCGGCTAACTCCGGCCGGCGCATGCGCAGTGTTCCGGTGTAAAGCTGAACTCCGCTGAGATTTTCCATAAACTGTCGGTTTGCGCATGCGCAGATCGTCAAAACTTAGGAACGCCTCCTCACGTTATTAGCAGTGCAACGGGAAGTCAGGAGGTAGGGAAATCTCACGAAGTAGGGTAATGTAACGCTACAATCGTGCAGCCCTAATAGGAAGCCTCAGGCGACCCCCCGGAAAGGGCCGATCGACCCCCAGGTTGAGAACCGTTGTTTTAGAGGGTCCGCTCACCAGCAGACCCTCACATCAAATTTTTTACAGGGTCCGCTCACCAGCACATATCATTTTTTACAGGGTCCGCTCATCAGCAGGCCCTCAAATCAAATTTTTTACAGGGTCCCCTCACCAGCAGGCCCTTACATATTTTTTACAGGGTCTGCTCACCTTCAGGCCTGCAACTTAAATCTTTTATTTTTTTTAAAGGCTTTATTTTTCCATTTTCACAGAAAAGTAAACCCCCTCAACACAATGTAACCTCAAACATCACATTCAATTGACAGGCAAAATTATAGGATTACATATAGATGATGCATCTTCATGTATAAAGGACGTTAACACAATTCACATCCATCATAAAACAGAGTTGTTGTCATAGAGCAGAGTTATTTAATTAGAACCTGTCCCCATTCAAACACACATTCATAACGGCAGTGAGCTAGACCTCTCTTAACTCCTCCAGCCCAATTACACTGTAACAGAGTTTGCACTCAACCAAATATCCCAGATCTTCTCAAATTTTTCCGGTACACCCCTAGCCTCATAAGTTAGCTTATATACTGAAAGCGTAGCGTTAATAAGCTGAATCCAATGAGACAGTGTTGGTTTTTTAGGGGGCTTCCAATTCAGCAGAATTGACTTCCTCGCATAAAACATTAGTAACCTATAAAGGATTTTAGCATGCTTAGATGGAACAATATCGTTGACAAGACCCAACAGGCTAACCTCAGGTGCCACAACTGCTGGGAGCCCCAGACGAGCATTAATATACCCATGCACCTCCACCCAGAATTCAGCAATGACAGGGCACTCCCGTACCATGTGCAAAAAAGTTCCCTTGTCATTATTACATCTTGTACATATATCTGAAGTAAGTTTATGCATGCGTACCAATCTCACTGGGGTATAGTAGACTCTGTGTAAACATTTAGTCTGAATCAGCTGATCCCGTGCACAAATCACCGTTCCCTTCCAGGAGGCTGACAGCTCTTTCTCATGATAATCTTCCAATGCAGGAATATCAGCCTTCCACTTAAGAAAAGCCCTTGCCATCAGTGGGGGTCAGGAGGATAGAAGGAAACCGTAGAAAGATGACACCATTTTGGTATGGACTGCCCGTCTGGCAATTTTCTCTACTGCACTGTATTCTAGCCTCAAAGGACCTGACCCAAACTGGAATTCGCAAGCATGTCTCAGTTGAAAAAATCTAAAGAGAGACGCTTGTGTTAAGTTGTATTCCGCCTGTAGGGCTGAGAACGTTTTAACCCCCCCCCCCCCTCAAAGACCTGAGTGAGATACTTAATGCCTCTTCGCGGCCAGAACTCAAAGTCAGGCAGAGAATTTAGTTCCGCCAGTTTGGAATTACCCCACAAAGGGATCACTGGGGATAATATATTGCTTTCCCCTCCATCCTCCTTCACCACCACAAAGGCATTCCATGCATTGATCACCCCCGCCATTAGTGTAGTGAGATGCTTCACCGGGTATTTCCCTGCTCTATACACTGAGTTTGTCATAGCCTCATAAGAGCCCATGAGGGCCGCCTCCAATACCACCGCCGGGTTATAAGGGTCTGCCTTAATCCACCAGGCCGCATAGCTTAGTTGTGTCGCTACGTAATATAAATACATATCCGGAGGTGCCAGGCCCCCTCTCTCATTAGTAGCTTTCAAAGTATCCCTAGCTATGCGGGGAATGGACTTATGCCATAAAAAGGGCGTTAGTAAGCGATCTAGGGTTTGAAAATTAGATTTCAGCATAGTCAAGGGGGCCGCCCTATATATGTATAGTAACTTAGGAAGAAGGCTGATTTTAAATATATTGATGCGTCCTATGAGAGATAGCGGTAATGCCTCCCAAGCTTTCAGTTTTTGCGAGATGTATTTAACTACCGGATCTATATTCAGAGCAACAAATTTAGTGACATCTTTATGTATAACTATCCCCAGGTATGTGAAGTTATGCACCACCTGAAGTGATGACCTGGATAAAACGCTCTGAGGGGGAAACTCATCAACTAAATATAGTACCAACTCAAATCTTTTACGGGGTCAGTTCATCTGCAGGCCCAAACCTAAAATCTTTTACAGAGTCAGCTCACCCCGAGGACTGCAACTCAAATCTTTTACTGGGGTCAGCTCACCTGCAGGCCCGTAAATCAAATCTTTTACAGGGTCAACTCACCTGCAGGCCTGCAACTCAATGTAAATGAGGCCCTCCTTTATATGATAAACAGGTTGTATCGGAGTGCCTCTTCCTTGTAATTTTTGGCAGCACTTGCACTTCATATATAAGTAAATATACAGGAAAGAATGTTTTCAATTTTTCCTATAAAATCGATTCTTTTTACTTTGGTTTTGTGCATAAAACCTTAATTAGATTGTGGGCCTAGGGGGGCGGAGCCTGACCTCGCTTCATGGCGGTTGCTTCTGAATAGAGCTCCCGTCACCAAGCTCTCCATAAGCCTGTCTATAGCACGTTTTGCCTAACATGGTGAAGATCCAACCTAAGGATTTTGCGGAGAAGATGTCCAGCGTGAGTAAAGTCGCCAAGCAGGACAAATCTATGGAGAAATACCTGAGCAAACCGAGACTTCGCTCAGACACCGTGCAGCCCAAGATGGCGCAGGCGGGCGCGAAGCGGAGAGACGGTGGGGCCGGTGGCCTGTTTGATAGCTCGGACGCAGATGAGGATTATATCTCGCCCTCTTCAGGAGCAGTGGCCGATCCTCCGCTGACTGCTGCTTATCTGGACTTAGCCTTGAGCAAGGCATTAGCCCCGTTAGCTGAAGACCTCTCCCTCATTAAAGCTGACATCCGCCATATTGGGGACAGGGTTGAAACCCTGGAGCAGCAGAGCGAGGACCAGCAAGTTCTTAACACTGCGGTCAGACAATCATTATCATTATGTCAAACGGCTCTTAATGACTCTATTGCGATGATAGAAGATCAAGAAAATAGGAGCCGGAGAAAGAACTTACGGATAAGAGGCTTTCTGGAAGCATCCGATAAGGAAAATCTGTTCAGCATTATGAGGGAACTATTCTCCTTCTTGGTAGGCGCTGACCGGGCCACATCCATAACGGTGGAACGTGTGCATCGCTCCCTCCGACCCAAGCCCCTACCCTCGGAGAACCCGAGGGATATCATTTGTGGGCTGCTCAGCTTTAGGGACACGGAGGCTTTGCTGAAGAAAGCGCGAGACCTTCCTGATGTTTTTATAGGCAGCACAGAAGTCCAAGTGTTTCAGGATATCTCGCCCACCACGCTGCAGAAGAGAAGGGTGCTGAAACCCCTAACAGTGGCATTGAGGGAAGCTGGGATCAACTACCGCTGGTTATTCCCTTTCGGGCTCCTGGTCTCTGCTAGGAACAAGAGATTCACCATACGCACCCCGAGCGATCTGGAGCAGATTTGGGAACCCTTAGGGATCGTCCCGATTAAACTTCCGTCATGGCTTCCTGTATCCATACTACCCGAATCACCTGCTGTCAAGGTTCCATCTGGCTGGTCCACCGTCAGGAGACCAAAGATCCATAAGCAGCAACGATCTCTTCAGCCTGACTCTAACGGCTGAAAGGGACTTGGAACCGTCCTTCGGATACCTTCCCACCAGTTCCAGAAGTTCCTGTGGACTTCTTTATCTCGCCTGGTTAGACTCACCTTCCTTTGCGTTTATGTTTTGACCACTATTGGCCTCGGTGACTCTTCCTGCTTTGTGGGTCTCTTCTTATATGGAGGTATTTGTCATCGTGCCTCCCTGCAGCAACTGGCTGTGTGGCTATAATCTTGACCCGCAATGTTAGCATTCAAGTTAGATATGCCTGTATTTCGCAGTATTACCCATGGAGTTATTTGGCCATTACTGTTCTTTATTTGGTTGATCTGTGCTAATACCTTTGATGTTTCTATATGCGCCATAGAGGCGAACTCTCCTTAAGCCTTGTGTGGAGAGTTTGGGCGGATCAGGCTTCATTGTACCTCTATACTGAATTTCTGCCCCTGCTCCTATTCCATTGGAGCCATGTATTCATACTATTTGTTCATTTTATTGTTCTTTATGTTCATCATTATGTTGTCACAAGTCTGGATCACTTTTGGGGTGAGTGGGTGGCTGTTAAGCGGTCTTCCTCCTGATCGATTGTTATGGCCCCATTGTGCTTAACTATAACCTCCCTGAATGTAAAGGGTTGTAATCATCCTGTTAAAAGGAGCCGTATTATGCAGTTGCTCAGGAGGGAGTCAGCGGACATCCTGCTATTGCAGGAGACCCACTTTAAGAAAGGGCGCATCCCTAACATGAATAAGTCAGGTTATTCCACATGGCATCACGCCTGTTTTGATAAAGCTTCCAGAGGGGTCAGTATAGGCATACACAAAAACCTTCCATTTGTGATGACCTCCATATTATTGGATCCCGAAGGGAGGTATATCCTTCTGAGAGGTAGGCTGGGCTCAAAAGAGATTACGGTTTGCAATCTTTACGCACCTAACTCGGGCACGGCTAGGTGGTTGTGTAAAATGCTCACCACTATCTCACAGTTTACTTCCGGCCTTTTACTAATAGGAGGGGACTTCAACCTCACCTTGAACCCTGCACTCGACTCCTCGACGGGTAGATCAGTGGTTCCAGCCTCACTACTGAGGAAGTTGAACAAGCAATTGCTTGATATGGGCGTATGTGATGTGTGGAGGTCCTCACATGGTGACACTAAAAATTACACTTTTTATTCTGTCCCACATAAGTCCGATCATAGATTGGACTATATTTTTATTCCTGATAGGTCGCTTATTAATGTTCGTAGGTCTGACATACTGGGGATTACGGTCTCTGACCACGCTCCTGTAGTGTGTGAGGTTACCCTTCCGGATTTGGAGGGGTTTGAATGGACTTGGCGGATGAATCCCACTATTTTGGAGACTGCCACGCAGTTTACAACCTTAAACGACAAATTGTCTGACTATTTTAGGTTTAATGATACCCCCGAGGTCTCTCCCACTTCGGTATGGGAGGCTCATAAGTCAGTCATTAGGGGGGAAATGATTTCTCTTAGCTCACATTTTAAAAAGAAGAGGCAGGAGCAGGTCACCTCACTGCTTGCCAAAATAGCGGAATTAGAAGCCACTCACAAAAAGACATTGACCCCTGATACTCTTAATACCTTGTCTGCTTTGAGAAATGAACTACAATCAGTCCTGAACATTAAGGCTGCTCAAGCTTACCTGAGACTTAGGCACAGACAATACGCCCACGGCGACAAAGGCAATAAACTCATGTCTATCCTAGTGAAAAAACAGATTCAACGCTCCTATATTTGTCAAATGGTTGATGGGGACGGCAATAAGCATACCACCTCCTCAGACATAGCGGGAATCTTTGCCAGATTCTACCATTCTCTTTATAACATTAGGTCAGAGGAACTGGGGGTTGAGTCTGCCCATAGATCCCAAAAAATTAAAACCTTTCTAGACGCCTTCGAGCTACCAATTATCCCTGAAGAAGCCAGATCCTCTCTTGTGGCTCCTGTCACTCTGGAGGAGGTGAGCAAAATACTATCCTCTGTTCCCAAGGGCAAAAGCCCAGGCCCTAATGGGTTGCCTATTAATTATTACAAGAAATTTTTTCCCACCATTGGTCCCTATCTAGTTAAGCACTTTAACTCTTTGCTCTCTGGAGCTTTACCAGCTAAACAAAACTTGGAAGCTTTTATAGTGGTCATACCGAAGCCTGATAAGAACCCTGAGTCCCCTGCAAGCTATAGACCAATTTCCCTGCTGAATGCAGATTTGAAGCTATGGGCAAAGTTATTGGCTCACAGAGTGGCTCCGCTACTGCCTGGATTGGTGTCTCCTGAGCAGACAGGCTTTGTGGGGGGTAGAGAGTGCAGAGACAGTACATTTAGAGTCCTACAGGCCATTGATTATGCTAGGAAGCACGGGTCCCCTCTTGCTTTGCTCAGTACGGATGCTGAGAAAGCATTTGACAGAGTGGATTGGGGCTTTATGCAAGCTACCCTTGCAAGGTTTGGCTTTCCCCAGATCTTCATTTCTGCCGTGCTCTCTCTGTACTCCTCCCCCCATGCCAGAGTACGTGTCAACGGGATACTTTCCCCCTCATTCCCAATAACAAATGGGACGCGGCAAGGCTGCCCGCTATCCCCCTCCCTTTTCATCCTATGTCTGGAGACACTGATCCAGGCAATACGTCAGGAGGAGGCAGTTGAGGGGCTGCGGGTAGGCCAGGTGACACATAAAGTGGCAGCATTTGCGGACGACATGCTCCTCCTGTTGTCCAAGCCTGCGGCAGCTTTCCCTGCGTTACTTAATTTACTGGAGACTTATGGGGCCATATCCAATTTTAAAATAAATCTTGCCAAATGTAACGCTCTCTCCATTAATCTCCCTCACAAAACTGTCTCAAACCTAGCCGCTAATTTCCCCTTCGTGTGGGCTCCCTTACATATTAATTATTTGGGGATTAAGATCTCCTCTAAGCCTTCGCTGCTATGTGACCTTAATTATAATCCGATACTGATAGAGGTTAAAAAACAATTGGATGACCTGCGTATCCCATTCATGTCCTGGTTAGGAAGGGTACACATGATAAAGACCTATGTGCTTCCTAAAATTCTCTATACTATACAGACACTCCCGGTTTATGTCCCCGAACATTTTTTCTCATCTCTGCGTAAAATTCTTTCCACCTTCGTCTGGAAGCAAACTAAACCTCGTTTAGCGCATGATACGTTGATACGCCAGAAACATAAAGGTGGAATAGGATTGCCAGACTTTAGATATTATTATTTATCCTCCTTTCTTCGGTTACATTCAGAAATATTAAATCCTAATAATCACAAGTTAGGCTGTCAAATTGCGAGACTAGTCCTTACTGCTTCGGAAATTGCTAGGCTTTGGAAGGTCAAGAAGGCTACTAGTTCACCCACACTACGACACCGCTGGGTCCTGGCTAATTCCTCACACTTCTACCAAGGTGTCTTATCAGCATGGCAGAAGATGTCACTTCTTTTAGGTCTCCAGACTCGCCCTTCGCCCTACATGCCGATTAAACTTCTCCCATATTTCCTGCTTAACGGATACTCTGACACATTCGGCATGTGGTCAAGGATGGAGAATCACACTGTTGGGGATGTACTGACTAACAACTGTGTACCATGTGAAAAAGATCTCCTGGAGTCTCTCAGGTTGGTTGGTTGGTCCACACTACACTATACGCCCACTTCAGCTTTTTCTGTAGGCAATTTCTGAGCATGACCCACGCAGCATATATCCCCTCCTGGTATGATGTGCTTCTGACAGCAAAAGTGCCATTGAAGAAAGTTCTTTCACTAATATATAACAAAGCTCTGGAGGCCAGCTCCGAATTCACCCCCTCGTTTATCACTCAATGGGAAAAAGATTTGGGCGATCCTCTTGAAGATGAGGACAGAGGGGTCATTCTTAGCCATTCCCATGGCTTCTCTAGGAGCGTCCGCTTCCAAGAGAACTCTTATAAACTTGTAGCCCACTGGTATCGTACTCCTGCTATTTTGCATAAAATGGACCCCACATATTCCCCATATTGCTGCAGATGCAGTGGGGATCTAGGTACGGCTTACCACTTGTGGTGGACATGCCCGGAGATTGCAGCGTTTTGGGAAATAGTGTTGAAGGACATCCAGGATGTTTGCTCCATAGGTACTCCTTTAACTCCCAGGATTGTACTACTGAATCTGCCAACTAAAGACTACCCTCTTTCCAAAATTTCATTAGTCTCTCACCTAATAGCCGCAGCCAAGATCCTTGTTCCACGACATTGGCTATCGACGGTCCCTCCGTCTAGAGGGGAGTGGATAGATGAAGTAAGAGAGGTATGTAGATTTGAATAGTTAACCAGTTGGGAAACCTTTACCCACGATAAATACCTTAAAATATGGGCTCCTTGGTTTGACTGGTGTAGCTCCAGTGGGTGAGATAACTTGCTTGATATCCCTCCACGCATGGTAAAGCCCTCTCCGATTGCCACGACCCCCAGACCAGCTCCATTTATTTAGCTCCTTAACATAATAATCTCATTTTATGGTAACCCAACTGCATGTTTTAGGGAACTCGCTCATCTGCATCCAACTCGCCAAACCAGTTGCAGCGATTCTGTCTTGCCCTTCATATGTGTTCCACGACTTGTACCTAGTTTACTGTTTATTTTTACTTTATTGGTTTATGTTTAAATGGTGCGCTTATAGCCTGCACGATGGAATCAGGCTTTTGTCAAACAGGGATGTAATTCTGCTTATAAGATCTTCTATTACTGTGCTGTGTATGTACAATCTGAATGCATACCCTGTACTTCTGCTATGCATCAATAAACAAAGATTTGAAAGAAAGAAAGATTGTGGGCCTAGTGATCACTTTAAGGCCTTTTAAGCAGCATCAGCAGCACCATAGTGATAAAAATGAGTGGCAAGGTGACATGGTATGGAGATGGCAGCATGAGGAGGCCACATAGTGGCACAATAATTGAGTCTGAATAAAAGACTAAGGCCACAGATTGCTTAGAAAGATGCAGATGAAAGAATCTGTGGAGCTGTATCACGGTCACCTGCAGATTAATGCAGACCAGGGGCGTAGCTATAGGGGAAGCAGGGGAAGATGCAGCTTTGGGGCCCATCCAGGAGGAGGAGAGACTAAAGGATTTGGTCAGGGCCCTCTCAACAGTATTCCACAATGAAATTATATACAGTGACAGCATAGACAGTGTATAAAACGGATGGAACAGCTGCCCTGGTCTGAGAGAGCGATCTTTACTAGCCACAGGAATGGGGGCGGCATGAAAGGAAGGGGGTCGATAAAAAATTACTGGGGGATGGAGCCCCATTCAAAAATTTGCTGTGGGGCCCCAAGTCATTTCTAGCTACGCCACTAATACAGTTGGGTTTATCGATTCCAAAACCTTAATTAAATTGTGGGCCTGGTGATTACTTTAAGGCCTTTTAAAGGGGTTGTCCGAGCTTAGAGCTGAACCCGGACATACCCTTATTTTCACCCAGGCAGCCCCCGAGGCTAGCATCAGAGCATCTCATGCTCCGATGCAATCCCTTGCCCTGCGCTAAATCGCGCAGGGCAAGGTCTCTTTTGTATTCAATAACACACTGCTGGGCGGAAACTTCCCCTGGCAGTGTGTTCGGTGACGTCACCGGCTCTGATGGGTGGGCTTTAGCTCTGCCCAAGCCGTTTTGCTGGCTAGGGCAGCGGTAAATCCCGCCCATCAGTGCCGGTGATGTCACCGGGCTTCCTGCCAGCCCCATGGAGAGCCCGGTACGTCCCTGGATCTCTGAAAAATGCCTTTGCCCTGCGCGATTTAGCGCAGGGCAAAGGAGAGCATCAGAGCATGAACTGCTCCGATGCTCATGTCAGGGGGGCTGCCGGGGTGAAAATAGTGGGATGTCCGGGTTCAGCTCTGAACCAAGACAACCCCTTTAAGCAGCATCAGCATGGTGATAAAAATGAGTGGCAAGGTGACATGGTGTGGAGATGGCAGCATGAGGAGGCCACATAGTGGCACAATGACTGAGTCTGGATAAAAGACTAAGGCCACAGATTGTTGAGAAATATGGAGATGGAAAGAATCTGTGGAGCTGTATCACGGTCACCTATAGATTAATGCAGTCATCAAAATCAAGTTAGGTTTGTCGGTCCCACCTCAGCTCACCAGCAGGCCCGCACCTAAAATCTTTTACAGGGTCAGCTCACCTGCAGGCCCGCAACTCATGCTGCCTTGCTTTGAAGTAGTAGCCGTTTATCAGGCGCCCTCTCCGAAATCGAAAAAAATTAGTCCCCGTTACTGGTGGTCACCATGTTAGGCGCATAAAAGAACATCGAAAGTTGATAGGGAAGATATCCAAATGGATTGTGGACGTGACTGGGACGTGCGCTCAGGCAGAATTATCTAGAGTCAACAAAGCGGCAGCAGTTCCTCTCCTGTATAACGTTTCCTCATTAGTGTTGAGGGAGCATGCTCGGTCGAATACCTGTTCGGCTCGAGCATCGCTATGCTCGGCACACTAAAATACTGCAGCGACATTCCCTGTAATTTTTTTTTTACTCATTCCAATAACAGGGCATCTTAAGAGTCCTGTATTGTTATTTATAGTCACAACACCCTACAATAGTGAGGGGACACGACCACCGGCTCCCTACACTAGACACTGAGGGAGTCAGGGTCACCTGGGATCCAGCAAACAGAAAATCACAAATAAATGTATAGCACTTAACTTGTAGCAGGCTGGAAGATAGGATCAGCATGCACACACACTCCAGGAAGTTGTATAAGCCGCACACTAATGCATTATGGGGAGGAATTTAAAAGGATGCAATCAGTCCAACTACATGACAGCTGAGAGAGGCTAACGAGATTAGGAACTGAAATTCAAAACAAAGAAAACTCAAGGAGGAGGTTCTGAAAGGCTTCTGTCAGAGCTTCTCAGCTGTATGGTTGTGACAGTATGATGCCCTCCTTTATGTGTATGGGAGTGCCTCTTCCTTTGGCAGCACTTGCACTTTATATACAAGTAAATATTCAGAAAATAATGTTTTCTATCAATTTTTTCTCTAAAAATAGATTTTTTTCCCCCTTGGTCTTGTGCATATTATTGTCATTATGTAAAATCGGCGTACTATTCGGACAACATAGTTCCCAGCGGCAACACGCGAGTCCAAGATGCATCCATACATCCTCCACATGCTGTTACAGAACCATTTCGGTGTTACCAACAATTTCTGCCATTTTCCTATGAATCAGGCACCCTCCCCTCTTCAGTGCAGGGGGTACCTGGTTTAATGCTTGGGTTCTCCCATTTAATTCCATTATACCTGGGTGCTCGGTCGAGCACCCGAGCATCCCGATGTGTTCGGCCTGAGCACTACGGTGCTCAATCAACACTAGTTATCATATTACTGGAGACACTGTGATAAAGTTGGTGCATCTTTAGACTTCGGTCTACATTTTAAACAGGATTAATACATTTTTCAAAGCTGTGATAAAGGAGAACTGGCTTAGTTGCCCATAGCAGCCAATCATAGACTTTACAATTTTAAGAGCTCCTATAGAAAATGAAAGGTGGAATCTGATTAGTTGCTATAGGTACTAAGCCAGTTCTACTTTGTACCAGTTTTAATAAATCTCCCTCATAGTTTGTTGTAGGACCAAAAGGGATCCAAGGCTTGAACTTAGTCTTGGGGATGATTTGATTCCAAGATACTATCTGCACTGACCAGGGGTCAGTACAGAGATCTCTCCCATCATCTATTTATCCCCAGGACTATGACTCTGATGAGGGGACATCCTCTGCGTCTGCAGGAAAGAAGGTTTGTTAACAAACATAGATGATTCTTTTTACAGTATGAGCAGTGAGATTATGGAACTCTCTGCCTGAGGAGATGGTGATGGTGAGTTGACTAAAAAAAGAGTTCAAAAAGGGGCCTGGATGTATTTCTGGAGTGTAATATTACAGGTATCCATCAAGAAAATTCCCTGTAGGGCCTATGGCAGGTCCGCCCCTGAAAGGGACAATAATATGTATGGTATGTATTATATAATGAATAACTAACTGCACAATTAGAAGGTGCGGATCTGATTAAGATCTATCAAGGCCGGCCTGTGCCCTTAGTTTCCAGGATGAAGCAGCTGTACTTCTGCGTGCAAGAAGTGCCACTGACACATCCAGTGCGCTGACATCAGTCATTTGACACAGGACATGTTCACATGACCAGGAAGGACGGACTATTTAAACAGGCGACCTGCTGGCCACAGGTTGCCTGCGAGTGGTGTCTTCTTGGATTCATCACTAGCATTTTCTCCTCTTATCCTGATTTTCGGACCCTGCTTGGACCTTGACCTTTGATTCTTGGCTGGCGATTTGGCAGTTCTCCTGGTTCTGGCTTGGTATTGCTTATGATTTGCTCTTCTGGTTTTGACCCTTTCACACAAGCGAGTTTTCAACCTATCAGTTCCTCGTTGCGTGAAAAACGCAACGTTCTATATTCAGCATTATTCACGCAGCCCTGGCCCCATAGAAGTGAATGAGGCTTTAGTGAAAAACGCATTGCATCCGGAAGCAAGTGCAGATACAATGTGTTTTTCACTAATGGTTGCTAGGAGATGTATGCAAACCTTCAGTTTTTTATCACGCGCGTGAAAAACACATCAAAACGCATTGTACCTGCGTGGAAAAAACGGAACAATTGAACGCAATCACAGAAAAAAACTGACTGAACTTGCAGTATGAGATTTCCCTGAACGCATCCGGCCCTAATCTGTCACGCTCGTGTGAAAGAGGCCTTACTGGTTCTGATATGTTTTTTTATTGGTCTCTCTTGGTTTGACCCAACTAGCTGGTTCCACTGTGGCTGTTGATCTGTCACTAGGTTCTTTCTTCCTTATAGGCCCCACACTTATCTAAGAAGGGACTGTCGATCAGTTGTAGGCTGCTGCCTAGGGTAGATTGTGCAAGGTTATAGGTTCACTGCTCCCTACCGTGACAGTCACAGAAGGGAAAATGTTCATAACTACTTAATAACTGATCGCATGACCAAAGGGGCGTCACAGACAATGGGACACTTTATTGTACATGTAATGAAATTTCTCTGTCAGTTGACCTACATTTATTTCAGTTGTCATAAAGCACATACACCTTGCTGAAATGTCTATATGTCTTCATATCTTCTATATGACATTGCCCAAAAAGGCACTCCCTTTAAGGGAACATTGTCACCATGAAAATGCAGTGTAATCTACCAGCAGCATGGTATAAAGCAGGAGGAACCAAGCAGAATGATATATAGTTTTGTTGGATTCAGTATAACTTGTATTTTATTGATGTAGATTCCTTCTTATTTTGGGCTCTGAAGTGAGGCAGACCTAACCGTCATTGACATCTTACTCTGTATGAACAGTCATAGAGGGAAGCCTGTCAATCACTGATAGGACCACCTCCTTGACTTCAAAGCCCAGAAGCAGGAATTTGAATGCTATATACTGTATATAAACAAGTTATACTGAATCTTTTCCCATAAAACTATATATCAATCTTCTCAGCTCCTCCTGCTCTATAACATGCTGCCTGCAGCTCAGACACCATCTTCAATGTGACAGGTTCCCTTTAAATATGTGTTTGAATATAAGGAAACCATTATGAATAATAGAAGAGACTGGCATAGTGAAAATAAACTTTATTATATTAAAATGTATTTGCGTTTGTAAACAATGAACTCGTAGCAACACCGATCGAGGGGTGTCAAGTAAAGTCTCAGAACAATTCATGGGAGTTATTATCCCAAACATTTAAACAATTTTACTTCTTTTCTGCTTCAAACATGCAAAATAAATAACTTTAACACAGAAAGCATCAAAATGCTGGTCACGAGTACACCAAGATGGCTCCGATAACAGGAGAGGAGCATAACGACAAGATGGAATAAGATGCTCTCCGAGTGGCTATGTATACAAACTTCTGCCTTCAAACCAACACCGTCATTCTCTGCTCAGAGCAGATAGGATTTTTTTTGTAAACAAGTTAAAAAAACAAACAAAAAATATATATTAAAATAAGGCAAAGGAACATTCTGTTTCCAACATGCACACAACATAACATAACATAAGCTATTTTCCTTGAAAATGGATAAGCGCTATCAAGTCTCTCTGAGGTCTCTAGTTTGGCGTTTGTTCTTTCCTGTATGGGGATGAGCAGTTATAGCAGAAATAATACTTTCTGCACAAATTTTCCAAGACGTAGCATAAAAGTTAAGGAGAAAACGCAGTGCAAACATTCCTTGCTGTCCTAAGACATGGTCGCTTATCAAGTGCACAAGTGATGAGCCCAGGGAACCAGTTACGTATGGTACATAGCACAGGAAAGCTTGCAAAATCCAGGCTTTTGGTTCCCCTTTGTAGTTCTTAGTGTTATCAGTAACAGTCTGTTTCCTGTTCTTACAATGAATTTAGACACTATCCATGTACATTCATAGTGATCTCTTGCTGTCACAGACACCAAGAAACTTCTCACAAGCAGTTTAACGATAAATACTATTTACGAGTGGCAATGCTGACCAATACCAGACAGGGCCAGCAGATGGGACACTGACCGATAAAAGCATCCACATCATGAAGTAGTATTATTGCTGTATGACAGCTTGGACAGACCAGGCCAAATTTACAAGTTCTTTCCAGAAGACCCCAGCTTTTTAAACAATTTTCTCCCTTTTGAGAAGAAGCTTTTTTTTTTCTTAGTGGAGGCGATCCCTTGATGCAAATCTACTTGTTCTGAATTCTCCTTGAGTTCGACTGGTTGCTCATGGAGTTCGTTGGGAATTAAGCTTGGCTGGTCAATGGCCGAATTAAGACTAAACTACAAAAAAATAAAAAATAAAAAGCAAAAACATAATTAATATATAGAAAATTGTGCAGAGGTAGTAAATAACCAATGCGGTTACTACATGTATCTACAGAAAGTTACTTGAGCTAGCTTCATACTAGCGCTAAAATGATCCTGCAGGATATTCTAGCAGAGGAACAGCTTGCCGAGTTCATTGCATCTGGTATTGCCGAAAGGGGCCGGAGCACCACCAGTCCCTGTTAACTATAATGGGACCCGGCGGGGATCAGGCCCGTTTCTGAGTGGCGAGATTCGGCCGGACCACTGCAAGCTGATTTTTTGTCCAGCTAAATCGCAGGCACTGATGCCGGAAACAGGCCTGATCTCTGCTGGGTACCATTATAATCAATGGTCTCTGGCAGGGAAAGGCAGTATCTGGCTATGCCAAATACTATGAACTCCAGCAGGATGTCTACCTTTATCATTTCAGCGCTGGTGTGAAACTTACCTTATGCATACTTTTATTGAATGCACTAGTTCTAGGTTAAATTAATTACTGAAAATAATAGAATAGACTGGAAACTATTTTTTGTTGCTTTTCTAAAATAAATGTATAGAAAAAAAAAATTATATATATATAAGACTTGCCAACTTGAATTAGTTTGAATTTTCTTCTATACATGACACAAGGCAAAACACAAAAAAAATACAAGGTCACACAGGGACCATTCTTCTATCAGTTAGAAATGGGGAAAAAACTTTTTTTTACTCTACCATTTAGTAGGCCATTACTGGGGGTTGTCTCACAATGGACATGTTTGTGGATAGGTTCTAAATGTCTGATTGCTGGGGCCCCACAATCACTAAAACAGGTCCTGAGTCACCTGTTCCTCCTACACAATCACAGTGAGAAGTCTGAATGAAGCAGTGGTCGAGTATCTGTGGTGCTGTTCCATAAGAAGTCTATGGGACTGACAAACAGCAGAGTACAACCCATGGCCGTTTCCAACAACCCCATAGACTATGATGATCATCCCATTCCACCTCATCACTGCGGTTGTGCAGTGAGGAGGCATAGGGGGTTTTGGAACCCTACTCTAGCTTTCTGTGCGAGTCCCAGCAGAGGGGCCCCAGTGATCGCACATTTAAAACCCATCCTTGTGGACAGATGATTAATGTCCATTGTGGGACAACCCATTTAAGTACATTTTTTGAAAGCACTGTGTTACAGTAGTCATTTGGACACTTACAGGAAAACATAGGTGTGACTACGTTATCTACAGAAGAGATGGGAAAGGAGTGCATAATAGGTTTACTCTACTGGTGCTGGGAAAGGCGTTCTCACTTACATGTGTGTCTGTCCCTTTCTGTCTAAATCTATCACTTGGTTCTTCTTCTCAACCTCTGTTGATCCCAAGAATGACATATACAGGCACAGACAAAAAGATAACATCAATTATACTGAAAGCAGCACCATTACACCAAAGGACAAATGCTGCAGACTTGTGCTTAAAATACCATCATCATAACTAATAGTTTATAAAATAGGTAACTTCTACTATTAACAGAAAGGTACACTGTGACTACTTCACATCTCCAAGCTGTCCACTTCTTGGCCGACCAGTATTTTGCTGCATCACATAATCTATCTGATACAAACTGCATTAATCAGAAATAAGTTATTCAGACAGTTACACCTGACAAAATTCTCACCTCTTTTTCACCTTTTTTATGGACTATTCCTGGACATTTTGATTCGGGAGCCTGAGTCGGTGAGACTTCCAAGTAATTGGATGGTACAAATCCCCTTTTACCATTTAATTCCCCCTGTTCAGTATAAATGGAGAAGTAACAATTATTAACATTCACGTAAGATTCTCCAAAACTAATGCTCTGAATCATGTTCAGCGGCTGAAAAAGGCATGCTGACTTTTTTTTGAAGGCCACATGGCTGACCAGTAGTGTGTATGTGTTCTTAACCTTAAGGGCCAGGTCCAATTTAGTTATTTTTACTACTTACATTTCAATAGTCATAGCTTTTTAATCTCCCGTTCATACAGCCATACGAGCTCGTATTTCTGCGGGATTTTTTATTTATATATATTTTTTTGGATGGCACAATTTGATGTACCATGTCTTGTATTAGAAAATCAGGGAAAAGTTCTGTGTGTATTAAAAAACAAACAAAAAACCCCCACCTCCAACAAGGTTTTTAAGGGTTTTGATATTACGGCTTTCACTGTGCGATAAAAATGACATGACGTCCTTATTCTGCGGGTCAATACGATTACAGCAATGCTAAGTTTATACAGGTTTTATTTTGTTTTAGTACTTAAAAAAAAAAAAAATGCCTTTTTGATCACTTTAGATTAAATTTTTTTTTAGAGGGACAAGGTGAACAAAAAAATGGCTTTTATTTTTTCGCCATTACACTGCACAGAAAAAATATTTAAATATTTTAATAGTTCAGGCAATTTCAGACTTTGCAATACCCATTTTTATTTTATTTTTTTATCATAAATCACATTTAGCCCCTTAGAGGGCTGGAACCTGCAATCTTCCGATCACTTGTTCTCTAGACAATAATGGAAAACTATTATGGTCAATGGCAGTGGTTAACAACCTTCAGCATTCTAGCTGCTGTGAAACTACAACTTCCAGCATGCACACTTGCTCAGCATTTTTGGGGAAATGATGCATTCTGGGAAATGAAGTTTCAGAACAGTTAGTGTGCGGAAGGTCGTTGCTCTCTGGTCTTTAGAGTTCTGACACTCTGCCTGTTGAGCCATGCCTCATGCATGATTTAACAGGCAGGTAGCCATGACAGCCCTGAGAACCTTCAGCAAGCCCCAGACTGTCATGGTAACCGACCAGAGCCCCGCAATTTCACTGTGATGGCTCAAATTGCAAGGGAGTCCCTTCCTCTGCATAACCCCACAAATGTTGCAATACCTATTGACAGTGTGATTTGAGGGGTTAAATGACCAGGTTCAGCGCCATCACGATCTTTGTCTTTGCGGTCGGGTGCTCAGAGCAGTAGCCTGCTCCATGCATTTACTCAGCCACAATGACATACAGGTATGGTCATTGTGGCTGAAGGGGTTAAGCGGTAGTGGGGAGTAAGCTGCACAGCTCTCAGGACAACTCACACACATTACATGGTCGTTCGGTCTGGAATATGCCATGTTTATTGCTGCCGAGAACAGCACATAAAAGGCAGAGAGTCGCTGTTATTATACCATTGGAGCGGATATCCAATGGTTTAATATGCTTAACTCTTGCTTATGAGCATTGGTTCCTACCTCCAGCCTGGCTTTGCAGTCCCAAAATGGGTATGAGGCTACAAGGTTTGCACACCTGGATTTGGAGATTTTCTGTCATTCTTCTCTGCAGATCCTCTCAAGCTCCGTCAGGTTGCATGGGGACCATTGAATGACTGCTAGTTTCAGGTATCTTCAGAGATGCTTAGTTGGGTTCAAGTCAGGGCTCTGGCTGGGCCACTCAAGGACATTCACAGAGTTGTCTTTAAGCCATTCTTGTGTTGTCTTAGATGTTTAGGGTAATTGCCTTGTTGAAAGGTGAACCTTGGACCCAGTCTGAGATACAGAGCACTGTGGATCAGGTTTTCATTAATAATATATCTGTACTTTGCTCCATTCCGCTTTTCCTCAATTCGGACAATTCTCCCAGTCTAAACTAATGAAAAACACCCCCAACAGCATGATGCTGCTAATATCATGCTTCACTGTAGGGATGGAATTGGCCAGGTGATGAGCAGTGCCTGGTTTGCTTCAGACATAACATTTAGAAATGAGGCCACAAAGGTCAATCTTTGTTTCATCAGACCAGAGAATCTTGTTCCTTACAGTCAGAGTCCTTTAAGAGCTTTTTGCAAACTCCAGTGTCTTTTACTGAGGAGAGGCTTCTTTCTGGCCAATCTGACAAAGCTCAGTTTGGTGGAGTCCTGCAGTGATAGTTGATCTTCTGGAAGTTGATCTTCTGCAGAATCTTTTGAGCTCAGCCAAAGTAACCAATGGGTTCTTGGTCACCTCTCTGACCAAGGCCATTCTCCCCAATAACTTAGTTTGGTGGGGTGGTCAATTATAGGAAGAGTCCTGGTTGTTCCAAATGTCTTCCATTTAAGATGATAGAGATTACTGTGCTTTTGGGAACTTTCCGTGCAGCAGAACTGTTTTTGTACCCTACTCCAGATCTGTGCTCTACAGGCAGTACTTTCCTCCTCATGGCTTGGTTTTTGCTCTGATCTGCATTGTCACCTGTGAGACCTTATACAGATAGAGGGATGTCTTTCCAAATCATGTCCAATCAAGTAAATTAACCACAAATGGACAATCAAGGTGTAGAAACATCTTAAAGATGATCAAGAGATATGGGAGGTCCCCAAAACAAAATTTGGAGTGTCAAATTAAAGGGTGTGAATACTTATGTCTATGAAAAATGTAAAAAGATTTCAATTACTTACCGGTAATTGGCTTTTCCTCTAGCCCCCACAGCGGCACGACAGGAGGATACCACGCCTCCCCAGGGACAGGAAACAACGTGGAGATCTTTAAATACTCCCCTCCCCTTACCTGCTCCAGTAAATAACCGAGAAACTCTGGAATGGATGCAACAAAATTAATCTTTATGTGTTATTGAAATTAGACAAGGATACTCTCCAAGAAAAAACCCAAAAACTTTTTTCCTCTTTTTTTTTTCAAATAAAAGTTAGAATAATTACTGGGAGGGAAATTCCCCGTGCCGCTGTGGGGGCTAGAGGAAAAACCAATTATCGGTATGTAATTGAAATCTTTCCAAACGCCCCCCCCCAGTGGCACGACAGGAGGAATAACAGAGGAATCCCATATCAGGGGGGGACAAACGCAGATAATACTCTGCGAGCAAATGATAACTCCCTGTTCTTCAACAAGTCTAACTGACAATGTCAAAAGAAAGTAGAAGGTGACGACCAGGTGGCTGCCTGGCAAATTTGTTCTAACGGAACCTCCGCTGATTCAGCCCAAGAGGCTGCTACAGATCGGGTTGAATGGGCCTTCAAGCCCGCCGGAGGAGGAACTTCCCTTAAGTCATAACAAGTCAAGATTGCTGATCTGATCCATCGACTAACAGATGTTTTGATTGCTGCGTTTCCCTTATTTGGACCTGAAAATTGAATAAACAGTCTGTCCGTTTTCCTGAGATCTTCCGTAGACTTTAGGTAGGCAAGTACTGCTGCTCTTATATCCAGGTTATGGAACCGTCTTTGCTCCTGACTGCCTGATGGGGATCCAAAGGAAGGGAGGGACACCTCCTGTAGACAGTGGAAGTTAGAAACCACCTTAGGCAAAAAAGAGGGAGAATGTCTCAGTACTATCCCACCATCCTTGATGGACAGGTACGGGGGCCTGCATGAGAAGGCCTGGATTTTCCCCACCCTCCTAGCCGTGGTGATAGCTACTAAGAAAACTGTTTTAAAAGTAAGTATTTTTAGAGATATTTCAGATAAGGGTTCAAAAGGACTGCCTGATAAGGCAGCCAAGACTAAATTCAAGTCCCAAGGGGGGACAGTGGACCTCACTATTGGTTGTTTTCTCTGAGTTCCTCTCACAAATCTCTTAACAAGGTCTACCTCTGCTAATTTTATATCAAGTAAGGCACTCAAAGCTGATCTGTGGACCTTTATAGTGCTGACCCTTAGCCCCTTCTGTAGACCTGACTGGAGGAACTCTAGGACCTTAGTGATTACAAGGGGACCTCTGGTATCACCCCCTGTAAATTTTCTGAAAGACTGCCAGATTCTGTCATAAATCTTAGATGTCACTTTCTTGCGACTATAAAGAATTGTGGAAATTACCGCGTCCGAGAGGCGCTTTCCTTTTAATATCTCCCGCTCAGTCTCCATGCTGCTAACTGAAGTTGTATTGTCCTGGGATGCCATACTGGGCCTTGATGAAGGAGATCCGGGATGTTTGGTAGTAGCCACACGTCTCCTGCTGACATCTTCACTAGGAGAGGGAACCACAATCTCTTGGGCCAGTAAGGTGCAATCAGGATCAGCCTGTGGTTCTCCTGTAGTACCTTTTGCAGCACTTTGGGGATTAATGCAAAGGGAGGGAAGGCATACAAGTTTACTTTTGGCCACGGGTGGGAGAGAGAGTCCACTACGAGTGGGTGATCTGTATAAGCTAGAGAGCCGAACTTCTCTATTTGTCTGTTTTGACGCATGGCGAACAGATCTATTTCTGGAAGGAACCATCTTTGCGCTATCTGATAGAATATTCTTGGGTTTAAGGACCATTCCCCTTCCTTTAAGACATCTCTGCTGAGAAAATCCGCGACTGTGTTGTCTTCTCCCCTTATGTGAACTGCCCCGATATTGACAGTATGCTCCTTTCTGCCCACTGGAAAATTTCTCTTGTGACCCTCGCTAAGGATGGGCTTCTTGTGCCTCCCTGCCTGTTTAGATAGGCCACAGCTGTAGTGTTGTCTGAGAGTATTCTCACTTCTTTCCCACAGATTTCTGAATGAAGGGCCTTCAAGGCTTCCCAAACTGCACTTAACTCCTTCAGGTTGTAAGAGGCTAGGTTTAGATGTCCTTGCCAGCCACCCTGTACTACGGACCTGTCTGTAAAGGCTCCCCAGCCGTTCTTGCTGGCATCTGTGGTAATAGTGACTACATTTGTTTGTTGCCACAGGACGCCTGCGTTTAGATTCTGGCTGATCAACCACCAATTTAAGGAATCTCTTACATATTGAGGGACTTTTACCCTCAGCTCTAGTGAAGCTATGCTCTTGTTCCACTTTCTGAGCATGAAAGACTGAAGGGTTCGTGAGTGAGCCTGAGCCCACTTTACTGCTGGGATAGTTGAGGACATCAGACCCAAGACCTTCAGTATTGACCTGATTGTCACTCTTGATTTGCTGCGGAATAGAGTAAATTCCTGCTTGATAGTCAGAATTTTCTCCTGTGGGAGGAAGGTCCTCCTGAGACCCGAGTCCAGCAGCATTCCTAAAAAGATCTTTCTTTTTTTGGGCCGGAGGTCTGACTTTTCTATATTTATTAGCCACCCCAGATTTGTTAGGCTTTGCTTCACTAATTCTATTTGTTCTAATAGAAGACTCTCTGATGCTGCAGCTATTAGGAAGTCGTCTAAGTAAGCACCACTAATATGCCTTTTAGATGAAGGTCTGCTATCACCTCTGCCATCACTTTGGAGAAGACTCTTGGCGCTGACGCAATGCCGAAAAGAAGGGACTTGGAATTGATAATGGTGTACCACCGAATTTTGTTGTACTGCAAACCTGAGGAATTTCTGATGTTCTCTGCAGATTGGAATATGGTAGTACGCGTCGGTGAGGTCTAGGGTTGCCATAAAGATGTTTTTTTGTAATAGACTTATAGTGGATTTTATGCTCTCCATCTTGAATCGTTTGTAAAGTAGATGTCGGTTCAGTCCTTTTAAGTTTATAATGGCTCTGTATGAGCCGTTTGGTTTTTTGACTAGAAATATAGGAGAATAATAACCTGTTCCCTGTTCCGCTGGGGGAACTGACACTATAGCTTCCTTTTGTAAAAGGATCTTTATCTGATCTAGAATTAATGCTTGAACTGGATAGTTTTTTTTGGTGATGTGGAACACCTCCTGGGGAAGAGAGGAAAATTCCAACTTTAGGCCTGATGAGACTACATCCAACACCCAAGGGGAGTTGGAAATATTCTCCCAGGCTGGGAGGAAGTATTTTAGCCTTCCTCCTACCCTGCATCTGGCGTCATTGTTTTGATGACTTTTGGGAGGAGTCTGAGGGGTTGAATAAAAAACCTCGACCAGGACCTAAGCCACACCGCCCTTCTGGTGTAGTCTGAGAGGGCCGCTGATCTGGCTGCTAGTTTTAGAGAGTCGAGCGAAGCGTCGGCCAAAAATTTTGCCGCCTGTTTAAGAACTGGCAGAGATGCTAAAATATCCTCTCTAGGGGTTCCTGTTACTAGGTGTTCCTCTAGTTGGTTTAACCAGATAGACATGGACCTGGCTGTATAGGTTGAGGCTACGCTAGGTCTAAGGATGGACATGGAAGCCTCCCATGACTTTTTTAGTAGGGCCTCGCTTCTCTTATCCATCGGGTCCTTTAGGAGACCCAAATCCTCAAATGGTAAAACCGATTTTTTTTTTTGCTATGGGGGCATCCACTCTAGGACATTTGTCCCAAAATGGACGCATCTTCCTCTGAAAAGGGATATTTTCTTTTTAGGACCCTAGACAGGCCAAACTGGATGGACAAATGTCTTTTTTCGGCCTTATGTACTAGGTTACTATGTTAGATACGCTCTGTCTCTTTTCCAGATCGGTTCATTCCTTATTAATAATTTTATAATATTAGAGTGGAGGGGAAACACCCTCTTCCTCTTTTCTCCTAAGCCCTTAAACATTAAATCCTGTATAGTTTTGGATTGTTTAGACTCCTCTAAGTTTAGGGTTGCTCTAATGGTCTTCAATAATGCTTCGGTGTCCTCTATGGAACAGAGAGGCTTCCCGGATTAGTCTTCAGAGGAAAGAGGCTCAGACTCCGAGGGGAGCTCCCCTTCATCAAAATCCTCTTCCTGATATTCTGACTCTAAAGTAGCAGACATCTCGGTCATGGAAGTAGAAGGCTTCTGGGACGTGGCAGCTAGTCTTTGATCCACAGCGCTGCTTACTTCCTCTTTAATAAGATTTCTAATATTGTCCAATAAGGAGGGGGACTCTTCCGAGACAATTTTTTCCAAACATTTTGAACAAAGGGGTTTCTTATAACCTGACAGTAAGGCTTTTTTTACAAATGGAACATTTTTTGACTCGCTGAGATTCTGTGGACTTCTGAGCTTCCCTGACCTATAGATATAAGTCAGAAAACTTGTTTAAATAAAAGGGGGCTGTCTAGTCTGTTAAAAAAAAAAGGGAGAGGTACAGTCCCTTATCCAGTGTAAAAAAGGTAAGAATTTTAACCCCTCAGTGATGACAGGCTACCATAGGCATTTTTCATTTCCTCCCAGAGGAGGGTAGCTTACCGGGCTGCCGGTCTTGGATGGATCCGATTGGTCTGCGCATTGCGTCCTCTCCTGATGCCGACATGTTGCAGGCTGAATCTCAGGACTCTGCCGATTCCCGCCGCTTTTTTTAAATTCCTAGCGGAAATGTAGTTTCTTTTCAGCGCCTGTGAGCCTGCGTTCACGTGACATGCGATCCCGCGCCTTCCTCTCGCGATACTGCCTCCACCGAAGGACTTGTGCCTGGGAGACAGGGAGAACCGCACCGCAGTCCCGCGATCCTGCTCCCCCTATTCGACCTGCCGGCGATCTTTCTGAAAGGGATAGAACGAACTCCCACCAGTGAACTCCACATTAGCTCCCATTTTCTCATTATGGGGTATTGAGAGCAGAATGATAGGGCAAACTTGATTTTTTTTGCACAAGGCCATAATATAACAAAATATGAAAAAAGTGATATAGTCTGAAGACTTTCCAAATGCATTGTACATGTTTGCAGACTGGTAATGTAAATAAGTGTTTTCATTCATTGAAAGTAAACAGAAACACATAGGGGGAGATTCATCACAACTGGTGTAAAGGACAACTGCCTTAGTTTCCCATAGCAAGCAATCCGATTCCACCTTTCATTTTCCAAAGAACTCTGAAAAATGAAAGATAGAATCTCATTGGTTTCTAGGGGCAACTAAGCCAGTTCTCCTTTACATCAGTTTTGATAAATCTCCCCCAAAGTGTATTAGAAAGTTGTAGAACTTTTCATTTATATGACTATTAAAATTTATTTACATAAAACTAGAAAACCTCCTAAATGGCATCTGCCCTTCTAAATTAAAGGTTCCCTATACACATTAGATGAAAGATGGACGAACCTGACGATTTCAGCGGGTCCAGCTCACCATCAAATTCATATCGAAGTTTTCTGACTCTCCCATAGTGGCAAATGTAAGGGTATAGAAGGATCAGGTATGAGATGCTGCTCTCACAGGACATAAGCTGCCATCACAGGTGTCTGGCAGTGGCCTAATCCCTTCTCCCAATTGGAAACACTCACCTGTGCATGTGTATGATTTGGGAAGGGGGAGTGGATGGAGGAAAAGCTGTCTGTTGGTTAAGCTTTCTTCCAACAGATATTTAAATAAATGATCACCTTTAGGGATGAGCGAATTTCCTATTTTGAAATTCGTTTTTGCTAAGTTTTGTGGTATTTACTGAATTGCGTTGTGGATTCCGTTACCACGGACCATAACTCAATTCTACGACGGAATGCCTTTCGAGGCATTCTGTCATAATAGAAGTCTATGGCCTGCATAACGGATCCGTCCGGTTTATGTTATGCAGGAGAGAACTCCAGCATATTGGAAAAGGGACGGATCAGTTATGCAGCACATAGACTTCTGTTATGGGGAATAGGAATATCCACGGCACTCCAATTTGAGTAGATGCAATTATTTTTAATAATCAAGTAGGTTCACATCACTTAGTTTTCCATACAATATTGTTTTACATCCAGGAATAGAACAAACATATTAGCCACATTGTTTCCCGGACATTTCGGTCTATCATTAGACCTTTTTTAACGGGGTCTGTAATTAACATATTGCATTTTTAGGTATAAACTGGTATACAACATAGGAAATAGTATTCTTCTCTCACGAGCACCTGGACTACAATAAAGGAGTGCAGATCACATACTTCTACAAATCATAGACTTCTATTATGACGGAGTGCATAAAGGAATGCCTCTAAAGGTATTCTGTTATACATTTAGTCATGGAACTGCGTTATGTTCAATCGATAATGCAATTCAGTAAATACCACAACATGAACCCACACACAAACTTCAAAATATGAAATTCGCTCATCGCTAATCACCTTAACCAGTTGCAGACCACCCATGGACTATATACTGTACATTCTTTGTAAGGACTTTCCCGAGGCTGAGATTGGGCAGCTGCAGGAGTGGGGAGCGGTCATGCCAGTGACAGCTGGGCTCGGCACGGAGAAGGTATAGATGTTTTTTCACCCTCACTTTCTATAACGGTCAAGTATATATACGAGCAGTGTTTTTTTTTAATATTGATTTTGCAGTTAGTGTTTAGAGAGCGCTGTTCCTGTGTAAAGGGGCCTTTTGTTCTTTAATGGGGTTGTCTCACTTCAACAAATAGTATTTCTCATGTACAGAAAGTTAATGCAAGGTAATTACTAATATATTGTGATTGTCCATATTGCTTCCTTTGCTGGCTAAATAAATTTTTTCCATCATAATATAAACTACTCGTTTCCATGGTTATGACCACATTGCGATCCAGCAGTGGTGGTCGTGCTTGCACACTATAGGAAAAAGCTCCGTCCTCACTGGTGGCTGGTAGGGACGATCGAATCGATTTTGGATGAAACATCCAAGGTCGATTCGCATAATACTTCGTTCGAATACTGTATGGAGCAAGCGCTCCATACAGTATTAGAATGTATAGGTTCCGATGAGCCGAAGTTATTACTTTGCGAAGTCTATTCGCTCATCCCTAGTGGCTGGGACTGCGGGAGTGTGCATAGTCCAGCACTTTTTTCTATAGTGTGAAAGCACGACCACTGCTGCTGGATTGCAGGGTGGTCGTAATCATGGGAACAAGCAGTTTATAATATGATTGAAAAATGAACCCAGCCAGCAAAGGAGGCAATATGGACAATCACAATACAATTAATAATTACCTTGTATTAACTTTCGCTACATTATAAATGCCATTTTCCAAGGTGAGACAACCCCTTTAAGTATAAGTATCTCTTTTCTGTTACAATCATCTAAACATACATGTCGTCTGTGTGTTTTTTTAGGTTCTAAAATGATGCTTACAACACACATTTTAGCAACACAAATTACAACAGACACTTTCCAAGTGTTGTATAAGTTGTAATATAGAGAATATAGCTCACATAATAAAATCCATCTTCATCCATTGGTCCATATACTGTGATGACATCTCCCGCAATAAAGCTTAGCTCTGCCTGATAGAAAGTGAAACATAAGAAAACATGAAACTATTCATACAATTTTCTAGATTTTATATTTCAAAAGTATCTGATCCACATATGGAATAAACCACTGTGAATCTCTAGGCCTAATGTAGTACTTTTCCACAACAAATTGAAATAGCCTTTCAACATTAACCACTTTCAGACCATCTACCCCCCTTAACCTCCCCTTCGGAACAAGCCTGATTTTGCTAATTTGTGTCACTTTATGTGGAAATAACCTTGGAATGCTTTTACTTATCCAAGCTTGTTTTCTCGTGACACATTGTACTTCATGTTAGTGGCAAATTTGAGCCAATATATTTAACCTTTATTTATTTAAACAATCCCAAATTCATGAAAAATATTTAAAAAATAGCAATAAATTTATTTTTAATTTCTCAACTTTTTAAGACAGATAGTGACACAAAATAGTTAGTCATTAACATTCCCCACATGTCTACTTATTGTCGGGATAATTCTGTAAATGTCATATTCAATTTTTTAGGACGTTAGAAGGCTTAGAAGTTTATAAACAATTTGTCAATTTAAAAATAAATAAATTCTGAAACAGACAGTTTTAGGGGTTATCCTTTAATTAATATTGATACCCTTTCCTCTTTATAGGTAATCAATATCAGATTGGCGAGGGGCCGACACCTGGGTCCCCCCAGGTCAACTGTTAGAAGGGGCCAGGCACTCTGTAAGCACCATGGCCTGTTCCCAGGCCATGTGGCAACACCATATATATTGGTCAAATGGCCTAGTTGCAGTTCCTTGAATGGGGCAGAGCTGCAATACCAAGCATGGCTGCTATTTGATGTATGGCGCTTACTTGGTAAGTGCCCAGGAGGCTGCCACAGCTTCTAAAAACAGCTGATTAGTGGGGTGCTGGGATTCAGACCTCTGACAATGCGATAACTGATTACCTATCTTCTGGATAGGTTATCAATATTATTTCCCAGATAACCCCTTTAAGAACGAATTCAGTTCTGAAGTTACTTTGAGGAGCTTATATAATAGAAACCACCCATAAATGACTATTTTAGAAACTATACCCTCAAATTATTCAAAGCTGATTTTAAAAACTTTGTTAACCATTTAGGAATTAAAGCCAAGTTTTGTTTGTGCAGAGTTTCCATTTTAATCCCTTTTTCCTGTAACAGAGCAAGGGTTAACAAAATAAACCCTAATATTAATTACCCTAAACCTGCAGTTTACAGAAACACCCCATATGTGGTTGTAAACTGATGTATAGGCATATGGCAGGGCTCAAAAGGGAAGAGTACCATATGGTTTTTGGAGGGCAGATTTTGGTAAAATGGTTTCCAGGTGTCATGCTGTATTTGAAGAGACCCAGAGATACCCCTCAAGTAAAAAAAAACAAAAAAAAAACAACTTTGTAAAATACAACCCTCAAAGAATTCATCGAGGGGCATAGTGAGTGCTTTGACCCCACCAGCCTTTCATAGAATAAAAAAAAAAAAACTTGGCTGTGAAAACGAAAAATAACTTTTCACAAGGGGTAACAGGAGAAAATGCACCCCACATTTGTTACCCATCCCCCCCCCCCCCTGAATCTGGCAACACTCCATGTGTGCTTGTAAACTGCTGTTTGAAAACACAGCAGGGCTCAGAAGGGAAGGAGCGGCTTCTCCATTTTCTAAAATGGAATTTTGCAGAAATGGTTTTTAAGAGCTTTTAAGAGCTGTGCGAGAGCTCTTTTTGCAGGACAAGCTATGGTTTTAATTTCGCTTTTTCATCGCTTTTCATAAAAAAAAAATTGTGATGTGGCCAAAAATTGCAATTCTAGTTCTAGGAGTGGGTTTTTTTTTGGGGGGGGGGGGGGATTTATACAATTATTAAGATAACAATGTATATTGTTTTTTTTTTTCATATTTTAGTATTTTCACATTATGAAATCACTTTTTATTAACTTTGTATTACCACATACTAACATCCATAACATTTTTATTTTTCTGCCAATGTAGGTGAAGAAAAACTGAAGGATAACAATCTACATCTCGTAGCAACCAATCAGTGAAAAATGCATTGCATCTGGATGTACCGTATTCTGTTTTTCACACAAGCCCCATTCACTTCTATGGAGCCAGAGCTGCGTGAAAAACACACATTATAGATCATGCTGCAATTTTTCCTGAACACAAAATGATGCGTGAAAAACTGGAAGAAAATTAGTCCTTAAGGGTGATCTAGTGCCTTTGCTATACAAAATCAGATTCTGCCATTCCACAAGATAAATGTCTAATTTGGCCAAATATTGTCCATAAAGCTCTGTTAAGCAGAGTATCTTTCACTTGAGAACTTTTACAGTATATGTGTTAAACATTATTCTTCAGCCCTCATTATCTAAGTTTTCTCTTTTGAACCTTCCTTATCAGTTTCATTTAACCTGGCTACAGATGATCTTTAACAGTTCTAACTTTGATGTTCATTATTATATTTTGATTCAAACCTCCCTATTTACCTCACAAATGCCCATTTCTGGAGCCACAGTATGTGAGCAGGTGTCCCATTGCCATATCCCATGCAGACATGTTGGCACATCATTGTACTATCCGTATGCAGGCATCGATGTGCAGGCACAGAATGTAACCCTAGGTGATCTGCTTGATTAATTGCACCACCACAAACACAACGTACCTCAACATCAAGGTTGGGAGAACTTTCTTTTGGATTATAATCAAATATAGCCACCATTGATATGGAGTTGCTTAGATCCGATCTACTGGTCTTTAGCCGTATCCCTAATAGTAACAGACAAATTCATCAATTAATATTTGGCAAAGAAAAAAAAAAAAAAAAAAAGAGAAAAAATAACACACCCAAAATATGTATATTGCAAATGATTCATTTAGGAACCTAATTTCACCTGCACTAAATGTTCTTAGATTATGTAAATGTAATGCAAAGGTGCACGATTTATTGGTTTCTGTGCTCCCTGGTCCCTAGTATTTCTGCACACAAAGTTACAATACATCCCTCATTGGATAAAGTAATCGGTCCTTATACAGAATACTATAGCAGCATGTAGAATTCTTCAGAGGATGTCTATCCTATAGGGTCTTGAAGCCCCTCCCATTGCAGGATCATCTAGAATTCACACAGGAACGCACTAATACATTGTGTGGGGTATCGCTATGGTTAAACACCTCCTACACGATTCCGAGCCGAGGTGGCTTTCTAGAAAAGCCTTGATCGCTAAATATTCTTTAAAGGGGTTACCCAATACTATAGAAATGTCCCCCATATGCCGGGCCCTCATAGTAAATATACTTACCCTGCTCCGCTCCTGGTCCACGCAACGTGGCTGCTGCTACTCCCCGTGCGTGGATAAAAAAATATCTGGTGTCAGGGGCGAGCAGCCAATGGCAGGAGGTGACGGGGACGAGCCTCCCTAGCGTTACCCTGCTGTCTTTATGTCAGGTGTACAAGAGGTGGACAGGGAGTTGTTTCTGAATACTTTGGATAAAATATTGGAACTGGGATTTTGTTAATATAATTAGAAAATCAATAAACTTTTAAAAAAAAAAAAGCATGATTTATTGCAGAACACCTTACATTTACTCAGAAATTGTTTCGTTTAGCACAACCATGGTCAAAGTCTCTGTTGCAACCTGCTGATGACAATCTAAGCTCCGCGGCCACTTCTGTCTGAGAATATCCTGCTTGAAGCCTTGCAATAGTGAGGTACTGTTGACCAATTGTTAGGTGTTGTCATGGTCTCATATCAAACTGTGAACACCATGATGAGGAGGACTGTTTAAATACCAATTCTAATTAAACCAGGACATTTATTGGGCAATTATGGATGAAACACCTATTGTGAATTTTGCCGTTAAGCTCCTTGTTACAGAACTTGCTGTTGTGCAAAAAGTACTAAAACATTGAACAGTTGGACATGTGCATTAAAAAGTTTAGAGAAGGTCACATTAAGTTAATCTGTAAAGGTTAGAGTGCATTTTAGGTTCATTCTGAAATTTCACCCACAAGCCAAATATCCCTAATTTTTTGTGAGTATTGTAGAATAAGGTTAAGAGATTAGGTGATAAATGAGCAATCTTAGCAAAAGATAGTAGGAGTAAAGGTCCCTTTACACAGGACAATATTACAGCAGATAGATGGGCAGGAAGCGTTCAGTAGCGGAGGAGACTGCTGCATTTACATCCACCGATCTCCTCCAGAGTGTGGGGAGGGGCGATCACTAATGGCATCACTCTTCCCCATACTGACTTGTTGTTTGCCGGCAGGAGATAGTGTTTACACAGCGCGATCTGCTGCCGGTAAACTATCATCTTTGTGTGCGCACAATGAACGCTCGATAGCGATATCTGTACAATTCTCAGTCTGTGTAAAGGGCCCTTAACCACTTCAAGCCCCGCTAGCTGAAACCCCCTTAATGACCAGAGCACTTTTTTACACTTCTGCACTACACTACTTTCACCGTTTATTGCTCGGTCATGCAACTTACCACCCAAATGAATTTTACCTCCTTTTCTTCTCACTAATAGAGCTTTCATTTGGTGGTATTTCATTGCTGCTTGACATTTTTAATTTTTTTGTTATTAATCGAAATTTAAGGTGTTTTTTTTTGCAAAAAAATGACATTTTTCACTTTCAGCTGTAAAATTTTGCAAAAAAAAGCGACATCCATATATAAATTTTTCGCTAAATTTATTGTTCTACAGGTCTTTGATAAAAAAAAAAAATGTTTGGGCAAAAAAAACAAAAAAAAGGTTTGGGTAAAAGTTATAGCGTTTACAAACAATGGTACAAAAATGTGAATTTCCGCTTTTTGAAGCAGCTCTGACTTTCTGAGCACCTGTCATGTTTCCTGAGGTTCTACAATGCCCAAACAGTACAAACACCCCACAAATGACCCCATTTCGGAAAGTAGACACCCTAAGGTATTCGCTGATGGGCATAGTGAGTTCATAGAACTTTTTATTTTTTGTCACAAGTTAGCGGAAAATGCTTTTTTTTTTTTTTTCTTACAAAGTCTCATATTCCACTAACTTGCGACAAAAAAATAAAAGTTCTAGGAACTCGCCATGCCCCTCATGGAATACCTTGGGGTGTCTTCTTTCCAAAATGGAGTCACTTGTGGCGTAGTTATACTGCCCTGGCAATTTAGGGGCCCATATGTGTGAGAAGTACTTTGCACTCAAAATGTGTAAAAAATGACCGGCGAAATCCGAAAGGTGCACTTTAGAATATGTGCCCCTTTGCCCACCTAGGCTGCAATAAAGTGTCACACATCTGGTATCGCCGTACTCAGGAGAAGTTGGGGAATGTGTTTTGGGGTGTCATTTTACATATACCCATGCTGGGTGAGAGAAATATCTTGGCAAAAGACAACTTTTCCAATTTTTTTATACAAAGTTGGCATTTGACCAAGATATTTCTCTCACCCAGCATGGGTATATGTAAAATGACACCCCAAAACACATTCCCCAACTTCTCCTGAGTACGGCGATACCAGATGTGTCACACTTTTTGCAGCCAAGGTGGGCAAAGGGGCACATATTCCAAAGTGCACCTTTCAGATTTCGCAGGCCATTTTTTACACATTTTGATTGCAAAGTACTGCTCACACATTTGGGCCCCTACATTGCCAGGGCAGTATAACTATGCCGCAACTGACCCCATTTTGGAAAGAAGACACCCCAAGGTATTCCGTGAGGGGCATGGCGAGTTCCTAGAATTTTTATTTTTTTGGCACAAGTTAGCGGAAATAGATTTTTTTTTTGTATTTTCTCACAAAGTCTCCCTTTCCGCTAACTTGGGACAAAAATTTCAATCTTTCATGGACTCAATATGCCCCTCACGGAATACCTTGGGGTGTCTTCTTTCCGAAATGGGGTCACATGTGGGGTATTTATACTGCCCTGGCATTTTAGGGGCCCTAAAGCGTGAGAAGAAGTCTGGAATATAAAGGTCTAAAAAATTTTACGCATTTGGATTCCGTGAGGGGTATGGTGAGTTCATGCGAGATTTTATTTTTTGAAACAAGTTAGTGGAATATGAGACTTTGTAAGAAAAACCAAAATCAAAAACAAACAAAAAATTTCCGCTAAGGCTACTTTCACACTAGCGTTCGTCGGTCCGCTCGTGAGCTCCGTTTGAAGGGGCTCACGTGCGGACCCGAACGCAGCCGTCCAGCCCTGATGCAGTCTGAATGGAGCGGATCCGCTCAGACTGCATCAGTCTGGCGGCGTTCAGCCTCCGCTCCGCTCGGACAGGCGGACAGCTGAACGCTGCTTGCAGCGTTCGGGTGTCCGCCTGGCCGTGCGGAGGCGTGCGGATCCATCCAGACTTACAATGTAAGTCAATGGGGACGGATCCGTTTGAAGATGCCACAATATGGCTCAATCTTCAGGCGGATCCGTCCCCCATTGACTTTACATTGAAAGTCTGGACGGATGCGTACGAGGCTATTTTCACACTTAGCTGTTATATGCTAAAAATAATGCAGACGGATCCGTTCTGAACGGAGCCTCCGTCTGCATTATTATGATCGGATCCGTTCAGAACGGATCCGATTGAACGCTAGTGTGAAAGTAGCCTAACTTGTGCCCCAAAAAATGTCTGAATGGAGCCTTACAGGGGGTGATCAATGACAGAGGGGTGATCACCCATATAGACTCCCTGATCACCTCCGTCATTGATCACCCCCCTGTAAGGCTCCATTCAGACGTCCGTATGATTTTTTTACGGATCCACGGATACATGGATCGGATCCGCAAAACACATGCGGACGTCTGAATGGAGCCTTACGGGGGGGTGATCAATGACAGAGGGGTGATCACCCATATAGACTCCCTGATCACCCCCCTGTAAGACTCCATTCAGACGTCCGTATGATTTTTTACGGATCCACGGATACATGGATCGGATCCGCAAAACACATGCGGACGTCTGAATGGAGCTTTACAGGGGGGTGATCAATGACAGGGGGGTGATCAGGGAGTCTATATGGGTGATCACCCCCCTGTCATTGATCACCCCCCTGTAAGGCTCCATTCAGAGGTCCGCATGTGTTTTGCGGATCCGATCCATGTATCAGTGGATCCGTAAAAATCATACGGACGTCTGAATGGAGCCTTACAGGGGGGGTGATCAATGACGGAGGTGATCAGGGAGTCTATATGGGTGATCACCCCCCTGTCATTGATCACCCCCCTGTAAGGCTCCATTCAGAGGTCCGCATGTGTTTTGCGGATCCGATCCATGTATCAGTGGATCCGTAAAAATCATACGGACGTTTGAATGGAGCCTGACAGGGGGGTGATCAATGACAGGGAAGTGATCAGGAAGACTATATGCGTGATCACCCCCTTGTCATTGATCACCCCCCTGTAAGGCTCCATTCAGACGTCCGTATGCGTTTTGCGGATCCGATCCATGTATCCGTGGATCCGTAAAAATCATACGGACCTCTGAATGGAGCCTTACAGGGGGGTGATCAATGACAGGGGGGTGATCAATGACAGGGGGGTGATTAGGGAGTCTATATGGGGTGATCAGTGGTTCATAAAGGGTTAATAAGTGACAGGGGGGGGGGGTGTAGTGTGGTGTAGTGTGGTGTGGTGTGGTGTTTGGTGCTACTTTACACAGCTACCTGTGTCCTCTGGTGGTCGATCCTAACCAAAGGGACCACCAGAGGACCAGGTAGCAGGTATATTAGACACTTATCAAAAAAGCGTCTAATATACCTGTTAGGGGTTAAAAAAATCACATCTCCAGCCTGCCAGCGAACGATCGCCGCTGGCAGGCTGGAGATCCACTCGCTTACCTTCCGTTCCTGTGTGTGCGCGTTCACAGGAAATCTCGCGTCTCGCGAGATGACGCGTATATGCGTGACTGTGCGCAGCGCTGCCACCTCCGGACCGCACATCTGCGTTAGGCGGTCTGGAGGTGGTAAAAGGGGTTGTCTAACTTCAGCAAATAGCACTTATTATGTAAAGAAAGTTAACACAAGTCACTTACTAATGTATTGTGATTGTGCATATTGCTTCCTTTGCTGGCTGGATCCATGGAAAAGATCAGTGTATAATGTGATGGGAAAATGAATCTAGCCAGCAAAGGAAGCAATATGGATTGCAGCTCCCTGTCATAAAGGTTGGGTGCCAGCTATGTGATTCTCCAGCCACCACCCGTCTCCTGTATTAATGGTTTAGTTATCTTCACTGTGCCCCCCGCCGCGTAATAAAAACCATTGGTGGTGCAGTGCGCCCCCCAGTATTAAATTAGTGGTAGTGGCCACAGTGTCCCCTCTCCCCCTCTTCATTGGTGGTGCAGTGGCAGTTCTGATCGGAGCCCCAGCAGTGTAATCCTGGGGCTCCAATCTGTTACCATGGCAGCCAGGACGCTACTGAAGCCCTAAATATGGAGATTGATCCAGATCCCGCGCGGCGTGCAAACAAGCGAGTGCTGACCAGCTACTTCCGCTACTGAAGCCCTGGCTGCCATGGTAAGCTCCTTGCTGCTGTGTGCACAAAGCACAGGGCAGCAGGGAGAGTGTAAGATTTCACCCTAATAGAGCTCTATTAGGGAGATCAGGACAAGGGATCAAAACATCCCAGGTTCTAGCCCCTAAGGGGGGAAATAGTTAAAAAAAAAATATATAAAAAAAGTAAAAATAAATAAAATATTAAGCATAAATTACCCCCTTTCCCAATTTTACATATAAAATATAGAAACAATAAATAAACATAATCGCCATGTCCGAAAAGTGCAAACTATTAAAATTAATATATATATATATATATATATATATATATATATATATATATATATATCTATCTATCTATCTATCTCTCTCTCTATCTTATCTGCAGGATTCGCCATTTTTTAGTTACCCTTTTCCCCTAAAAAATAGAATAGGACTGTTCGATTATGGGCCAAACGCTCCATAAAATGCGGAATGCACGCTGCTTTTTTGGTGTTTTATTTCTTTTGTGTGGTATCAAAATCGAATAAAAAGTTTTGGTATTGTGACAACCCTACTTCTAACTAGTCATTATGATGATGATGCTATAGGTTCTATGGCCACGTGGCACTCAGCCACAAGGTGGCTGCATCCCAGCCACAGCACAGCCGCTTTGTATGGGTGCACTATAAAGCTTCTAGGTATTTTATAGTTTGACTGCTATTTACCTGCAGCATTATTCTCTTCCGGAGCAGAGGAACGTTGCACTGAGAAAATAAAAGAGAAAAAAAAGGCAGTGAACTTATTGTTAGGTGAAATATGATGAATAAAAGAGAAAGTGTCGCTATATCAGGTCTTCTTGAATTTAGAGCATGCTCTAGTATTCTGTAGTAGAGCTATGTGGGATATATCCACTTATCATGAACAGGTTCTCTGTCACAAATAGCCATTCCATTACATCTGATGCTTACTATTAAGTTCATTTATACAGCTATATATTTTTTGGGTCTATTAGTTTCTGTAAAAGAAAAAAAAGGCTAGGTGCCTGAGCTCTAAAGCAAGAATCATATTTCTGTTAGCTAACGTGCTGTTAAAGATGCCCACACATATTAGATGGGCATAGAGAGTAGAACCGCTGACCACCTAATATACACTCACCTAAAGAATTATTAGGAACACCATACTAATAAGGTGTTGGACCCCCTTTTGCCTTCAGAACTGCCTTAATTCTACGTGGCATTGATTCAACAAGGTGCTGATAGCATTCTTTAGAAATGTTGGCCCATATTGATAGGATAGCATCTTGCAGTTGATGGAGATTTGAGGGATGCACATCCAGGGCACGAAGCTCCCGTTCCACCACATCCCAAAGATGCTCTATTGGGTTGAGATCCGGTGACTGTGGGGCCATTTTAGTACAGTGAACTCATTGTCATGTTCAAGAAACCAATTTGAAATGATTCGAGCTTTGTGACATGGTGCATTATCCTGCTGGAAGTAGCCATCAGAGGATGGGTACATGGTGGTCATGAAGGGATGGACATGGTCAGAAACAATGCTCAGGTAGCCCGTGGCATTTAAACGATGGCCAATTGGCACTAAGGGGCCTAAAGTGTGCCCAGAAAACATCCCCCACACCATTACACCACCACCACCAGCCTGCACAGTGGTAACAAGGCATGATGGATACATGTTCTCATTCTGTTTACGCCAAATTCGGACTCTACCATTTGAATGTCTCAACAGAAATCGAGACTCCTCAGACCAGGCAACATTTTTCCAGTCTTCAACAGTCCAATTTTGGTGAGCTTGTGCAAATTGTAGCCTCTTTTTCCTATTTTGTAGTGGAGATGAGTGGTACCCGGTGGGGTCTTCTGCTGTTGTAGCCCACCTTTCTTTCCCATTCTGACATTCAGTTTGGAGTTCAGGAGATTGTCTTGACCAGTACCACAACCCTACATGCATTGAAGCAACTGCCATGTGATTGGTTGACTAGATAATCGCATCAATGAGAAATAGAACAGGTGTTCCTAATAATTCTTTAGGTGAGTGTATATGGGTGTATCCCACTCTCCCTGGATGGCCGAATTTGGGGAAAAGAAGGGTAAGACATGTTGGATTTGAATATGTCACATCCATCTGTACTCAAGGTAGATAAGCTGGCATCAGAGGTGCCTGCCAGCGACTTATCCCCCGCTCAGAACACATGCATGCTTAGCTAAGCAGCTATTTAAGGTAAATGGCCACCTAGATATAACCCAAAACCAATGGGGTCATTTATCAAACTGGTGTAAAGTAGAACTGGCTTAGTTGCCCATAGCAACTAGTCAGATTCCACCTTTCATTTTTGACCGTTCCTTTGGGAGATTAAAGGTGGAATCTGATTGGTTGCTATGGGCAACTAATCCAGTTCTACTTTACAGCGGTTTGATAAATGACCCCACAAGTCTCCACAAAGTTTTATTTTGTCAGACACATACTCTGCAAAAATCAGCTCCACAATTATTCTGCTCCATAGCCAAGAAGTGGAGACTGCGCATCACTAGAGGCAAGACTGAACATGCACAGCACAAGGAAGCACAGACCTTTTTTGGAGCGCCGGGGTTTTGGAGGAGGAGTAGCGAAACGGCTTGAAGGAGCTAGAGGAAGAGGAGGAGGAGGGGGAGGAGAAGGAGGAGGAACAGAGAAAGCTCCGATTTCTTTAAGACAAAAAAAAAAGAAGCAGCACAAACAGAAGCAGTAGAGAGTAAGCAGAAATCCTCCAGAAAAAGCAGCATACAGGCAGCAAACAAGCACAGCTTAGAAAGCACTTGGCAATAAAAATGTCACAACAGAATTAAACATACATTTTATTGTTTTAATAATAAGTTTTTACCTTCCTGACCAGGCCTAAACCTGACATGGGTGACTTTAAATCAGATCATTTTTATTGGTATTTATATTTTTAAAAAAAACACACACACACTTTCCAATAAAGGTACATTAGTAAGATTACAACACTTAAACATCATGCTTATACACCATACACAGTTGATATAATGTTGACCTTAGACTTAAATTCCTCCACTGTCGAGGGAGCTGTCTGGATCCAGTGCAAAGCTATCAGTTTCCTGGCTACATATAGCCACCCACCTATGGCCACCTGGGCCATTGTCCCAACGTCTGTCACATAGCCCAAAATGCACACCTTGGGATCTCGAAGGATCTGAATTGAGAAGGCTTTCTGTATTATATACAATGTCTCCCTCCAGAATGAGTCCAGCACCGTACAGCACCATAGCATAAGCAGTAAGTCTGTGGGTTCCACCAGACATCTAGGACATTTTGCATCATGTCTAAGAACTATCCAGATTAAGAATACAGGAGTTTTGTACACTCTATGAACATTAAACCCTACTACTCCTGCAAAATATCTCCCAGGTCCTGTTCCCATTTGCTAGTGAGACTCCAGAAACTTATTCAGCAGCATTTGATATACCATAGAGATCATTCCCCTTCTCTCTTCCCCAGAGACTATTAAATGCAAAGTATTGTACGCATATCTTATTTGCAAATATTGATAGAAACTTTGGAGAGGAATATGATAGGTCTCTTGAAAGCTAGTAAAGGATCACAAAAATCCTGTATCAAGAAGATGTCCTATCCTTGTCACTCCCCCTTTCCTTCTAGTCCCTAAACCCAGTCAGAGAGACAAACTCCGTTATAGAGGGGTTAGTCCATATTGCAGCATACTACGTAATCCCTGTGACATCTTTCAATAGTTTGACATTCTTCCAAACCAAATGCATCATCCGCAGTAAGGGATCCCCAGTACCATCCCCAACCCATCCACCTCCAGAATTGTCACTAGATCCTGACTGCTCTTATGATATCTAAGCACCTGACTAGTCATATCATTAATCTCCAGATCTACCATCCCTTAACATGTTGACTCTGAGCCTCCAGGTAATACAATCAGAGATTGGGTAGCGCAAGTCCTCCAGCTTTATTCTAGGCTGTCCTTTACGGCTCATCAAGTCCCAGAACATTCAGTTGATTTTGTGAAACCTGTCCTAGGGCAACCAGACCGCGGCGTTATGGAGAATATATAGAAGCTGGGGCATCATTACCATCTTAAGAAGGTTCGGTCTACCCACTACAGATAGAAACAGTTTGCACCAAGCCTTGACATTAGTGCGAAACCTGGCCAGCAACTGATTAAGATTCAAGTCTTTTAAGTCTGAAAACCTAGGCAATATATTAATTCCCAGGTTTTTAAAACTTTCTACACAGTGATATTTTTGTCCAGTATAACATGCTATTTAGGGTGGCCATCCATAAGCATCAAAGTGGATTTGTGCCAATTAAGTCAGCCCATAAACTTGTTAACACTTTAGGTGTTCTACCGGAATTAAAGCAAAATGGAGCTGAAATTTAAAAATGTACATTTTTTCAGATTTTCCATTTTAATCAATTTTTCCACAGCAAGGGTTAACAGCAAAGCATACCTCAATATTTACTACCCTGATTCTGCAGTTTACAAAAATACCCCATATGTGGTCATATACTGCTGTATGCATATAAAGCAGGGCTCAGAAGGGAAGAAGTGCCATATGGTTGTTGGAGGGCAGATTCTGCTGGAATGGTTTTTGGGCACTATGTCACATCTTATCACAGAAGTGCAGATAAAACATCTCAAAATAGATACTACTCACTACATGTAGAGTTGCTAAAAATAATAATAACACATTTCTAATGATAAAGACTAGTTAAGAATGAAGAAACACCCTTGACAGGCAACTTTTTCTGATACTCCTCAAATAATGGTGTGCTTGTCACCCACAATAGTAAGTGTGTTGGACCAAGCTCCAGAGAGAAGATTAAAATAGAAGAATCGGCTAAATATAGGATATTGTTAAAGGGGTTACCCAAAACTATAAACTGGCCCCCATATGCCGGGCCCCTCACAGGGAATATACTTAAAGGGGTTGTCCAGGTTCAGAGCTGAACCCGGACATACCCTTCTTTTCATCCAGGCAGCCCCCAGATGTTGGAATCAGAGTATCTCATGCTCCGATGCGCTTTGAATTGGGATGCAGGATTGGGCCTTGATACAATAGATCCTCCCAGGAAGGTAGAATCCATGGGGGGGCTATCGCTAGGTCTAGGAGGAAGGAGTACCAAGCTCCTATGTTCTCCTTCCCCTTTATGTAGACTGCCGACAGGGATAGAGGTTTCTGTTCTGCTAGCTTAAAAATCTGGTGACAGAGTATTGCCAGAGAAGGTACCCTTGTTCCACCTTGATGGTTGATGTATGCAACTGTTGTCAAGTTGTCAGAGTATAGAATTATCTTCTTGTGGGATACGTCCGGAACTATCGCTTTTAACGCCATCTCTACTGCCTTTAGTTCTTTTAAGTTTGAGGTGGCTTTCCTGGTATTCAAATCCCACCTCCCTTGCCAACCTTTGTTCTCCAAGTGAGCCCCCCATCCCCATGGGCTGGCATCCGTCATTATTATCGGATGCTGAAAAGACCAGGGTACCCCTGCTGAAAGATTCTCTGCCACTGTCCACCAAAGAAGAGACATTCTTGCTTCCGCGGATAAATGGAAGGACCGGTCTAAAGACTGATTGCAGCCGTCCCATTGGTGCAGGATGCATGACTGTAGCTTCCTTGTATGGGCCTGTGCATATAGGACCGCCGGAATTGTTGCTGTCAGGTGGCCCAGTACTGCCATTGCCCTTCTGAACCAGCAGAGGTAGGACCTGAAAAGATCCCAAACATGCTCCCTGATGGAGATTATCTTGGTGGACGGGAGGAAGGTTTTCTCTACTCGGGAGTCTAATAGGATGCCTAAAAAAAACACAAGTCTGAGATGGTGACAGGCTTATCCTTAGGTTTTGGGTCTTGGGGCTTAAAAAGGAAACCGCCTGACTTTTTAGGAAATTTATCCTTTTCCCTTCTATCATACTGTCTACCCCTTTGTTTTTTGTTCTGGTATCTACGAAAAAAGGGGGGACGCTGGGGAACCGGAAAGCCCTTTTTTTAAATCGGAGGCTTTTTCAAGTATGTCGACAAGGGACGACCCAAAAAGCCTGTCACCCTCACAGGGGATGGAGTACAATCTAGCCTATGAGCCCTGATCCGCTTTCCAGGATTTCAGCCAGATAGCTCTCCTAGCCGCATTGGACATGGCGGATGATCTGGCTGAAAACCTAATCATTTCCGTGGAGGCATCTGCTAAAAAGTCGGCAGCCTTAAAAAGGGTAGGAAGGGAGGCCAAAACTTCTTCTCTTGGCTTTTTCTCACTGAGACGCTGTTCTAACTGTTCCAGCCAGATATGTAGTGATCTAGAAACCCATGATGCCGCAACAGCAGGTCTCAAGCAGGTAGAGGACGATTCCCACGCCTTCTTTAAATAAAAATCCGCTTTCTTGTCAAGAGGGTCAGACAGGCTACCCAAGTCATCAAACGGTAGAGCAGACTTCTTGGCGATCTTTGCAACCGGAGCGTCTACCGTAGGGGCCTTGTCCCAACTAGCTGCTACTTTCTCGTCAAAGGGATACTTCCTTTTAACTGAGTTTGCGATAAAAAACTTCCTATCAGGATTTTTCCATTCCTTCTTAATTAACATTCTTGTGAATGGTGAAAACACTCTGCTTCCTGGGGCCTAACCCCTGAAAAGCTATATCTGCTGTAGACTTAGCCTGTTTCACATCTTCTAGTTGCATGGTTGCTCTGACAGCTTTAAGAAGGTTTTGGGTGTCCTCAGGCGAAAAATAGGAACCCCCCGCTTCCTCTTCCGCTGACGATGTAGCATCGTTAGAGAGTAACTGGCCTGCTTCTCTTTCCTCCACGTCTGAGTGGTCCATATCCGAATCCCTAACGTCCAGGGACTTTTCCGGAGACCTAGGGCGGCTTTTACTTAAAGATTTTAAAGAGGCCTTGACCTCAGATCTTATTAGGGACCTCATATTTTTGGAGAGGCTTTGGGATTCCTCCGCCACCAACTTATCAATACACGGGGTGCATAACTGTTTAGAATAGGAGGATGCCAGGGCGACTTTACATCCCGCACACTCCTTATGTTTCGTTTTCGAAGTCTATTTTTGGGGGGTCTTTGCCACCTAAACAAACCAAGCAAACAACACCCCATTAATAAAGAAAAAGATCCATCTCACCACTGATCTTTGTCCCCACTCCTCAAGACTGGTACCGGACTAGCGGGCCTTGAGGGTTCCAGGGGTTCGGCGCGTCCATCTACCGGCTCCGACATTTTGCAGGAGAATGAACCACTTCAGCACAACACTGTGTGCTACATCAGCTGGCTGGATTCCCCCCACCACCACATTTATATTTTAAAAGACGCGCCTAGGCCACTCCGGCGCTGCTTCCTACTTCTGGGTCCAAGCCCCGGCCCCCCTGCGTCGGAGGCGCGCGCATGTGCAGACGCCCCCAGGAAGCCGGGCAACTTAGATGCCGAAGCAAGAGGGAAGCCGCCTGAACACGGCCATAGCGGCTCCCTCAGAGCAGCGCCGGAATGCGGGGGAGAAAACAGACTGGAGGTAGCAGCCTCGGAGAGCCTTCAACCACCTGGGGGAGGCCACCTACCGGATTAGAACCTGGGCTTCCCCCTAGCTGCCGGTGAGAACCATCTTAAGAGCTTCCCAGGGACTTCCTATCCGGAGGACAGGAAACCTGAACTTGTGCTAGGTGGGGGTGTGAACCTTTTATCTTCTCAGGTTTCCTGTCCCGGATGGGAGGTCCCTGGTCGCATGGGGTGCTGTCATGGGTGAGGGGAAAAGGAGAGCATGAACTGCTCCGATGCTCCTGTCAGGGGGGCTGCCGGGGTGAAAATGGAGGGATGTCCGGGTTCAGCTCTGAACCTGGACAACCCCTTTAACCCGCTCCCTGCCCCGCTCCTGGTCCCCGCACCGCCGCTGCTGCTTCACCTGCAATGCTAGGAAGGCTCGTCCCTGTCCCTTCCTGCCATTGGCTGCTCCCCCCCCCCCCCAACACCAGATGCTTCCATTTTTGCACGGGGAGAAGAGGCAGGGACCAGGAGCGACACAGGGAGCGGGGAGCCAGGTAAGTATAATCCCTGTGAGGGGCCTGGCCCTATGGGGGAGCAGTTTATAGTATTGGATAACCCCTAGTAATGTGCATGCCCAAAAATATAGGATATTGTTAAGAGCTAGTAGAGAATGCGCATGCCTCATATACTGGGCTTTGGAAGCAGTGGCAAAAAGGAGGCTGATGTGTGCGTCCTACCTTTCTGCTCACTACTTACTCTAAGAGACCTGATGCAATCACCAAAAACAGTCTACCATTGTAGACCTATCCTATATGCCAGATAATGCATATTAATAATGCACAATGCAGCTAGCTGCTACTAATTATATACACTCAACGGGTTTCAACAAACATTGCATCATCAGGAGCGTCTAGGAAGTAGTGGTACTGAGATATACACGTGGAGTGGCGCATTTTTATTATATATTATATCAGGGTGCATAGATTTTTCAGTCTCAGCCATAGTCAAAAATACGCACGCACTTCCAGAAGGTAAAGGAACAGAGTGTTAATAAGGAGGCGGAGTCAGTATCAGCCACCTGTTTATTAACGAACAGTCGGTAAGTACAGAGGAGGCAGTACTTAATATGTTTAAGTTGTAGGCGGAGATTAGATGGAATAGTTGTCGGCTGCTTGATTGTCTGGCCAACAGCTAACTAAGAAGATGTAAGGCCATCTTACATGGGTATTCTCATCTTAAACTTTTAGGGCATATCCACAATTGCTTTACTGTTTTTGGAACTCCCATAGATGTGAATGGAAAGAGATGTACATATATTGGCTTTCACAGTGACTATGGCACCAAGCAGGACAGGGTGTGTGTGTGTGTGTGGGGGGGGGGGGGGGGGGGGGGGGTCAGAGGACCCCTGTTTTGGAGACAGGGGCGCAGCCCAGAGGAAGGAAGTTGCATCTATCAGACATTTATGGCATATCCTGTGGTATTTCAGTTTTTATTTTTAACATATTCATTTACAGTATATCATAGGAAATCATACCATTTTCTAATTGACATGTACTTAAAATTCTGCCTACATACTTTTCTTATATCAGGCAGTTGACCCCTATAAGCAGTAGAATGTTGTAGAGGGAAGTGCCAGGTAGGCAGGCATGCATGCATATCTATATCTCTCTCTCTCTCTCTCAAAAAAATAAAAATAAAAATAAAAATAAAATAATATATATATATATATATATATATATATATATATATATATATATATATATATATATATATACACACACACACACACACACACACACACACACACACACACACACACACACAGGTATATGCAGAGGGAAGTGTATTAAATATTCCCTATCAACTCTTATACAGGCCCACGTTTAGCCTGTAGGCCATGGCTTGCATTGTTAGGTTTAGAACAGCTGTTACAAGGCCAGCAGCCATGTTGGGGGTAATTGATTTAAGGCTGCATAGAGAGTCTGCCTAGTACCTGGGAAACAGCCAAACTGCTTCCCTGCAGGTAGTTAGCACAGAGATGCTAACAAGGATGGGCCCGTTTGCATGTCACCTCTACATTCATCAGCCCTTTTACCCCTGCCACAGCCCCAGTATTCCTGCTGCTGAACCCCTGTAGCCCCAGCCTTAACCACTGCATAACCATTACCCCGACACTGCATTGCCCTGATCACCCCCTTAAGTCACTAACCCTTCCTGTATTCAGTGCCATATTGTATTTAACCCTTTATACCCTGTAGGGACAGCGTGTAGATAGGTTGGGTTGGGTGCTGTTATTTACGTGTGTGTATGCAAGTGTGCTATTTAGGTAGATTTGGGGAGGAATTGTGTAAGATATTGTATTTTGTAGTGTTGTTGATATATATGTTACTGTGTGCGACTATAAGTATATAGGTTTATATGTCCATTGATATAAATATGTATACTTATAGCAATAATTTTAGACATAGACTGTAGACGTGTAATTGTTTTAATAAATTCCTTTTATTATTCAAGCCGTGATAGTAGTAATATGGCGCATGCAGTTCAGGGAATTAGGTAATGCAACAGAGTTATTTAGTATTTATAGTATAAATAGGCAGAGTCATCAATAGACTACTCGCCTATTTATAATTATTAATGATTGATATTAACACAAAATATGAATTAATATTTCCTTTAACAAACGTATTTATTTAGATCATAGGAAATCATACAATTTTCTAATTGACATGTACTTAAAATTCTGCCTACATACTTTTCTTATATCAGGCAGTTGACCCCTATAAACAGTAGAATGGTATAGCCCATGTATGTGTAATGGCCTAACTGAAACATGGCATCATTCATGTGACACTCTTCTCATCATATAATCCCTGAGGTTCAGTAACATTGATACATGACATACATGTTCTGATTCAGCACTCAGAAATGTGTATATGTGTACATAAACATGTATATAAATGTAAATGTACAGTACAGACCAAAAGTTTGGACACACCTCATTCAAAGAGTTTTCTTTATTTTCATGACTATGAAAATTGTAGATTCACACTGAAGGCATCAAAACTATGAATTAACACATGTGGAATTATATAAATAACAGAAAAGTGTGAAACAACTGAAAATATGTCATATTCTAGGTTCTTCAAAGTAGCCACCTTTTGCTTTGATTACCGCTTTGCATTCTCTTGATGAGATTCAAGAGGTAGTCACCTGAAATGGTCTTCCAACAGTCTTGAAGGAGTTCCCAGAGATGCTTAGCACTTGTTGGCCCTTTTGCCTTCGCTCTGCGGTCCAGCTCACCCCAAACCATCTCGATTGGGTTCAGGTCCGGTGACTGTGAAGGCCAGGTCATCTGGCGCAGCACCCCATCACTCTCCTTCATGGTCAAATAGCCCTTACACAGCCTGGAGGTGTGTTTGGGGTCATTGTCCTGTTGAAAAATAAATGATGGTCCAACTAAACGCAAACCGGATGGAATAGCATGCTGCTGCAAGATGCTGTGGTAGCCATGCTGGTTTGGTATGCCTTCAATTTTGAATAAATCCCCAACAGTGTCACCAGCAAAGCACCCCCACACCATCACACCTCCTCCTCCATGCTTTACGGTGGGAACCAGGCATGTAGAGTCCATCCGTTCACCTTTTCTGCGTCGCACAAAGACACGGTGGTTGGAACCAAAGATCTCAAATTTGGACTCATCAGACCAAAGCACAGATTTCCACTGGTCTAATGTCCATTCCTTGTGTTTTTTTTTAGCCCAAACAAGTCTCTTCTGCTTGTTGCCTGTCCTTAGCAGTGGTTTCCTAGCAGATATTCTGTTGACCTGGTCTCTAATCTGAGCTGCTGTTAACCTGCGATTTCTGAGGCTGGTGATGAACTTATCCTCCGCAGCAGTGGTGACTCTTGGTCTTCCTTTCCTGGGGCGGTCCGCATGTGAGCCAGTTTCTTTGTAGCGCTTGATGGTTTTTGTGACTGCACTTGGGGACACTTTCAAAGTTTTCCCAATTTTTCGGACCGACTGACCTTCATTTCTTAAAGTAATGATGGCCACTCGTTTTTCTTTACTTAGCTGCTTTTTTCTTGCCATAATACAAATTCTAACAGTCTATTCAGTAGGACTATCAGCTGTGTATCCACATGACTTCTCCACAACCCAACTGATGGTCCCAACCCCATTTATAAGGCAAGAAATCCCACTTATTAAACCTGACAGGGCACACCTGTCAAGTGAAAACCATTTCAGGTGACTACCTCTTGAAGCTCATCAAGAGAATGCCAAGAGTGTGCAAAGCAGTAATCAAAGCAAAAGGTGGCTACTTTGAAGAACCTAGAATATGACATATTTTCCGTTGTTTCACACTTTTTGTTATGTATATAATTCCACATGTGAATTCATAGTTTTGATGCCTTCAGTGTGAATCTACAATTTTCATAGTCCTGAAAATAAAGAAAACTCTTTGAATGAGAAGGTGTGTCCAAAACTTTTGGTCTGTACTGTATATAAATTATACCGACTACAATCCGTAAGCCTTTTTTTTTTATTGTCGTAGGAAAAAATATTTGAAGGACTCTCAAGGGACTATATACAGGAGTATGTGACTAAATAATATCATAGTTTACCAAGGACAGAAGTTGTCAGACTATCCTGATTTTTTTTATGAGGAGCTGAGTAGACGTTTGCAGAGGGGTGGCTGTGGATTTAATGTTCTTTGATTTTGCAAAGGCATTTGATACTGTTTGATACGGTTAATGGGTAAAATAAGGTCAATAGGCTTAGAAAGTACAAATATAGGGGGTCATTTGCTATCAGATATATGCCAGTTTTCAGTCGTATATCTGTTGCAGATTGTGGAGCAAAGGCAATCAGCGACTCTTCCCTGCTCACGCCAGGTCTAAATAAAGGGGCCTTGCATGGGTGGGGAAAGGCCAGTAGGCCCGTTTCATCTATCATTTCGTATAAAGTGGATAAATGTAAAGTTAAATGTAAAGTTATGCATCTGGGTAGTAATAATCTACGTGCATCATATGTCCTAGGGTAACACTGGGAGAGTAATTTGAAAGAAGAATTTGGGTGCCCTTGTAGATCATAGATTAAATTATAGAATGCAACATCAATCAGCTGCTTCTAAGGCTAGCAGGATATTGTCATGTATTAAACGAGGCATGGATGTAATATTACCACTTTACAAACCTTAGGTGCCTCCTCATCTGGAATATGCAGTTCAGTTCTGGGCACCAGTCCATAGATAGGATGCTCTGGAGCTGGAAATAGTACAGAGGAGAGCGACTAAACTGATAAGGGGCAGGGAGGGTCGTAGTTAATAGGAATGTTAAAATAATTAAATTTATTTAGTCTTGAGAAGAGACGTCTAAGGGGAGACATAATTAACTTATACAAATATATAAATGGGCTGTACAAAAAGTATGGTGAAAAGTTGTTTCTTGTAAAATCACCTCCATCTGGAGAAGAAAAGTTAATTTTCCAGAGACATCAAGTTTTCATTACTGTGAGAACTGTGAATCTGTGGAAAAGTCTACCTCAGGACGTGGTCACAACAGGCAGTCTTAAAAAGGGCTTGGATGAATTCTTAAAATTAGATAACATTAATGCTTATGAAAATGTGTAGGGGGTCTAACTCATAGCTACCTGTCTGTAGGTGATGATGTAAAATGGCCTTGGCTGCCTGTTTCTAGGTGATGTTGTCATATCGTTAGTAAAAGTTTAGTGTTAAAAACAAACACAAACACGGATCTGTTTCTACACAGACACTGAGACATAATGTGATGCTGCAGGTAGTAGTAGTGTATATACTGTACATGTTTTGCTCCCCAGCACACTACTATTCATCTGTTAGATACCTGGGCAATTAACTGAAAGCCGGGTCACATTACGGCTCACATAACGGATGCCATGTTTAGTCCTATCCAGCTTTCTCAAGTATGCCATTTACAGGACTACAATGGGCCTTACCATTTCTTTTTCTTCAGGGAAAGACTACTGTATGGATATAATAAAGGTCTGCAAGCAAAATTTTTATGTATATTAGAAAATTGTTCAACATCCTTTTCTCTATATAAATACATGTAATAAGGAAAGAAAAAAAAAAAAAAGCTTAGCAGCAAGATGTTATAGTTATGCATTCACAATGCTGTATAGATTTTTTTTTTGTAAATGGTCACTTTTAAGGGGATCTCTTTCATTTCCACTGAAGGGAAATGTATTACATAAAAGTATTATGACATATGTTTGGTAGGGCAATTTACTACTAATGTGTATTCGTCCTTACTTGTTCTGAAACAATCTCTTTGCCGAAAACTCTGCAAACTCAATTTATAAGATCTAGCCTGTTGTTAGCAACAAGCATTAGGTCATTCATTTACTGACCAAATCTGACAGCATATCTGATAAGGACTCAAATAATTTTGACTGGGTTACCAGTGGACATGGAGGTAATGTAGGACGCACATTTAGCAGGTTCAAACCAGTACGGCCAGCAAAAGAAATTAGGCTGGGTTCACACCTGAGCGTTTTACAGCGCGTTCCTACGCGCTGTAAAACGCTCAACAAGGAGAAACCAATGATTCCCTATGGGAATGGTTCACACTTGGGCGTTTTACAGCGCGTACGATCGCGCTGTAAAACGCCCGACGCTCCAAAAAGTACATGAGCGACTTTTGGGGCGTTTGTGGCCATAGGACACTGTAGTGAATCACACAAACGCGCGTCAAACGCGCGTTTACTATTACAAAAACGCGCATAAAAATGCGCGTCAAAAACGCGCGTAAAACGCGCGTTTGCGCAACGCTCAAGTGTGAACCCAGCCTTAGTGATAGAGTGACCACAAATGAGGAGTGATCAAGAATTTCAGGGAGGAAATTCTTTGTTAGTCAAATGTAACCACATTTTCTAAAGTATACCACAGTACTATGTAACAATGTTTTAAAATACTTTTCTTCCTTTTTTGTTACAATTTCCTCAATTCTATATGTTTTACTGCAGAATTATATATCAGCCAAAAATGTTCGGCTACATAGCATGTCAATTGTGCACACCAAAAACATCATCTTCCGTGGCAGTAAGAGACATTTACATTACATTAAAGGCTACGAACACCTTTTTTTATGAACGTGACAACACTGGCCTAGAAAGAGGCCGCAGCACTAACAGCAGCGCCAAGGCCTCTTCAAACCACTGATTGGCGGGGTGCTGGAGTCATGGCCAACTGATTAGATACTGAGGATATACTGAGCCTATCCTGAGGATAGAACAGCAATAGACCCAGAAAGAACAGTAATTATCCTGAAGTTTTGGACCATTAAATATGTTCTCTCTATAAGGGCTCAGGCACATGAATGTGTGCCGACCGTTCGTGCACTGGGGACCTGCAATTTGCGCCCACGGGCACCATCCGCGCAGTTGCCGCAGATGGATCCAGACACATTTAACATGAATGGGTCTGTGATCTGTCTGCACTGCTAAAAAATATAACATGTTCTATTTTTTTGCGGTGCAGTGGCACGGAGAGAAACCCCATGGAAGCACATAAGAGAATGGGTTTGCATTTGTGATACGGCGTGCACACGGCCGGAGCCTGTATATTGCAGACCCGCTGTTTGCCCTAAATGGAAGAGACCTGTAGAAATGTTCTGTAAACAGGTAAGTGAGCCAGTGTGTTGTGTTAGTTTCTGAAGGATTATGAAGAATTGCATGATGTAAATGCACAGCATGTCAATTGTGCACACCAAAAAAAACATCATCTGTGGCAGTAAGAGATATTTACATTACATTAAAGGCTATGGACACCATTGGGGCTTTTTTTTTATTATTGCATTTTCTTATTTTGGGCTACAACAGTTTTTGTTGTACAGCCCTTACTTTCAGTGTATCTGCAGACTATTGCTTTCTCCTTTACAGTGATTCCGTCAGTGAGTTGCTCTGACGGCTAGATGTGTAGCCTGATTTCTGAACTTCTGGCATTTCATAAACACTCATTTAGAGGGTTATTCCGAGTCTTCTATATTGATGACCTATCCTCAGGATAGGTCTTTAATATGTGATCGGTGAGGGCCCGACAACCAGCTATTTGAAGAGGCCATGCCACTCCCGTGAGCGCTGCTGGTCTCCTTGTAGTATACCAAGCAGATCACCGCCTATTGTACAGATGCTGTGCTTGATACTGTAGATCAGGCCCATTCAGCTGAACAGGATGAACTTCAACTAAACCATGTGATCAATGAATGTGACACTCACTGGCCTAGGAAGAGGCCGCAGAACTTACAGGAGCACCGTGGCCTCTTCAAACAGCTGATTGGCGTGGTGCCGGAGTCATGGCCAAATGATTAGATACTGACGACCTATCCTGGGGGATAGAACATCAATAGACCCCCCCAAAAAACTTAAAGCCATATTCTTATCAGTTTGATAAAGAGTTTAGCTACATGAAGTGTTCATCAGCTCCCAGGTGTTCAAACAGCTACATATGGAGCTGTCAGAGCAGCTCCATGGCAGTCTAAAACAAGAAGGAAATAGCTTGCAGATGCACTGAAATTAAAGAGGACCTTTCATCGGTCCAAATATTGTGAACTAAGTATCATGACATATACAGCGGCTCCCAGGGATCTCACTGCACTTACTATTATCCCTGGGCGCTGCTCCGTTCTCCCGTTATGTCCTCCGGTATGTTCGGGGACTTGGTTATAGTAGGCGGAGACTTAGGGGACTTGGTTATAGAAGGAGGAGACTGCCCTTGTTCTGCTGGGCATCTCCTTCTCCTAGGCTGTAGCGCTGGCCAATCGCAGCGCAGAGCTCACAGCCTGGGAGTTTTTTCCTCCCAGGCTGTGAGCTCTGCGATGGGATTGGCCAGCGCTACAGCCTAGGAGGAGGAGATGCCCAGCAGAACAAGGGCAGACTCCTCCTACTATAACCAAGTCCCCGAACATACCGGAGGATATAACGGGAGAACGGAGCGGCGCCCAGGGATAATAGTAAGTGCAGTGAGATCCCTGGGCGCCGCTGTATATGTCATGATACTTAGTTCACAATGTTTGGACCGATGAAAGGTCCTCTTTAAGGCTGTAGGACAAAAGCTATTGAAAACTGAAAACAGTGTAGTGAATAACTTAATACAGTATAAATATTAAGATGTATCATCCTGGAAATGAGCATGCAAGTACAGATTTCACTGTGATGTGATGTGATGAAAATGTATGCTTTTCCGCAATAGATATGGCGCGCTGTCGCCGCTGTGAATCTGAAAATCTGCTGCTCAAAACAGCGAGTCTTTTAAAACAGAATGTACTGTATTTTTTGCTTTATAAGACGCACTTGATGATAAGATGCACCCCAGGTTTTAGAGCAGGAAAATAAAAAAAAAATATTTTTCATTAGACCTCAGATCAGACCTCAATATCAGATCCTCAGATCAGACCCCCCGTATCAGAGCCTCACATCAGACTCCCATATAAGGACCTCACATCAGACCCTCATATCAGATCCTCACACCATACCCCATATCAGATCAGACCTCCAGATCAGATCCCCATATCAGACCTCCATTTCAGACACCCGTATCAGACCCCCCTCTCAGGACGCCCCCATCAGACTATGCCAGACTCCTGTATTAGACCTTAAAATAAATACATTCACCTACCTCTCCTGCTCAGCCTCTACTCTCCAGGTACGGCGGTCTCCCCTGCATTCTTCACTGCCTGATCTTCTCTGGGCCTGCGCTGCACTGTCACCTGACTGAGTGCAGCATTAGGTCATAGTGCTCACGCTAAGTCCTGATGCTGTACGCAGTCAGAAAAGTGCAGCTCGGCCCCACGAAGGAACACCAGGGAGGGTGAGCTCTGGCAGCACTCGCAGTGCTTCACTCCCAGCTCCCCACACCTACTGCATACTAGTGAGCACTTCCATAATAGAATCGCTCACTAGTATTCGCTTTATAAGATGCACTGACATTTTTCCCAAGTTTGGGGGGAAAAAGTGCAGAAATTTAAGCAAAAATGTTTTTTTTTTAAAATTGTGACAAACCTGCAGCAGAATCCGCATGCATGTGGATCTGATGCAGATTTTCTGCAGATTTCAACAAATGCATTACAAAGGTTGAAATATACAATGAAGAGTCATAACAATTGACATAAATTGACATGCTGCAGATTTAAAAACTGCACCTCAGCTCTATTTCCACATGTATTTTGTTTTACTTCAGTGTGTGGTAAAAATTTGGTAAAAACTTTGCTGCTACCATAAAACAATAAATAAATTAAAAGTATGGAAACTCTGCTGTGTGTCCATGCCTTATGACCATACCACTACAGTCAGATAGAGAAATATAGTGGGGATGGTAGATTTCAGCAGTGGCAATTAAAAGCAACTTATAACTACGCCAAAAAACCTTCAAATATTTCCCTCTTTTATGTCATAACTAAACAGGCATGGTAACGGGATTGATGAATGAAATTACACTATGCATTATGGACAAATTGCTTAATATGGTTTCTGTTTGGCAGACATAAGAGCTCAACGAGAGCACTTACCCAAGTCACTTAGTAGAGAAGTTGGTGTTAGGTGACCCCGTCTCAAAAGCTGCATTCTGACTTCTTCACTCTCGATACGTAATTCAGAGACCATGTTGCAAGGGATGTACCCAGTTCTTTCTGCACATTTGCCATGGTAAAAGCCATCAGCATCTTTATCGCCAAACACCTGAAAAAATATATTTTTTTTTATATAACGGAGGCAGGGTTTATTTATATAGGTTTGCAGGGATGTCATGTTCTGCTCCTAACATGAGTCTGGGAGACTGTAAAATGTATGCTTGATGAAATTAAAATGTTACATACCTGTAAAATCTGTCCCTCTTTAAAGGGAAGTTCTTCCATATATGCCTCTGGATTAGGTGACATCGTCTCTGGATCGTAATCAAAAAGGGCTACAAAAAGCCTAACAGAATTTGCTTCCTGTTCTTTTGAGGGGCAAAGTTTATCTTCTAATAGTCTTTCTTGACAACACTCTGGCTGTGTGGAATGTGCAGCATCTGAAAGAGGGAAATAATCATTGATAACCCCCCAAAATAACCCCACAATACCAATAATTACTACAGTTTATAAAGAAGAACATTGAAAAATGTACCCGACTCAGAGTCTGAAGTCAGACGACTTGTGCCCGTCTTCCTGTCTGATGTTAGGTATCCAGTAGGACTGAGCTGTGAGCAGATCTTTGGATCTTCAGTTAAATCCTCCTATAGACAAAGCAACAGTATAAATAATTAACAAATCATATCAAGGCCAAGCTGCGACGAGGCTGCACGCACGACCAGAATGCTTCAAGGAACTGGGATCGCATACAATACTCCTCTCTATAATTTACATCGATCTTGGATTATTACTGTATGAAATATATGCATTAGATCATAATGTGTTCTCGAAAGAACACAAACTGAATGCAAATTATTAATTTGTTTTGTCTTGCTTTTATCCATATAAACATAGATATAGTAAAATATAGATGGCAATTGGGATCTTAACAGCATCTATCTGTAACCAGTAGAGGGAGACTGCACAGTGTTCTCACAGGTTTAACTTACTACACCGAGATCAAACAATTCACAGAGAATCCTCAGACCCCTCCTGCCCAATTGCAATGAACACAAGTTATATTTACAGGGGGTACTAAAGCAATGTACTGCACGTTTCATACTGGCAATTCTGTGGATTAATGTACTTAATGAGGTTGTCCTACGAAAAATATTGTGTACAGCTAAGGGTCTATTCACACGTCCGTAAATATTTTGCGGATCCACAGATCCGCAAAACACGGACACCGGCAATGTGCATTCAGCATTTTGCGGACCGCACATCGCCGGCACTATAATAGAAAATGCCTAATCTTGTCCACAATTATGGACAAGAATAGGACATGTTCTATTTTTTGGGGGGGAACGGAATTGCGGACCTGAAAGTGCGGGTCCGCGATTCCGGATCCGGGCAGCACATAGTGCGGCCCCATAGAAATGAATGGGTCCGCAATTCCGTTCTGCAAAATGCGGAACAGAATTGCGGACATGTGAATGGAGCCAGCATCAAGGATATATTTTTAGATTTTTTATATTTGCATTTAAAAAAGCCTTTATCCTGAAACGCAATGATGGCCTCCCGGCCCCTTCGCCATCGTGCCACATCTACTTTTTTAGACCTGGCGTGAGCGGGGAAGAGTCACAGATTGCGGTGCAAATAACTTTTGCGCCACAATCTGCACCAGAAATATGCCTAATAAAAGGCGTATTTGTCGATAGTAAAAGACCTCCTATATCGCTTCATCTGTGTGACACTGGTGCATTCACTGACTATTGTCTACTTCAGGTTCTTTGCACCGTTGTCTATGTACAATGTATGGGCACCTCTGTTTTTTTGCGATTGCTTTGTTCTGTTGAATTTCTGCCTAAACTTATAAATATAATTTATTAAAACCTATTGTGAATGTGAATAAATTAGTGTTTCTAATATACTTTATTAATTTTTTTACTTTTCCTAGAGAAATAGGTTGCTTAAGTTCAGGTGTCTATTGCGCTTTAGAATCCGTACTCTTGTACACTGCTGTTTATGGGAGTATGGATTCCACTGGTGCAGGATATTAGCAAAGCATAGCAGGAACAAGTGCAGGCAGGAGCTCACATAGCACATTGCTTCTTCTGCCTGTGCCCACTGTGCTAAAGCCTGACATGGCACATCTATGCGAGGCTTTAGCAGCGCTGTGCTCCTGCCTGAATAGTGCGGCCTCACTGAGTCAGTGCATTTATACACAGCTGTGTACGAGAGTACAGATTCTAAAGCGCAATAGGCACCTGAACTTCAGCAACCTATTTCCCAAGGAAAAGTAAAAAAAAAAAAAAAGTAAGCATATTAGAAAAATGTATTTAATCACATTTACTATATGATGTAATAAATTTTATTTATAAGTTTATGTACACTTTAGGTGCAAAAAAAGAAAAAAATATATTAGTACAGCGCCATCTGCTGTTTCTATTGAACAGCCGTTTTGTGTACACCTATGGAAGGGCCAGTTCACACAGAGTTTTTCGGTGCTAATGTTGGCGCATTTCCAACTCAAAATCAGCTCCAAAAAACACCTGGAAAACGCCTCCAATTAATTTCAATGGGAAGCCACATTTGCTTTTTTTTCCCCGCGTGGAAAAAACAAGCGTGTCCTATTTTGGGGTGGAATACTCACTGAATTTCCCAATTAAATTAATGGGAACAGTAAAAAAAAAAAAAAAAATGCATGAAAAATGTGCAGATTCTGCACTGAATTTTGTAGGCGGATTTTCTAAATCCATTGTGTGAACATACCCTAAAAGTTCTAGGGTGAACACACATGCTTAATCTTGTTTCTGTCTCTGCTCTTTCGAGTATGTGAAGGGATCCTTGGCGAAGTAAGCCATGCATCTGAACTGCTTATCAAGGAGATAATGAGCAAGTGCAATTACAGTAACTCTGTCTCACTCTCTTATCACTTGCTCATTATCTCCTCTGACATGCAGAAAAGACGCTGCAGCTTCAGAAGAAACCTGATCACCCCTCCCAGAAATCCCTACACATTTCCGAAGGAGCAGAGAGGGAAGCAGGACTGAGCATGTTTGTCCCCCTTGGCTCACTTACTGAGGTGGACACAGAAAGACAATTAAAAACAGCAGGGGGCTGCATTTTGATGGAAATGACAATGTACTTGAAGAAAATGCTTAATATTTATGAGCAATAAAAAATGATTTGATAAAAAAAAAAAAAACAGCAGGTGGCAGTAAACCATCATCAATCCAAGAATATTTTTAGAATTATCATTTTTTTTTCTAATTACGATCTGGATTTAACTATAAACAACATTTTTCATGGACAACCCCTTTAAAGTGGATCAGTCATCTCCCCTGAACGTGTATGCCCAGTGAAAAATAATTCTGCAACATCTTTTCTGGCATCCTGTTATTCAGTTAGGGATGTGTTCCTGCATTGTCTTCAGACTGTCCCATCAGTGCCGAGCAGGCAGGGACACGCTTCTTTGGCAAGTAGAATGGTTTACTCGTTTGTCAATTTATTAATAAATATCCAGGAGAAATGAGAAAAGACGCTCCAGAATTGATATTTCATGGGGAATAGGAATACTTACCAAAGCAGACATGTCAGGAGAGGCGACAGGTTTTACAACTGATAAATGCTAATTATGTAAATTTTTCAATGAGGAATATTGTATGCTTAATGGTTTTGGATACATCAATCTACAAAGCACATAACGCAAAGCCATGAGTGACAGCAGAAGCTCCGAAACATCTCATTTTCTCAGCTGGCTGATGTTTCAGTGCATATAAAAAGCAGACAAGGAAGAGAGGGTAGTGCTAAAGCTACAGCCACTACATAAGGCATCTAGAAACCAGCTGAGCACATCACTGTAAGCATTAGGGGTTCAAGCATCACCTTTCCATCACATTCCCACTGAACTGATCGCATACTTCTACTACTTGCTGCTCTGTGAACCGAACCATCTTTTTTGCAGCTCAGGGGAAGGGATTGGGTTCCCTTAAGATATTCTCCTGTGCCATGTTCTTTATTTTGTCTCTTCACGTCATTTTTCTTTCTTGTATACTGGATCGGCTCAGAGTAACCAGAGCTTTCACTCAAACCTTCCCGGTCAGTCTGAGAACCATCTTCCCAAAGATCAACTTTAGCCCGGCTGGTGTTATGGGCTGGGAAAGACGGCTCTTCCTCATCTTCTGTGTCATATTCTACATCAATTTCTAAATGGCTACTGCTAAAAGACCCAGGAGCTTTAGGTTTGAAATTAGAGGAGCCAAGCAGGCGACGCCTTTGAGTATTTCGAGACGGTTTATTCCTTAGGCTTTTGTGGTTTGTTTGGGAGGTGTCTCGAGCTGTACCACAAGATAATGGCTCTTTCGGTTTGTTTGATCGAGGGGTGTAAAAGCCACCTTGATTAGAATTTGTGGACATTCGGCTGCAGTGCTCCCGACTATCACTCTGCTTCTTTCGATTAGGCTCTATGAAACAGCAAGCTCTGTCATTATCATAGCTGATCCTTTTTGCTTTCCACATCTGGTTTTCAGAGACTGGAGGCCTTATGTCCGATGGAGACTGATAAACACAACTCTTTGATTTAGGACAAAAGTCCTCATCAAGAAAGACACAGTCTTCCCCACATTCCACTTTCTTGTGGTTCATCACGCTCACTTTGATGGGTGTCTCCGTGGGTAGGTTTAATGAACTTGTAGATCCGTTTTTTGTGGAGAAGGCTTTGTGGGGATTTCCATACTTGTACTTCTGTGGCTCCATACTACACTGTGGATTCTTAGAAACAATGTGAGGAGAGAGATCTTCATCTTCATCCTCTTCTTCAGTCACCTCTGGGATGCTAAATAACTTCTTACTGCAATGTTTCTGTAAAGGTAGATCCAAAATCCTTTCAAGAATTTCCTCATCGCTGTCTGTCTCACAACAGTCCAACTACATGCATTTTTAAAGGGAATCAAAAAGCACAATCATGTAATATACACTAGTGAATACAATAGAAAATTACTAAGTCATCATAAAAGATGCAATGAATGAAAAGCAGGTGAATTCTCATTAATCATTTGACTGCTGGACAGGTTTACACTAGTAATGATGGCTTATCTCTCAGGAGAATAAAAGGATCAGGCGAAAATATTCATTTGCCTGATCCTAGTCTCCTCGAACATTCACGGCCATGCGCAAACCACAGATTTGCAAAATACAGATCCCGGCCGTCTGCATCCTGCATATTTGTGGGCCCGCCAATATCAAAATGCCTATTCTTGTGCGTTTTGCGTATAGGACATGTTCTATAATTTCATGACTTACATGTGCTGTCCAATTTTTTTTGTGGGACCATAGAAATGAAGGGGCCAGCGTGCAATCCGCAAAAAATGTGGCTCGGAGGCAGACCAAAAATACAGTTGTGGGAATGAGGCTAATGTGTATGGCCAGCTTTAGTGTAAGCCCCCTACTTTATCAACAGTAGATAACAATTGTATTTTAATACACTCACTCGTGTTGCTTTTGTCTGTCACAAGGGCTCCGGTCCTGACATGGGAACATTATGAGCAATGGAAAATTTACATCTACAGTATTAAATAATGTAGTCACAGGGTATTTACATGTCCTATCTGTCTTGCTTCTCTAGATGTTACTTTATTCTTTAAAGTTGCCTAAGTATAATTTCAAGATGGCTTTACCTAGAAGGCTTGTATAACATACCTTCCCAGAACTGTCTCCACCTGTACTTGTTGACGACTGTCCCCATTTTTTGGCACTGGGAACAACATTGCAATCATCTTCTTCCACATCCTCCTCTTCCTCCAGGATATCAGAGAGATTAGAACTACGGCTGTGATCAAGATGTACACTGGAATGTGTGTCCAATTGCAATTTCACCACATCCTGATTGCAGAAGGGTAAAAAAATAACTAGGTGATCCATATTTATCTTTAAATGGTATGGCAGCAATTACTGTAGGCACAGCATGGAAACAAATCATAAGTTCTAAACTGTGGAATAATCACAATAATGTCTATTTACCACAATATTTTTTACATTAAAGTGGAATTTTATGCGTTTGTTCTACTTCATATAGTTGAGGACACCACCATTGGAGCCAGTCGTGGCTGCAGAGGCACATGTAACGCAGTCCATGCGGGGTCGGAAGAGCACTCAGGACAACTGTGGACCCGCACACACGAAACAGAGCATGGGAAGCAGTTAAGTATGGTTTCCTCGACAGGCAATGACCGCCATTTAAAAAAATTACATGAGGGTGGACAACCCTTTTAAAGAGGTATTCTAGTAACAGTAAGTTCTCCCTTCCACGGAATAGGAGATAACTATAACATCAGTGGTATTCCAGTAGCAAGAAGTTATTCCCTATCCACTGGTTATATATAGATTTGTGAGGGTCTGACCGCTGGAACCCCTTCTCCACGTATTAATAAAGCGAAACATAGCTGCTCCATTCAAGTCCATGGGACTGCAAAATATAGAGCACAGAGCAGTGGATGCTCAACCATTGCTCTATTCAAACAGGGAGCCCAGCACCCCACAAATCTAGATGTTATCCTCTAACCATTGGACAGGGTATAACTTCTTGTTCCTGGAATACTCACTTAGGTGATGCTGCACTGATATATCAGCCAACTCCACCTCAAATGAGAGCAGTTCTGATAACGCTATATTAAGGAATGCCATCTATGTGCCTTATATGCTGCTGTAGCATCAGGATTTTTCCAAATTTCATCTACATTTCTGAAAGCTGTCCTATACTTTCCTTGGATACAAACCTCGGTTTCAGCACTGGCTTTATTCACACTTGACTCCTTTATCTTATTACTGTCCACTTCAAGAAAGTCTTCAATGGAACCTCCCCGGCAGCTTAGGTTGGTTGGCTCCGCTTCCTCTGACATCCCAGCCTCTGGGCTCGAACACTCCTCTTTGGCAGTTGTGCTTAATTCCAAACTGTTCTCCTTGCACCAAGTTATACCCATTGGCAGGCGGCTGGTGTTTACTCTGCCATTTATTTCAGGTTCTTTGGTGTTTGGAAGCATTTTCTAGAAAGGATTACATAGACCATTTAAAGGGGTTATCAGGTGAATTATATTGACCTATCCTCTGAATAGGTCATCAATATCAGATAGGCAGGGTCAGACACCTGGCACCACTGCCGATCAGTTGTTAGAAGAGGCCAGCTCTCCAGGAGTGCAGTGGCCTCTTCCTAGGCCATGTGACATCACCGTACATCAGTCGCATGGCCTAGGCGCAGCTAAGCCTGATTTATAGGTCATCATTATAAACATAAAATTAGCACTTACCTCTTAGAATAAAAATACAGAATTAAAAACTTGCCTTGGGAGTCTAGAAAATGGCAAAATGTACCTGTCAGACTATACTAGCTTTGGATGCCACCAGAAACCACTGAACTGCAGACAGGGAGATAACAAAAGACGTGGATTGCCTGTACACGAGTACCTAATGGACTTATAAGGGGTAAAAAGGTAATGGATGTTGTCTGTATTTTAGTATTCCCAAAAGTTCAGAAAAAAATTTTAGATCTAAAATGACATGGTGATTAAAGCTGGACATCCATTTTGACTGATTATTATACATGCACAATATAAACGTTCAATTTTAAGAAATCTCACAAATTACCAAAAACTTACTTGACGGTGTTCTTGTAGTGCTGTTGCTCCAGGCTGCAATCTGTGTTCAGGTCGGATAGCTTCAGGAACAGTGGATGGGACACTGTCCTGTGTACCTTGGCATGATGCTTGTACCTCAGCAGGCTCTGAACTGGAAGATCCTTGGCAGTAACCCGAGGAAGCACTGAGTGACGAGGCCTGAACTGGCAGACAGTCCATGGAGTCACCCCTAATACAGTTTGTATAGACGGAGATATTGGCTTGGGGAACGGAGGCTGGCGGATTACGCAGTGAACAGGGTGATGATGAAGTAAGAGGCATAGAAGGGAACTTCTCAGAAGGAGAAGACAGGTTGTGCCCTGATGCTTGCTGACATGTAAGGCTAGTGTCAGAAAAGGTATGTGACAAAGAAGGACTGTCAGGGACTTTCACAAAGGCAGCAGGTATGTGAGCTGGCACTGAGTCCATGGATTCTCCACTGGGGGACATTGTCCTAATAGATATTTCCCGAGATGCCTGCAGGAGTGCTACGTGAGATGTACCCACTAATACGCTCCCAGCTGTTGGAGATGTGACCTCAAGTACCTAAAACACAAACGAGACTAGTAAAGCACAAATTAACAACTGTGAATGCAAAAGACAGCCAAATGTACACACATACTGTATAGACAATTAAAAGACTCCTACGACTAACATTTTACCGCTTGTATCTTTTCTGCTCTCAGATACAGTGCTTAATGAGCACTAGGGATGGACGAGTGGCAGATCTGCTGGTTATGTGATGGCCAGGAGGCCAGTAGAAGGCGGCTGCTGCTTCTGTCTATACACATTACACAGGTGTCGACTGACAACCACCTCTCTCAGCTCCCCATACAAACACATGCTGGAATAAGCCAGTGCCAGACACCTCTGACGACTGCTTATCCCTTATCCCCCTGAACAAAAGGATCAGGTATCTCGAGATCCAACAGCCTGATCCTTCTCTCCTCTGTAGTTGGGGAACATTTGGTAGGCTCCCATACACATTGGATGGTTGCCCAGTTCTGCCAAAATAGTCAGGATCAGTCAACATAAGTCTAGTGCGTATGCCTGCACAACCCTACAAGAGTTCATCTCCCCCATAACTGGGGCTGCTGAACAACTTCATCTAATTACAAAAAGATCCACAAGAGGAATGTGTGTACCCCCCTCCCCAGCCTCTCGCATGCTCAGAACTGCTGACAGACTCCCTTTACATACACTTTGTTTGTATCCACTATGTGTGTGCGGCCTCTTGAACACAAAAAGTTTACTTTAGCCCCTTCCTCACATGGTGATTTTTTCCATTCACATAGCCGTATGAGGGCTCATGTTTTACTTTCGAATGCAGACATCCTCAAACTCCGGCTCTCCAGCTGTTGTAAAACTACAACTCCCACAATGCCCTGCTGTAGGCAGATACCTGTAGACTGTTCGGGCATGCTGGGAGTTGTAGTTTTGCAACAGCTGGAGGGCCGCAGTTTGAGGATGCCTGTTCTAATGGTACTGTTTAATATTGCATATGATGTAATGGGAAGCTCCAAATTCAATTCCGCCACAGTTTGGGTTTTGTTTTTAAGGCATTCACTATGCGATAAAACTGACATGTTCCCTTCATTCTGGACCAGTAAGATTACTCCGATGCAATATATGTATAGTTTTTCTTGTGTTTTAACCACTAAATACCAGGCCTATTTTGTCTTGCATTTTATGTTTTTTCCACCCCACATTCCAATAGCCATAATTTATTTTTATTTTTCCATTCACATATGAGGGCTTGTTTCTGTGGGATAAGATGCATTTTTCTTTAATGGCACCATTTAATTTAACGTGCCTGTTATTGGAAAATGGTAAAAAAAAAAAAAAATCTTTGTGGCGTTAAATTGGGGTTTTGACACTGACACTGTGCGCTAAAACAATTTTGCGGCTTAATATTACGTAGTCCTTCAACTACAGCAGACAGGGTCTAATTCTAAATCATATATACTGTTTTACTTTGACAACGCAGTCCAGTGCACATCTTGCATGATGTTATGCAGTCCTGGAACAGGAGTTCAAGGGTGCATATCTTTGTTCAAGATATGAGCAAATTACCCGTTTGGAATCGCAAATCGAGTCTCTAAACGGGCAAGTTGCAACACTGAGAAGCATTGACAATTTGCAAAAGAGTTTGCTTCTCACCGAGCAAGCACTCTTTGGGGTAGATGAGGGGGAGGGTGACAGAGAGGAGGCTGAGGAAAGTGAGGTAGCTAGCTGGGTAACAGTTAGAAAGCGGGGTAGAGGGAAGGGTGCCAGGGAGGCTAGCCCTGATCTGACACACCCCAACAAGTTTGCACGTTTGGCAGATGAGGGGGATGTCAGTCCAGGGACGGCACTGCCGCAGCCAGACACTTCCTCTGCCAGTCAAGGGAATGTCAGCTCCAGTAAGCAGGGAACCAGAAGAGCAGGGCAGGCCAGACAGGTGCTGGTAGTGGGAGACTCAATTATTAGGGAAACAGATAGGGAAATCTGTCACAAAGACCGTGCTCGCCGAACAGTGTGCTGTCTTCCTGGCGCTAGAGTTCGACACATCGCGGATCGGGTTGACAGATTACTGGGAGGGGCTGGAGACGATCCAGTGGTCATGGTCCATATCGGAACAAATGACAAAGTTAGAGGTAGGTGGAGAGTCCTTAAAAATGATTTCAGGGATTTAGGTCAAAAGCTGAGGGCAAGGACCTCTAAGGTAGTATTTTCCGAAATACTGCCTGTACCACGAGCCACACAAGAAAGGCAACAGGAGATTAGGGAGATTAACAAGTGGCTCAAGAACTGGTGTAGGAAGGAGGGGTTTGGGTTCCTGGAGAACTGGGCCGATTTTTCTATCGGCTACAGGCTCTATCGTAGGGACGGGCTGCACCTCAATGGGGAAGGGGCAGCTGTGCTGGGAAGAAAGATGGCTAGAAGGTCGGAGGAGTGTTTAAACTGGGGACTGGGGGGGAGGAAAATTACATTATAGGAGGGGAAGATAGTGCAGATAGAGACCGGGGGCAAGGTAGTGGGACTGAGGGAGGAATGGAAGGAGGGACTAGAACAGTTCAGAAGGAAAGGTGTAGGGTAAAAAATATACATAAACCTCTCAAATGTATGTATACTAATGCCAGAAGCCTGACTAATAAAACTGGGGAACTGGAATTACTGATGTGTGAGGAGAACTATGACATAGTGGGAATAACTGAGACATGGCTGGATGATAGCTATGACTGGGCAGTTAATGTACAAGTTTACAGTCTGTTTAGAAAGGATCGTCAAAACCGGAGATGGGGAGGGGTCTGCCTTTATGCAAAGTCCTGTCTAAAGCCCACACTCCGTGAAGATATAAGTGAGGGACATGAACATGTGGAGTCACTGTGGGTAGAGATACATGGAGCTACAAACAACAATAAATTACTAATAGGAGTTTATTATAAACCACCTAATATACCAGAGTCCACAGAAAATCTACTACTAAACGAGATAGACGAGGCGGCAAATCATAATGAGGTGGTTATTATGGGGGACTTCAACTACCCAGATATAGACTGGGAAACTGAAACTTGTATAGCTCATAAGGGAAATAGCTTCTTGGCAATAACCAAAGACAATTACCTCTCCCAACTGGTTCAGGACCCGACTAGAGGGACGGCCATACTGGACCAATAGGCCTGACAGAACAACAGATGTGCAGGTTGGGGGACACCTGGGAAATAGTGATCATAAAGTAATAACCTTCCAATTATCATTCAAAGGAGCGTTTCTACAGGGAGGAACAAAAATACCAAACTTCAAAAAAGTTAAATTTAGCCAACTAAGAGAGGCCATAGGCCGAACTAACTGGGACAAAGGCCTCAAAAATAAAAATACAGCCACAAAATGGGATATCTTTAAAAACATCCTAAAATCTCATTGTGAGAGGTGCATACCGTATGGGAATAAAAGGTTAAGGAACAAAAAGAAACCAATATGGATAAATAGAACTGTAAAGAAAGCAATAAATGACAAAAAGAAAGCATATAATTCACTGAAACAGGAGGGTAGCGAGGAAGCACTGAAAAACTATAAGGAAAAAAATAGAACATGTAAAAAACAAATAAAAGCGGCCAAACTAGAGACCGAGAGATTAATTGCCAAAGAGAGTAAAACTAACCCTAAAATGTTCTTCAATTATATAAATGTTAAAAAGTATAAATCTGAAGGTGTCGGCCCTTTAAAGAGTAATGAGGGGGAAGTTGCAGAGAGCGATGAGGAGAAAGCAAAGCTGTTAAATATTTTTTTCTCAAATATATTCACTGAGGAAAATAAACTGTCAGATGACATGCAGAATGTAAAAATAAATTCCCCATTAAAAGTGTCCTGTCTGACCCAGGAAGAAGTACATCAGCGACCTAAAAAGATTAAAATAGACAAATCGCCAGGACCGGATGGCATACACCCCCGTATCCTAAGGGAATTAAGTAATGTCATAGCCAGACCCTTATTTCTGATATTTGCAGACTCTATACTGACAGGGAATGTCCCACAGGATTGGCGCATGGCAAATGTGGTGCCAATATTCAAAAAGGGTCCAAAACAGTGCCTGGAAACTATAGGCCGGTAAGTTTAACATCTGTTGTGGGTAAACTGTTTGAAGGTTTTCTGAGAGATGCTATATTAAAGCATCTCAACGGAAATAAGCAAATAACGCCATATCAGCATGGCTTCGTGAGGGATCGATCATGTCAAACTAATTTAATCAGTTTCTATGAGGAGGTAAGTTCTAGACTTGACAGCGGCGAATCAATGGATGTCGTATATCTGGACTTCTCCAAAGCATTTGACACTGTACCACATAAAAGGTTAGTATATAAAATGAGAATGCTTGGACTGGGAGAAAATGTCTGTATGTGGGTAAGTAACTGGATAAGTAATAGAAAACAGAGGGTGGTTATTAATGGTACACACTCAGATTGGGTCACTGTCACTAGTGGGGTACCTCAGGGGTCAGTATTGGGCCCTATTCTCTTCAATATATTTATTAATGATCTTGTAGAAGGCTTGCATAGTAAAGTATCAATTTTCGCAAAAGTAATTTAAACTGATGATGACAGTATACTACTACAGAGGGATCTGGATAGATTGGAGGCTTGGGCAGATGAGGTTTAACACTGATAAATGTAAAGTTATGCACATGGGAAGGAAAAATGCAAGTCACCCATACATACTAAATGGTAAAACACTCGGTAACACTGACATGGAAAAGGATCTAGGAATTTTAATAAACAGCAAACTAAGCTGCAAAAACCAGTGTCAGGCAGCTGCTGCCAAGGCCAATAAGATAATGGGTTGCATCAGAAGGGGCATAGATTCCCGTGATAAGAACATAGTCCTACCACTTTACAAATCGCTAGTCAGACCACACATGGAGTACTGTGTACAGTTCTGGGCTCCTGTAAACAAGGCAGACATAGCAGAGCTGGAGAAGGTCCAGAGGAGGGCATCTAAAGTAATAACTGGAATGGGGCAACTACAGTACCCTGAAAGATTATTAAAATTAGGGCTATTCACTGAGACGACTGAGGGGAGATCTAATTAATATGTATAAATATATATTTTTTGCCTTCCTCTGGATCAACTTGCAGGATAACAGGCCGAACTGGATGGACTAATGTCTTTTTTCGGCCTTATGTACTATGTTACTATGTAATACGAATTGAATCCAGTGATACCAAACTTGTACAGATTTTTTTTTACTACTTAAAAAAAATAAAAACCTTTGAAAAAATAATCAAACTTCTCTTTGCATTGCCATTTTCTAACAGCCGTAACTTATTAAAATTTCCATCTACAGAGTTGTATGAGGGCTTGTTTTTTTGCAGGACGAGCTGCAGTCTCTATTGGTACCATTTTTGTGGTATGTTTGGCTTTTTATCACAGTGAATAAAAAAAATAAAAAAAATTGGGGGGGGTCGGGGAGTGACAAAAAAATAATAAGACCTTGGAAAAAAAATTTTTTTTCTTTTCATTACTATATCCTGCGCCCCATAACTTTTTTATAGTTATGTTTATGGAGCTGTTTGAGGGCTCATTTTTTGCAGAGGAATCTGTAGTTTTTATTGATACCATTTTGGAGTGTGCATGACTTTTTAATTACCTTCTATCCAATTTTTGGTGAGAGGTGAAGTGATGAAAAAAAATCAGAAATTAAGCCATATTGTTTTTTATTTTTCCGCTACACCTTTCACCGTATTTTTTAAAAATATTTTAATAGTACAGCCGTTTTTGGACACGATGATGCCTATGCGGTTTTTGGATTATTTTTATTTTAATATTGGGGAAAGGAGCGTGATTTAAATTTTGATATTTTCAAAAACCTTTTTGGTTTTTTTAAACTTTTGCTTACGGTAAGTCCCCAACATGCTATTATTAGATTGCAATTTGTATAAAGTAAAGGAACTTTATCCATTTCAACATACAAAGATTAGTATATTCCAACACAGTGCTGCCACCTGCAGGCCTGAATTGGAATATACCAGTACGTGCCCGCATTGCTGAGATAAATTATGTTTCAATATATACAAAAGAGCCTCTAGGAGCAACAGGGACATTGTTGTTACATCTAGAGGCTCTGCTCTCTCTGCAACTACCTCTCCCTCTCCACTTTAGGTGAAGTAGGGCCAGGCATGATGAGGTTTACACTGCCTGGTCCTGTCACAGTAGAGAGGGTGCAGCAGTTACAGAGAGAGCAAAGTGTCTAGGAGTAACAGCAACAAAGCCATTACTCCTAGAGGCTCACGTGTGTATATTAAAACTTCCAGTTTTCTCAGCAGTGCAGGGCGGCACATATGAAGATTGGACCAACACAGATGCCTTCAGCTGCCAAGCGCACATGCAACTGTTCAGCCAAATTAGTTGATAGATGCCCTTTAATACAAGGCATTTACTAATGTATTGCAATTGTCCATATTGCCTCCTTTGCTGGCTTGATTTGATTTTTCCATCGCATTATACACTGCTTGTTTCCAGGGGTTGTGGCCAGCGCTATAATATGATATGAGGTGGCTGAGATGGGAACTGCTGTGCATGTGTGCATCTGTGGTCCTGGCCACAAGAGAGGCCGGCGCCTTTTTTCTATTGTGTGCAAGCACAGCCACCACTGATGGATTGGGGGGGTCATAACCCCTGGATATGAGCAGTGTATAATGTGATGGAAAAATGAATCCAGCCAGCAATAAGGTAATATGGACAATCACAATACATTATTAAGTGCCTTGTATTAATGTGGTTTGCTGAAATGAGACAACCCCTTTAACAATATGAAAATTATTTATATAAAATAAAAGAAACCTGTACTGGTCACAAAAAAATTCTGCAAAAAGCACATCAATAGCTCGAGAAATGAAAAAGTTATAGTGGTTAAAGGGATTCTGTCACCTCCCCTAAGGCAAAAAACGATTTAAAACCAGCCATGCAGCACAGCTTACCTGGATTAGGCTGTGCTGTTTAATCTTGAAATCCGTCCAGCAGTTAGTTCAAAAAACGAGTTTGATCAATGAGGAAATGCGTCCTGAAGGTGCCCAGAGGGGCGTTTTTTTCTTCTGAGAGAGCCCAGTCCCGCCCCTTTTTCAGTGCCCAGCCCGCCTTCCTTTTACTTCCTAACCGCCGCCCCCAGCCTGCCACAGCCTCTCCTGCCTCTCCTCCCCCTCCCTCTTGCCGAACGAAGTCTCGCACAGGCGCAGTACCCACTGAGGGCTGCGCCTGTGCGATCATCAGGAGACTGAGGGCGGCAGCTTCATCTTCGTCACTGGGCATGCGCCGAGCCCAGTGACGTCCGATGCTCGCTCTTCCCTCAGTCAGCAGGGAAGAGCGAGCATCGGACGTCACTGGGCTCGGCGCATGCCCAGTGACGAAGATGAAGCTGCCGCCCTCAGTCTCCTGATGATCGCACAGGCGCAGCCCTCAGTGGGTACTGCGCCTGTGCGAGACTTCGTTCGGCAAGAGGGAGGGGGAGGAGAGGCAGGAGAGGCTGTGGCAGGCTGGGGGCGGCGGTTAGGAAGTAAAAGGAAGGCGGGCTGGGCACTGAAAAAGGGGCGGGACTGGGCTCTCTCAGAAGAAAAAAACGCCCCTCTGGGCACCTTCAGGACGCATTTCCTCATTGATCAAACTCGTTTTTTGAACTAACTGCTGGACGGATTTCAAGATTAAACAGCACAGCCTAATCCAGGTAAGCTGTGCTGCATGGCTGGTTTTAAATCGTTTTTTGCCTTAGGGGAGGTGACAGAATCCCTTTAATCTAACACCTACTAAAAACAGCTAAACTGCGTCTAGTCCTTAAGGATCAAAATACCCTGGACCTGAAACAGTAAACACTTGCAGGTTCCAAACTATTCCAAAGAAGAGTTTACCTTTTGGCTATCAGCATACACTGCATAGCCCGTCACTCTGACTCCATTAGAAGTCCCTGCTGCATCTATTGTCACTGGTAGCCATGTGATGAGCAGGACACCGGGTTTTGGACCTAGTTCCACCTGAACATCAAGTGGGGCATCTGGAGGACCTGTAAAAAAAAAAATTGGCAACCTGATCACATATTGGGACACCAATACAGCAAGAACACTTAACAATAACCTGACATTCAATAACATTACAAAGAATGATGAAAAACATAAAACTAAAGCTTGTATGCTTTACTTAAAATATATTTCATGACAAGTGGTACAGGAGAGGTGGGCAATCAGCGCTCACCATTGACAGTCAGTATAGGAGACACAAAGGAGCAGTTCTACAGTGTATGGGGACAGTTATATATATTGTATGCATATAAACTGCCCCTATATACTGTAAAACTGCTTATCCCTGTCTTCTATACTGACTGTCAATGGTGAGGGCTGACTGCCCGACTCTCCTATATCTCTCCACCGGCATGCCGGGGATATAGAGCACAGATGAGTTGTCAGCGCTCAGCACTGACCATATATAAAATCAGGGAGAATATAAAGACAGTTACATAGATGTTTGTATGAGGGAGACAGGCTGGCTCCACATCTTTAGGGTCCATTCACACGTCCGTAGTGCATTGTTGATCCGCAATACACTCGGCCGGCACCCCCATAGAAATGCCTGTTCTTGTCCGCAATTGCGGACAAGAATAGGGCATGTTCTATTTTCTTCGGGAGCCGCGGACCAGAAGATCAGGGGCGCGCTCCGGAAATGCTGATGCGGAGAGCACATAGTGTGCTCTCCGCATCCATTCCGTCCCCATAGAGAATGAATGGGTCCGCACCCGTTCCGCAATTTGTGGAACGGATGCAGACCCATTATTACGGACGTGTGAATGGAGCCTAACAGTGAGCCGGGAGCGTCTTTAGTGTTTAGTACTGTACTAAACATTGCAGACCAGTTTCCTTAGCAAAGCTCATTTAGAGAACATTGCTAAAGGGACAAATTCCGACAAAATCACCTAATAAAATATATTACAAAAATACTCTTAATTACTTCCTCTACACCAGGGATGTCAAACTCGTGGCCCTCCAGCTGTTGCTAAACTACAACTCCCATCATGCCTGGGCATACTGCAGCTATCAGGGAATGCTGGGAGTTGTAGTTTTGCAACATCTGGAGGGCCATGAATTTGACATCCATGCGTCTACACATTAAAGGGCATCTATCAGGTGATTTGTACCTATCAAAATGGCTGATCTGTTGCATGTGCACTTGACAGCTGAAGTCATCTGTGTTAGACCAGTGTTCATATGTGCCAGTACAGAAGAGAACTGCCGGCGAGCCTCTTTGCCTCATGCAACAGTTCAGCCAGTAGGTACAAGTCTGCCGACAAATGACCTTAAAAAAATGACGTATTAGTTTCAAAGATCTATAGTGCTCTATCAAGTATGATAGTGCACATAGGAAGGATTAACAAAGAAAAAAGTTAAAATTAAGTATAATGATGGGTCTGTGGTTTCTAATACCCAGATGAAAAATTCTTAATAGTAGATGGAGGAAAATATTGCAGTGAGTCTGCTACCTGCAGCAGGAGTCGTTAGTTGCATAACTGTGGTCTTTGGCTCTCGTCTCTCCAGAGGTAACTCCAATGGAATTCTCTGGGGTCGGGCTTCCACTTTAACATTATACATGGTGTTAGGCCTCAAGCTGCTAAATGTGTACCAATAAGTTCCTGCTTTGGCCAAGCTACAGCTTTCCTCATTGAGATACAAGGCATGTGAATAGTTGCTGTTACATGGCTGCCACGTAATTTCGGCAGATGTTGCGGAAAGGCTGCGAACGCGTAGTTGTGTTGGAGCAAGTGAGTAACCATGGCCAACCAACAAAGTGCAACGCATCCGATCTGAGCAGCCGCTGTCTGTCATGCTCTGTACAGAAATGCGATAAGTACGAGTTTTCAACTCAAGTTTTTCGATCAAGGCTTTAGTTTGTCCACCACAGCGAACATTTTGTCGAAGTTCATTGTCTACATAAATATTATAACTTAGGATATTTCCACTGCCGGCTGCTACAAGAGGAGGTTCCCATCCAACCACTATACTACGAGCAAGCTGCTTAATGAGGGCCAGCTTTCGAGGGTAAGGCACAGCTGAGACATCTCTAGCTCCCTCACTATTTCCTTGCATTGGCAATGGACTGAGGCTGCTTCCATCATCGTCTTCTTCACTTCTCTCCATACTGCTTCCACTCAAAAAGCTAATGTCTTGTCCAGAGCTCTGTGACAGCTCATTGGTTTCAGCTGGGTGAAAGGCGATCAAGTCGTCATCAGAGACACGTTCCACAAAGTTTGAAGGAACAAGTCCACGCCTTCCATCCATTAATTCCCCTGTTAAGACAAGTTAAAAATAGGACTGAATATTTCACATTAAATCTACAGGCCATATAAGTTTCACCTAAATTGGAGCAAAATATTAGGGCACCTGCACACATTGCAGAATACGTGAGGTTTTTTTGTGTGGAAAAACTGCAGCGTAGTACAGTACCAGCAAAGTGTATGTGATTACAGAAATCTCATGTATACTGTACTTCTGCGTGGAAATTGCCCTGCCGCCCGGATTACCAAATCCATAGCATGTTAATTACATTTGCGGTTTTAGCTGTGGATTTACCCTTTTTCTAATGAAGGGTGAGATCCGCACCAAAAACCACAGTTAGAATTGCAGATTTTGGTGCGTATATGGTGCAGAAATTGACATAAATCTGCACAGAAATTCATGCAGATCCCATGTTGTATGAAGGCAGCCTTACATTCTATGGAGGCTTTTTCTGCTGCTACGTGTGATAGTAGTCTAAATGAGTGAGAAATCAGATCTGCTTATTTCTTACATGGTGCTGTGAATGATGGCTACTCGGAGAGGAAGTTACCAACTAGAGAACTCTTTATTAGCTCAATATGCCCTATGAATGGACATACAGAAGGGGATGGAGAAGTACTTACTACTTACAGCATATCAGAGTATTTATACTACAAGTACATCACAGAACAACCAAGTTCATTTTCAGCTTGCAGTTTAATTTTAGATGACCTACCTTCATAAAATCCATCATCATCCATGTCCCCGTAGATGTAAATATATTCCCCTGCTGTGAGAGGGAGTTCTGCTTCAGGATTTTCATTGGGACCATCAAAGGGATTGTAGCTGTATGTAAATGTGAAACATCATGATTTCTTACAAAAAATACAAATCACATGTATGAGATTAACAATTCTTGAATGCAAGATAATATTACCTGTATCGTGCAAGGAAAACTTGCAATTTAGCACTGCATCGGGTTTCCGGTTCAGGAATTAATGAAACACTGTCTGCTTCCAGGTCTTCCATTTCACTGGCAGTGTCAACCTATGAAATATGGAGAACAGCGTGAAGGTTGACGAATGTAGATAATACAAAGCCTCTTACAAATACATGTGAATTATAAAGAGATTTTTATGAATATAACTTAATGACAGATATACAAGGCAGTAATAACACCAAGCATTGTGTTAGTAACATGAGAGATGTGACCAACTCCTGCCTTACTTCTGGGGTGGGACAAGACTTGGAACTATCATGTGTGGATTCTGATTTCGATGGGGTGCGCGGAGCTTCAAGCTTTCGTTTTCCTTTGGCAACCGCTTGATTCGGGGCCTCAGCATTGCTGACATCGTGGCTTGGTTCTGGTCCTTCAGGCAGTTCTTTCTCTTTATCATCCTTAATCTTTTCATCCACTGTCGAGAGAACAGGGTGGTTTAAATCTGTAACCAATAATGAAATGATTAAAGCCTCATGCACACGATCGGATGTTCGGTCCGCCTCTGATACGCATTTTTGGGGGATCGGATGCAGACCCATTCATTTTAATGGGGCTGCAAAAGATGCAGACAGCACACAGTGTCTTTTCCACAGCCCCGCAAAAGAGGCAAAACATTTCCTATTATTGTCCATTTTGTGGACAAGGATAGGGCATGCACTTGGCCGGTATGCGTGTTTTGTGTGGCAGCACCCTTCCCTGAGGACTAATAGTTTAGAAAATGACTGTATACCTACACTTCTCTGCTATCCTCTAAAATTATAATCAAGTTGATTAAACCCCAGTTTTCCTAGAGACATCAAGGAAGAATTTATTTAAAGTGCAATAAACAAGTACCACATTTCTTGTATTTTTATTTGCCACATTTAATGGTTTCAGATTATCAAGCAAGATTTAAAAAGTAAAAAACAACCTTAACAACCACAAAATCCAGTTTTTTTAAATGATAGAGAAAAAAAAACCCTGAAAAAACAAGCAAACCTGCAAACACATCCCCCCCCCGCCCCCCCAAAGTAAATATGGGCATCATTTATCAAAACTGCTCAAAACAACTAATCAGAGCACGTTAGGAAGTGAAAGGTGAGCCCTGATTGGTTATTGGCATATGTATGAAACCATCCTCAGAGTGCCTTTACAGCAAGAAAGCTTTTTTTTTTTTTGCCTGTGTGGCTTGTACTGGTAAAATATGATGAAACCACAAGTTTCACCAGTTCAAGCTGCATGGCCGCAAATTACGGGGAAAAACAACAAATCTTTGATGTGGCAAACTACTGCTAGTGGGTACCCTTAGTTACTCTGTCAACCAATTAACCTAGTTTGAAGGAGTTGTCCGACCGAATAGTCCCAGTTAAAAAAAACTAAAAAAAAACAAAACAAAAAAAACACCCACCTGCAGTAAAGTGACGTTCTAGCACATATGACCACTGAGGCCTGTGGCTGGGAACATGCAGTGGTCAGATTCCAATTCAGACAACTGCTTTAATTGATAACTGGGTCCAATTAGTCTCACATTTGCTAATAATACCTTGATAAACCCAAGCCTTTTTTCCAGTTCAGTGGAAGTCAATACTCTCGGTGGTAGTGTGGCGGTGCTTTGCTACTTCAGGTAGCTCCAGCAAATTCTAGCGATATCCAAAGTGGAGTAGTTACCATTTCTGTCAGTATTTTTCATGCTCTGCACCACTTCTGGTACATGTGAAAGTACTTTTACAAACACTCTGGCCCACATTTACCATTATGCCTTAATTTTGGCAAAACCAGACTAAACTTCCACACATTTATGATGCATCTCATGTTCATGAAGTAAGCAAGCCACAAAGAAAGCATTATCCACTGCATCCCACCTGCTGACGAGGCTTCGTGGGAAATGGGTGCGGTTTAAGATACACTACTTCACACTAAAATGTTGGCACAAATTCTGACGCAAAGTGTGCCAACCAATGTGTCTAGCCTTGCACCAAACTTATCATCCAGCCGAAGGCCCTGTGATAAATTTTCAGAAATTGGCAGACCTTTAGACTTATAGAAAAAGACGTCCATTTTTCCAGCACTTCAATAAAACACCTCATGTACAGTGGCATCGTGTTTCGGACAGAACTTATGTCCAGTCCTTAGTCATGACACATGCCACAACTAAGGACTAGACATATCTTCTGTCCGAAAAACGTTGGAAACTGATTTTACAAGAGGTTTTGAATTAATCTTCAATAACAGGGATTTTTTCTCAAAGTACTGGAGAAATGGATATCTTTTTTACGTGTTTATTTGAAGCCTGCATTTGATCCAGATTTTCATCCAAGCACTTAAGCTTCAGGTAGAGAAGAAAGAAACAAGGGGTAGCTAAAGACCCTGATTGTTTGCAGGTCTAAGTTTACACTGTCAACATTTTAGATAGGATGAGTAAATCTCCCCCTCTGATTATCAAATCTAAAATATTCAGCAACGCTCATACTACCATTAGCTGTTACATCATGCCTGGCCATTTTATTTTGACTGTACATAGTTGTGAGCATGTTCATACAATCTCACATATTTTAATCAATATGTTAATCAAAAGACCCCCCCCCCCCCCCCCGCATTTACCTACAGCTACGTAGTATGAAGACAAGCAACAGCTGCTGCGATCACTTGTCCCCATACAACTGCATTGTTTCTGGGCGGCAGATCACTGTTTACACTGTACAATCGGCTGCCCAGAAATTATAATTTACTGGCCTTTAAGAACTACTGTTTCCCCCGATGAACACGCTTTTCTGGTGACCGACTGCACCGTTAGACGGGCAGATTAAAGGGAATGTTCTTCCCTAATGATCTGCCCGACAAACAGGCGGTGTAAACCCGCCTTTCCTTGGATTTGGATATATTATGTTTTAATATATTATGTAATGTTTTAAATGTGAGAAAATGCGGTCTGTGTGATGGCTGCATCCCCCAGACCAACCGCGGCTTGGCTGACAAAATGATAGTGATTTATGATGCTGTGAGCCGAGCCTGACCATGGATCTACTGTCCCATACTTGGACAGACTGTATTACCTGGACCAAACACTTTCATGTGGAAGTGGCCTAAGTGTTCCATGACAGACAGCAAATACATAGGGAAAAGGCTTCAATCATAGCTCCATGCAATAACACCAGTATGTGCAGAAGACAATTATTTTCCAGATTTCACATGATAGACATAAATCATTGAATAAAGTGACTTATTATTCATTCTTTCCATTTATTCCCTCAAATGTGCAGTATTCATGCATAACATTATTCACATTGGTGATGCATGCTATACTGCGTGAAAATTATCACTTGGTGCACTTTTTGTGTACAAAAGACAAAAATAAATAAATTTGCCTTATACCCAAAACCAATTATAAACCCACACCAACACCAAGTGGTATTTACAGAAACATGTTCTGGGTTTCAGTACCCTCCACTGAGAGATAAATAATGCTTGCACTGCTGCCTTCCAGGCTAATGTCTACCCAACTGATCACATCCCAGGAGGAGAACTCATCTAGAAGAAAGGATAGGGCATTAGCAGCTAGGATAACTTCTCAAACCAATAATAACTACACAAATCACACATTTTTCGGTAAAGTTGGGATTTGTCTGTTAGGTCACAAGTTAGTCACAACCAAAACGCCAGACTTGTCTTTCTGGTGACAGTTGTGTTGGATGCCATAACATGACTTCTCAGATAATCATTAGATGGAGTATTGCTACCCAACATTGTAATCTTCATGCTGCATTACCAAAGTCATTGTGAATATAGTCCAATTAAAAGGATCCAATTAAAAATGTAGTCTTTAATATCCAAGGGTAAAAACTCCAGTTTGAGTCACAATATAATCTTAAAAGGGTTTCTGAGATTTAAATACTGATGTCCTATCCTCTAGATAGGATCATTAGTATCTGATCGGTGGGGGTCTAACACCCGGGAACCCTGACGATCAGCTGTTTGAGAAGGCACTGGCACTCCTATGAGCAACGTGGCCTTCTCCGTGCCTTACATTGTATAGCGGCCGTGCTTGGCATTGCAGTTTAGCCCCATTCACTTCAATGGGGCTGAGCTGCGCCTAGGCCACGTGACCTAGGAAAGCTGAGAGCGGCACTGCCTTCTCAAACAGCTGATCGGCACAGGTCCCAGGTGTTGGACCCCCACCGATCAGATACTGATGACCTATCATGAGGATAAGTCATCAGTATTTAGGTCTTGGAAAACCTTTTTAACAGTTTACATGTTTCAGATTAAAACAATCTTTAAATCACAGCTACTTCATACTACTTTGTGACCAAAGTCTCCATGTAGCTGTGGCCTAAGGACTCTGTTCACATTAGGCTACTTTCATGCTCGCGTTTTGTGCGGATCCGTCATGGACGGATCCATTCACATAATACAACCGTCTGCATCTGTTCAAAATAGATCCGTTTGTATTACGTTGAAAGTCAATGGAGGACAGATCCGTTTTCTATTGTGCCAGATTGTGTCATAGAAAACGGATCCGTCCCCGTTGACTTACATTGTGTGCCAGGACGGATCCTCTGCAAGCAGCGTTTTGGTGTCCGTCTCCAAAGTGGAATGGAGACTGAACTGATGCGTTCTGAGCGGATCCTTTTCCATTCAGAATGCATTAGAATGCAAACTGATCCGTTTTGGACCGCTTGTGAGAGCCCTGAACGGATCTTACAAAACAGAAAGCCAAAACGCAAGTGTGAAAGTAGACTTACTACCATGACAGGTATGAAAGATATCTTAAAATCCTGATTGATGCCATTCACTTGTAATGAGTTCAGTCAGGTTTCTGTCAGGGTTCTGGTGTTTTAGACACCATAAACCTCAATACAGACTATGCTATTCTTGCCATAAAAGCACCAGAAATATCACATGGTCAATCTGAAAAGAAATTAACGATCCTTAAATAAAGAGCCCAATGATCAAACACCTAACTTTAATATACCCACCTAGCAATATATACATTACTGCAAATTATGATTTTTCTTCCTATCAGATGAATCATTAAATACAGGAGTCGCACTTGAATGTCAGGAGGTGTAGATACCCAGTGTAAGAAACAACAGAGTAGCCGAGTGTACTATATGTGTAACACATGAATGCAGACAAGTTAGTCAATCACCTTCTGTTTCTTGCTGAGCCGGAGTAAAGCCTGGCGTAGAGCAAGACTGTGGTGGAGGCAGCTCAGAAGTCACCAAGGTAGAGGTTAAAAGATCAATGTTCCCAGTTTGTAGGCGAAATCTCTCCAGCTCTTGAGATAGGAGGCTGAACTGCTCTGTCTGACTACGACATTTCTCTTCTAAAAGCTTCACATTAGACTGGAAAAAAAGATAAAACGACAATGAAAGGTGATGTCCAGATATACACTCCTAACCTGTCATCGGGAGTCAAAGATGCAGCTGTATGCTGGTTTTACAGCTGCCGAGGCAACCATTTAATGCCAGGTGGGTATCGAATCTCTGGTCCTATCCTTATAAATGAGGCCTGGGCACGGTACTCACTGGGCACTGGATAGCTGGCACCTGTACCATCCAGCATTGCAGTTCAGGTGAGAGAATATGCCTGGGTTTAAAAATAGGTTTAAGTACTCTTTGTAAAGTAGGGCTGTTTAAGGGTTGGTTCACATTGAGTTTTTTAGGTAGATTTTCTAGCAGGTTTTTCAACCAAAGCCAGAAGTGGATTCAAAAGTAATCGGAAACATAAAGGACTTGTACTTCTCCTTCCTTCCTGGATCCACTTCTGGCTTTGGCTAGAAAACCTGCAGAAAATCTACCTCAAAACCCTCTCCAAAAAAACTCCATGTGAACCTAATTGCACATGCAGTTTTTGGAGCCAAATCCAGATGGCATTGAGATATCAAGTATAAAGGAAATACTTCTATATCTTCTCTCTTCAAATTGGCATAAAATCTGCATTAAAAACTGAGACTGTGATTTAAACATAACCAACCGTTTATTTGAGCCAAAGGCAAAAGTGGATCGGGAGGGAAGGACTTTTAGTTCTCAAATCCGCCTGATCCACTTCTGGCGTTGGCTCAAAACTCCATAAAAAGCTGTGAGACACAATGTTTTGAGGGTGGAGGGACTTTAATGAACATGAGCTGTACACTGATAGATGTACACCTTATTTCACCATACCTGTAAAGTATCCAAAGTGTTCTATGCATGGAAATCAGAAGAAAACGTGTTAAGTATCCTGATAATAGTAAAATCTTCGGAATAATTTTATTACACATACCCAGATAGCAGAAACATGTTCTAGAGAATTTCTAGTTTATTACATATCATAAAAGAAAATTCTGCTAATTAAAGGGGGATGACAGGAGTTTAATACTCATGGCTAGTCTCAGAATAAGGCCTCATTCACAAATACGTGGATTTTCACGGACCACAGTCTGTGAAAACCCGTCCTGCTGGGTGTACGAAGTCATTGGTTGTTATGACGCCGTGCGCTTCGTGCCGCCACCTTACAGTAATACACTCATATGATCTGCACGAGTGCATCACCGTACAGCGGCGGCAGCACGAAGCGCAAGGCGTCATAGCAACCAATGCCGCCGTGCACTCAGCAGGACAGCAGGCTGGGAAAATCGACATATGTGTAAATGAGGCCTTAGTCATTAATATTTGATCGGTGGGAGACTGACAACCGACACCCCTGTCAATCAGAAGTTGCAGTCTCTGGTGCCTGCTGCAGCCTCCTCTCAGCATACCAAGCACAGCGCTGTACATACAAGGTATAGTAGCTATGCTTAGCATTGCAGCCCAGGCGCATTAATTTTAATGGGGCTCAGCTGCACATATGCCATGTGACCATTGAACTTTTACGTCACTGGGCTAGAAAAAGGGCCGCAGAGCTCACCGAAGCACCACAGCCTCTTCAAACAGCTGATCGTCGAGGGTGCTGGGAGTTGGAACCCCACTGATCAGATATTAATGACCTATCTTGAGGATCGGTCATCAATATCATAATGTCAGAAACCCCTTTAATATATATTTGATTTTTTTTTTTTTAACACAAGAGAGACACTACCTCCAGAAGCTGAACTGCTCCTTCATGTTCTTTTTTAGCTTCAACCTGGGCCTGGAGTAAGAAAATAAACCATATTATTTGAGTTACATGGCCTTAAATACATGTGCCACATATGCATAGAAAGCATCTCTCCTCTGCCAGTCACTCTCTGCGGCTTTGCAAGAATGCTGCGTTATAAAAAAAACAGAGACCCAAAAATGGCACCTGCTTCACAAAAACCGCTAGTAGCAAAAAAGCACTTGTGCTCAGCATTTAGTTTTTCCAATAGACTGGCTATTGCAATCTCTCGTCTCCGTGCAGATTCATGGTTTCTGAGCAGCAGATCGCTGTTTAGAGCACACGAACAAGCGTTTTTCTTGTTGATTGGGTGATTGGCGGCACATTTACATTGGTAGACTGTCAGGCCGATTATTGGCTCGTGTAAATGCACCTTTAAAAAATTATATTTTAGTCGAATCCGTTGACTGTTTAGAATGGATATAAAGTATATAAAGTATATATATATATATATATATATATACACACATATACATACACACATACACACACACATACACACACACATATATATACACATACAGGTCCTTCTAAAAAAATTAGCATATTGTGATAAAGTTCATTATTTTCTGTAATGTACTGATAAACATTAGACTTTCATATATTGTAGATTCATTACACACAACTGAAGTAGTTCAAGCCTTTTATTGTTTTAATATTGATGATTTTGGCATACAGCTCATGAAAACCCAAAATTCCTATCTAAAAAAATTAGAATATCATGAAAAGGTTCTCTAAGCGAGCTATTAACCTAATCATCTGAATCAACTAATTAACTCTAAACACCTGCAAAAGATTCCTGAGGCTTTTAAAAACTCCCAGCCTGGTTCATTACTCAAAACCGCAATCATGGGTAAGACTGCCGACCTGACTGCTGTCTAGAAGGCCATAATTGACACCCTCAAGAAAGAGGGTAAGACACAAAGAAATTTCTGAACGAATAGGCTGTTCCCAGAGTGCTGTATCAAGGCACCTCAGTGGGAAGGAAAAAGTGTGGCAGAAAACGCTGCACAACGAGAAGAGGTGACCGGACCCTGAGGAAGATTGTGGAGAAGGACCGATTCCAGACCTTGGGGGACCTGCGGAAGCAGTGGACTGAGTCTGGAGTAGAAACATCCAGAGCCACCGTGTACAGGCGTGTGCAGGAAATGGGCTACAGGTGCCGCATTCCCCAGAAACAGCGCCTGACCTGGGCTACAGAGAAGCAGCACTGGCCTGTTGCTCAGTGGTTCAAAGTATTTTTTTCGGATGAAAACGAGATTTTTGTGAACTCACCTTGTAAAATCTCTTTCTCGCTTTATTCATTGGGGGACACAGGACCATGGGTATAGCTTGCTGCTGCCACTAGGAGGCGACACTAGGCTGAAAGCTGTTTGCTCCTCCCCTGCAGGCTATACCCCCTCCAGCCTGGAGAGAGCATATCAGTTTGTGCTTCAGCAGTAGGAGAAAACATACCGAAACAAAACAAAACAGGAAGACCACAGTCCAACAAAACAACCGAACCTGACCTCAGTCCCAACCGGCAACTTGGACCACTGGTCTCAGTAGAAACCAACAATGGGCGGGTGCTGTGTCCCCCAATGAATAAAGCGAGAAAGATTTTACAAGGTGAGTTCACAAAAATCTCGTTTTCTCGCTCATATCATTGGGGGACACAGGACCATGGGACGTCCTAAAGCAGTGGGAAAACCGCTGACTCCACCTCCACAGTCGAGCCACTACACTGCGGCCTGTAAGATCCTACGGCCAAGAGCAGCATCCGCCGATGCGAACGAATGCACTTTGTAAAACTTGGTGAAGGTGTGCAACGAAGACCAGGTCGCTGCCTTACACAGTTGAGACGCCGAAGCGCGGTGAAAGTGTGCCCAAGAAGCCCCGACCGCCCTGGTAGAGTGAGCCGTGATACCAGGCGGAGGAACCCTGCCTTTGGAGTGGTAGGCCTCGTGAATGGCCAATCTAATCCACCGAGCAATCGCCACCTTGGATGCCTCCAAACCCTTCCGAGGACCCTCCGGAACTAGGAACAGAGAGTCCGCTCGCCTAAAGGAGGCTACCGCGGCCAGGTAGATCCGTAAGGCCCGCACCACATCCAGACGATGAAGCGCCACTTCCCTAGGATGGGAAGGTTTAGGGCAAAGCGAAGGGAGGACAATGTCCTCATTGACATGGAACGCCGACACCACCTTCGGCAGAAACGACGGCACCATCCGGAGCACCACCTTATCCTGATGGAACACCAAGAAGGGCTCCTTGCACGACAGTGCCGCCAGTTCCGACACCCGACGTATGGACGTAATGGCAACTAGGAATGCGACCTTCCATGACAACATGCGGAGGGAGACTTCTCGCAGGGGTTCAAACGGCTCGGACTGAAGTGCCACCAGCACCAAATTCAGGTCCCAGGAATGCAACGGTGGCCGATATGGAACCGCGGTGTGCGCAACACCCTGCATGAAGGTCTTGACGGGCCCCAGCACCGCCAGTGTACGCTGGAAAAATATGGAAAGGGCCGAAACCTGCCCTTTCAACGAACTTAGGGCCAGACCCAGCTCCAAACCCGCCTGAAGAAAGGCCAACACCGTAGGGAGGGAAAACCTCCTAGAGGGGAGGTCCCTGTCCTCACAGAATTTCAAGAACGACTTCCATGTAGGATAGTAGATCCTCGCGGAGGAGGGCTTCCGAGCCCTAATCATCGTGCGAACGACCGCATCCGAGAAACCCCTTTTCTTCAGCAGGAAGGTTTCAATAGCCACGCCGTCAAACGCAGCGTATGTAAACCCTGGTGGAAGACTGGGCCCTGTGAGAGTAGGTCGGGCCTGAGTGGAAGAGGCCACGGCGCGTCCCCCAGGAGCAGAACGAGCTCCGAGTACCAAGCTCGGCGCGGCCAGTCTGGGGCAATCAGGAGCGTTTGAACACCCTCCATCCTGATTCTGCGAAGAATCCGCGGTAGGAGCGGCAGCGGCGGGAATACGTACAGAAAACTGAAGTCGTCCCACGGTGCCACGAGTGCGTCTACGTCGTAGGCCATCGGATCCCTTGCGCGAGACAGGAAGCACGGGAGTTTGTGGTTCAACCGAGATGCCATTAGGTCCACTTCCGGGCGACCCCACCGGAGACAAAGGTCCTCGAACACCTCCGGGTGGAGAGCCCACTCCCCCGAGTCCACCGTCGTTCGGCTGAGGAAATCCGCCATCCAATTGTCCACGCCCGGGATGAAGATCGCCGAGACCACCGGGACATGGGCTTCCGCCCACTGCAGAATCCTCGCGGCCTCATCCATCACCGGTCCGCTGCGCGTCCCCCCCTGGTGATTGACTGTAGGCAACCGCTGTGGCGTTGTCCGACTGTATCCTGACCGGACGGCCCTGCAAATCGGTGGTCCAATGGCAAAGGGAGAGGTAGATGGCCCGGAGCTCCAGGATATTGATAGGGTAGCTTTGGACTCCGACAGAGACCAGACACCTTGGGCTTGTCCGAGTACCGAAGACCCCTCCCCAACCGCGGAGGCTGGCGTCGGTCGTAATCACCGTCCATGACACCGGCAGGAACGACTTCCCTGACGACAGGTGGTCCGGAACCATCCACCAGGCGAGAGCCTCGCGAACGGGCTGAGACAGCGAGATCCTGAGGTCCAGTGAATCCCGGGACTTGTCCCAGGATGACAGGATGAGCCGCTGAAACTCCCTGGTGTGGAACTGGGCGAACGGTACCGCCTCGAATGAGGCCACCATCAGCCCCAGAACTCGCATGCAGTTGCGAATCGATACCTCGCGACGCCGGGTGAGCAGAACCACTGCATTCTGAATGCCTGATCTCTTGTCCAGAGGGAGACGCACCACGGCAGCCTCGGAATCCAAGGTCATACCCAGGAACCTGATCCGAGTGGTCGGAGACAGGCATGACTTCCTGCGGTTGAGAATCCAACCGAAGCGAGTGAGCGTGCTCATCGTAATCCGAAGGCTGTCTGCGCACTGCGACGCTGACGGGGCTTTGACTAAGATATCGTCCAGGTATGGGAGAAGGGTAATGCCTCTGGACCGCAGAATCCCCAGGAGGGGTGCCAGAACCTTCGTGAACACCCGCGGGCCGTCGCCAGACCGAATGGCAGAGCGACGAACTGGAAGTGATCCGACTGGATGGCAAATCGGAGGAAACGTTGGTGCGTGGTAGCGATAGGTATGTGGAGATACGCATCTTGCTCGTCCAAAGACGCCATGTGCTCCCCCTGCACCAATGAGGCCACAACGGAGCGAAGAGATTCCATTCTGAACTTCTGAACCCGTAGATAGCGGTTCAGGAGTTTGAGGTCCAGCACCGGTCTCACATCGCCCTCCTTCTTGGGGACCACAAACAGGTTGGAATAAAAACCTGTGAAACGCTCTTCTGGAGGTACCGGAGAAATCACCCCCCGCAGAAGTAAGGACTGGACGGCGTTCAAGAAAGCCGCGGCCCGGACGGGATCCCTGGGAGGCTGGGAAAGGAAGAAACGGTTGGGGGGGAAGGGACCTGAATTCTATTTTGTAGCCCGAAGAAACCACCTCGAGCGTCCATGCGTCCGGAATGTGGGCGTGCCAAATGTCCTGGAACAGGAGAAGAGTGGGGACAAACCTTCATGCGGAAGGCTGCTTACTTGGCGCAGTGCGAGGTTGCTGGGCACGCGGACGCCAAGCCTGCTGGGGCTTAAAGGACGGGCCCTTCCGCCGATCCTGGTTGGGTGGTCCCGCCGCGGAGGTGGGAACTGAACGGGTGCCCGAGAAACGGCGAAAGGACTGGAAGCGTGAAGACGCAGATCTGGACTGAAAAGGCCGCTTCGCTTTGGGTTGGGGCAGATGGGTGCTTTTGCCACCCGTAGCTTCTGAGATTATGACATCCAGTTTCGGCCCAAAAAGCCGAGCCCCAGAAAACGGAAGCTTTAAGAGAGAGCGTTTAGAGGAAGAATCAGCCTTCCAGGCCTTGAGCCATAACTCCCTGCGGACAGAAGTGGTGAGAGCTGAGGCACGGGCAACCATCGACCCAGCATCCAGTGCCGCTTCACAGATATATTTCCCCGCATGGGAAATTTGGAGCGCAGACAACTCGAGCTCAGCAGGCGGGAGGTTGGACAAAATGTCCTGGCTTAACCGGAGGGACCACTCCGAAACCGCCTTGGCTACCCAGGCGGATGCGAAAATCGGACGCAGTGCCGAACCGCTCGCCGTAAAGATTGACTTGGAGAGCGACTCTACGCGACGGTCCACTGGATCCTGGAGTGAAGAACCATCCGCTACCGAAATGGTCGTAGATTTCGCCAGGCGAGCCACCGGCGGATCCACCTTCGGCGGGGAGGACCATAGTTCCACGGTCTCGCGTGGAAAGGGGTAGAGAAGGTCCATACGTTTTGGGATAACAAAACGCAAACCCGGCTGGTCCCAAGCCTTGTTAACCACAATAGAAAAATCTTCGTGCAACGGGAACGCCTTGGGGGTCTGTTTCGCACGCAGAAACGACACCCCTTGTTGGCTAGTGGAGGGAAGATCCTCCTGAACCCGGAAGGTGTCCCTTATCGCCGAAATCAGGCTATCCACCATGGAAGCAATCTGAGAAGAGTGCTCCAGATCCATATCCGCATCCGAATCCTCAAGCTCACCCTCTGACAGTGCGTCGCCTAACAGGGAGGATGCCTGTGACTGGGATCCAGGAGCAGGGGGGGGATGCTGAGGCGTCAGAGGAGGAACGGTTGCCTGCTCTGGGGGCGCTTACCAGGAGGTCTGCCTTTGGTTTGCGTGCAATGCGGTTGCGCGGATTGCACCGGTGGCGATTTCTCCACTAAACGACCCAACAGTGAAAGGGTGGAATGGGAGATCTCAGAGAGGTCCTCCACTGCCCGTGACAGAGACCTTGCCCAGTCTGGTTCCCCCTGAACAGGGCGATCTAAGGCTTCTGCGGGCTGCAGTGTTCTAGGGGGATTGCTCTGCGCAGGCTTCTGACAAGCCGAGCACAGTGATAGTGACTGGCCCCGAGGGAATTTAGCTGAACACACGGAACAGGCATAGTAAGTGGTCCTACAGGTAGTCTGAGGTGGGTCAGTGGCCGGGTCAGACATGGTCAGAACTTTCCTGCTGGATGGGGTATCTATCGCCTACCAGAAAAACTGAGAGGGATCCCAGGTCCTGTGTCCTACCCACGCTGCGCTGGAAGGAACAGGAAGATGTAGCAGGGCGGGAGAATAAAACACGCCCCCTCAAGCCCGGGAACGGCAGTCTGAATGAAGAGGGAAAACCGCGGCCCGCCCCCCTCCGTGCACGTGACCGCAGCTGCGGCCAGTGCGCCTAATGCTCCTCCCCAAAATGTCCGATCGTGGAGGCCCCCTTCCTGATCATCGCGTATGATGTGCCTGAATGCCAACTGCAACCGCACCGAAAAATGTGCGCGGCACAGCGGCGAGGTAAGCGGCGGAATTGGGAGCGGACGGCAGGAGGCGCTGGACCGCCCGATGTGGCAGAGGCCGACAAGCCTAAGTTGCGCAAATAAAGCCGCGCGGTGGAGGGGACGGAGTTGGGAGGTCGCCCTGGGAGGCTGGTCGGCTTACTGCAAAAGTCCGTTGTAAGCACTCCTCCCGTGAACGATGAGAGGGGGGGGGGGACTGGATAGAGGGGAGCGCTGAGGGCGAAGATCCACTCACCTGTCTTCATCTGTGATCTTCACCCTCAGTTTAATCGCCAGCAGGGTCACCCTTAAACCGCTGGCACCAGGCGACAGGGATCCGGGCAGAGGAGGGCTGAAGGGAGGATGACCCTGTAGCTGGGGGGGAAGCAGGGGAGCGAGGCTGCCCTGGTCCACATTACCTTCTTGGGGGGGGGGCAAGGCGGTGAACGAGGTACACCGGCCAGCCTCCCGGGGATGCAGGGACGCAAGCGACCCTGGACCCCCATCCGGAATCTGAAAAAATAAAAATAAAAAAATAAAAAATTGCAATGCCACCCTGCACAGCAGGGAGGTCTGCCTCCGACGACACTAAGCTAAAAACTGATATGCTCTCTCCAGGTTGGAGGGGGTATAGCCTGCAGGGGAGGAGCAAACAGCTTTCAGCCTAGTGTCGCCTCCTAGTGGCAGCAGCAAGCTATACCCATGGTCCTGTGTCCCCCAATGATATGAGCGAGAAAGCAAATTTTGCATGTCATTCGGAAATCAAGGTGCCAGAGTCTGGAGGAAGACTGGGGAGAGGGAAATGCCAAAATGCCTGAAGTCCAGTGTCAAGTCTCCACAGTCAGTGATGGTCTGTGGTGCCATGTCAGCTGCTGGTGTTGGTCCACTGTGTTTTATCAAGGGCAGGGTCAATGCAGCTAGCTATCAGAAGATTTTGGAGCACTTCATGCTTCCATCTGCTAAAAAGCTTTATGGAGATGAAGATTTCATTTTTCAGCACGACCTGGCACCCGCTCACAGTGCCAAAACCACTGGTAAATGGTTTACTGACCATGGTATTACTGTGCTCAATTGGCATGCCAACTCTCCTGACCTGAACCCCATAGAGAATCTGTGGGATATTGGGAAGAGAAAGTTGAGAGACGCAAGACCCAACACTCTGGATGAGCTTAAGGCCGCTATCGAAGCATCCTGGGCCTCCATAACACCTCAGCAGTGCCACAGGCTGATTGCCTCCATGCCACGCCGCATTGAAGCAGTCATTTCTGCAAAAGGATTCCCGACCAAGTATTGAGTGCATAACTGAACATAATTATTTGAAGGTTGACTTTTTTGGTATTAAAAACACTTTTCTTTTATTGGTCGGATGAAATATGCTAATTTTTCGAGATAGGAATTTTGGGTTTTCATGAGCTGTATGTCAAAATCATCAATATTAAAACAATAAAAGGCTTGAACTACTTCAGTTGGTGTGTAATGAATCTAAAATATATGAAAGTCTAATGTTTATCAGTACATTACAGAAAATAATGAACTTTATCACAATATGCTAAGGACCTGTATATTGAAATTGCATAGAATGATGCAAGTGAACTTATGGTATACAATTTCACACTTTTGAAGAGTTAATAAAAATGAAAGTAACCCACCTGCTGAAGACGCTTTACTTCCTCCTGCCTTTTCTGCAGAGCTAGTAATGCATCTTCATGATCTTTCTCCAGCTGTTGCCTTCTCTCCACCACATCTCGCATGTGCTAGAAGAACAAGCAAAGCTAACAAATCAGTGACCCCCCTGCAGTGAACACATGACGAGATTCCCCATTGATCAAAGTCTTCCCAATCACCCCAGTCTCCCCATGACAACTACTTAATGTGTATGGTCGGCATACTCTGTTTTTAGGGTCCATTCACACGTCCGTGGTGTACTGCGGTTCCGCAATACACCTGGCCGGCACCCCCCATAGAACTGCGGACAACAATAGGACATGCTCTATTTTTTTGCGGAGCTGTGGCCCAGAAGTTCGGGGCTGAGCTCCAGAAATGCGGACGCGCAGAGCACATAGTGTGCTCTCCGCATCTCTTCTGTCCCCATAGAGAATAAATGGGTCCGCACCCGTTCCAGATATTGTGGAACGGATGCAGACCCAATTGCGGACGTGTGAATTCCTCTTTTTCCCCCCTCAGTATATATAGTTCAATCATCGTGATGATGTTCTACTATCCATTCTATATGCAGTATTCGATCCTCATATTTCTTCTTTTATCGTACATCCCCTTTCCAAATCATTACTATAAATGATGGCGTATTAATATATTATAAATTAGTTTTGGGAACTTGAATGCCTTGCATTAATCTTGACATTGATTATAAAGTAGATTGGATGCAATATATGATTGATAACGTACGCCATCTTCATCTAAATCATTATCCAACATCTGGACCAAAAATACCTGAATATTTGTGTATGAGAAATTATAGTAAAAGATCATGCTTGAAATAGAGATAAATAGGACAGGCCTGGATATATGTCAGGAGCCAAGTAGAGAATGTTTCTAGTCCAACTTGGTGATAGTCATGCAAATGAAAGACTCCTTTAAAAGATGCAACAGATGCCAAAGATGGACACCTTTATCATATATCTGGCTCCATAACCTCAAGAGATAAATTAAAGGGTTTATGTTATGACTGATGTAAAAAATAAAAATAAGACATCATATAGTACATCTCTTTCTAACAAAGCTAGAACCATCACTATGCCTCCCATGGATCCAGAGACCTCCTCATTCATTGATAAAATTGCTCTGCTAGATCAATTTGAGGTTGCCAGAGCTCAGGGAGTGTGTCCTCTCTGGGGACATGTTCTTTCTGCTGCAGCTCTCTCCCTGTAACTGCCACAACTTCTAACTGAAGATCTGGCTGGTAAGTGCTGAAACTTAGCGTGTGACACCGCCTCAGTGAGGTGGACAAGAAATAAGGAAAAGAAACAGCGGGTGGCGCTATACAAATACATTTTGTTGAATCGTTCAGTGGCTATCCAAAATTTTAAATATATGCAATTACAAAAGTATTTTGATTCAGATTCTGGTTTGAAAAAAGAAGAATACTTTTTGTGGTGCAACCTCTTTAAGTTGCTCTCCAGTAATTACTCTTATACTGTGGTAGATTTTATATGGTTATTGTAATTACTCATTGGAAATAGGGTTGTCAGTCACAATACCAACATTTTGATACTATAAAAAAAGTATTGCGATACTCGATACTATTTGATACCACGCGAAAAAAAAAAATGCCCAAAAAGCTACGTGCATTCCGCATTTTATGGAACATCCGGACCATAATCAAACAGTCCGATCCTATTTTTGGGGGGGACAAGACGACTAAAAAGTGCCAAATCACACAGTTTTTTAAATTTATTTTTCTGTTACGGAGTTCACCGCCTAGGGAGCTTGGACTTTTCGGATGTGCCGATGTGAAATATGTTTGTTTATTTATTATTTATATTTTTTATATGTAAAATTGGGAAATGGGGTGATTTATACTTAATATTTTTTTTTTTTTTTACTTTAACCTGAGGGATTAACTGCCGCTGATCCCAGCTCCCTGTCATAGAGGCAGAGTGCCGGCTATGTTATTTTGCCTTCGGCACCCGCCACCTTTATCTGTTTTAATGGGCGAGTTATCTGCATTGGTGGCGCAGTGGCCACAGCCCTCCTCCCCTCTCTCCTGTTATTAGTGGCAGTGGCGCGGAAGTGACTGCTTCCTTCTCCCCTGTGCTGCTAAGGGAACATGGAGCACGCTCAGAGCAGTGCGTGCCATATTCTGCGATACTAGGATCGGTAAAAGGCAAAAAGTATCGATAATTCAATACCCAGTGCAACCCTAACTGGAAATATTAACTGCAATGTCAATACAAACCTTCAGCACTTGCTCTAAGTTCTCCAGCTTGCTTTGCAATCTATGAATCTCCTCAAGAGCAGAATCCCGTTGCTCAGTCACCTCAACTAGATGTCTTTTCAAGTCAGCATTTTCAGACTCAACCTACGGAAGACAACTAACGTTCAAACATCCAGTAACAAAGAGATCATCTGCATAACTTTTCAAGAAATTGTGCTGACCTTGGCCGCCCTCTTTACTCTGATGCAGAGCCTCGAGTTTTCTTCCACAAGACATGCATTCTCTGTTTGCACCTCCTGAAGCTTGACTTCCTGTTTCCAAATAAGAAAAAACAAAAATAGATTAAATTAGGCAACGTGGAGGACTAATGGCAAAATTTCTTATTGTAGCTTGCTGTGTGTTCATTCGGAGTTTAGAAGTTCAGTCCTAAAGGCGCATTTAGATGCTGCGAGGATCGGCCGATTGCCAAGAAGGAAGTGTTCCTTCACGACAATCAGCTGCTTGTTAGTGGGGGTGAAGAGCGGCATTTACATGCAGATTGAGGATGAGCTACGGCAGACCATTGTTCCTGGGCAGCAGAATGCTGTGTAGACACCACGATCTGCTGCCCAGGAATGATGATGGAGGTGTCCACACCTCAGATCATTTCACTCAATGAACAAATGTTTTGCTTGTTGATTGGGTGATCTGCAGCACCTTTAGACAGGCAGATTATCAGGAACGAGTGTTTGTAGAAGCATTCCTACCCAAACATTGGGCCATGTAAATCCAGCTTAACAGTTGTCTCTCAATGCCCACTACTATAGGGAGGGCTGTCAATCAATGAATAGAACGGCCCTCTGGACTCCTGAGTTCCAGAACAAGTGGAGGTTTAAAAGAATACAATACAAGTTTTACTGAATCTTGTCCCATAAAACTATACATATATCCGGCTACTCAGCTCCTCCTGCTCTACACCAAGATGTCTGAGGATTGCACTGAATTGCATGGTGACAGTTTCCTTTAATGTTATCACTGGTTTAGTCAATATACAGTTTCAAATAATGTAGGACATTGGGATAACATCACAATCTTTATCAGACCGTCTCTACCTGTTCTGGTAATAAAACCGCTCCGCAGACACACCTTACTGTAATTAAATATTTACTTTCATGTCTAGATTTATTACTAGGTTGACAGCGGTGAATTACATACATCTGAGAAAAAGGAATAAAAATCTGGCTGCTGCACAACGGAAAAGGAGAAAATCTGTCACGCTCATAAGAACATCAGCCATATATTAAAGTGTTTATCTGTAAAATAGAAGAAGACTGAGTATATATTTCAAATAATTAAGAAAAAAAAAAGATCAAAGTCATGGACTCGTTCACTACTTTTAGTATCATTTGGGAGAAGTACATCTGTTAGGATTAAAGTGTAATGAGCATATATCGCCATTTCCTGAGTTACAATGCTTTTAAAAAAAATATATATCCTTATTAAGAAATCAGCTAAATGAGATTTAAAGGGGTTATCCAGAAATTTTATATTAATGGCCTATCCTCAGGTCATCAATATCTGATCAGTGGGGGTCTGACTGCGGGGATCCCCACCAATCAGTTGTTTGAAGAGTCTACTGCACTCAAGGAAGCTTCGGTGAGTGCTGCAGTCTCTTCACTCGACTGCACTTTGTATTGCAGTTCAGCCCCATTCACTTGAATGGGACTTCGCCACGTGGCTGATGCAAGGTGACGTCACTGGCCTAGGAAGAGGCCTAAACATTCACTGTGTGATTGGCGGGGTCGGACACCTGCCGATCTGATATTGATTACCTATTCCGAGGATAGGTCATCAATATTACATTTCTTAGGCCCAAGTAATACAATAAAGTAATTTCTTGCATGTTATGAATCAATTATCATAAAATCAGTGACAAGAAATATATAAGAGGAGCAGCACAATGGTCCAGTTTGCCTCTTTTTTTCCAAAATATGAGACGAACAAGGACAGTTTGACATTTATTCTGCCACTATCATGTCTTCCTGACCTTAAGGCCTAGTTCACACGAACGTATGGCTTTTATTGTTTATTTGCGGTCCGTTTTTCACGGATCCGTTGTTCAGTTTATTAGTTCCGTTGCGTTTCCGTTTCCTTTCCGTTTTTCTGTTCCGTTTTTCCGTATGCCATGTACAGTATACAGTAATTACATAGAAAAATTGGGCTGGGCATAACATTTTCAATAGATGGTTCAGAAAAAAAAGGAACAGAAAACATACAGATGCATTTCCGTATGTGTTCGTTTTTTTTTTGCGGACCCATTGACTTGCGGGCAATAATAGGACATGTTCTATCTTTCAAAGGAACGGAAAAACGGAAATACGGAAACGGAATGCATACGGAGTACATTCCGTTTTTTTTGCGGAACCATTGAAATGAATGGTTCCGTATACGGAACACAAAAAGCGGCCCGTACACTCGCAAAAAAAACGTTTGTGTGAACTAGGCCTAAGACTGTTCCTAAGCATAGGCCATCAGTTTTAAAGTCCTGGATAAACCCTTTAATTCCTCTGCCAATGAACCATTAGGGGTGGGGGGAAAAAAATCATCAGAATATAACATGCATAGGAACATAGTTTGTGACATCTGTCCATCCAGTTCGGCCTGTTATCCTGCAAGTTGATCCAGAGGAAGGCAAAAAAACTCCATGAAGTAGAAGCCAATTTTCCTCATTTTAGGGGATGAAAATTATTTCCCAACTCCAAATCAGGAAATCAGAATACCTCCCTGGATCAACGACCCCTCTCCAGCAATCTAGTAACCATAACCATTACTCAGTAGGAATTCTCTCCCCCTCTTGGTCCTCTTCAACTACAGTCCTCTCCTCCCAAAAATGCCCAATATAAATTGTGGACCTCAGCACATCTAAAGAACTCTCCATTCCTGGATTCTGTACCTAATCCAACCCAAATAGTACCTTACAAAGATGGACTGTCCAGGTAACCCAACATAAAGGGGTTCAATCCGAATTTGGCCTCATGCACACAGCCATTGTTTGGGTCGCCATTTTTGCGGCTCGGATGCGGACCCATTCACTTCAATAGGGCCGCAAAAGATGTGGACAGCACTATAGAACATGTCCTATTCTTGTCCGTTTTGCGGACAAGAATAGGCATTTCTACAATGGGCCGCCCGTTCCGTTAAGTGCAGAATGTACATGGGCGGCTTCCGTTTTTTGCGGATCTGCAGTTTGCGGACCGCAAAAAATGGAACGGTCGTGTGCATGAGGCCTTAAGAAAATGAAAACACCCAAATACTAACCATATTGTGCATTTGGGAGCTTAAGAGGCAAGGAGGAAAAGGAGAAGGAAGGTTCTCAGGCTTTCAACTAAGATCATGGGCGTAAATAGGGATTCATAAATAATCTCCAGATATACGATGCGGGATGGTGGTATCTCAAAAGATTTCCCAAAAAGCAAGAGCTCGCACACACACCAAGGCAACATGCATGAAGCCAGACAGTTCATCAATTGCTGCCGTGCAGGCCTCGTGATACATTAGACCAGGGATCAGCAATCACTGGCAATCCAGCTGTTCAGAAGCTCCCAGAATGCTCCATTCACTTCCATAGGCGTTAGAACAGTCAAGCATGTTTTCATGCTGGGAGTTGTAGTTTCACAGCAGCTGGAGTGCCGAAGGCTACTGATCCCTGCATTAGACGCATCCACCGGCAGGCTGTGCGCCAGAAAACAGGCACAAATTAATAAATGTATCCGGCCTTATGGTCCTGCCAAGGGGCGTTTACAAAGTCGTTTTTTTTTTTTGTTTTTTTTAACGCCATGAAAGAGGCACAGGGAGCTAATAAATCCCCCCAATCACAACACAGCTTTCATTTCTTATACTGCTCTTGAAAAATGAAAGCTGAATTGTGGTTGGCTGCTACAAGCAACAACAAACACTGTGTATTATGCATCATATAATGTATGTATTCTAATAGAGCCTGTTTAGTACATTTCTATACAGTCTCTTACTTCATCCTAAAGAGGCATTTAATGAAATACAATTTCATATACTCATGTGTGCTGAATGCCTGGAACAGGATCTGAAGCAATGTCTGCAGAGTTGCTTATATGATCTATCCCGCTCTATATCACTTTCTAAAAAAGCTCAGTGACAACTAATATGGCCGCAGGATTGTCACCTTGCCTTTTCACGATCAATACATTCCCCGTTTGTGTCTTTATGAAGAAACATGAAATACTACAGTCTTCGCACAGTCCACTGAGCCTCATAACAGGCTGACATTTTCTTTTTTGCAAAGATTATTTCTCAACAGTCATCTCATCATCACAGGTAGGATTACAATACCATGCAACACCCACATACAGATAACACAGGATCCACTATTCACAATACCTAATGGACAATGGTCTCCTTCTCCCCCTCCCTGCACAATGACCTCTGCACAGGTACGAGTATATGGTCTTAGTATCAGGGTGATGGGAGGTATTTGAAAGGGGTTGTCTCTGATGAGACATCCCTTTGAGGTGGAAATGCTTTCTAATCATTAGGAGAGGGAGCATTTGTTTCTGCATATGACTGATTATTATAACCAAACTCCGGTAGCTGCTGATGGTGATCCTCATTTCAGGAGAAGCTTACTTCTCAACTGAATATTTTTTGTTGCTGACCCTGTATTCAATTCAAAAGTTATTCACATGGCAGAAAAGTAATCCTACATCTTAGGGCGGTTTCACATCAGCATTACGTATTCAGTTATTGTTTTCAGTTTTAACGGAAAATAATTTGTAAGACGGAATTCAAAACGGAAACCTTTAGAGGCATTACGTTTTGCTCCGTCATAATAGAGGTCTACGGGCAAGCAGAAGGGATCTGTCTGGTTTCCGTTATTCAGGACTGAAAGGAAAATCCTATCGGCAGGACTTTGTTTTCTGTCCTGTACTTATAGGCCATCTGCACGTGGGTCTGCAAGTGTTTATGGATGTGTAGATATATACGGTATGCTAATTATGAATCATATGTACATGTACTAATAATCAGGTGCTGGATGTGAGTTAGTCCAGTGGATGGAATATTGTTGGGACCTCGATATATATATATATATATATATATATATATATATGCATGCCCTATAACAGTGAACTCTACAGCCTCTCGCCCCTTTAACTGTGACTTCCACAGTACCCTGCTCCCTTAACAGTGACCTCCACAGTACATTGCCCCCTTAACAATGACCTCCACAGAGCCCGTCCCTTTAACAGTGATCTACACAGCGGCCGCCCCTTTATTTGTGACCTCCACAGTACCCCGTCTCGTTAATAGTGTTTTCCAAAATAACCTGTTCCTTAACAGTGACCTCCACAGAGCTCCGTTCCCTTAAAGTGTGTCCTTCACAACACCCTGCCCCCTTAACGGAGACCTCCACAGTTCCATGCCCTCTTAACAGAGACCTCCCCAGCACCTGTCTTTTTAAGAGTGACTGCCACAGTACCCTGCTCCCTTAACAGCAACCTCTATAGTACCCCGCTGTCTTAAAAGTTACCCCAACAGCGGCTGCCCCTTTAATAGTGACCTCCACAGTACCCTGGCCCCTTAATAGTAACCACCACAGTGACCTCCACAGCAGCCACACCTTTATTAGCAACCTCCACAGTACCTCATCTCCTTAACAGTGATTTCCACAATAACCCGCCTCCTTAACAGTGACCTCTATAGCACTCTTCCCCTTACCACTGACCTCCTTAGCGGACCGTCCCCTTACTGTGACCTCCACAGCAGCCTGCCCCCTTAACTGACCTCCACAGCACTCCACTCCCTTAAAGAGGACCTTTCACCTGGAAAAACATTATGAACTAAGTATACCGACATATACAGCGGGGCCCAGGGATCTCACTGCACTTACTATTATCCCTGGGCGCCGCTCCGTTCTCCCATTGTGCCCTATGGTATGTTCGGGGATTTGGTTATAGTAGGAGGAGTCTGCCCTTGTTCTACTGGGCGTCTCCTCCTCCTAGGCTGTAGCGCTGGCCAATCACAGCGCAGAGCTCACAGCCTGGGAGAAAAAAAACTCTCAGGCTGTGAGCTCTCATTCGTTTGGTCGCCTAAACTCATTTTTATATACAGGTCCTTCTAAAAAAATTAGCATATTGTGATAAAGTTCATTATTTTCTGTAATGTACTGATAAACATTAGACTTTCATATATGTTAGATTCATTACACACAACTGAAGTAGTTCAAGCCTTTTATTGTATTAATATTGATGATTTTGGCATACAGCTCATGAAAACCCCAAATTCCTATCTAAAAAAATTAGCATATCATGAAAAGGTTCTCTAAACGAGCTATTAACCTAATCATCTGAATCAACTAATTAACTCTAAACACCTGCAAAAGATTCCTGAGGCTTTTAAAAACTCCCAGCCTGGTTCATTACTCAAAACCGCAATCATGGGTAAGACTGCCGACCTGACTGCTGTCCAGAAGGCCATCATTGACACCCTCAAGCAAGAGGGTAAGACACAAAGAAATTTCTGAACGAATAGGCTGTTCCCAGAGTGCTGTATCAAGGCACCTCAGTGGGAAGGAAAAAGTGTGGCAGAAAACGCTGCACAACGAGAAGAGGTGACCGGACCCTGAGGAAGATTGTGGAGAAGGACCGATTCCAGACCTTGGGGGACCTGCGGAAGCAGTGGACTGAGTCTGCAGTAGAAACATCCAGAGCCACCGTGTACAGGCGTGTGCAGGAAATGGGCTACAGGTGCCGCATTCCCCAGGTCAAGCCACTTTTGAACCAGAAACAGCGGCAGAAGCGCCTGACCTGGGCTACAGCAGCACTGGACTGTTGCATGTCATTCGGAAATCAAGGTGCCAGAGTCTGGAGGAAGACTGGGGAGAGGGAAATGCCAAAATGCCTGAAGTCCAGTGTCAAGTACCCACAGTCAGTGATGGTCTGGGGTGCCATGTCAGCTGCTGGTGTTGGTCCACTGTGTTTTATCAAGGGTAGGGTCAATGCAGCTAGCTATCAGGAGATTTTGGAGCACTTCATGCTTCCATCTGCTGAAAAGCTTTATGGAGATGAAGATTTCATTTTTCAGCACGACCTGGCACCCGCTCACAGTGCCAAAACCACTGGTAACTGGTTTACTGACCATGGTATTACTGTGCTCAATTGGCCTGCCAACTCTCCTGACCTGAACCCCATAGAGAATCTGTGGGATATTGGGAAGAGAAAGTTGAGACGCAAGACCCAACACTCTGGATGAGCTTAAGAGCTTAAGGCCGCTATCGAAGCATCCTGGGCCTCCATAACACCTCAGCAGTGCCACAGGCTGATTGCCTCCATGCCACGCCGCATTGAAGCAGTCATTTCTGCAAAAGGATTCCCGACCAAGTATTGAGTGCATAACTGAACATAATTATTTGAAGGTTGACTTTTTTTTGTATTAAAAACACTTTTCTTTTATTGGTCGGATGAAATATGCAAATTTTTTTAGATAGGAAATTTGGGTTTTCATGAGCTGTATGCCAAAATCATCAATATTAAAACAATAAAAGGCTTGAACTACTTCAGTTGGTGTGTAATGAATCTAAAATATATGAAAGTCTAATGTTTATCAGTACATTACAGAAAATAATGAACTTTATCACAATATGCAAATTTTTTTAGAAGGACCTGTCTACATAAGAGACTAGCAGAAGGACCCGGCTTCCCACTGGTATATTTAATCTATTTCATTTAATGTTTGTGTGTGTCGTTAAAAGTTATCGACAGTATGCACTATAACAGTGACATCTATAGCACTCCTCCCCTTAACACTGACCCCCCCCCCCACCTTAAAATGGGACCTCCACAACAGCCCATCCCCTTAACTTTGACGTTCACAGCAGCCCGCGCCCTTAACACTGTGTTTCACAGCACCCCACTTCCTTGACAGTGACCTCCTCAGGGGCCCGCCCCCTTAACACGGACCTCCAAGTTTTAAAAAAATTGATTTCGGATCCGAAGCTCGATTCGCTAAACACTAATCGTCGCTATCAGATTGGTGGAGGTGTGACTCAGCACCCCACTGGTCAGCATTTTGGGGGGGGGGGGGGGTGTCTGCGGTCATACAAGCTCTGTGTTCACTTTAATGTTTACATGAATGATATCCACTTGTAGTGGAAGTGCAGTGTTTCACTTGAATGGGAGAAAGACCTGAAATTACACTGCACTGCCACTACAGCATTTCCGGAGCGCGGCCCCGATCTTCCAGTCCGCGGCTCCCGAAAAAAATAGAACATGTTCTACTCTTGTCTGCAATTGCGGACAAGAATAGGCAGTTCTATGGGGGTGCCAGTCGGGTGTATTGCGGCAACAGTCTAGGCACATAAGAAAAGAGACGGAATATGGAGATAGGTATAAATCTCAAGTTTCCAAAAGGCAAAAATTCCCTTTATCAGTGCGCATATATAAATTAAAAAAACAAAAAACTTCTTTCTGCTACATACATGCACAGCGCAATAATGGCGCATGCTCATGAGCCTGTACTATCAGCTGCTGCTGCTTTAACATACAACTGACACACACTGCTGGAGCGAGATCCAGTTCTGTCATAAGTTCTGATTAGGAGGGTAATGTAAAAATTGTACTCAAGTTTTGCTATGTGTAGAACCCCCCAAAAATAAATAAATATATAAATTAGGTTGGGTAAATGCATATATAAACACACAAGAAACTATATCCACATCCATTTCTCTCTCCATTGACATAGAAGAAATGCAGGCATCGTTAGGTGACAAATCTTAAAAGAATGGACTGGAAAAATGAAACAGAATTGTACACTGAAGAGGGTATGATATCAAAAATTGCATACATTTCTATTAGGCCTTGTTTACACCATGCAGACTTGGAGCGGCTTTTGCATGCGAGTTGATAAACTGAATTTAAAAAAAAAGTATGTATAGGCCATTCCTCCGTAATCAGTGGCGTAACTAGAAATTACTGGGCCCCACAGCATATTGTAGATTATAAATATATATATTTATATTAGATTGTTTTTTCACCCTAACCAAAAAGCTGCATTTCTGTCCTAAAAGTGACAGTCACGCTATTCCCCATGGGAATAGAGTGAGAGCTTTTCAGGGATACGGTCACTGAAGGACAGGTTCCAGACAAGGTCACCCCTATCGGAGCAGGTGCTCTGTGTTTGCGACGCAAGATTTGCAGGATAATTACTACCCCTTTAGACTTGGAAAGAAAGAATCAGCAACACACGCCCAGAGGTGGCAAGAATATTTTTTTTCCTTATCACCAATTTATGGTTAATCGTTTGAGCCTCATTTATTTTATTTTTGGAACTAGTAAAAGTTATGTTTTAAATTACTCCATATCCTCAATGGTTCGGTATGTTGTATGGTTTTGAGGAGATTTTGCTGTTGTAATACTTACCAGCTTGTGTGATAACATGAAGACTAAGGAGCAGCATAACGCTGGCAGTGGCGGATTTGCATTAAAAAAAAATATATATCAACTCTGGCACAAAAAAAACAAACACCAACACTTGTCCCCCTCCCCCAAGATATAGTGTAAAAATAAATGCCTACAACCTCAATCTCTGGCTTTATGTTAGGAGCAATTTGGATAGGAGAGCGTCAGGGGTGGATTGACCATAGACCTTACACAGAAATTTCCTGGTGGACCGATGCCCAGAGGGCCAGCCAGTGAAAGTGTTTGGGGATGCATTTTGTGCTTCTGGCAGTATTTTGTGATGGACTGTGGTATTTGGCTCTGTTGGGTGGTATAATGTGCCACAATATAGTATTGCTGGTCCTGCCTTCCATCAATTTGGACCCATTTACAAAACGGGGACACTTTTCTTATTTTTTCCAGGGCCACTTTAAGTTCCCAGTCTGCCTCTGGAGAGCGGAGATGAGACAGGTAACAATTTCACCCCCAGTGCCATCTGCAAAACCCAGATACCTTCATGGTGCCTTCATTTACTAAATGGAAGAGGCAGAGGGGCAGATAATGGCAGCAGGGTTGGTCACCTAGTGATATGGTAGTGTGTGATGTGTCATTGTATAACTAAGAGATTCTGCCATTTATAAAGTATATAATACTGAGGACCAATCAGATTCAAGCATATGTGATGACATCACAGAAGCTAGTGACATCACCAAGTTCTGAGCCTAGGAAAACCACTGGCTGACTTTACCTTGGCCAAATTAACTGTGAATACACAGAGAGACAGATTGGCTTTTGCTGAGCAAATCTTTTCTTTGCATCATGGAGATCCAGGGTTTGGCATTCTTGCCCATCTTCTTGTCCATATGGATGCTATTAGGTCTCTGTTCCACGACCACCATTACTGTCATCTTAGGCCATTCAAAATATCCATACATCAGGTAAGAGGGGACGGGGGCCAGATTCCTGACTGTGTAGTATAATTATTAGCATTACTGCGGTATCATTCCTGGGAGGGTATTATTACATTAGAATTACTATTAGTGGATTATTAATAAGATCCATCTTATTGTTCATGTGGGAAATATCGCAATGACTATAAGTCTATAGAACATCAATGTGTCCACTATAAATGTCATAATAATAATAATGGTGGTGATGATAGTAATAATTATTCATTTCTTAACGAGTTTTACCCAGTTCCTCTGCTTCTCTGCAGGGACCATATCACTGGGTGTACTGGGGAAGTAATAGATATATGGCAGGGCAGGTAAAAGTGCATAAATTCTCCTCTGCTCTTGATGAGACATTTCCGACTCATGTCCTAGTAACTTCCAATATTTTGCTTTATTTCACAGTAACACGGGAGAAGAGTTCCCCGAATCGGTGGTCTTCACAGTCGTCTTCATGGTTATATCCATTGTAGGTAAGTGGATGCAGCTTCCTATAGGGAGACTACATGATTAAGATCTATGATCACTATCCAGCACTGAGCGGTGGCCATCACTAGAGACTGTAATCATCATCGACTCCTGAAGGTTATTGCAAGTGTTTATAGAAATGACCTATGGAAATCTCTGACTGATAACATGTATTGTCTATTTCAGGAGCTGGCATCGCTTCCGTCAAATACAGGTTCATGATCATTCATTCTGAGCCATCAGAGAAGCGACATATCATCGGCCAGAGAATCCTCTATGCCATGGGATGGCTGGCATGTATTGGGACAGCCTTGACCGGCGCATTTTCGGTTAGTCAGATTTTATATAAAGTACACAGAGGAATCAGAACAATTACATGTAGAGGGGTCAATGCTTGGGTCCGGTGTTATACTGGGTTGGGGCCCCATTTAGTGTTTGTTCCATAGAAAACATAGGGGCGGAAATTCTATTTGAAAATGTGCATTTTGCACGAAAAAACTGGTGTCCATGTGTAGCATCACATTTGCCAAGTGTTTTACATACTTTGCTAAGCTTTTTATGCCTTGTCCGATAAGGAGGCGTGTCGCCAAAAGGAAAGGGGTGTGGCCTAAATGCATCTTCATGTGCAAAACACACCAAAATCTTGACAATTTTTTTAAGCAAAACTATAAAGTATAAGACACATTTCTGTCCTGAATCTGGGTCCATACACCAGAATAGTAAATTTGTCTAATAACAAGACTGTAATAAGTATTCTTAGTGTAAATTGTGACACTATTAGTAAATCTCCCCCACAGTGTCTGATGCTCAGTGGCATAGTGCCAAATGAAGCATACATTACCATGATACCCCCTGGTAACTATCCTTAGCTATTACTGCCCCTGTGTGATTGCACTCCACCTGCGGAATCTGCTCTTCTGCATTCTAAGATCTCCATAACGAGCTCATTGTGACAGTTATATCTCTCTCTACATTCTAGCTGAAGACCAATCCCCTCGTCCACAGGATCAGCGCAGGAGTGGCATTTTTCAGTTTTGCCATATACAACCTGTGTCAATCTATATGCCTGTACAAGAGATCCCTCAGCAGTCGTTGCATGTGCCACATTAGACTGGCATCAACCTTGGTGACCATTGTGGCACTGCTAATCTGTATCCTTTTATAGCCGACTGGTACAATTATTTGTGTAGATATATTTGCATTTTAAGTTATTAAGAAATACAAGTAACATTTTAATAACATTTTGGTTGGTCCTAAGCGGGATTTTTTTTGTGTTTTGGCCTTAGTATATCTATATTGATTTCCCTAAGACCTTCCAAGTGGATAACAATATACGTCTTAATGTTGTGTGCTGGATACACTGGTGATTATCTGCTTCCAGTGACTTCATTACAGCATAGATGAGACATGACAGTATAAAAAACACAATATTAATAGACTTCTGTTACTTCTCCTTAACATCTCCTTCCAGTTGCTGTAGGTTTGGGCAGCTTCTTCCTTCTATGTACCACTGATAACTGTAAAGAGGTGAGTTTATGTCTCTATTTGCCATCTTAAGTAACCACATGGGTCCTATGTAATAGTGATATAGAAACTCTTGGTGGATATGTGATCCTCCCACCCAACTCCATACCAGAACCACTGGTGAGTACTGATGGGCACTAATATCTTCTATTCCATCCCTCTCCCTTCTGCAGATCTTCTCTCTAACAGGCCTGGTGGGTGAGTGGACGGGTTTCTTCGGCTTGACAGTTTACCCTGTCATGAATTATACAGATTTCCAGGTGAGTAGATTATACATGAAGGTCTCATGCACCCAGTAAGCTGTTTAATGATAATATATTGAAGAAAGCCATTTCATGATAAATTTCCCTTTTCTTTTATTCTCAGTGTTTGTCATTAGAGTTGTCCCGAGAAGGCATCTCCATCGTTCTGAGGAAAAAGACCCAGGACCCTGAAAACCCCCAATAAAATCTAAGGTTAAGAACCAGGGGCGGAGTGCCAGGAAGACAACTAAAACCATCTGGACATTGCTGGATTTAATACCGAACATGGCATTTACCGGACTTTCCGCAGTTAGATATATATTTTATCTGCTGCATCAAGAGACAGATTCCAGGCTTGGTCTCTGTTCTCACCACTGGACATGGCATTTACCGGACTTTCCGCAGTTAGATATATATTATATCTGCTGCATCAAGAGTCAGATTCCAGGCTTGGTCTCTGTTCTCGCTACTGGATATGACACTTACCGGACTTTCCGCAGTCAGATGTATATTTAATCTGCTGCATCAAGAGACAGATTCCGGGCTCTGTCTCTGTTCTCAATTCTGGACATGGCATTTACCTGATTGTCCAGAGCTACTTCACATAAAATGTTGACTTTTTACCCCTTTGCCCAGGGGAGGGGCAGTCCTTCAGCCATGGCTCCCTAGAGGTTTCCTCCACTGGGGGTTTTTCCTCTCCTGAGTGTTGAAGGACGACTCTTTGTGAGTTAGGGGTTTTCCATCAACAGGGCTATTTCAAAATGTCTGCCCTTTTAATAAATAAAAGTCACCAGATGAGGTAGCAAACAATGTGTCCGTGTCTCTTTATCATTCATTGTAGGCAACTTATTATAACTAATATTAGATAATAGTGGATGGGAAATTTCTTGGTGGTGACCAGACTATCTCTGGAAGTGACATGAAGAGCGTGGTAATGGCAAGGATAGATTTTTCTATATAAGTAAACAGCGTGTAAGCAGTGGTTGTCATTTTATAGGCATTATAAATGACATCTTTTTGGAAAAATTATAAAGAGATATCAAAAATACCCAGATTTTACACTTCTGATCTGTCAGAAGAACTGAAAAATTAAAAACACAACAGATTCTGTCTTTGGAGCATCCATAAGGCCTCTATCACACGGTCAGTATTTTGCATCAGGATTTGCTCATGATTTGGAAGCTAAAAGCAGGAGTGGGTACAAAACACAGAAGACATGACTTGTGATTGGAATATTTGCATCTCTGTTTTGGACCCACTCCAGTTTTCTTTTGGCCTTAGCAATACTGATCAATTACTGACCAAATGCTGGAAAAATAAAACAGTGACGTCAACACAAACTTACTGCTGACACCCTCTCCACTCTGTCATGGGGGCCATATTTGTATCAGCGTATAACAGGACTGGTTCTCTAGCAATCTATATGGAATCAGCAGACGGTGTAAAAAGATAGGGCTCTTTCACCCTATAGTAGAATCTTGGGCCACTGTAGGTTAAGTCCTTGACATGTAAGGCTGATTCTACGTGTGAACTGATTCTAAGAGTGATGCCTGTCAACTGCCTGTCATACGAATGCACAATAATTGTTTCACTACCACAGCGGACTAGCTATGAATGTTTCTGCAATGCACAGTGATGTACACCCATACACACGCACCCTGCAGCCGGCAAATAGCTGCAAATAGCGCTTAATCACTAATTAATTTAAATTGAATTTGTTGGAAAAATTGGGCGAAGCGTCAGAATCAAACTTTTGAAAACTTCACTCATCTCTAGTAAAAACATATACATGGATAATTTAATATGACCTATTCTAAGGGAGCATTCACACGACCGTATCCATTTTGCAGACCTCAAATTGTAGATCCACAAAACATGAATACCAGCCTTGTGCATTCCGCATTTGTGGATCAGCACGTCTTGCCCTTTGTTAGAAATGCTTATTCCTGATTGCTAAACGGATAAGAATAGGACATGCTCTATTTTTATTTTATTTTCTTGCAGTGCCTACTGTAATGAATGGGTCCCCATCTGATCCGCAAAAAATGCTGATCCGACGTGGACTGAAAATACGGTCGTGTGAATGCTCTTTCAGTGTTTCAATGGAGCCTCATGGTTACTTTGGCTGTTTGCAATATCTCTTTTGTTAAGCTTTACTTTTGGCATAGTTTTGCTCTGTGACAGCATATGTGCTTTATTCTTGCACATATACTTTGTGCCGCATTTTTTGTATTGGCACACATAAGAGGATATTTTTGTACTGTAATGGGATTGTGCTACAAAAAGGCCATGTGACCAATGGATATGATATCAAAAGATGAGGACCAGGCTGAGATTCTGGAAGCAAGACTGCTGCAGATCACATATTGATGACTTTAAAGATATTCATTTTGGTGCTGTATTTCTGTAGTGAGCTTGGTTCTGGCACTGTTTTTGACTCATAGGCTTAATTCTGGTGCTGCATTTATGTAGTGAACTTGGTTATGGTGTAGTATTTGTGTTATGAGCTTTGTTCTAGTGCTGTATCTACATTCTGTGCTTAGTTTCAGCGTTGTAATTATGTAGTTCTAGCACTGCATTTGTGTGCTAAATATGCATCTGATGCTATACTTTGATCTGATACTATCTATCCACATCACATTGTCGGGTCCTCTGTCACAGATTCTGTCAAAAAGACCAGACTAAAAAGTCCTGCATGCTGGATTTTTTTTGTGTCTGGTAAAGAAGCAGCATCCTGAGCAGAACCTGTTATAGTTAATGGCGCCTGCTTTTGCTTTAATATTTGTGCTCAATTTAGCACTTCCGATATATTTGTCCTTCTGCTCCAGTGAAAGCAGAAGACCAGAGTGTGATAACGCTCTTGTGAACCCAACCTAACAGCAATAGTGCTGTGCCCTCTGTATATCTTTTACCCTTCTCTCAGTGCTTAGTTAACGCCCGACCGTAATAGTCTTCGATTTACAATGGTTTTGCCTTAAAACAGCACATACAAATAGAACTACATCAAAACTGCACCATGTAAACAAAATCCTAATCTGACATCCAATGGTCCAAAATTCTGAGGGTACGAACACACAGTGTGGTCACTTTGCGGTTGGGACGTGCTGCCTTCTAGTACCATGCAGCCGTATGAGCCACAGAGGGCTCTAATTAAACTAATCAGGACTGCACTGTTTAGTCAGTCTGCACTGTTAATGGCTGCACGGCACCCACAATACCGCACATCCATTAACAATGCAGATTGACTAAACAGTGCGGTCCTATTTAGCTTAGTTAAAGTCCGCTGCAGCTCGTACAGGTGTTCCGTACTTGACTGCATTGTGACTGTGTCATAACAACAACACAACCGCACCGTGAGGTTATACCATTAAATTCTTCAATGTTGAAAAGTTTTTCCGACATTTTAATACTGATGACCTATTATCCAGATAGGTCATCAGTATCTGATCGGTGGGGGTCTGACACCAGGGACCCCCGCCGGTCAGCTGTTTGAGAAGGCACAGGTGCTCCTGTGAGAGCCGCGGCCGTGCTTGGTATTGTGCTCAGCCCCATTCACTTGAATGGGAGCTCAGCTGAGGCCATACAACTAATGAACGTATCATCACTGGCCTAGGAAAAGCAGAGAGAAGGCTGCAGCGCTCCCAGGAGCACCGAAGCCTTCTGAAACAACTTATCGGCGGAGGTCCCCGATGTTGGACACCCACCAACCAGACATCAGCATTAAAATCTTGGAAAACCCCTTTAATTCTCAACCCTAAATTCTGGGAACTGTCATAATCTGGTATCTTTCAAGTTCGGTTACTTGCGGATAAAATATTTTACAGTCTTTGAATTAGTACTGAATTTGGGAATTGCAAGTTCAGAAAGTTTAGAAGAAGCAATAGAAAGTGACCGTAATGTAAATTGTCAAATACATTAAATACAAGACATTATTATAGAACACATAGGAACGTCTGCCACCGATTACTGCAAGAGATGCACTTACAAAATTATATATTTTAGTCAAACCAGCTTATAAAATTAACATAAAATGTTTTAGGGATCAATGTCCCTCATTCGGTTAATCCCTATAGTGCGAAATGACTGCTGCTTTTTGCACACTAACCACGTGTATATTTAAAGTATACTTGCTCATAAGTAAGAAACAGCCTTAAAATAAAATAGAGGAGCTCTCTTACAAGAAAATGACTCTTTATAACTAAAAGGAAAACTAAAACAATGGCTTTAAAAGAATTAAACAGATTTTACAAGGTTAGGAAAACCATGGCTGCTTCTTCCTGAAGCACCACGTTTGCCTACTGGTTGTATCTGATACTGCAGCTCATTGAGGTAAATTGGGCCAAATTCAATTCAATACCACACACAACCTTGTAGACAGCTGTTGTGCTGTTTCTGGAGGAAAGCAGCCATGTTTTTGCCAATTCTGGACAACCCCCTACAACAATGCTTACATTTTAGTGCATTCCTGGACTGATTTTTGATACAAGAGCATACCATGTCAGACGTGGTTATCCATAGACATGCATACACTGGAGTATACTCACTGCCACATTTCTTCTGGTCCTTTAAAAACTAGAAGAGTAGACTGTGCACAGGTCGAAGCCCAGCCCAGCCACACCACCAAGGTGATCAATAGGCTCCACTGACCTACAAGTGCTCTCACAGGTCTGTATAACGGCTATTGTTTGCGACGGCAGATGCACAATTATTAGAATGCATGATCAGAAATTGTCCTGTTGTTTAAATCACCTTTTTATGTTAAATATTTCTTTTAATTTTTGTTTCTATTTTCCATGTCACCAAAAATATATAAAAAATAATACACAAAATCCTGCAGTTTTCTCATTGACCACTAGGCCTAATAATATGTCTAGAATTTCTGTTCTGTACAGGATACCTTTCAGTAGCCATTGCATTATCATCACAGGCAGAATTACAATCGCAGATATCCCCTTTGAATAGATAACACAAGGTGATATCTCAGCTTATCTACTCCCTCCTGTCCTCAGCACAGGTCACAGAGCATGCCATAGAACTCACTAGAGTCTCCTCCAGTCCATTGTGTCTATGGCCCATGTCCCTGCTCTCAAGGAACAGACAGTCTCGACATATATTTAGACCTAGTGACTAATGTGAAAACTTATTTTTTATCTATAGATAGGGGCATGGAAAATAAGGCTACTTACACATTTGCGGATCCGCTCATATAATGCGGTCGGTGGATCCGTTCAGAATGGATCCGTCTGCATTATATTGTAAAAAAAAATTCTAAGTGTGAAAGTAGCCGGAGACGGATCCGTCCAGAATTTACATTGAAAGGCAATGGGGGATGGATCAGTTTGAAAATTGAGCCATATAGTGTCAAATTCAAACGGATCCGTCCCCATTGACTTGCATTGTAAGTCTGGATGGATCCGTTTGTGTCCGCACGGCCAGGCGGACACCCGACTGCTGCAAGCAGCGTTCAGGTGTCCGTCTGCTGAGCGGAGCGGTGCCCGAACGCTGCCAGACTGATGCATTCTGAGCAGATCCGCATCCACTCAGAATGCATTAGGGCTGGACGGATGCGTTCGGGGCCGCTTGTGAGAGCCTTTAAACGGAACTCACAAGCGGAGCCCCGAACGCAAATGTGAAAGTAGCCTAAAATAAATAAGTAAATAAATCACTGGAAAAAAATTCTAAAAAATATATATTTAACATAATTTTTTTAAATGTAAACAGGTCACTTTCTTATAACACATTCCTAGTAATGGCGTCCCCAGCTTACAGAAAGCAACAAATGTGACTGACAGTCTGAATGGTACATCAAAGTGACAAAACCTCTATATGTAGTACAACAGTATTTGAGTTAAATACCATGACAGACCATCTCTAAGGCGTGAAGAATAACGTCAAATTTCAAACTAAATCATGTGTTTTATAAATGTAATCTTAGAAAAAGTGGTTGGTTCATAACTGTATCAGCCGACAACGGGTATAACTCACAGGGTAGCAGCCGCTATGGGGGCCAACACCTAAAGGGGCCATTTCTACTCAGGCATAGGGTGCAGGTAGTAATAACTATGTAAGGTTACCTGTAAAACTGAACCAAAGCCATATGCATTATCCCATTCTGCTGCAGTACTTGTTGCATTACTCCTGTACTATAACATGTGTACATTATACCATGTGATATAACTGTAGGGTTTTTTTTCCTTGCCTTTATCTCTGTTCTATATCATGTTGTGCATTACTGTATTCTTGTATGTTTGTATAATTCTTGTGCAGCAACATCATTGTGCACATTACCTCACTGTGGTGACATCACTGCGTGCATCATCCCTGTAGTGTGACATGACTGTGAACATTATTCCAGTACTGTGACATGACTGAACATTATTCCAGTACTGTGATATTAATGTGGTTATTATGCTTTTACTGTGGCATCACTGAGATTTACCCCCTTACTGTGACATCACTGTGTGCATTATATCTGTGCATTAGGCAGACACCAAAACAATCATGAAACTTTCCATATTCTTAACTTGCTGCCAAAGGTGATCATGGTGGAGTGGGGTCCCATTTGAAAGTCTGCTATGGGGCCTCATAGTTGCTTGTCACACCCCTGGTTAACAGGAGAGGAAATGGTAGCTATATTATAGAATATATTTGGCTCCTGACACATGTACAGGTTATAGTTAGGCTACTTTCCCACTTGCGGCAGAGTGATCCGGCAAGCAGGTCCGTCGCCGGAACTGCCTGCCGGATCAGGCAATCTGCATGCAAACGGACTCACAAATGCAATGCAAGAACGGATCCATCTCTCAGTTTGTCATACGGACAAACGGATCCATTTCTATTTTTTTTTTTCACATTTTTACCGGTCTCCAGAAGGACGGCTCCAGCATTGCAGTGTTTTGCGGATCCGGCACTAATACATTTCAATGTAAATTAATGCCAGATCCGGCATCTGATCCTGAATTTTGGACGAGATAATACCACAGCATGCTGCAGTATTTCCTCCGTCCAAAACAACATTCAGTGACAGAACTGAAGATATCCTGAACAGATTTCTCTCCATTCAGAGTGCATGGGGATGAAACTGATCAGTTATTTTCCGGTATAGAGCCCCTGTGACGGAACTCAGTGTCGGAAAATAAAAATGCTAGTGTGAATAATCAAGCATGCTCATTTCCTTACCAATTCTTCACATCTCTTCTGCTTCTTTGTTACCTCTTGCTCTAAAACTTCACATTCTTTCCGTTTCCTACTTAATTCAATCTCCTTAAAAAAGAGCAGAAGAAAGACATAAGACATATACATGTATATGTATTGTTTCAATAAACTGCATTTTGTATATTGATGTTTAGAACTGAAATAAAAAAATGTTTGTATATAAAAATAAAAAATAAAGTGCAAAAATAGGATCTTTATGGTTTCATTAAGTATGTACTTATGGCTGATGCTAACAATCACGTAAATAATTGCCCCATAAATAATAATATTTTTGTTTCTGTTAACTAACCTCTATGCTGATTTACAGGCCCAAAACCTGAAGCTGCACAAGCACCAGTCCCTGATGTTCCTGGGAATAAATTGATAAAATGTTCAATCACTGGGAGATCTGATCAATGGGATTGGGATTCCAAGCACTCACAAAAACTGGGGTCCACAAATGCCCTGTGTGAATAGAGCACAAGTGCACATGGGTGACCCCCACTCCATCTACTTCAGTGGGAGAGCGGCCTCCTTCAATATAACCGAAGTGTACAGAGAGGTAGTTGTGCAAGTGTTCTCCCAGTTGTCAGACCCCCAGCCATCATACATTTATTAACTATGTCGAGTTATTTTCTTTCGTGTATTTTTTTTATTTTTTTTGCTTTTTAACTTTAATTTTGTATATTTACTCTCAAAAGGTCAGAAAAGACCACTATATGTTTCCACTGTAACTAGGGCTTTAGTACTGGAGCCAATAAAGATGGTGTGTGTGAAAATAACACACACATGAGAGAAGCAGTGACAAACTATGGCAAGGGCTTTTGGGGAAGAAAAAGGTCTAAATGTAAGACTGCTCGGAAGCGGTCTTACATTTATAACTGGCAATGGATGCGCCAAAGTTATGAAGAGGCCGGCGTCTCTTCATAACTTCGGTGGATCCACTGCCAGTTTAGGGCTTTATGAAGACTGGCGTCTAAAACGCCAGTCTTAATAAATGTGCCCCCCAAAGTGCTGGAAAGTAGACTGACCAATGATCTTTACTGCCATTGATGAAGTGCTGGCACAAGAGAAACTCTAGGGTAGATTTATCAAAACTGGTGTAAAAATAGGTGTCAAACTGTTTCCAAAGCAGCTCTGAACATTAAAAGGAGGCATCTGATTGGTTGCCATGGCCAACTAAGCCAGTTTTCCATTACACCAGGCTTGATAAATCTCCCCCACTGGTTTACCAACTATCCGGAGGCGTACTGGAGGGGGATAACTGGCAGAGAAACATTGGGGGAGAGTTACCAAAACTGGCTAAGTTGCTCATGGCAACTAATCAGATCCCACCTTTAATTTTTCCACAGGAGCTCTGAAAAGTCAAAGGTGGGATCTGGTTGCTATGGCCAACTAAGCCAGTTTTCTTTTGCACCAGTTTGGATAAGTTTTCCCCATTGTGTGTATGCAGGGATGATGTGGAAGACGACCTGTCACCATAAAATTTATTGCAATCTGAAAGCAGCATGTTATAGAGCAGGAGGAGCTGAGTAGGTTGATGTATCGTTTTGTGGGAAAAGATTTAGAACAATTTGTAATTTATTTATTTATAACTTGTATTTATACTTTTATATATCTTTGCTATTGGTGGAGGAGGAGTTATCAGTGACTGACAGCTATCTCTGTATACACACTTATACGCACGATGCTATCAATCTCTGATAACTCCTCCTCCTGTACCAACAGTTCTTCACAGGAGGTGGAAAAGGCAAAGATATAAATGTATAAATTACAGGTTTTAATGAATCTTATCACATAAAACTATATATCAATCTGATCAGCTTCTCCTGCTCTACAACATGGTATTGTCAGATTGCATTGCATTTTGTGGTGACAGGTCCTCTTGAAGCCCGAGATATGCCATACTTTCAGAGGTCCATTGGAAGGGAAGGTGGAGAGATGGAAATGCTTAAAGGGGTTGTCTCATCATAGACAATGGGGACATATCGCTAGGATATGCTGCCATTGTATAATTGGTGTGGGTCCCACCACTCGGCTATTTTCGCCGGCCCCATAGAAAATGAATGCAGGGAGGCTGCACATGTGCAGTGCGCCCTACTTCACTTTCGGGGCACCGTTCTCGATATAGGTGAGGGTCCCAGAGGTGGGACCCACACCTATAAGACAATGGGGGCATATCCTAGTGATATGCCCCCATTGTCTGTCATGAGACAACCCCTTTAAGGCCATGAATTTGTCATTATTTTATCCTACATCTGAAATGTTATGAAGATTTTACAGTGGCAATGTATTCCGCGTTTGTGAAACCATGAACAAGACGTTCTCTCTAAACAGTTATCATTTTTGGCAGAAATGTGCCATATCAACTCCTTTTAGGTATGTGGTATCTCTAATATTGGCAGCCAGGCTAAGTGGCAATGGGCATTCCTGGAGTTTACCCCGCTACCAGAGAGAACTACTACACTACAGTGCTGCTGGCACACACTGCATATTGTTGGAAGGAGTAGAGGAGAATCAAACAGAGATTGGGTCGGAATCCACATTTTGGATAGTACAGTTCATCAATAAGGTCCATTGTCTCCATCCTGCAGGTTTTTTCAAAGTTTTCTTCTTGAGATACTTTACTTCAACATTAGGAGGCACCAAAACAAAATGCTGTTATCACTTAAATTGGTTGTCTAAGAGACCAGCCTTTTAAAGATGTGATCCCCAGGGCGACTAGCTGCCCATCCCAGGTCCATCTCCCATTACCAGGAATCAATGTTGCTGCAGCCACTCACACATTGACTCTCCATTCTTGCCAAACGGGCGAATACCCCCCTCCCATGACCAGCACAGGGTATTTAAACAAGGTTTGTTTTTCATAGATAACTCCTTCAAAATGCACCCCCTACCCACGATGACCATATGCCCTGATGCAGGCGTATGGACACAGTTCTTCTTCATGAGAGAACCCCTTTAGATCCTGATGCTGCACATCACCAGAACATTCTAGAAATGGTCCATAACTGCTTTAAATAGGCAAGCTGTTCACACCTTTACAGTAACTATCCAACATAAATTACTTTGCTCTGTAATTGGGTTCTTTACAGTGACGACATAACCAGGCAGAATGGGGCATAAACCACTATGAAAAAGAGTTAATGACTTCTACACGAGAGGCTTGTAAAGACAGAACAGGACTAGGCCTGTATTTGTCTTCACATCCTCTGACCCAAAGGTCCAACAGCGAGAGCGAATTTTTAATAATAATTTTAATTATATTGAAAAACCGGCATTAAATCACCATCTGCTTATCGCTTTCTAACATTTCAGCAGCACTGCCATCCGTCATTGTACAGTAAAGGCTGCTCCCCCGCAGGTGGCAGAAAACACTATTGTGCCCTCATCTCTTATGGGTCAACTACATTTGCATTTATTTGCAATCTTAATCATTATTGCCTTCGGAAGTGTAAAATTAAAAAAATAAATAAAAGCGTTACCGCTGTCTGAATCTGAAGGTTTCTAATTCTAGTATAAAGAGGGTGAGGGTAAAACTGCAGAGCTGCTTAGGCTTAATGTAATGTCACAACTTTCCTCCAAACCTCTGCTCTGCTACAATAAACTGAAACGTTCCTACCTGAAAGTCTGGTACGTCGTGTTTGATGCCGGCAATCCAGCAAGAAGCAGAGCTATGTCCTACCTACTACAGCAGCCCAATCCGCACTGCTACCACAGCAACCAAAGGGATTAGGAGGATCAGACCATGTCCAGGCAGGGGAGAAGGGCGCACGGGAGGCGAGGGTCAGGTATACAGAGATGGCCCTAAATGCAACAGGAGCTAGACTTCTGCACTAGCACACGTCCAAGCCTCTTACGTCAGCCTGGCATCCATAGCTTCTCTTCTTTATTTGCTGACAGCATCTGCTCGGCTTTCATATATAGTGGAACAAGCTTAAATCCCTAAAGGCTGTCCTTAGCAGGTGTCATGACTGACAGCACGCAAAATCCTCTTCTACACAGCAAGACCGGCTTCCTTAAGGCAAGGCATTTTTGAGTCACTGGCCTTACTTATCTATTGTAAGCATGAAGTCAGATGCATCAACTAGCTCCATTTAAAGCACATATGCCAGCAATGAAAGGGTGCAGAAAATAGCAGGAAGAGCAGGGATTTGTTCACTAGGGAGTTTCCTTTTTTCTGCTCCACTGACACCTCTGCCTGGAAGACGGGGCGGTTTTCAGACGGATTTATGAATCTTGAGCTCCAGAAGGAGTATTATTAAGAGGCCAGATTTACATTACTAAGCGTATGGTGCAGTACAACGCAGGAACCCCCAAGCTACATACAGTCCAGGACCAGCTCCTTCCAGAAAACGGCTGCTGTTGAGCGGGCGACGTGGCTTTCAGACCACACTCCAGGGAGCCATGTACTGTTCAGAAGCCAAGTGATAACAGGACGGCACCACTGTCTAAATATGCACCAAAAATTACTGTATATATTGGACCTATGGTAATATTACCATCTTCAGCTTTAACACAGCACAGAACACATTTTAGTGAAGGCTCCATACTTCACTTTCTAAGGTCCATAAACCATGCAGCAATCATACCACCCCCTAAGGGTTCATTCACACATCCGCAAAATGGGCCCGCATCCGTTCCGCAATTTTGCAGAACAGGTGCGGACACATTAATTTTCGATGGAGCCGGAATGTGCTGTCCGTATCTGTGGATCCGCACTTCCGTTCTGCCATTTCGGACAAGAAAATACATTTTCTATGAGTGCGCCGGCGATGCGGGGTCCACAAAATGCGGAACGCACATTGCCGGTGTCCGTGTTTTACAGACCCGCAAAACACATACAGACGTGTGAATGGACCCCAAGAGCGACAACAGTGTCTCCAGACGGTACAATGCCCTGATTACAGAGGAACTGGTTCGAAAGTAATGTACAGATTCTGATAAGAAGAACTCTGCATTCCAGTGGGTAATGCTTATTAAAGGGGTATTCCCATCTCAGACAATGGGGGCATATTACTAGGTGGCACCCACACCTATCTACTAAACGCAGCCGAAAACCAAGCAGTCAAAGTGGTGGCCGGCAGTGTCGGGTCTGGCCAGCACCAGGCGTTCCTATAGTCCTGCCAAAAATAGCGAGCAGCGTTCTCTGCCATTTTCGGAATACCCATAGAAATGAATGGGAGTGCAAATCGCTTCCATTCACTTCTATGGCGCCAGCATTCAGCTATCTTCAGAGGCTCCATAGAAATGAATGGAGGGTGGGCGCGCAATCGCTGTGTGCTCCCATTAATTTCTACGGGGATTCCAAAAATAGCAGAGAGCGATGCTCGCTATTTTCGTCAGGCCAACAGGAACGCCTGGTGGTGGCCAGCTGCGTTTATGACATAGGTGCAGGTCCCAGAGGAGCAACCCGCACCTATAAGACAATGGGGGCATATCCTAGCGATATGCCCCTATTGTCTAAGATGGGAAAACCCCTTTAAGGGTTTTTATTAGAAGGCAAACTACTCAGATATGACTGCTGCACCTGATGGCTGGCACTAATAGGGGAACTGTTCCTGGCACTAATCAAGGCATTAAAAGGATTGTTCAGGGTTTTACTATTGATGCTCTATCCTCAAGATAAGCCATCAATATCTGGTTGGTGGGTGTCTGATCGGCTATTCCGCAGTAGGTCAGGTGACAGAATCACAAAGCACCCTCCATTGGTAGTGGACAGAGTAGGTAACTGCAGGTAACTAGTACGGATCTATTGTAGTTTAACTCAAAGGTGTTGGATTGGGTTGAGGTCAGGGCTCTGTGTGGCCAGTCATGTTCTTTCACACCAAACCATACCTTTATGGGCACAGTCATGCTGGAACAGATAAGGGTCTTCCCCAAAATGTTCCCACACAGTTGGAAGCATACAATTGTCCAAAATGTCTTGGTATGCTAAAGCACCAAATGGGTTGTATTAAAGGGAGTCTGTCACCTAAAATCACCATTATAGAACACTAACATCAGTATCTCCATTACATTCCCCATATGCTACCTTACATATTGCTGTCAATCGCTGATTTTCTCAGAAAAACACTTTTATTCAATATGTTAATTAGCTTCTGAAGGTGCCCAGGTGCGGCCATACGGAACCCCTCCCCTTTCACCCCTCTGGCCCACTCTAAGTTCTTCTGATTACGTCCTCCTCTTAGTGAGAAATCCAGCGGCAGCGCCGTTCAACAGATTCGCCGCGCCTGCGCACTTTATTCCCCATTATGGGCAGAGGCACAAGGACGGCTAGATCGGGATGTACAGGCTGGCACAAGTGCATTAAATGCTAAGCAATATGGAAGGTAGCATTCTATAATATGGGGAATGTAATGGCGATCCTGATGTTAGTGTTCGATAATGGTGATTGTAGGTGCAAGACTCTGTTTAAGTATAAAAGTAATCCCATATTCACAGGATAGGGCATAACTAACTGATCTGTGGGAGTCCAACAGATGCGACCCCCCCAATTTCGGGAATTCAGATCCAATATTGCTGTCCTGACAGAGCAGCAGACCGAGCATGCACCCTGTCGCTCAATTCATTCCCCATGGGACTGCCGGAAATAGGCAAATGGAGCAGCAGGGAGCAGAATTGGTGGAGTCTAAGCACTGTGGATAGGAGATGGATAGGCTCAGGCCAGCCACTTAAAAAAAAAACAAAAAAAAAAACAAAAAAAAAAACATGGCATTATCTATTCTTCTACCAAATTTTCCAGTTTTTTTTATTTAGGAAAAAAAACTAAACAAATAAAACTAAAACAAACAAAAAACCCCAGAGAGCCTATTTATTCCCCAGCGTGCAGATTGCTGTTACAGTCAGATAAAATACACAGAAGCCTCCAGAGAGCACACAGTGCATTAACCAAGCATTGAGAATTCATTAAAATCCATTATTGCTCTCACTTGTAAAGACTAAAACAGATCATATCTCAATGGATTCGACTAGTACCTCCTGTTTTTCTCAGAAATTGAGGAGTTAATCCTTCCAAAGTGTCCCCAGAGATATGCAGAATACACTCCTTCAGTTCTGTGTTCCTATTTATCAGGCCTAAAGTAACCATTTGTAAACCTTTGGTGATTAGATTTCTGGGACTGATAATCAGATAGGCCGGGTCCACACAAGCGCATTACTGTATTATACTGGATGAGTGCTCCAGCACATCCACAAGTTTACAGACCTGAACTCACAGCATTATAGGGATCTAGGTCCAGTTCAAACATCAGTCTGGGAAATATGGCAGTCACATGGACCTTACTGTCCGGACTGCATACAATCGTGTAAACTGTCCGTCTTCAAAATGGACGGATCCGTCTTCAAAATGCTTTCAGTGTTACTATGGCAGCCAGGACGCTATTAAAGTCCTAGTTGCCATAGTAGTAGTGGGGAGCGGTATACTTACAGTCCGTGCGGCTCCCGGGGTGCTACAGAATGACGTCAGAGCGCCCCATGTGCATGGATGACGTGCCATGCAATCACGTGATCCATGCGATTGGGGCTCCCTGACGTCACTCTGGAGCGCCCCGGGAGCCGCACGGACAGTAAGTATGCTGCTCCCCCGCTCCCCACTACACTTTACCATGGCTGCCAGGACTTTAGCATCCCGGCAGCCATGGTAACCATTCAGAAAAAGCTAAACGTTGGATCCGGCAATGCACCGAAACGACGTTTAGCTTAAGGCCGGATCCGGATCAATGCCTTTCAATGGGCATTAATTCCGGATCCGGCCTTGCGGAAAGTCTTCAGGATTTTTGGCCGGAGCAAAAAGCGCAGCATGCTGCGGTATTTTCTCCGGCCAAGAAACACGTTCCGGTCCGGAAGACATCCTGATGCATCTTGAACGGATTTCTCTCCATTCAGAATGCATTAGGATAAAACTGATCAGGATTCTTCCGGCATAGAGCACCGACGACGGAACTCTATGCCAGAAGAAAAGAACGCAGATGTGAAAGAGCCCTAAAGAGGACCTTTCATCGGTCCAAACATTGTAGGATAATTATCAGGCTACATAAAGTGGCGCCCAGGGATCTCACTGCACTTACTATTATCCCTGAGCGCCGCTCCATTCGCCCGCTGTGTCCTCCGGTATCTTCACTGAATTGGTTCTACCAGGCGGAGTCTGCCCCGTTTCACCCTGGGTGTCTCCTTCTCCCAGGCTGTAGCGCTGTCCAATTGCAGCGCAGATGACACAGCCTGGGGGGGGACACCTCCCAGGCTGTAGGGATCATAGTAAGCAGGGCTGGCCTTTGGGGTGTGCGAGCTGTGCGGCCGCACAGGGCATCTTGGCAACAGAGGCGCCCGACACAGCTCGCAGCCGGTCTCTTACAGCAGCCCGAGATTGTGTGGAGGAGGAGCTTAAGGGGCGCAGGCGCAGCATCCAAGTGCTGCGCCTTCACAGAGAGCCATGGAAGGATCCGCTCAATGTGTGAGGGCGGCGGCCGATGCTCTGCAGACAGGGAGGGAGCAGAAGACTTCAAATAGTGAGTATCTGTCCTTTATTTTTTTTTTTACTAAATATTTTCATTAAATGGGGGCGGGGGACTGGATAAGGGTGACAGACACTGGGTATGATTAAGGGGGGCAGGGGACTGGCTATGGGTGACACTGGGTATGATTAAGGGGGGCAGGGTCTAATTGAGGAGGCAGGGGACTGGGTAAGGGTGACACTGGGTATGATTAAGAAGGGCAGGGGACTGGGTCCAGGTAACAGGGTATGATTAAGGGGGGCAGGGTCTAATTGAGGGGGCAGGGGACTGGGTTACCAGTCAAACCAGTTATTTATTATTGTACTTGTTTGCACTTGCACTTAAATTATCTGTAATAAAAAAAAGGAGATTTTTGTGAAACTCACCTGTAAAATCTTTTTCTCGTCTTTTCCATTGGGGGACACAGACCATGGGTATAGCTTAGAGGTATTACTAGGAGGGACACTATGCAAAAACGAAGCTCCTCCTCCTCGGGCTATACCCCCAGACACCTCCAGGAGGACTTCAGTCGTTGCAAAAGCAGTAGGAGAAGGAGAACTGAAAAAACCACAATGGAAACCACCACACCAACTAAAAAAAAGCGGGCAGGAGCTGTGTCCCCCAATGGAAAAGACGAGAAAAAGATTTTACAGGTGAGTTTCACAAAAATCTCCTTTTCTCGTACATTCCATTGGGGGACACAGACCATGGGACGTCCAAAAGCAGTCCATGGGGTGGGAAAAATCCAACACCGCCAGGAAAAGAAACGTCCAGCCGTCAATCGGGCACCACGGCCTGCAACACCCTGCGTCCGAGGACAGCATCAGCCGAGGCCAGCGAGTGCAACTGATAAAACTTTGTGAACGCATGCAAAGATGACCAAGTGGCCGCCTTACACAACTGGGAGGCGGAGGCGCGATTGCGTCTGGCCCAGGAAGCTCCCACTGCCCTTGTGGAGTGAGCTGTAATCCGCGACGGGGGAACCTGACCACGAGCGCGATAGGCCGCAGCAATAGCGGAACGGATCCACCGCGCCACAGTAACCTTGGAAGCCGCCAGACCCTTACGAGACCCCTCGGGAATCACAAAGAACGACGAAAGGAGGCGGTGGCCCCCAGATACACCATCAGGGCCCTGACGACGTCCTGGGAGTGGAGAGCACGTTCCTTGGGGTTCGCCGGAGAAGGACAAAAAGAGGGCAGGACAAGATCCTCGTTAAAGGGCTTCTGTCACCCCACTAAAGTGATTTTGGGCTAGTGAAATTAGGGCGCAGGCGCTCTGAGATGAGGAGGCTCGTCTCCTCAGAACTCCCTCAGTGCGCCTGCGCCGATGACATCACCGAAATAGAAGACGTCATCGGCGCAGGCGCACTGAGGGAGTGCTGAGGAGACGAGCCTCCTCATCTCAGAGCGCCTGCGCCGAATCAACACAGGCGCGCGATTTTTGAAATGCCGACAGGGCTGGCCGGAGGAGGAGATCCCGGCTGGCCCTGTCAATCAACACGACGAGGGGGCGGATTTCTGCAGCAGCTACCAGCAAGTAGCCGCCCTACTTGCTGGTAGAGACCGAATTTACATATTATAAAACTTCGTTTTTTGCAGAAACTGCTGGATCAAAGTAAGTAACACAATTATATTGTCATATATCGCAATATAACTAATTTCACTAGCCCAAAAAAAAAATATCACTTTAGTGGGGTGACAGAAGCCCTTTAAGGTGGAACGGAGAAACCACCTTGGGCAAAAAAGAAGGAACCGGCCGTAGCACCACCTTATCCTGGTGGAAGACCAGAAAAAGGCTCCTGACAGGAAAGCGTGGCCAGCTCCGAAACCCTCCTGATGGAGGTAATGGCCACCAGAAAAACCACCTTCCAGGTGAGGAAGACTAGGGAGACCTCCCTCAGAGGCTCAAAGGGCGCCTCCTGAAGGGCGCGCAGGACCAAGTTAAGATCCCCGGGGGGTAAGGGAGGAACATAAGGAGGAACCGAATGCGCCACCCCCTGCAGGAAGGTTCTCACAGGCCCTAAAAAGGCAATAGACCTTTGAAAAAAGACCGCCAAGGCCGAAACCTGACCCTTCAAAGAACTGAGCGACAGCCCCACCTCAAGGCCGGACTGTAGAAAGGCCAGCACCACAGGAACAGAGAAATGAAGTGGCGGAAAACCTGACTTCTCACAAAAGGCTAGCTAGGCCCTCCAGGTGCGATAATAGATCCGCGAAGAAGCCGGCTTTCGAGCTCTGATCATGGTTCTCACCACTGCATCAGAGAAGCCTCTCTTCTTCAGGATTTAGGTCTCAATAGCCACGCCGTTAAACGCAACTGACGTGAATTCTGGTGGAAGAGCGGTCCCTGAGATAGAAGATCCCCTCTGTCGGGAAGAGGCCACGGAACGTCCGCTAGCATTCGGACGACGTTGGAGTACCAGGCACGGCGAGGCCATTCCGGCCAATCCGGAGCGATAAGAATGGCCAGTATCCCCTCCGCCTCGATCTTGCGCAGCACCTTTGGCAACAGAGGAAGTGGAGGGAAGACATAGAGGAGGCCGAATCGCTGCCAAGGAGACACCAGAGACATTAGAGACATTTGGAGAATAAATTCCAAAGTGTCTGCAGGGGCGCCCTGTCAGATCCTGGTGGTGGCGCCGCAACCACGCCGTAAGGGCTCTGGCAACCCAAGCTGACGCAAAAGCTGGTCGCAGGGAAGCGCTTTTTTTTTCACTTGGAAAGTGAATCCAGGCGTCTGTCCACCGCATCCTGCAGAGAGGAACCGTCTAGGACAGGAAGGGCCGTGTTCTTGGCCAACCTGGCCACCGGAGGATCTACCTTAGGGGAAGAAGTCCACTTTTCCACCGAGTCAGAGGGGAAAGGGTAAAGCGTATCCATGCGCTTGGTGGCCGAAAATTTCTGATTGGGTCGATCCCAAGCCTTTGATATGACCGCTGTGAATTCCTCATGAATGGGAAACACCGCGGATTCGGGCCTTTTGGGCGGAAAGAGGGAGAACTCCCGACTAGTGGAGGGAGTGGAATCTCCTTGGATATTAAAAGTGTTACGGACAGCCTCCACCAATTCGGATACCATGGTGGAAAGCTTAGGCAGGGGTTCCCGATCCGTGGCCTCGTCCGATCCGGACAATTCCCCTTCGGATTTGCGCTCCCCACGAGAAGGAGAGTCAACCGGGCATGCCTCAAGGCGTGGGGGAGAAGCGGAGTCATCCGACGAGGAATGCTGCCGCTCACGCTGCCTCTTAGACGTCAGACGCCCCCTGTGAGAATCACTGAGAGGAGATGGAGCGGTGGATGCTACTGGAGTAGTAGCTGCCATACGCTCCATGAAGGACATGGCTGCCTTGGCAACCAGGGCCAGATCCGCTGCCGCACTAGACATGGCGGAAGCCCAGGCGGGTACCGCCGGTTCCGCAGGGGCAGAGGGACGACTGGGCTGAGCAAGAGAAGGAGGCTGATCCTGTCCAGGAGCAGGGCACGAGTCACAGGTGCCAGAGGCAGAAAAAGGCAAAAGGCACACCTTGCATGACCCCAAAAGAGCCTGAGAGGAGGCCTTGGCAGATTTAAGTGCCCCAGGCTTTGGCATGATGGAACCCCACAGTAAAAGATCTCCTACCAGTTGCTGCAAAGATCAGGAGCAGAGCAAGCTGTTCTCCTACCACCCAGGCAACGCTAGCAGAAGTCTCCGGTGTAGAGAGATGAGGAGCTGCACGGCCGTGAGCAAACAGAGTCTCCGGTGTAAGTAGAGTCAAAGCGGCATGCCGAGGCTCCCCCCCTGAACGCGTCATCATGGCGCGAAAAAAGCGCGCGCGCGATTTGAACAAACACCCCGACTCCCCTCACGCGGCGCAGCAGGGGTTAACGAGGCCATGGAGGAGCGGCCTGCCGGCGGGCGCTGTGAGCGCAGCAGCCAAGGCCCGACGAGAGAAGCGCTGAAGCCCACAGTTTAAGGGGGAAGAGATGCCAGTATTCCAGTGCCAAAATGAAGAAAGTGCCCCATCAGGATCCTTCTTCAAGCTCACCCAGGTAGCCACAGACAAACAGACACAGAGAGAGGGGGAGGGACTGGGCAATACTTATCTGCTCAGCATGCTCCCTCGATGTCCAGACCAGCAGGGATGCACCTCTTCAGACTTCTGACTCCAATCCAGGAGAACAGTGCTCTGGAGGAGGGTAGGCAGCAGGCGTCCCAGCAGCTGGTGGGATGCCAGAGCTGACATGTTGAGCCTGGATCCACTTTTCTTCTGTGGGGGGGATGGGAGGTAGCCAGGACACGTCGAAATACTGTGGCAGACACTCCACGGGGGCCAGGAAAGCGCAATGCTGACCTGCGTCCCCATCTGAAAACAGAAAAAAATAACAAACAGGAGAAGAATAAGCGTCACCTCCTTGGACAGACACTAAGCAAAGACTGAAGTCCTCCTGGAGGTGTCTGGGGGTATAGCCCGAGGAGGAGGAGCTTCGTTTTTGCATAGTGTCACTCCTAGTAATACCTCTAACCTATACCCATGGTCTGTGTCCCCCAATGGAATGTACGAGAAAAACTGTTACAAAGATTGTTTTCCTCTTTGTGTGTGTTTAGGTGAATCGGGGGTGGGGGGTGGGTTTGGGCGCCACAACATTAGCTTGCACAGGGCGCCTGAACACCTAAGGTCAGCCCTGATAGTAAGTGCAGTGAGATCCCTGGGCGCCGCTCTATGTGGCCTGATAATTATCCTACACTGTTTGGACCGATGAAAGGTCCTCTTTAAATTGTATAGTGCATGACAATGTCTTTCTATCAAAGCTAGAACCGTCCCTGTACCTCACATGGATCCAGAGATATCACCATTCATTGCTCTACTACGTTTATATCAAGCTGGCAGCTCAAGGGGAGTGTCTATTCTGCTGCAGCTCAGGGGGCGTGTCCATGCTCTCCCTATCACAGCTCAGGAGGCAGTTGAAGGATGAAACTGAGCATGTGCGGCCTTCTCAGTGAGTCGGACAAAGAAAAAACAAATAGCGGGTGGTGCTAAACAAAGATTTCAGTGAATAACTCACTGGTTATACTACATTTTTAATTCCATGCAATTACAAAAGTATTCAGATCCAGGTGCTGATTTGAAAATTGTAGAATATTTTTCGTGGGACAACCCCTTTAATAATTAGACAGGCTGATTACACATAAAATTTCATTCTGCCACAGATCTCTCACCGCAAAACATATGTGTTAACACAGATTTTGCCACAGGTTGTGCTATGAATTCCACGTTAACTAAACCCGCGGTGGAAATCTGTAACATTAGATTTGATGGCTTTGTGTTGCTTTTCAAAAAGTGCATATGTTTTTTACCACAATTTTTTTAAAGGTGAAACATGTTAAATTAATGTACCGATTGCCTATGCAGTTTTTACAACAATTGATTTAACATTTTTCACCTATAAAAAGGTGTTTTTGTAAAAACACATTTTTTAAACGTGGTTTTTAAAAAGCACCCTGTAAACCCCGCCTCATTGTTAGATCCACAGCATGCTTGTTTTTCTGATTATTTTTTTCACTACACGTGGATGAGAGTTTCAAAACCCCATTCGCATGTAGGACAGATCTATTTTGCAAGAGAGTCAAATGGATGAATGTGACTTCGATCATGAAGTTCCCGCTTTTCAAGTATATGAAGAATAGGTGAGTGGACTGTGCGATCTTGACAGTCACAGTGATTAAAATCTGATGAAATGGAACCGAATCCCCTGTTGGTGGCAATTTAACAAGCCTACATTCAACCAAGTTTCAGTTTTAAATGATAACAGATGCATAAGGTCTCATGCACACGACCGTGCCGTTTTTTGCGGTCCACAAACCACAGATCCGCCCGCGTGCCTTACACAATTTGCGGAACGGAACGGACGGCCCATTATAGAAATGCCTATTTAAGACATGCTATATTTTTTTTGCAGGGCCACGGAACGGAGCAATCGATGCGGACAGCTCACGGAGTGAATGGGTCCGCACCCGAGCCGTGGACCACAACGGTCGTGTGCATGAGGCCTTAGAATGAGTTTTAACACTGGAATACTAACCTATTTGCAAGCAAGAAGGTGTAGAGACTTAGGTGGGTTTCCAACTTTTTTTATACTGAGATGACTGCTCCTCTGGATAGGTCATCAGTATCTAATCGGTGGGGGTTTGACACCCAGACCCCCACCAATCAGTGGTCTTCTCACAGCTTACCCTAGGTCACATCACAGTGATTGGTCACGTGACCTAGGTGCAGCTCAGTCCCTTTTAAGTAAAGGGACTGAGCTGCGATACCAAGCACGGCCGCTATACAATGCGCCGCAGTCTCCACCGGGTGTCAGACTCCTGCCGATCAGACACTGACGACCTATCCAGAGGACAGGTCATTAGTATTAAAAAAAAAAATAAAAAAATAAAAAAGACCCTTTTAATGAAGTTCTCAAAGCACAAGGAAGGGGCCATGACAAACACAAGTCCCTTTCACTGTGTTAATCGCCTGGGCCCTATTCATTCAGAAACAGGATATTGAAATGGGGTTTTAAAACCAGACAATCCCTTTTAGACTACTTTCACACTAGTGTTTTTTGCGGATCAGTCATGGATCTGCACAAACGCTTCCGTTACAATAATACAACCGCATGCATCTGTCATGAACGGGTCCGGTTGCATTAGGTCTTCTATAGCCATGACGGATCTGTAATAAACACACTTGAAAGTCAATGGAGGATGGATCCGTTTTCTATTGTGCCAGATTGTGTCAGAGAAAACATATCCATCCCCCATTGACTTACATTGTGTGCCAGGACGGATCAATTTGGCTCCGCTTCGTCAGGTGGACAGCAAAACGCTGCAGGCAGCGTTTTGGTGTCCGCCTCCAGAATGGTGACTGAACGGAGGCAAACTGATGCATTCTGAGCGGTGAGCGGATCCTTTTCCATTCAGAATGCATTAGGGCAAAACTGATCCGTTTTGGACTGCTTAAGAGAGCCCTGAACGGATCTCACAAACGGAAAGCCAAAACGCTAGTGTGAAAGTAGCCTTAGTAAGGAAAACAGTAATTTAGCGCCATAGGTACTAAAGCCATTATAACAGCGTGTGCTCTGTAAATACTACTGAACATAATTGTCTTTGACAGCACCACTTTTCTCACCTTAACAGGGTCCACAGATGTTGCCATTATGCAATTGTCTGGATCCCTTGTAGGTTGCTCTGAAGGAACCAGTCTTGCACACATAGCTTCCACAGGCGAACTATGAGCCTCAGATCTCGACAAATTAAGGGATTCTTTCAAGCATTTCATAGCAATTTGCCTCTGTAACCGTAGAACTTCCTTCTGAGACTCATGTAACAAACGGTTAAAGTCACTCAGCTTCAAGTAACTTGGAAAATCCTGCATAACATACAATAAATATTAATAGTAAGTGCAACTATGTGAATAGGGACATCATTTATACCTAATATTTTAGGTATCCGCTGTAAATTTCTAGGCACATTGGCTACTTGACACTAGCGATAGTTCCAAGTCTGCAAGAATTCAGTATGGTAATAGCTTAAAAGGGTTCTGCAGTTTGTTTAAACTGATGATTTATCCTCTGGATAGATCATCAGCATGTGACCGACGGGGGTCCGACACCCGGGACTCCCGCCGGTCAGCTGTTTTAGAAGGCAGCGGCGCTCCAGCAGCACCGCGGCCTTCTCACCGTTTAGCACTGGCAGTGACGTCATGACTAATATCAATGGCCTGGGCGTGGCTAAGCTCCGTTCACTTGAATGGAGCTTAGCCCCACGCAGACCAGTTGATACAAGTCGTGACGTCATTGGGCCAGCGGTAAACAGTGAGAAGGCCGCGGCGCTGCTAGAGCGCCGCTGCCTTCTATAACAGCTTACCGGTGGGGGTCCCGGGTGTCGGACCCCAGCCGATCAGATGCCGATAACCTATCCAGAGAATAACTCATCAGTTTAAACAAATTGCAGAACCCCTTTAAAAGATGGGAAGGTTTCAAAGAGGACCGGTCACCTCTCCTCACACGTCTGGTTTAGTAACTACTTGCATCTCCCTTGTAACAACAATTCTGGATCATTTATTCTCATTATTCCTATTGGAAGTCATGAATGAATTACTAACACTTTGAAATTAAGGTCCATATGGGTGTTGACACTGTCAGTACTGATTGGATAGTGTCAGACTCTGCAGGGACACTCCCCCAACTGGTAACACCCATCTGTACATTCACTGCAGACTGCTAGCTATTCATTCATAACTTCTAGCAGGAGTAATAAAGGAATGGCACAACATAGAACCATAAGAATAGATGCTCCAGAATTGTTATTACATGGTGGATGCAAGATGTTACTAAAACAGACATGTGAGGAGAGGTGACGGGCCCTCTTTGGTAATGTTGAATTAAAGCAGAGAGAAAAGTAAAATAAACAAAAAATTATCATCAGAACTGACCAATATTCAACATTAAAGCAAGTTTCTGTTTACAATGATCAGCTGAAAAAAAAAGCAGAGACCCTGCAATTGTCAAAAATTATTTTAGAACCCCTTCTATTTGGGGAAAAAATATTTTACAGGTGTCTATGTTTATAATTAGAGATGAGCGAATTTCAGGATATGAACTTCGTTTACTGGTAAAAGGTGAATTGCGTTATGGATTTTGTTACCACGGACTGTAGCGCAATTCTTTGACTGAATTCTATGTCCGTCATAATAGAAGTTTATGGGCTGCAAAACGGATCCGTTCCGTTATGCAGGGCAGACTTCTATTATGACAGGATGAATAACTAATGCCTCTAAAGGCATTACATTATGCATTCCGTCATAGAATTGCGCTATGGTCCGTGGTAACAAAATCCATAACACAATTCACCTTTTACCAGTGAACGAATTTAAAAATATTAAATTCGCTCATCTCTATTCATAATGACTGTTTAATTGTATTAACTGTAGCCAATTATGGTGATTTTATCTAATATATAAAGCTGAGTGTGTGTATATATATATGTCCGCTAAAGGAATCTGCGCCGTTGCAATTACAATCATGAAATTTGGCACACAGGTACATCAGGTGTCCGGGAAGGTTTTAGATCTCAGCTCTTTAGCACGTACCGTTCCTGAGATATTCCCAAAAAATGCATTAGGCACTAGAAGCCTGGTCACAAGACCTTTATCAGCCAATAGAAGCTTGCAGAGCCCTTAGTCTTCACATACACACAGATTTACTCCAGGTTTCCATAACAACCAAGCCACTGCTGTAGGTCAGCTTTAATGGGGCAGAGTGCTGTGGATGTCACAGTTCAGGGGGTAGGTAGGGTGGCTATTCAGGCCACCCTCAAAAGACGGACTTAAAAACCCTGAATCCGGTCCCGCTAGGCCCCCCCTCCCACTCCACAGCCAACGGGGATTGAAAAATTGAAGGTAAAAATCAACTTCTGTCAGCTGCAGGGGTGGGAGGGACGGTGACTTTCTCCCTGCAGCTCACGCTCAGACAGCACAGTACTGCTGTCTGAGAGTAAGCTGTTCAAAAGGACATCCCTGCGCCAGACAGAGGACAGGGAGTCTGAAAGCCAGACTGTCTGCCCTAAAACCAGACCTCTGGCCACCCTAGGGGCAGGCTGCTCTGAAGGTCATAGTTAAGTGGACGGTCCGCTATGGAGGCCACTGTTAATGGGCAGATTGCTGTAGAGGCCATTGCTAATGGGGAGGGGTGTTGTGGAAATCACTGTTAAGGAGAAGGGGTACTGTGGAGGTCACTAATAAAGGGGCGGCTGCAGTGGAGGACACTGTTAAGGTGGCATGGAACGGTGGAGGTCACAGTTAAGGGGGATAGGCCGCTATGGAGGTCAGTGTTAAGGGGCGGGGTGCTGTAGAGGTCACTGTTAAGGGGGCAGGGTGTTGTGGAGGTCACATTTTAAGGGAACGGAGCTCCGTGGAGGTCACTGTCAAGGGGGCAGGATATTGTGGAAATCACTGTTAAGGAGACGGGGTACTGTGGAGGTCACTAATAAAGGGGCGGGCACTGTGGAGGTCACTGTTAAGGGAGGAGGGGACTGTGAAGGGCACTATTAAATGGGCAGCGGGCCTCTGTAAAGGTCAAAGTTAGGTGGGTGGGCTGCTGTAGAGGTCCCAATTTAAGGAGACGGGGCACTGTGGGCGGGGTCAGTGTTAAGGGGAGGGGGGCTGTGGAGGTCACTTTTAAGGGGGCTGGGTAATGTAGATGTCACTGTTATAGCGGATACTGTCGATAACTTTTAACGACACACAAACATTAAATGAAATAGATGAAATATACCTGTGCGAAGCCGGGTCCTTCTGCTAGTTGAATATAAAATGCATAGGTTGAAATTTTCTTTTTAGGCTGAATGCATTACTGTAGTCCAGCGGCAGCATGAAGCGCACGGCGTCATAGCAACCAATGACGCCGTGCGCTCCTGCTCTCAACAGGATCCCAGGCCGTGTTACTACGGACCGCTCTCGGCCACGGAACACGGCCGTGTGCATTTGGCCTTAAAGTTTCTGATCCTCGAGTTTTAAATGACACAGTATGGCACATGATAAGGAGAATCTGTTAGCAGCTTGACAATACTGGTTGGGTCTGGGGAGTGCAAGACAAATATACCTTTCGTGGAGTTATTATCAGAAGTGGTGAGAATATGAGCTTTTATTCTTCCAGGTTCAGTTTTTGGAAGTGCCCTTGACGCGGAGCTTCACTGTGAAGTGCTTTCTGCACTGAGCTGTGTCACAGCCCCTCCCCTCTGGTCTAAGTGACAGCTGTAGCGGTCTCCTGCTTGGATGTTACAGCTGTCACTCAGAGCAGAGGGGAGGGGCTGTGAAGCAACTCAATGCAGAGAGCACTTCACTATAAAGGTCTTCCTCCAAGGTAATTGTCATAATAAAGAGAATAAAATCTCATTCACACTACTCCTGATAATAAAAGCTCTACAAATGGTATGTATGCACTACTCTCCCTGACCCATACCTAGCACTGTCAGCAGTTTTGCATGGTCAAAACTGCTGGCAGATTACATTTATTATGTGTCCACACCTGTATAACCCTTAGTAATCATTAGGAAATGTTTTCCGAGTTGTTATCAGCCCGTAGCAATCCTTGGCTAATACTGATGCTTTCATCTCTACTGTCACATCAGCAGCTGAGGTTAGAAACAAAACCAGAGCATCATGTGAAAATCACATTCCCTGCTGCGCTTAGACAGAAATGCTAAGCAACTGGCATCCCTAATTAGATGAAAAAACACAGTTTAAGTACAGAAAATGATCCCTCTATAAACACAGCTAATGAATGCTTTGGTATTCCTCAGTCATCTTGATAAAAGGCTTACGTAAAGATTACACAAGATGAAGACTGCATGAGAGGCAAACGGACACCGATAGATCTGGAGCTTTCTCTTTAAAATATATAATGCACTTTATGAACTAAAAAAATAAATAAAAATAGTGAGCAGCCCAATTGAAAACATGGTCTAATCTTTATATTAAGATTTTAATCTGCAGCATTGTCTGTGACAGCTGATGGTGGCACTGCCCTGTTCATAAGTGAGCAGCATGGTCCAGAAACTACCAGGTTTAGCACCCGCTATCCTGCGTGCTGCTGGCACTACACTATTCAGAAGCATTTAGCTCAGTAAGGCTACTTTCACACTTGCGGTAGCAGGGTCCGGCATGCTTTCCATGCTAATGCTAGCCCACTGTGCTGCTCGAAGTCCGCTCTGGCTAATTCACTATAATGGGGGCAGCCGGAGGTCCGGCTGCAGCACGGCAAACATGCCAAGAGGCGACTGGACAAAACTACAGCACAATGCGTTTTTTGTCCGGCCTCCTCTCGGCTTGTTTGCTGTGCTGTGGCCGGACCTCCGTCCCGCCCCATTATAGTGAATGGGGCTAGAGCAGACGTCCGTTGGCACAGTGGGCAAGCATTAGCACGGATCCAGAAGGCTGTTCCCCTGCCGGACCCTGCTACTGCAAGTGTGAAAGTAGCCTAATTCACATTTTGAGTTCCTCTGCCGGATCTCAAAAGCTGAATTGAAAATGCAGATGTGAAAGTAACCAAAAGGTTTTCATTACACTTACCTTTCCAGCCGACAGTTTAGCTTGCAGCTCTTGGCACTCTTGCTTTAACGTTTCGATCTGTTTGTCTTTTGCCAGTAAAGCACTAGCCTGTTCACTCATATCCTTGGCTCGCTGGAGTGCAAATGCCTTCTTACACATTTCCAGACTGGTCCCCCTTAGGTGTATTGGGGTATTCACCTAAGAGAAGGTAATAAAAGCTGTGGTTAGGAAACCTTTGGATTATTCATCTATTGCTGCAGAAAAGCTGATATAAGAAGAAGCACTGCCTGGTGCAGGTATAAATACAGGAGAGAATACGCACCATTTTCAGGTTGGCTTCTTGTAGCTTTTGCGCTCTTTCTTCCAGACGTTTGGCTATAACTGCAAGTTCTGCGTTTTTCCTCTTTAGTCTTTTCACCTTCTCCTCAGTCTCTGGAATGCAGCTTTTTCTCTGAAGAAGTTAAATTGAATATGTCAGTGCTACAACATTTTTTTGAGATTTACCTCTTTCACATTTAAAGTGTAGCTGGCTTTTCAGCATAAGCTGCCGTGTATTCATTATGAATTACTCTATATTTAGCCATTATGGGACTTGCATTTCTTTCACTAGTTACCCCTCTGCAGACCAGCTTCAATTCTCAGTTTTCCTCAAGTAAGCACTTTTTGGTCTAAGGCTACTTTCACACTGCCGTTTCTGGGTCCGCCTGTGAGATCCGTTTCAAGGCTCCCACAAGCGGCTCTAAACGGATCAGCTTAGCCCCAATGCATTCTGAATGGATAAGGATCCATTCAGAATGCATCAGTTTGGCTCCGTTCCGCCTCCATTCCGCTCTGGAGGAGGACACCAAAATGCTGCTTGCAGCGTTTTGGTGTCCACCTGGCGATGCGGAGCCAAACGGATCCGTCCTGACTTACAATGTAAGTCAATGGGGACGGATCCGTTTACATTGACACAATTATGGTGCAATTGTAAACGGATCTGTCCCCCATTGACTTTCAATGTAAGTCAGGACGAATCCGTTTTAATTACACTTAGATTTTTTGGGGACAGAATAATGCAGACTGATCCGTTCTATATGGATACCAGCGTTTGCATTTATAGGTGCGGATCTGTCTGTGCAGATACCAGACGGATCCGCACCTAACGCAGGTGTGAAAGTAGCCTTAGCTGGACACGCAGAAAATGGCAGATTTGCTCAGCCGATCACCAGCTGAAGCGGTGACCTTACTGCAGCCAGTGATTGGCTGAATGGTACTAGCCCACCAATTTCTGTCCGTCAAGCATGGACCAAAAATCAGAGATCAGTGGAGACCCGGTAAACACCAGAATAGCAGCAGCAGGGAATCAGTGAGTAACGTATCTTTTAATTTTTTTTTAACTCCTTATCTAAAACTTTTTATCCAGCTGCAGAATCCCTTGAAGGCACAACAGAAGTAAAGTGGCAGACAGCTATGACTAGAAGAATACTAAATTAAGCTCTACCTGGCAGCCATCCTAAAGGAAGTGTGTCATCAGAAAATGAACTATTGTTTAAACCACGTTTTTATGTTTAACATAATTCTAAAGAATTTGTGGTGACGTTATTTTAATTTCAATGTTACCATCTATATTTAAACAAAAACATAAAATCCTGCACTGACCACTTAGGCTACTTTCACACTAGCGTTCGATCGGATCCGTTCTGAACGGATCCGATCATATTAATGCAGACGGAGGCTCCGTTCAGTACGGATCCGTCTGCATTAATAACTTAGAAAAAATTCTAAGTGTGAAAGTAGCCTGAGCGGATCCGTTCAGACTTTCAATGTAAAGTCAATGGGGGACGGATCCGCTTGAAGATTGAGCCATATGGTGACATCTTCAAGCGGATCCGTTCCCATTGACTTACATTGTAAGTCTGAACGGATCCGCTCGCCTCCGCACGGCCAGGCGGACAGCTGAACGCTGCAAGCAGCGTTCAGCTGTCCGCCTGGCCGTGCGGAGGCGAGCGGAGCGGAGGCTGAACGCCGCCAGACTGATGCAGTCTGAGCGGATCCGCTCCATTCAGACTGCATCAGGGCTGGACGGAGGCGTTCGGGTCCGCTCGTGAGCTCCTTCAAACGGAGCTCACGAGCGGACCGACGAACGCTAGTGTGAAAGTAGCCTAAGCAGTTACCCGCTTATCTGCCATTCTAGACCTGCCTGTAATGATAGCACCTCTGCATACAGATGAGATATGTGTTACTTTCCACTTTTAACTAGCAGAAAAACATTTGGTGAGACATTTCATTTAAAGCAGAAACCACTTCACTAACCTAACCTATTAAATACAGTAGAACAACATGCATGTTGCCAATTAATCCTTCACTAGCCCAGACCAAACAGGATATTGTCAGTCAGAATAAAGTGTATTAACCACAAACCCACCGTAGACCACCAAGGATTCAGTGCTGAACCTGGACATACCCATAATTTCCCCCAGGCAGCCCCCTGATATTAGCATCGGAGCATTTCATGCTCCGATGCTCTCCTTTGCCCTGTGCTGGATCGCGCAGGGCAAGGGCTCTTATTTACAATAACACACTGCCGGCGGAAGCTAAATCGTGCAGGGCAAAGGCATTTTCTGGAGTTCCAGTGACATATCAGGCTCTCCATAGGGCTGCCAGGCGGAGGCCTCCGCCCAGCAGTGTGTTCGGTGACGTCACTGCTTTGATGGGAGGGCTTTAGCGCTACCCGAGCCGTTTTACAGGTTAGGGCAGCGCTAAAGCCCACCCATCAGTGCCGGTGATGTCATCAGGCTCACTGCTGGGCGGAAGCCTCCGCCTGGCAGCCCTATGGAGAGCCTGATACGTCACCAGAACTCCAGAAAATGCCTTTGCCCTGAGCAATTTAGCGCAGGGCGAAGGAGAGCGGCGGAGCATGAACTGTTCCGATGCTCAAGTCAGGGGGGCTGCAGGGGTGAAAATTGAGGGATGTGCGGGTTCAGCTCTGATTAACACACAAGGCATCTGATACCACAAGCAAAACTCAGTATTAACACTTAAGTCAACCCTAGCTGCCAAGAAACTGTGGAAAATTATCAGAAAGGGACTTTTCCAAATCAATTTTTCTCAAGTGTAAATTGCTGTAATTTGTGCCAAATTTATCAAATGTTGCACATTGTTTGATAAATCTGGCACATCTGTAACATAACACTTTTGCCTAAAGCGGTTAATCCAGCTGTCATACGCTACTAAAGTAAGATACCAAGATTTTAAAAAGTCGCAGTTGATGAATGTGGCATACACCTAAATAAATCAGGAATCTGAAGTCTGCTTCAGTACCAGCTGGTACCTTAGTACCAAAGCAGATTTCGGATGGAAGTTTTAAACTGGTTTTCAAGTTAAACATCAAAGACTAAAATTATTCACCAAAGTCTCGCGGGACTTAACGAATTTCCGTTACCGGAACCCATACATTTCAACTCAAACGAAGTTTTGAACAAATTGACTTCGGATCCAAAGCTCGATTCCCTAAACACTAATCGTCGCTATCAGATAGGTGGAGGTGCGACTCTCAGCACCCCACTGATCAGCAGTTTGGGGAGGGGGGGGGGGCTGCGGTCCTCATACAAGCTCAAGTTGACTTTAATGTTTACATGAATGCTATCCACTTGTAGTGGAAGTGCAGTGTAATTACAGCCGTTTGTCCCATTCACTTTAATGGGAGAAAGACCTGAAATTATACTGCACTGCCACTACAACGTAGACAGCATTCATGTTGGGACGCCATGGCCCCTTGAAACTGCTGACCAGTGGGGTACCAAGAGTTGCACCTCCACCGATCTGATATTAATGACCTATCCAGAGGATAGGTTATCAGCATCATGATACCAGACAACCACTTTAACATATGCTTTCTCTTCCACCCATTATAGCGCCAAGAGCAGCTTAAAAATCACAAAAAGGCACACATCTTATTGCACAAATGTGCCAAAAAAGCTACTTTTTACTACTAGAAATTTGGTGCAAATGAAAGATAAATTCCCACTGGAGGGACATTTTACTCCACTATTGTGGCATTAAAAAGTAGCAGATTATGGCGCACGCCATGTGTTCACCACAATTTCTGACTTTTTGAGCTTCTCAGAACTTTTCTGAAGTTCCGAGGGAGGGGGCGTGGCTTAGCGTGAGGGGCTAGAACTTTACTACAGAAAGTGGAGAAAGTTATAGCTGAAGTCTTCACTAGCCTGTAGCCGGTGTAGTCTTCACTTTCTGGCGCACGGCATGGCAGCGATGCTTCTGCCTCTTAACAAATCAGACGCATCTCACCCCAGCACAGTAAGATCAGGACTGGTAGATTGATCTCCCCCAGTATGTATTAACCTATAATCTCAGTTCTACAGATTGTGGTAAAAATATTCAGACTACATAGCAATGATTTAAGAAAAAAAAAAAAAAAAGTACTGTGGCATTAGGGGGGGGGGGGGGGAACTGGCCATAGATCCAGGGGCGGGCTGGGCCGGAGGGCAGGGAGGCAATTGCCCTCCAGGCCACCCTAAAAAAAAACTCCCACTGGGCTGTGTTTAACAAAATGATTATTATTATTATTTTTTATTCCTCAGAGCCGCACCGCCAATCACCACAGGCGGCGCGGCCCTGGATGTAATTGCAGCGGGCAGTAGGAGATGAGCGCTTCCATTGTGGAAGCGCTCATCTCCATATTAATCTGTATCGCCGTCCTCAGGACAGCGATACAGATGGCTGTGCTGTGGGGCAGGGGAGGGAGAAGCGTGTCCCTCTCCTGTTCTTCTGATAGGCCGCAGGCACTAATGCCTGCGGCCTATCAAAGGCCGGCTCAGGCAGCGCGATGACGTCATTATCATCGTGCCGCCTGAGGCGGGCAGCACACAGCAGGGACACAGGCTGGAAGAGGCCTGCATCGCTGCTGACGGAGGTAAGTATTTGTGTTTTGTTTTTTCTTTGCGGGGGGAGCTGTCACTATGGCTATGGGGGAGCTGTCACTATGGGGGGCTTGCACTATAGGGGGAGCTGGCACTATAAGGGGGCACATTATGGGGGGATCTGGGGGGCTCTAAAGGGGCTTTGTTCTAATTATTGGCACATTATGGGGGGCACTATAGGGGAGAGCGGAACTATGGGGCATCTGGTGTTACTATAGGGGCATTATTTGGGGGCACTATGGGGAAGTGGGGGCTCTAAAGGGGCCTTTTGTATTGGCACATTATGGTGGCACTATGGCATTTGGTGGCACTAAGGGGGCATTTTTTACTGGCACATTATGGGAGGCACTATAGGGGAGAGCGGCACTATGGGGCATTATTTGGGGGCACTATGGGGGAGTGGAGCACTATTGGGGAATATGGTGGCACTAAGGAGGGGCATTTTTTTACTGGCACATTGTGGGGGAGAGGAGCACTATAGGGGCATCTTCTGGGGGGCACTAAGAAGGGGCATTTTTTTACTGGCATATTATGGGGAACACTATGGGGAAGGGGGCATTTACTGGGCCACTATATAGGGGTATTTAATACTGGCATACATTATGGGGACATTAGCTCAACTGCGGGCACTAAGCGGGCGTATTTCATGTACTGTCATATTATAGGGAGAATTAGTACTACTAGGGGGTATTATGGGGAGCTTTACTACTACTGGGGGGCTATGAGGAACATGATTACTAGGGCACTATAGGGGCATTATTACTACTAAGTGTGCTCTGGCAGAGAATTATTTCTATTGGTGGGATTTTGGGGAGCACTGTTAATTTGGGGGCACCCTGGCATAGTATCAGCTTAGCACAATTATTTTTGGGGGACATTATCTTTATAGTATTAGTGTCTGGGCGCAATTATTTTTTTTAGAGCACTGTGTGCCAATAATTTTTTAAGGGGGCACTATCTGTGTGGTAGTAGTATTTCCAGGGGGACTGTTTCTGCAGTATAGTATTGGGGGCATAGCAGGCACAGTATTGGGGGCACTATCTGTGTGGTAGCAGTATTTCCAGGGGGACTGTTTCTGCAGTATAGTATTGGGGGCACAGCGGGCACAGTATTGGGGGCACTATCTGTGTGGTAGTAGTATTTCCAGGGGGACTGTTTCTGCAGTATAGTATTAGGGGTGGCAGGAAAGGCTGTTCAGAAGATGTGAAGATGATGGAAATGTGGGAAACTAATTTCTGTTTCTCAATCTCTGCAGAGACGGGAGATGGCAGAAAAATCATCATGGCGGTCTGGTCTGAATGGAGAAGATAAAGAAAGAGAACGTCTACAACAAAGGTGACATCACTGGATGTAAGAGGTATGTGGCGCTATGTAGGAGAAGAGATGCTCCGGCTCCTCCCCCTGCCATTTGTAGAAGGAGGATTCAGAGCTGGGTGAGGACGGCGAAAGGGGCAGCAGGCCACAGCCGGGTGGCAGATGGTGGGGGGAACCACAGGCCTCGAGCAGGATCTGAGGAGGGAGGAGCTTCCTGGCTGTAGCCTGCTGTTTATTGTATAATGTAAAGCAGGCAGTGCAGCCAGGACAGGTCTCCCCTGTCCATATGATGTGTAGAGACAGGCCTCAACAATAGAATTTCAGCTGTACAGTGTTTGTTGGGAGTGGCCTATTATATGTAGGAGGGGCTTTTAATAATGGGCGGGGCAAAAATGTGCCACTTGACTGGATTTGCCCCCCCAGGACTAAGGCTGCCAGCCCTCCCCTGCATAGATCATACAGGGAATATTCCCAGTGGCCAATGGCCAGGGGGCCGCGCCAACCCATTACCATGGCCACCGGCCAGGTACATAATGATCTAATGCTCTCAGCATTAATTAATTCTAGAAGCATCAGATACTAATGCACTTGGCCAGCGGCCACTCTCCTGAATTCAACAGTATCACTGTCCTTAGGACGGTAATACAGTTGAATACTGTGGCAAAGGTGGTAGTATTCTGTGCTGCAGTGTGGTATTTGGTTCTGCTGGGGCAGTATTCTGTGCTGCAGTGTGGTATTTGGTTCTGCTGGGGCAGTATTCTGTGCTGCAGTGTGGTATTTGGTTCTGCTGGGGCAGTATTCTGTGCTGCAGTGTGGTATTTGGTTCTGCTGGGGCAGTATTCTGTGCTGCAGTGTGGTATTTGGTTCTGCTGGGGCAGTATTCTGTGCTGCAGTGTGGTATTTGGTTCTGCTGGGGCAGTATTCTGTGCTGCAGTGTGGTATTTGGTTCTGCTGGGGCAGTATTCTGTGCTGCACTGTGGTATTTGGTTCTGCTGGGGCAGTATTCTGGGCTGCACTGTGGTATTTGGTTCTGCTGGGGCAGTGTGATATTTGGTTCTGCTGGGGCAGTATTCTGTGCTGCACTGTGGTATTTGGTTCTGATGGGGCAGTATTCTGTGATGCACTGTGGTACATGGTTCTGCTAGGGCAGTACATTGTGCTGCTCTACGGTACTGTGGCCTTGCCTACTTGTGTTGCCCAGACTTCTGATCATTTGGACCTGCCTACAACATGGGGCCACTTGAATGCTGCAGAAAGGTACGGGAGCCGATGTCTCCCTGCCACACACCACTCCCCTCATAGGCCACAGGCACTAGGAATGCACAAGGACATCCTAATGACCACCTGAGCTGAAGCTCAAGTAACCCAGGATGTAGACCAGAAGAGGCCTATGTTCTGCACCACAGGTCAGACAATGGCATGGAGGTTAATATTTTTATTTGGTACCTTGGAGCAGCTTGTTATTGGGCCACTATAGTGGGGGTCATTCTTATAAACTTGGTTGGCACTATGAGCACATTAGTACTACAGGTGGCACTATAAGAGGACTTTTTTTTCTACTGAGACATATTATGGGAGTTTTACTACTGATGGCACTATAAGTGGGCACTTTTGTTTTTTGTACTGAAGCACATCATGGGGGTTTTATTACTACTGGGAGCACTAAAGGCATGTATTATTTCTTCTGGGGCATACTATGTGGGCTTTATGACTACTGGGGGCACTATGGTGGGCATCACTACTACTGGAGGACATTAATACTACTGGGGGACTATAGGCTGGCATTATTACTACTGGGGTCATTATGGTGGACTTTATTACTATTATTATAGGGAACATGATTACTACTATGGGCACTGTTGGACCCTATTACTTTTAGGGCACAATGGGGAAAATTACTACTATTCGGGGCACTATTACTACTAAGGGTAATCTGGGAGAAAATTACTACTACTGGTGGGACTTTTGCAAACGCTATTACTGTGGGGTCACCTTGGCACAGTATCAGCCTAGCACAATTGTTTTTGGGTGACAATACATTTACAGCACTTACTTTCAGAGGCATTGTTTGCTGGGCACAATGTTTTGAGAGTACTGTGTGTTATTATTGAAGAGGGCACTATCTGTGTGGTACTAGTATTTTCATGTGGACTATCAGTTTCTGCATAATAGTATTGGGGATTAAGGAAAAGTAGGACCTAAGTTACCTGTGTGAGAAACTCTGCAGAGATGAAACAAGACTAAAAGAAGTCATCATGGCAGTCTGGTCCAAATGGAGAAGATTAGGAAAGAGAACATGTACTGTATATCAAAGGAGGCATCAATGGATGTAAGAGGGGTGTAGGGCTGTATTCTCCTGTATGTTTGATAGCATGGAATGTCATTTAAACGTTCACATCTGCGTTTTCCCTTTCCACTATTAAGATCAGTCATAGGATCTCAATAGCGGGAGGAAAACGGTTTTGTCCCCATTCATTGTCAATGGGGATAAAACTGAACTAAATGAAACGGAGTGAACCAGAATGCATTCTGTTCCGTTTGGTTGAGTCCCCATCACGGACAGAATAATGCTTTTAGAGACGGATCTGTCTTGGCTATTTTAGAGATAATACAACCGGATCCGTTCAGAACGGATGCAGACGGTTGTATTATTATGATGAAAGCGTTTCTGCTGATCCATGATGGATCCAGCGAAAATGCTGGTGTGAAAGTAGACTAAATAGTAATAGTCATCCATCATGGATCATAATGTGGTGTCATTTTGACAGGAAGATTAGTGCTGCATGCCAAGCTATTTTTTCTGTCAGATCTGAAGGAAGTGTTGACATAGGTTTAAAAGGGGTTCTGCACTTTATTTAAACTTCTGGATAGATCATCAGCATCTGATCAGTGGGGGTCAGACACCCGGGACCCCCGCAGATCAGCTGTTTGAGAAGGCAGCGGAGCTCTAGCAGCGCCGCGGCCTTCTTACTGTTTACCGCTGGCCGAGTGACGTCACGACCTGTATCAACTGGCTTGGCGGGGCTAAGCTCCATTCAAGGGAACGGAGCTTAGTCCCGCCCAGGCCAGTGATACAAGTCGTGACGTCACTTGGCCAGCGGTAAACAGTGAGAAGGCCGCGGCGCTGCTGCAGCTCTGCTGCCTTCTCAAACAGCTGATCGGCGGTGGTCCCGGGTGTCGGACCCCCACTGATCAGATGCTGACGATCTATCCAGAGGATAGATCATCATTATAAACAAAGTGCAGAACCCCTTTAAGGTGGATTTAGACAAGCAGATAATTGTTACGGTTCAAACGCAAGCGATGGAAGATGGTCGAGAATTGTGGAATGTAAATGCTTCTAACGATTGAGCGATCTGACTAAAAACGCTTGTTCAACGTCTGTGAAATCGTTGATGCGAACAAGTACAATCGATGTTTGTCGTTAATGAACTGCATTATGTAAATGTGCATCGAGTATAGTCCTGTGTAGGCAAGCGTATGAACGATATTACGATTGGGGGAAAAAATTCAATTAATTAAAATGCTAGTTGTCTGCTAGAATGTTCCGTCGGTAGTCGCTCGTGTCGGCGATCGCTTAAACGATTATCTGCTCTTCTATATCCACCTTTAGAACACAGCCTATGAAAGCAGTGTGAGAATATCCTTGTTAACATTTATCACAGATTGCTTCCTGTTTGATCCTCTTATCACTAGGGGGTACTTGGCGTCAAAAGGCTGAGAACCACTGGTCTAAGGAGATCAAAACTGACCCGTCTACAAAATATGTTGCCATGTATGTCATAATTCTCAGGCCATTCACCTCCTCTAAAACATAGTGCTGGTAGCAAACAGGGCAATCCTGAAGGAAAAACTGCTGCAGGGCTCCAGAGAAGTGTGATAAAAGGTTTTAAGAGATTATTCCCCAAAATAAAACTATAACTACACAGGAATGGCCTAAAAGCAACAATGAACACTGTACATAAGGTGAAGTCTGAATCTTGGCTAAACATTTTGTGGTTGGACACTTCCTGACTTAAAGGAGACGCCTCTCCTTATTTTCAAATCTTATTTTATTTTCTGATTGTAGATTTTTTTTGTTTTTCTGTTTCCTGAACATGATTATGGGGGTGGCCATCTTGCCTGAGCTGTTTTAACAACTTTTACACAACAATAAAAAATTGCTTTACGGCAGCCCCATGGTCCATAGACACAATGGTCAGGAGGAGAGTCTTCTAGGCATGTTCTGTGACCTGTGCAGAGGTCATTGTACAAGGAAAGAATAGATAAGCTTGCCAATCACCTGTTGTGAATGGAGGATCCTGTCTTATCTATACACAGAGGTGGTATCTCCTTATTACAGGCAGGTTTAGAATGGTATATAACTGCAGTAAAGTGATCTGTACAGACCAAGAAGTGATGCCTATTAGGCTTAGAGGCCAGTGCGAAAACTGCAGGAATTTATGTTTTTTGTTTAAATATAGATCGGGACATGGAAAATTAAAAATGACATCATAAAAACATGACTGAAACAATAGTCCATTTTCTGATGACACATCCCCTTTGAAGTCTACAGGCTACTAAGAAGTGTGGAGGACAATTTCAGTGCTGATAGGTAACAAAGCAGTAGAGGGCATGCAGACCGTCTTAAGGCTGTACCTATTATTTGGTGTAATAATACTGTATACTATAAATGAGGTACTTCTAGGATTCACACATACCATCTGTCTACACATCTTCAGTATAACGAAAAGACACTTGACATCACTACATATGAGATGCACATGTAGTCTAGACAGCAAGTCTGGAAAATCCAAATTCACACAAACATATTTCGTTTCAGTGTCCGTTCTGGTTTTTGGGGTCTAGAAAAAATTCGGACAGCAGACAATGTGCTATCCGCATCCATATGTCTGTTCCGTAGCCCCGCAAAAAAAAATGTTTTTTTAAATAGAACATCTCTTATTCTTGTCCGTTTCCGGACAGGGATAGGCATCACAATTTGCGGACCGCAAAACACATACGGTTATGTGAATGTAGCCTTACAGATATTAGAAAAATAAATTCTTACCAATATGATATTTTCTTCTTTCAAATCTTTACAGCGCTGCTCCAATTCTCGTAGCGCACTCAGCAAGTCCGGAGCTTGTGCTGAAGGAGAACTGTCACTGATATTCTGCATAACATATTAGAACATTAATATTGCATTATAGTTACATTTTAGTTTCCCCACACTACGATGCAAACAGCAGTGAGGAAAAAACAGGACTTTGTTTGCACTTTACATCACAGCGTGATCATGCTGCACTTCGTCACAGTTCTCACACTTTAGCCATGGTTTAACTAAAGGCAGCTTTCTGCTGCGATATCAGTGCTGCATGTGACACCGTTCATGTGTGATTGAGGACAACCGGTTATCACAAATCACCACAGATCTCCCCACACTCTGTAAAGGGGATTCATTGTAAAGATAGGAAAGAAAACCTGAAATGAAGAAAAAAAGAAATGCCATAGGAAATCATAAAAGCTGATCTGTATGTAAAGAGTAAAATACTATTACTATATATATATATATACAGACGTGGACAAAATTGTTGGTACCCTTTGGTCAATGAAAGAAAAAGTCACAATGGTCACAGAAATAACTTTAATCTGACAAAAGTAATAATAAATTAAAATTCTATAAATGTTAACCAATGAAAGTCAGACATTGTTTTTCAACCATGCTTCAACAGAATTATGTAAAAAAATAAACTCATGAAACAGGCATGGACAAAAATGATGGTACCCCTAGAAAACACAGAACATAATGTGACCAAAGGGACATGTTAATTCAAGGTGTGTCCACTAATTAGCATCACAGGTGTCTACAACCTTGTAATCAGCCATTGGGCCTATATATATGGCTCCAGGTAATCACTGTGTTGTTTGGTGATATGGTGTGTACCACACTCGACATGGACCAGAGGAAGCAAAGGAAAGAGCTGTCTCAAGAGATCAGAAAGAAAATTATAGACAAGCATGTTAAAGGTAAAGGCTATAAGACCATCTCCAAGCAACTAGATGTTCCTGTGAGTACAGTTGCACATATTATTCATAAGTTTAAGATCCATGGGACTGTAGCCAACCTCCCTGGACGTGGCCGCAGGAGGAAAATTGATGACAAATCTAAGAGACGGATAATCCGAATGGTAACAAAAGAGCCTAGAAAGACTTCTAAAGAGATTCAAGGTGAACTTCATGCTCAAGGAACATCAGTGTCAGATCGCACCATCCGTCGTTGTTTGAGCCAAAGTGGACTACATGGGAGACGACCAAGGAGGACACCATTGTTGAAAACGAATCATAAAAAAGCAAGACTGGAATATGCCAAACTACATGTTGACAAGCCACAAAGCTTCTGGGAGAATGTCCTGTGGACAGATGAGACAAAAATCGAAGTTTTTGCCAAGGCACATCAGCTGTATGTTCACAGACGAAAAAATGAAGCATATCAAGAAAAGAACACTGTCCCTACTGTGAAACATGGAGGAGGCTCTGTTATGTTCTGGGGCTGCTTTGCTGCGTCTGGCACAGGGTGTCTTGAATCTGTGCAGGGTACAATGAAATCTCAAGACTATCAAGGAATTCTAGAGAGAAATGTACTAGCCAGTGTCAGAAAGCTTGGTCTCAGTCGCAGGTCATGGGTCTTGCAACAGGACAATGACCCAAAACACACCGCTAAAAACACCCAAGAATGGCTAAGAGGAAAAAATTGGACTATTCTAAAGTGGCCTTCTATGAGCCCTGACCTCAATCCTATTGAGCATCTTTGGAAGGAGCTGAAACATGCAGTCTGGAAAAGGCACCCTTCAAACCGGACACAACTGGAGCAGTTTGCTCATGAGGAGTGGGCCAAAATACCTGCTGAGAGGTGCAGATGTCTCATTGACAGTTACAGGAAGCGTTTGATTGCAGTGATTGCCTCAAAAGGTTGCGCAACAAAATATTAAGTTAGGGGTACCATCATTTTTGTCCATGCCTGTTTCATGAGTTTATTTTTTTACATAATTCTGTTGAAGCATGGTTGAAAAACAATGTCTGACTTTCATTGGTTAACATTTATAGAATTTTAATTTATTATTACTTTTGTCAGATTAAAGTTATTTCTGTGACCATTGTGACTTTTTCTTTCATTGACCAAAGGGTACCAACAATTTTGTCCACGTCTGTATATATATATATATATATTTATATATGTGATCCTCCATTAGCACTCTTGAAGTATTGTTCTAGGAAAGAAAATTTCTATCACTCAGCTTTAGGCCTCATGCATATGACCGTTGTGGTGTTCCGTGTCCGTTGTTCCGTTTTCCGTGATTTTCTGTCCGTTGAAAACTCGGATAATGCACAGTTTGTCATCCGCGTCTGTGATCCATGTTTCCAGTCCGTCAAAAAAAAAATAACCTGTCCTATTTTTTTCACGGACAACGGTTCGAGGACCCATTCAAGTCAATGGGTCCGTGAAAAAACACGGAGGCACACAAGATTGTCATCCGCGTCCGCATCCGTTTTTTTCCTATCATTTGCAAGGCAAACTTGACTTAGATTTTTTTTTCACTTTCCTTCATGTCTGGTGATCCTCCAAAAAATCAAGGAAGACACACGGAAACAAAAACAGAAACGGATCACGGAACAACGGAACCCCGTTTTGCGGACCGTAAAAAAATACTGTTGTGTGCATGAGGCCTTAGTGCGCTACAGAAGTATTAAAAGTTTTTTTTTTGGGGAGATTTTAATACTAATGACCTATCCTCTAGTTAGGTCATCAGTATCTGATCGGTGGGGGTCCAAAACCTGGGACCCCTGACGATCAGCTGTTTGAGAAGACACCGGTGTGCCTGTGAGTGCCATGGCCTTCTCTGTGTTCACCAAGCACAGCGTCATACATTGTATAACGGTTGTGCTTGGTATCCCACCCAGCCCTTTCACTTGAATGAGGCTGATCTGCTCCTAGGCCACATGACCGATGAATGTGTCGTCACTCCGCCTGGCGAGAAGGCCACAGAGTTACTGCAATTGCCGCTGCCTTCTCAAACAGCTGACCTGGGACCCCCACAGATCAGATACTGATGACCTATAGTGAGGAGAAGTCACGAGTATTAAAATTTCTGATAACACGGATAACACCTCTCCATTTACATCTATCAGTGACTGCCAGCTATCTCTGTATACACACTTATACAGAGAATGCCATCAATCACTGATAACACCTCCCCCGTGTACTGCTATAAGTGACTGCCAGCTATCTCTGTATACATACTTACACAGAGAATGCAATCACTGATAACACCTCCCCCGTGTACAGTCGTGGCCAAGTTTTGAGAATTGCATAAATATTAGAAATTGGAAAAGTTGCTGCTTAAGTTTTTATAATAGCAATTTGCATATACTCCAGAATGTTCTGAAGAGTGATCAGATGAATTGCATAGTCCTTCTTTGCCATGAAAATTAACTTAATCCCCAAAAAACCTTTCCACTGCATTTCATTGCTGTCATTAACCACCTCAGCTCTCCTAGCTTAAACCCCCTTAATGACCAGACCACTTTTTACAATTCTGCACTACACTTTCACGGTTTATTGCTCGGTCATACAACTTACCACCCAAATTAATTTTACCTCCTTTTCTTCTCACTAATAGAGCTTTCATTTGGTGGTATTTCATTGCTGCTGACATTTTTAGTATTTTCGATTAATCGAAAGTTACAGAAATCTTTGCAAAAATTTCACTTTCGGTTGTAAAATTTTTCAAATAAAACTACATTTCTATATACATTTTTCTCTAAATTTATTGTTCTACGTGTCTTTGATAAAAAAAAATGCAATAAGTGTATATTTATTGGTTTGGGTAAAAGTTATGGCGTTTACAAACTATGGTACAAAAATGTGAATTTTGAAGCAGCTCTGACTTTCTGAGCACCTGTCATGTTTCCTGAGGTTCTACAATGCCCAGACAGTAGAAACACCCACAAATGACCCCATTTCGGAAAGTAGACACCCTAAGGTATTCGCTGATGAGCATAGTGAGTTCATGGAAGTTTTTATTTTTTGTCACAAGTTAGCGGAAAATGATTTATTTATTTATTTTTTCTTACAAAGTCTCATATTCCACTAACTTGTGACAAAAAATAAAATTTTACATGAACTAACCATACCCCTCACGGAATACCTTGGGGTGTCTTCTTTCCAAAATGGGGTCACTTGTGGGGTAGTTATACTGCCCTGGCATTTTAGGGGACCTAAAGCGTGAGAAGTAGTTTGGAATCCAAATGCGTAAAAAATGCCCTGTGAAATCGTAAAGATACTCTTTAGAATTTGGGCCCCTTTGTGCACCTAGGCTGCAAAAAAGTGTCACACATGTGGTATCGCCGTACTCAGAAGAAGTAGGGCAATGTGTTTTGGGGTGTATTTTTACATATACCCATGCTGGGTGAGAGAAATATCTCTGTCAAATGACAACTTTGTATAAAAAAAAAAAAAAAAAAAGGGAAAAGTTGTCTTTTACAGAGATATTTCTCTCATCCAGCATGGGTATATGTAAAAAGACACCCCAAAACACATTGCCCTATGTCTCCCGAGTACGGCGATACCACATAACACTTTTTTGCAGCCTCGGTGCGCAAAGGGGCCCAAATTCCAATGAGTACCTTTTAGGAGGGCATTTTTAGGCATTTGGATTCCAGACTTCTTCTCACGCTTTAGGGCCCCTAAAATGCCAGGGCAGTATAAATACCCCACATGTGATCCCATTTTGGAAAGAAGACACCCCAAGGTATTCCGTGAGGGGCATGGCGAGTTCCTAGAATATTTTTTATTTTTTTGGCACAAGTTAGCGGAAAATGATTTTGTAAGAGAAAAAAGAAAAACATTTTTCGTTAACTTGTGCCAAAAAATTAAAAGGAATATCGCCATGCCCCTCACAGAATACCTTGGAGTGTCTACTTTCCAAAATGGGGTCACTTGTGGGGTATTTATACTGCCCTGGCATTTTAGGGGCCCTAAAGCGTGAGAAGAAGTCTGGAATATAAATGTCAAAAAAAATTACGCATTTGGATTCCGTGAGGGGTATGGTGAGCTCATGTGAGATTTTATTTTTTGTCACAAGTTAGTGGAATATGAGACTTTGTAAGAAGAAGAAAAAAAAATAAAAAAAAATTATAATTATATATATATATATATATATATATATATATATATATATATATATATATATATATATATATATATATATTTCCGCTAACTTGTGCCCAATTCTTCTATGAACTCGCCATGCCCCTCAAAAGTGATCTTTTTAAAGCCGCAGCGATTTTACGGTGTTTTTGCAGTGATCAGAAAAAAATTAATTTCTGTCACTGCGGTAGGGCGGACTGCACGCAAGTGTGTGCACAAGATCAGGCCTGATCGGGTGAACACTGCGTTTTTTGTAGAGCCTATAGAACATGTCCTATTCTTGTTCTGAAAGGCATTTTCTATATAGTTCTGGCAATGTGCGGATCCGCAAAATGTGGAAAGCACATTGCCGATGTCCGTGTTTTGCGGATCCGCAGTGTCAGTGTTCCACGATGTGAAAACTCAGCTCAGAAAAAGCTGTATGCAGACGGATCTACGGATCCGTCTGTGCTAAAGTAGCCTACGGACACGGATCACAGACGCGAATGGCAATCTTGTGTGCCTCCGTGTTTTTTCACTGACCCATTGACGTGAACAGTTGTCCGTCAAAAAAATAGGACAGGTCATATTTTTTTGACGGACAGGAAACACTGATCACGGACACAGATGATAAACGGTGCATTTTCCGAGTTTTCAATGGGTCCGCAGAAAATCACGGAAAACAGAACAACGGACACGGATGCACACAACGGTCGTGTGCATGAGGCCTAAGTCCGATCTTTAGATTCTTTTAACCTGTGACTCATTCGATTCTTAGACTCCCTCCTGTACAGTGTGTGACTCAGAGGTTGCAGGCCGGGGAGGGGAGGGGCTGGCTTCCACTCTAGGATCAGATTATACTCCTCCCTGCTGCCGGCGTCTCTCTGCTCTGCTATCTGACTGAGCGGCTTCACACGGATCAGCTCAGTCAGAGGAATGGACTCCTCCGGTTCAGTGAACTGAATCGATTCAAAAGAACGATTCGTTCATGAACCGGACATCCCTGCGGCGCTGCCCGTGCCGTTCACATCGCTCACTGCACTGATGAATGGCAGGGAAAAGTCTAAGGCGTATTGGTACGCCTTAGACTTTTTCCAGGGAGTAAAATGGCCTGAACAGGCGTCTATGACGCTTGTACAGGCGTTATTGCGACCTCTGCTGCTGAGGACTGGGGCAAAGTCATATTCTCCGATGAAGCCTCTTTCCGATTTTTTGGGGCATCAGGAAAAAGGCTTGTCCGGAGAAGAAAAGGTGAGCGCTACTATCAGTCCTGTGTCATGCCAACAGTAAAGCATCCTGTGACCATTCATGTGTGGGGTTGCTTCTCATCCAAGGGAGTGGGCTTACTCACAATTTTGCCCAAAAACACAAGGAATAAAGAATGGTACCAAAATACCCTCCAGCAACTTTTTCCAACAATCCAACAGTTTGGTGAAGAACAATGCATTTTCCAGCACGATGGAGCACCGTGCCATAAGGCAAAAGTCATAACTAAGTGGCTCGGGGACCAAAACGTTGACATTTTGGGTCCGTGGCCTGGAAACTCCCCAGATCTCAATCCCAAGAGGCTGGTGGACAAACAAAAACCCACTAATTCTGACAAACTCCAAGAAGTGATTATGAAAGAATGGGTTGCTATCAGTCAGGAATTGGCCCAGAAGTTGATTAAGAGCATGCCCAGTCGAATTGCAGAGGTCCTGAAAAAGAAGGGCCAACACTGCAAATACTGACTCTTTGCATAAATGTCATGTAATTGTCGATAAAAGCCTTTGAAACGTATGAAGTGCGTGTAATTATATTTCACTACATCACAGAAACAAAGATCTAAAAGCAGTTTAGCAGCAAACTTTGTGAAAACTAATTTGTGTCATTCTTAAAACTTTTGTCCACGACTGTACATCTATCAGTGACTGCCAGCTATCTCTGTATACACACTTACACAGGAAATGCCATCAATCACTGATAACACCTCCCCGTATACAAATAAAGTCAGAAAGTTTTAAATGTAATCCATTTTGTGGTGACAGGGCCTTTTAAAATAGATAGGATAACACCAGTGTCTACTTGGCTTTACTTCAGCTTTTTTTTATTTATTTTTTCTGTAAGAGTCTTGTTTGAACAGAACACAGACTGACACAATATACAGCTAAACATACAGAACAAAGGATTTTATAATAAAAGATAGGAACTACTAAAGACCCTGCCAACTATAGAGACAGTTCCAGGATAAGCAGATCCTTCTTGGCATCAGCCTGCTAGTTCATTAATAAAGCATGTAATGTAATACACAGGCAAATCTACTGAGGCTGAAATTGCAACCACAATTTGCTTTGCTGAGTAGTGCAATTCAATAAAGAAAACACAAGTAAAACTCAACTGATTAAACTACAGCAAGGAAAGGAACAGATGAACCACAAACTGCTCTCTAGGCATTACGGTGAGATACGAGATATTCAAACACACACTATATATATATATATATTAAATGCTCAAGCAATAAAATCATATAAAATGGTATTATTTTAAAATATACTATTAGAGAAGTTTTACTACAAATCTATCCAAATGCTACATTTTACAAAACACATATACACTACTCACAAAAAGTTGGGAATATGTGGCTTTCAGGTGAAATTTATGGAACAAATATAAAGTTCACGCTACAGTGATATTATATCATGAACGGTGCTGGTGGATATGACTTAAACGGGTTCTGCAGTGGGGGCGTGGCTAGCGGCGCATGGAGACAGACGGCTGGCTCCTGAGCTCCTGAGCCATCGGCACCAAAATCCGCAAAAAACAGCCCTGCAAGTCCCTGCATCTCCCTGCTGTGAGCACCGGAGGAATGCATAAGCACCCTGCTACAAGCGGCACCAATATCAGCCATGCCGAGGGGTAAGAGGCGCCGCAGTCCGGCAAAACTCACCAGCTTCTTCCCTGCTGTGAGCGCGTTCCAAGATGGCGACTCTCGCGCCCCAGCTGCAGTCAAAGCGGCATCATCTCCGTCCTCAGCGCAGCCCGTGTCTCCTCAGGCCTCAGGAAGTTCCCCAGTCTCCTCTTCTGCATCGCTATCCCCTGCACAGGTCACATATTCTCCTCAGCATGACCTTTCTGTGCAGCAGGACCCTCCATCACACCGGGCACACAGTGCCTCAGCTGCCTTGCTGGAGATGGCAGGAGGGGAATCAAATTCTGCTCCAATCACTGATGCAGTGTTAAAGGGGATGAAAGTTCTCATGGCAGATTTACAAAAGTCATTAAAACAGGACCTCAGGGACGCCATTACCCAAATTCAACATGATATCTCAGCTTTGGGGTCTAGAACCGCGCATGTGGAATCTAAAATGGCTCATAACGGATAATGGACACTGCTAATTCCCATAAAGAAGAAATAGCAGCGTTGAAACTCAAAATCGCAGACATGGAGGACCGTTCACGCAGGAACAATCTGAGTTTCCGCGGAATTCTGGAGACTGAAATGCATGCTACCTCAGGCTCCAATCGCAGATTTGCTCATAGATAGAGCACATAGGCTACCTAAGCCCAAATCTCTGCCTACCTCTGTACCGCGTGACACTATTGCGCGCATCCATTTTTTACATGCTAAAGAACAGATCCTGAAAGCAGCAAGAAACTCCCCTGTTCTACCGGAGCGGTTTCAGGACATCTCCATTTTCGCCGACTTATCAGCGGCTACCTTGGCAAGGCGCCGGAAATTCACTTCCAGCACTGCTTTACTGCGTAAGCATGGGATCCCTTACAGATGGGGGTTCCCCGTTAAGTAGCTTATTACTTACAGCGGCACACTGCAAGTGGCCTCCTCTCCCGCATCTGCGCTGAAACTTTGTCGAGAATGGGGCCTATCAGATCCTGAATCTCATGGCGACAGTCATCAGCATTCGCCGATCCCGCGCGTTGAAGAGGAATGGTTCACCGTGCAACATCGCAAGCGAAAAACCGCAATTAGACTTACCGGTAATTCCGTTTCCTTGAATCCACCATGACGGCCCACATTGAGATTGACCCTTGACCTCTGTAGGGGCAGGAACACATAGAGAGTTTAAGAACCCCCCACCCCTCCACCTCCTCAGTGCTTTACAATTACCCGAAAAGGTGGAACGAAAGTAAAAGGATATTGATCCATACCCTTAAACTCCTGCATGTATATGCAACATAAATCAAAAAATTCTTATATAAAATTTTTTTTATTTTTTTTAATTTTTTTGGGAAGGGGAATAGTATGGGCCGTCATGGTGGATTCAAGGAAACAGAATTACCGGTAAGTCTAATTGCGGTTTTTCCATTTCATCCACCATGACGGCCCACATTGAGACATATCAGATAACTAAATGGGTGGGGATATCGCCTGTAGAACCTTCCGGCCGAAAAGAGCTTCATTTGCGTCCGGAAGATTAAGGCGATAGTGTTTTACAAAAGTATTAGTGCTAGACCAGGTTGCGGCTTTACAGATCTGGTCCAGCGAGACCCCTCCTTTCTCAGCCCAAGAAGAGGCCGTAGCCCTAGTAGAATGGGCTTTAACATTACCAGGACTGGTTTTGTTCTGGATCTTGTAGCAGCATTCAATAGTGGATTTGATCCATCTAGCTATGGAAGACCTGGCTAACTTCTTTCCTTTATTCTTCCCTGAAAACTGAATAAGGAGATTGTCATCCACCCTAAAATCTCTGGTAGAATCCAGGTAACGGATAACTATGTCCCTAACATCCAGGAGATGTAACCTATCACTAGACCCTGCATGTTCGGACCTAGGGATAGAGGGTAGGAAGATCTCCTGCTCTAGATGGAAAGGAGAGACTACTTTAGGGAGAAAGCCTGGGTCGAGAGTTAGACGGATGTGATCCTTGTTAATTTGGAGGTAGGGCTCTCTACACGATAAAGCCTGGATCTCCCCAATGCGTCTGGCTGAGGTGATAGCGATCAGAAAGGCAGTCTTGAGGGAAAGGTGTTTTAAAGAGATCTCCGACGAAGGTACAAATGGAGGTTTTGTTAAGCCCTCTAGTACGGTATTAAGATCCCAGGTCGGAGTTCTGGATCTCAGGGAGGCTCTCAACCTTGCAACCGCTCTAAAGAACCTCCTGATCCATCTGTGGTTGGCCAGGCTGCAGTCATAGAAGGAGCTGAGGGCAGAAATTTGGACCTTCAAAGTACTAGGTCTAAGGCCTAACTCGAGGCCGCACTGTAGAAAGTCCAAAATTCTGTTGATAGGAGGAGAGGTGGTGTCTGGGCGCTCAACTCCTAACCAGGAACAGTATTTCTTCCAGATCTTAAAGGTAGATGGAGGAGGTCACCTTTTTTCTACTTGCCCTCAGAGTACTTATCACCTTTTCCGAAAGTCCTCTGCTTCTTAGTGTCTCGCTCTCAGGATCCAGGCTGACAGTCTGAATATGCCTGGGTCTGGATGAAGAAGAGGGCCCTGGACTAGAATGTCCCTCTGGAAGGGAATCTCCCACGGATCTTCCAGTGATAGCTGTCTTAGAGTGGAGAACCAACTTCTCTTTGGCCAAAGAGGGGCTATCAGGATGAGAGTAGTCGGTTCCTCCAGGAGCTTCTGGACGACCCGAGGTAGTAGTGGTATTGGGGGAAAGGCGTAGGCTAGTCTCCAATTCCACTGTATTGATAGAGCATCGATTGCCCACGGATTGTCTCCTGGGTTTAGGGAGCAAAAACAGTCTACCTGCGCGTTTTTTCTGGAGGCGAATAAGTCTACCTCTGGACAGCACCATCTTTCCGAGATCTTTTGGAAGACATTCCTGTTCAGAGACCATTCTCCTGGGTCTACTATCTCTCTGCTCAGAAAGTCTGCTACTGTGTTTTCGCAGCCCCTTAGGTGGATGGCGGACAGAGATAAAGTGTTTACTTCTGCCCAGGAGAAAATTCTTTTTGCTATCTCGCCAAGAGGCCGTGATCTTGTTCCCCCCTGGTGACGCAGATAAGCCACCGTTGTGGTATTGTCTGACATTACCCTTAGATGTCGCCCTTTTAGAAGGCACTCTCCTTTTAATAATGCTTCCAGGACTGCGTAAAGCTCTCGGTAGTTGGAGGATCTGTCTCTTATCTCGGCGGGCCAGGTACCTTGTAGAAGATGATCTCCTATCTTCGCTCCCCAGCCTCCGAGGCTTGCGTCCGTGATTACTTGAACGACTGGATGGTTCCGCCACTGAAGGCCTCCTAGAAGTCTTCTTTTTTACTTTCCACCAATCCAAGTCTGTTTTTACGGACTGAGGGATCCGAAAGACCCTGTCTAGACTTAACTGTCTCCCGTCCCAGATAGATAGGATCCAACTTTGGATTATTCTTGTGTGGCTTTGGCACCATGCCACCGAGGGAATGCAGGCGGTTAGGCTTCCTAGGAGACTCATGGCCTTTCTGATGGAGCAGTTGCGAGCCCTCTGGAATGATCTGACTTTCTCTGTCAGTGCAGAAGCTTTGTCCTGAGGGAGGAAGGTCATCAGCTGGGCCGAATCTAATTCCACACCCAGGAATTTTATTCTCATGGACGGGGTTAGGGTGGATTTTTTTATATTTATAATCCATCCGAGGTTCTTTAAGAGTTCCGAGAATCTTCGGGTCGCCAGAAGGTTCTCGGATTCTGTCTTGCCCAGAATTAAAAAGTCGTCGAGATAAGGAATAATTGTAATTCCTTCCTGACTAAGGCAGGCCACCATCTCTACTACGATCTTTGTGAAGACCCTGGGGGCCGAGGAGATACCGAAAGGGAGGGCGACATATTGGAAATGATGTATAGACCTGTCTGGTCCTCTTAGAGCAAATCTTAGATACTTTTGGGAAAGATGATGGATGGGGACGTGGTAGTAAGCGTCCTTCAGATCGATTGACGACATGAATGCCCCTTTTGGAATCAGAGGGATTGTGGATGGGATGGTCTCCATCCTGAACCTCCTGTATAAGATAGACCTGTTTAGGGGTTTTAAGTTTATTATCGTGCGAAAGGATTGGTCTGTTTTTTTTTCTAAAAAAAGACTGGAATAGAATCCTCTCCTTTCCTCTGGGATAGGAACCTTTCGAATTACCCCTAGCTCTAAGAGGTCTTGGACGCCCTGCCAGATTTTCGGGAGATCTGATCTGCTCTGAGGTGTAATGCAGTATCTTCTTGGGGGGACTGATGTGAACTTTATCCTGTAACCCTGGGAGATTATATTTAGCACCCAGGGATTTGAAGTTACCTGACTCCAGGAGGATAGAAAACCCATCAGTCGCCCCCCTACCCTGGCGTCATTGCTGCTTAGGTTGCCTATTCTGGGGATTGAGGATAAAGCCTCTTCCTCTCCCCCCTTTTGGATAACTCCATCGGCCAGACTTCCCTTTCCCCCTGTAGGATCTCTGCTGGGGTTGGTACTGCCGAAAGGGCTTCTTTTTTGGTTCTTTGTCCTCTGGAAAACCCTTCTTCCTAATATCATTTCCTTTATATTTTCATTGATGGGGAAAACAATAGGAGACCTAGCTCTAAGGCCCCCAAACATTTCATCCTGAACCGTACGGGGTTTAGGAATATCTTCAATGCCCATAGTGGACCTGACTGCTCGGAGCAGCTCTCCCATTTCATTAGCGGAAAAAAAAGTATCTTTTATCCTCCTCCAGAATCTCTCCGTCCGACAAGGGTTCCTCATTAGGAAATTGTCTGGACGAGGCAGAGGCCACTTCAACCTCTTCACCCTCAGAAGAAGAAATAACGGATATTTTGCGCTTCTTAGAAGGGATGGGGTTGCTGGAAGGGGTAGATAAGGAGGCTAAAGAGGACAATCTCATCAGAAATAAAAGACTTCATCTCCGAGAGTATATCTGGTTGCTCCTCTTTCCAAATCTCCGAAGTGCAAGGTTTGCATAGTCTCTTTTATAATTTTCGGGGAGACGCCTGGAACAAGCACAGCATTTTAAGGGTTTTGTTTTGGATTTTAACTCCTTGCTGCCCTGCAGAAGGAAGCAACCAGATAACCCAGCATTAGTAATTCAGGCTTACAAAAACTGAAATATACACCCCCCAGAAGGGGACTCACGGTGCTGGATGCAGAAGGATCAGGACCTTCCTGGCGGGGAGCAGGTGTCTCAGACATCGCGGTGTAACAGGTGAGGTGCCGAAAGGAACCGCGGTCTTTTTTTTTAAATTCCCGGCGTCTGACGTCATCTAGCTGCGCCCTGCATGACGGCGTAGGCCTGCGCCGCACTAGCCTACTAAGAGAGGCGTGCGTCGCCCGGCCCGCCCATAGAGACGCTCCATGCGTCGCACCTGCTCCCCCTGCCGGACGCTAGAGCTCGGTCCTCCAGAAGGAAAGGACGCCGAGCGCCGCGCGCCGAGAAGCCGCACCTTCAACTGCTTCCACAAGGAGGGAAGGAAGTCCGAAGGTATGGGGAGGACCACAGGCCTCGGCATAAGCCAAGACGAGGGTCCTCGATGCTCCTAGCTGGCCAGCCTTGGCCCCTGCCGCGGGAGGCCAGCTGGAGAACCTGTAAGAAAGATAAGGCTATTTCATCCTCCATGAAGGAGGAACTCTCCACGTGTTGGCCCCTGTAGGGGCAGGAAAGCACTGAGGAGGTGGAGGGGTGGGGGGTTCTTAAACTCTCTATGTGTTCCTGCCCCTACAGAGGTCAAGGGTCAATCTCAATGTGGGCCGTCATGGTGGATGAAATGGAAAAAACTGTATGATTATTGGATGGGTGAGAAATCTCGCTCAGCCTTGCCATTCAATTAGTGCCTGTTTTTTTTTTACCTCCCCTTATATCCTACTAATTTTCCTTGCAGGGCGCTACTTTGGCTGATTCAGGCCGATCCTAGCTCGTGAATATGACCAGTATTTTTGTATACTGCCCCTATGTTGCAATTACCCTTAGTGAAGTTTTGTATATTATTCCTGCTTCTCTGTACTCGAGCGGTTACCACCGTCATCTGTTCTCTTAGTTATGTTATTGTCTTGATTCATTTCTCTGTTCACAGCACCACATTTTCCTCTTCTCAGGTGTATTCTGCATCTCCTATGATTGATCCTGTACCTCTACGACGTGGGGTCTTCTCATATGAGATACTGCGGCTAAACGCTCCCTCGATCAGTTTTCACTATGGTATTTAAGATTGTTTCACTTAATGCTAAAGGGCTGAACTCGCCCTTTAAACGGTCTTTACTATGGAAAGAAACTAAGCACCTTCAAGCCGACATACTCTGCGTACAAGAAACACACTTATTGTCCGTCGATGTACCTAGATTAAAGCACAAAAATTTCCCTCATATATTCTCAGCACCCGCAGTTGGGAGGAAAAAAAGGGGGGGGGTATCCATTGCATTTAAAGATTCTATTGCATTTCAAATGGAGAAGGTTGAGGTGGATAGCGGTGGGAGATTTGTCATTGTGATGGGCCTTATTAACAATGTCCAATACACAATTGTCTCTTTATATGCACCTAATCGGCGCCCCTCTGCTTTCTGTAATTCTCTTTTGCGCAAAGTGTCTAAAGTTCAGAGAGGACATCTCATTGTGTTGGGAGACTAACACGGTGATGTGGCCTTCCATGGACTCTACCTCGTTAACTGATGCTAGGGAACCCTCGGCGATTGCTAAGCTTGCTCAATCGCATGATCTATATGACACCTGGCGGATCCAGCACCCCACTGAGCGTGATTTCACCTTTTTTTCTGCTGCCCATAGGGTGTATACTAGGATTGATTACTTTTTGGTCAGAAGGCATTTACTGCCCTGCGTGGCCTCCTCAAATATCTATACTATTACTTGGTCTGACCATGCGCCCATTGCAATTGAAATAACAGAACAATATGCTACTGCACATCACTCCATATGGAGGCTTAATAACTTTATACTGCAGAGTCCGCGTTACTCACCTCAAACCATCGAGTGTTTGCACAATTATTTTAAGGAGAAGGACACTGGTGACATCTGATGGTATTTTGTGGTGTGCAATGAAAGCGACTCTCAGGGGTCATTTTATTAAACAATCTTCCTATGATAAAAAATGCAGAACTCTGTTACTCCAGTTGCAATCTAGGCTAGCTGATCTGCATCGCTTAAATAAATCTTCCTACTTGCCCCATAGGGCAGCAGAAATAACGTTAATTAAATCTCGCTTGCATGAACTTTATGTGATTATCACACACTGCACTACATACATTACACACATGTATACATCACATACTGCGCTGTCACCTTCTTCTGCAGGTCTACCTTGATGTTTGGTCTTTAGGCTTCAGTCAGATCCTCCACCGCCATGTTTGCGCGACACCACCAGGAGCTGGCCCCTCCTCCTTTCATCTCCCGCCGGCTTCTCCTACAGCAGGGCGCTCTATCGCTCCAGTGCCCGCCCAATCTTGACAATCAGGGGCGTAGCTAGACACCCCCCCCCCCTTCAGTGCCGTCCACAGAAATCCCCCCCCCTTCAGTGCCGTCCACAAATATCCCCCCCCTTCAGTGCCGTCCACAGATATCCCCCCCCCCCTTCAGTGCCGTCCACAGATATCCCCCCCCCCTTCAGTGCCGTCCACAGATATCCCCCCCCCTTCAGTGCCGTCCACAGATATCCCCCCCCCTTCAGTGCCGTCCACAGATATCCCCCCCCCTTCAGTGCCGTCCACAGATATCCCCCCCCCTTCAGTGCCGTCCACAGATATCCCCCCCTTCAGTGCCGTCCACAGATATCCCCCCCCCCCCTTCAGTGCCGTCCACAGATATCCCCCCCCCCTTCAGTGCCGTCCACAGATATTCCCCCCCTTCAGTGTCCTCCACAGATATTCCCCCCCCTTCAGTGTCCTCCACAGATATTCCCCCCCCCCTTCAGTGTCCTCCACAGATATTCCCCCCCCCCCTTCAGTGTCCTCCACAGATATTCCCCCCCCCCCTTCAGTGTCCTCCACAGATATTCCCCCCCCCCTTCAGTGTCCTCCACAGATATTCCCCCCCCCTTCAGTGTCCTCCACAGATATTCCCCCCCCCCTTCAGTGTCCTCCACAGATATTCCCCCCCCCCCTTCAGTGTCCTCCACAGATATTCCCCCCCCCCTTCAGTGTCCTCCACAGATATTCCCCCCCCCTTCAGTGTCCTCCACAGATATTCCCCCCCCCTTCAGTGTCCTCCACAGATATTCCCCCCCCCCTTCAGTGTCCTCCACAGATATTCCCCCCCCCCCTTCAGTGTCCTCCACAGATATTCCCCCCCCCTTCAGTGTCCTCCACAGATATTCCCCCCCCCCCTACCCAGAGCCCCTTCCTAGCTAATTTATTCACTGCACTTGCCTCTGAAATTGAAGAGAAGCGCCGCCGTAATCTCGCACAGGCGCACTGGCAGAGGCCAGGAAGACTGTGCATGCGCACTACGATGCCTCTGCCAGTGCACCTGTGCGAGATTACGGCGGCGCTTCTCTTCAATTTCAGAGGCAAGTGCAGTGAATAAATTAGCTAGGAGGCGGGGCTGGGCGGAGAGATTGCAGGCGCAGGCAGCATCGCTTTGCTGCCTGTGCCGTTCGCAGCGCGGGCCGCATGACATGGCTTCGCGGGCCGCATTTGGCCCGCGGGCCGTAGGTTGGGCATCACTGGTCTAGGGTGTTTGATCCGCAAGGCATTGCTGATGAGTTTGCTAAATACTATGCCTCACTATACAACCTTTCAGATGACGCATCCACACCTCAACCTTCTTTACCCTCTATACAAGCGTTTTTAAGCCATCTCAATTTGCCCTCATTGACAGATAGAAACTAGACGCATCCTCTGTTTTCTCTCCAGAGCAAATTTCTGCAGCAATCAAAACCCTAAAAGTTGGCAAATCTCCCGGCCCGGACGGTTTCACCAATGAATTTTACAAAGCCCATAAAGACCTTCTAGTTCCTTACTTAACTAGGCTATTTAATGATGCTGCGTCCTCAGGTTCATTACCTGAAGAAATGCTAAGTGCATTGATAGTCACTCTGCCAAAACCTGGGAAATCCCCAGATGTTCCCTCAAATTTTAGGCCAATATCTCTCCTTAACGTGGACCTAAAAATCTACGCTAAGGTGATTGCGACCCGCTTGACAAATGTTCTCCCAACGTTAATTGACACTGATCAAATTGGATTTGTCAAGGACCGGCAGACGGTAGATGGTACACGCAGATTCTTGAATATTATGTCAGTGGTGGCTGAAGGTCGAGCGCCTTCTCTGCTCCTATCATTGGACGCTGAGAAGGCGTTCGACCGGATCCACTGGGGCTATCTTGAGGCAGTGTTGGGCAAATTTGGTTTCCCCCCCCCAAGGCTTCTGTCTTCCATTTTAGCGTTATACTCTAAACCCTCGGCCAGAGTATATTCCTCAGGAGCCCTCTCCACACCTTTTATGATTACTAATGGCACTAGGCAGGGGTGTCCCCTTACTCCCCTCCTATTTGCTCTGTTGATGGAACCTCTAGCTCATCGAATCAGGTTGTCCCCAAATATTAAGGGTATCACTATTGGTGAAACAGAGAATAAAATAGGTCTTTTTGCGGACGACGTCATTATTTCAGTTATAGACCCCTTATCCTCCTTAATAGCGGTTTCAAACATCATCGATCAATTTAGTCGGGTGAGCTACTATAAAATTAACTCTCACAAATCGCTTATGCTAGGAATGTGGCTCTTGTCAGACACTAAAGGTACCATCTCAGCTGAGTTCCCTTTCAAATGGGCCGAAGGTAGTATTCCTTACTTAGGTATCACCCTCACGTTCCCCCTTAGTAATCTCCAGTCAGTTAACTATAATGCTATCATCACTCAAATAAAAATGACATTCTGGCTTACTCGCAATACCCTCTCTCTTGGGTGGGCCGAATTGCAGCGACCAAAATGTTCCTTTTGCCTAAGATTCTGTACTTATTTAGGAATCTGCCTGTCATTGTGCCACGCCGATATATTGCCTTGCTTCAACCCCTTATATTGCAATTTATATGGAAAAAACAGAGGGCGAGAGTGGCGGCAGATATCCTATACAGGCCTGTTAAGTTGGGGGGGCTGGGATGTCCGTGCCATTTTACCTATTACCAAGCTACGGTGCTCGACCAACTCAAAAGCTGGTGGATTAATGACACAGCGAAAAAATGGGTACATATGGAATCTAGCTTAACTTGTGCACCCTCATTGCAGCATTTACTTTGGCAAGAATACTCTCCAAAACGCCTCCTCAATCTCCATCTGTCACTGTTCAGGCTGGAATGTCCTTGTGGACCAAATGTCCCCTTACACCGAAAATTCTTCCATTCAGGATTATAGATGCTCCGTTGTCAGCTTTCAGTGCCTGCTTGCTGGATACTGACTTCTCACAATGGGAATCTAATGGGATCCTTTCAGTGTCTCGAATTTTATCTAATGGAGCCCTGATTTCATTCACAGAGTTAAGGGAGCGGTATCAAATCCAGTGGTCTGATTTTTATAAATATCTTCAATTACGTCACCTTCTAGCATCTAAGAACATTACTCATCCCTCTAAACTCTCTGCGTTTGCTGTATCTTTCCAGAACCCACTGATACGGAAAGGAGGTATTTCTGAAGCTTATAGGGGGTTACAGATCTCGGTTACTATATCAAAATTCCCGTTCAAGATCAAATGGGAGAAAGACCTAAATAAAATTTTCCAGCACAATGGGCCTTCGTATTCTCCCTCAGTTCTAGAACCTCTAAATGTGTCAACCACCTAGAGGCCTCAAGAAAACTCCTTTATAGGTGGTATTACACCCCTTATCGTCTATCAATGATATACCCAACTACCTTGAATGTTTGTTGGTGGTGCCTGTCAGCCACTGGTGGACCTGTCCCACTGTTCACCAGATGTGCAGTAAATATTGTCACTTGTGGATGCTGTAATTGAGGTGGCACTCCCATTCTCCCCGGAAATAGCTTTGCTCTCCTTGGGGCTGGAATGTTTACCTATAGCAGACCTAACTATTGCTTTTCATATACTAACGGTAACGAGAGTTGCAATAGCTAAGAGGTGGAAGAGCAGGGAACTTCCAGCTATACCAGAAATCATTGCTAAAGTCCACTATAATTATGGCATGGAACTACTGATTGCGAAAAAGCTATGCCGATTGTCTTGTGTCAGCGTCAGATGGCAAAAATGAGCATCTTACATATCCAGTAACTATCCTTCTTTGCGGGATCTGCAATTGTAGGAGATAGATATTTCATTTCTACTAATTAATTTTAAATGTGGCGCAGTTTTAATTACTGTTTGTTGCCCATCTCTTCACGGCCTTGTTTCTTCTTATATGAATGTAAACTTCTCATCCAATGTCTTCTATTTTAGGAGTCTGTACTGTGATGCGCAAATTATATTATATTTCATTGTACTGCGACACTATGGAAGATGTTGTATGCTCTGACTTTCTAATAAAAAATTTGTGAGTAAAGGGGTTCTGCAGTTTGTTTTAACTGATGATCAATCCTCTGGATAGATCATCAGCATCTGACCGGCAGGGGTCCAACACCCGGGACCCCCACCGATCAGATGTTTGAGAAGGCACTCCAGCAGCGCCACGGACTCTCACTGTTTACTGTTCACCTGAATGGAGTTTAGCCACGCCCAGGCCAGTTGATACTAGTCATGACGTCACTGAGCCAGCTGTAGACAGTGAGAAGGACGCGGCGCTGCTGGAGCGCTGCTGCCTTCTCAAACAGCTGATCGGCAGGGTTCCTGGGTGTCGGACCCAAGCCGGTTAGATGCTGATGATCTATCGAGAGGATAGATCATCAGTTAAAACAAACTGTAGAACCCCTTTAAGGACCAGCCCTGTACATGTACAGCAGGCTGATCAGGCGGTCACTGACAGCCGGCCCTGCTGCATATGCCAGCATCGGTCAAAACACCAATGCCGGCGTGTTAACCCCCTGTATGCCGCTGTCAAAGCTGACCACGGCATGCAGAGGGTTCGGAGGGTATTGGTGCCCTCCACTTCCTCATCGGGTCCCACGCTGCAGTGGCGTGGACCCGATGCCTTCTATAGGCATCGGAGCTTGCCTTATACGGAAGCCTGTGAGATCCAGACCTTAGGCTGGGTCTCACAGGTAGGCTGTCAGCATAGAAGCTGACAGCCAATGCATTACAATACAGGTTGTATTGTAATGCATTTCAGAGGGAATCAGACCCCAGAAGTTGAAGTCCCAGAGTGGGACAAAAGTAAAAATAAAAAATAAAGTAAAAAAAAAATAAAAAAGTTTTTCATTAAAAAAAAAAAAATTACGTCTCAAGTAAAAATAAAATAAAAAATACCCAAAATAAAACACATAAAATTGTAAAAAGAAAAAAAAAGAAAACCAAAACATATTGGGTATTGCTGTGTCCGTAACGACCAGCTCTACAAAAATATCACATGATCCACCCCCTCACGTGAACGCCGTAGAAAAAATTTAATAAAAACTGTGCTAAAACAATTTGTTCTTTGTCACCTTACATCACAAAAAGTGCAACACCAAGCAATCAAAAAGGCGTATGCCCCCCAAAATCATACCAATCAAACTGTCATCTTATCCTGCAAAAAAATGAGACCCAACCTAAGACAATCTCCCAAAAAGTAAAAAAAAAGAAATGTCTCTCAGAATATGTAGACACTGAAACACCTTCCTTTTTTTTGCGGATCCATTGAAATCAATGGTTCCGTATACGGTCCATATATGGAACACAAAAAAAAGGAACGTAAACGGAAAAAAAATTAAAACAATAATGATGATGGGGCAGCTGTTTCTCTTGTAAACCAAATCTTGGAGTTGCTGTGAGTAGAAACTTGGGGCTGCCCCAAAAATAATGTAAAGAAAAAAAATAAGTATTGTTCAGTATATATTTTAAATACACTGTAAGGCTTCATTCACACGTCCATGGAATGGGTCCGCATCCGTTACGCAATATCCGGAACGGGTGCGGACCCAATAATTCTCAATGGGGCAGGAATGGAAGCGGAGGGCATACTATGTGCTCTCCGCATCCGCATTTACGAAGCACGCCCCCGAATTTCCGGTCTGCGGCTTCGGAAAAAAATAGAACATGTCATATTTTGGGCAGTTCTATGGGGGTGCGGGCCGGGTGTATTACGGATCCACAATGCACTACGGATGCGTGAATGGACCCCTAGGCGCCTTCACACATGCCAGATTTTGTGGCAGAAAGTTCCGCAACTGAAAATCATTTCCATTCATCTTAATGGAGCTTAGGCTACTTTCACACTTACACTTTCCCTTTTCGCTATTGAGATCCGTCATAGGATCTCAATAGCAGGGGGAAACGCTTCAGCTTTGTCCCCATTCGTTGTCAATGGGGACAAAACTGAACTAAACGGAATGCACCCGAATGCATTCTGTTCCGTTTGGTTGAGTCCCCATCGCAGACAAGCAGCATTTTTCTGTCTGGATGTGGTGTGGAGCAAGACAGATCCGTCCTGACACACAATGTGAGTCAATGGGGACAGTTAAATTTTCTCTGACAATAGAAAACGGATCCGTCCCCCATTTACTTTCAATGGAGTTCATGACTGATCCGTCTTGGCAATGTTACAGATAATACAACTGGATCCGTTCATAACGGATGCAGATGGTTGAATTATCAGTAACGGAAGCGTTTTTGCTGATCCATGACCGATCCAGCAAAAACGCTGTTGTGAAAGTAGCCTAACAGAAATCCATGTACTTGCTGCCCCGTTCAAATGAATGGAACTGATTTTCAGTAACCGAATTTGAAGGCGCCATTATAATCAAAGCATTAATACATTCTCTTTTTGAAAACACAGATTTGGAGAAATTTTTTACGATACCTTTAAGCCAAAGCAATAATTGAACACAAGGGCATCTTTACAAATAATACTTCCTTCTAGAGAGGTTACTCCCTATTGCGGCGACAACGCACCTTTCTGCGCAACTTTTTAAAAAGTCACAGTTCATAAATCTAGCATATACCTAAATAACATAGGTATCCACGGCCACGTAAACTTTTTCACCCACTTAAAATGCAAGCAAGTAAAACCACTTCTGGGCGGATTCATCCTACAATCTAGTCGAACGACGGGTGGCGCAGTGACGTCTTTGGTGTCGCTGTAGAGAAGAGCAGTGAGCAGCTCTACACCCGGGGATCAAGAACGCTCCCATCCCTGCTGTTAAGCCTCTGAGCGCCTTGGTCTATAAAAGCAGAATAATCAAAGGGCACTCCCCTTTTTTGATCTGGCCTCGGGGTATCCTTGGTGACCCAATCAAACACTGAGGACCCCCCATGCAGTCAGTCCTGTGGACCCCAGATCTGTCCGTTTGGTAATCCTGCTGTTAAGGCTCACTAGTGTTGCCCGAACAGGAGCCTGTATCTGCGTGTCACATGGCATAGTGTAATGGCATACAGCAGTATGCTAATACATTATAAGTGTAAAGTTATTAAATAGTCATCTCTTAATTGAATTAAAAAAAAAATGTATAAAAAATGTAAATATCAAAATATATAAAAATTCTATTAACAGAGGAATGAACAGAACACTTACGTGGCATCGTCCTACTCCTCTTTTTTAGCTGCAGCTGCCTTTGGTCCTACACCATTTATACTGCTGTCTGTAAGGCTTTATGCATGGGGCCCTGTATTCATCTGTGGATGCTTGTCGAGGGGGGGAAAACAGCAGTAGAGCAACAGTCTCTCCATGTATCGAACAGTTCTGAGAGTAACAACATGTTGGTAACTCTATAGACTGACCGTTACTCATGTGTTACAAAACTATTGAGTACTACAAAAAATCCTTTATTCGCTATTGCTTAGGGTACTTTCACACTTGCAGCAGAGGATTCCGGCAAAACGCATGCAAACTGAGGGCATTTGTCAAACGGATCAGAATCCTGATCCGTCTGACAAATGCATTGAAATGCCGGATCTGTCTCTCCGGTGTCATCCGAAAAAACGGATCCGGCATTTTTTTTTTTTCAAGTTTTCAAGACCGCAATGCCGGATCAGTTTTGCCAGAACACTCGGGGCCGGATTCGGCATTAATGCATTTCAATAGGAAAAAATGCCAGATCCAGCATTCAGGCAAGTGTTCCGGATTTTGGACGGAGATAAAACCGTAACATGCTGCGGTATTATCTCCGTCCTGAAAAGTCTAAAAGACTGAACTGAAGACATCCTGATGCATCCTGAACGGATTGCTCTACATTCAGAATGCATGGGGATAAAACTGATCAGTTATTTTCCTGTATAGAGCCCCTAGGAGGGAACTCTATGCCGGAAAAGAATAACGCTAGTGTGAAAGTACCCTAATATTGCGGCAATATTGAGTCTCCTCAGCTGTGGCTTTAAAATATTTAGGTTACAACATTACTATAAAAATGTGCAAACTTAGTGTAAAGCAACCTATAATAACCCCTCAAAAGACACACATGAAATATGTGATACCTCCAAGCGGACAGAGTATACATAAGCCAGTAAATGTAAAGTGAGCACATATAGAGAGAGCCTGCGAGTGTCCATATACTAAGCAATTATAAAGTGCCAAGTGCAACATGTATACAGCCTACAAAAGCAGGAACCGATCAAAGGTTTATGATAGCGCCCACATTAGGTAAAGTATATGCATATGGTGTAACTACAGCTTACCCATAATGTTGCTGTCACCACAAAGAGGACCACACTCCCTGATGCGCGTTTCAGCGGAAACACCTTCTTCTGGGGGAATCCTCTGCCGCAAGTGTGAAAGTACTCTTGTTGCACTTGGCACTTTATAACTGCTTAGTATATAGAGACTCGCAGGCTCTCTCTATATGTGCTCACTTTACATTTACTGGCTTATGTATACTGTGTCCGCTTGGAGGTATCACATATTTTGTGTGTGTCTTGTGATCTCCATGTTTTTATTTTTATTTTTGCATATATTGCCGTTTGAGGACTCCTTTGTTTCGCTCAGCTGTGGCTTTGTAGTGCTGCATATTCACTGATGCACTTGTTTTTTTACCATTCTTTGGGGAGGATTCACTGTATATTGCTATTTTAACCAATTGGTTATTAAGCCATGTTATAATAGTGAGGCCTTCTTTCTGTCTACAATGATCATTTTTCACCCTCCACAACTGGATTTCAGATACTGTGAGCTGGTCTTACATTCACATCAATGAAAAAAAAAAAAGTCAGGTCCTCTTTAGGCCAGACACACACGAGTGAGTTCAGTGCCAGAAACCCGTAGCGTGCGTCAGTGAGAGGTCCGCTCCTTTGACTGATTTGGGGCTCATGCACACGAACGTATTTTTATTGCGTGTCCACTCCAGTATTTTTTGCAGCCCATATGCGGAAGCATTCATTTCCATGGGTCCAAAAAACAAAAACGCAAATGACTCCATGTACATTTCGTGTTTCTAGGTCCTCATTTCCACAAAAAAAATAATAATAATAGAACATGTCCTATTATTGTCCGCATTGCGGTTCTATTAGGGGATCGGCTGTTCCGTAAACTGTGGAATGCACACAGCCAGTATCCGTGTTTTGCGGAACCACAAAACATCGGACATGTGCATGAGCCCTTATAATGCTGTGTAAATCTACTAAATTAGGGCTCATGCACTTGGCTGTTTTTGTCCGCAGCTGATGCACATTTTTTGGGGGTCGGATGTGGGCCCATCCACTTCAATGAGCTGCAAAAGATATCCGTTCCGCGGCCCAGCAAAAAAATGCAACATGTCCTATTCTTGTCCTAATACGGACAAAGGTAGGACAGTTCTATAGAGGGCTGGACGAGCCGCTCTGCAAAAATGTCTACGGCCATGAGCTTGAGCATTTACAGTGACATAATGCTGTCCGTATAACACAATAGATTTCAGGACTCTAAGGGTTGCACAGCACTATAAATCAGTAAAAGGGCTCATGCAACATGACCGCAGCCTGTTTTGCGGATCCGCAAAACATAAATACCAGCTATGTGCATTCCACATTTTGCGGAACTAAACTTTCTGCACTATATAGTGTGAGGACATGCAGACTGAGGCTACCTCAGAGGGTTAAGTTGATGTGGCTGAAGAGTGTGGGGGACTTTGATCAATAATGGTGTAATTTGTGCCACAAATCAAAAGTGGTGATTTGTTTCACCTTATATATTAAAAGGCGCACACCACTTTCAAAATATATGACTTTCAAATATTTTTGCGGGTGCCACTAAATGGACATACAGATGCAGATAGCACACGGAGTGCCCACTGAGATGAAAGGGTTCGCATCCGACCTGCAAAAAATATGGATTGGATGCAGAAAAAAATATATATACGGCTGTGTGCATGAGCCCTTACGCTGTGAGAGTCACGTACTGACCCTAATACGGAGAGACCTGGTCATGAATGGAGTTAAACCCTCCATTTCCAGAGTACAGTTTAAAAGGGATATTGGGTTTTTAGATTTCTCTGTAGGAACCATTGCCTGGCCCTGTCAATCAAAGCAGTGAGGGAGGGGCTGGCCCCGGAAAGGAGTGGAGCTTGGCTGCAACCAGAGGAATTGTGACGCCCTCATTGCACCAAAGTCCTAATTTGCATAAAATAATCAAAACGGTTCTGTTTGATTTAATCAGGATGCATCCGTTCTGTTAGGGTGCGGTTGTGTTAAACTGAAAGGGAACAAACCGGATCAGTCACTAAAAACATTGAAAGTCAATGGGTGACGTGTGTTTTTTTTCATGGATCCACCATTGACTAAGGCCTCATGCACACGACCGTTGTGTGCATCCGTGTCCGTTCCGTCATTTTTCACAGTTTAGCGGGGGTCCCATTCATTTCTATGGAGCTGTGAAAAAAAAACTGATAGTCCTCTGTTTTTTCTCCGCGTCCGTGAGCCGTGATTACAGTCCATCAAAAAAATATAACCTGTCCTATTCTTGTCAGTAGAAAACGGAGGACGGACCCATTCAAGTCAATGGGTCCGTCAAAAAAAACAGATGCATCTGTATGTCATCTGTCCGCGTCAGTGTCAGTTTTTTTTCTACAAGACCTTGGTGCAATAAAATTACACTTTTCAAGGAAACACAACAAGCAAAATCGGACACGGACCACTGAAGCCAAATCACTGACAGTGAAAAAACACTGTTGTGTGCATGAGGCCTTACACCGTCAATGTAGTACCGTTTAGATGACCAGACATAGTACCACAGCTTGCAGCAGTTTTGTGTCCGGTCACAAAACAGAAAGCTACCGGAACAGAATGCATCCTCAATGGAGCATACCCCATTCTCAACACATTGGCCCAAAACTGAACCGTTTTGGCCCAGATTTTGGGATTCTCTGCCGGACCTCAAAACTGGAATGGAAAATCCCTGATGTGAAAGTAGCCTTAGGGCTCATGGACACGGCCGTTGCCCCACCGTAGCAGTATTGCGGCCCGAATACGGCGGGTCTGCAATACACAGGACACCGGCCGTGTGCACCCCGCATCACGGATGCGGACCCATTCACTTGAATGGGTCTGCAAAACCAGAGAGATGGAGCAGAAGCACGGATCGGAACCCCACGTAAGCACTACGGTGTGCTTCCATGGGGTTTCTGGCCGTGCCTCTGCACCGCAAAAAAAGTAGTGGATGCGCTAATTTTTTGCGGTGGGTCCGCAATCTGCATGTGGCTGCCCCACAGTCGGTGCCCATGCATTGCGGATCGCAATTTGCAGTCCGCAGCACAGGCACGGAGCCCTTACGTTCGTGGGCATGAGCCCTTAGGCTTAGTTCACATCAGCGTTCAGTCTTTCCATTCTCCTGCTCCGTTATAGGACTAGGAGAATGGAAAGGACGGATTCGGCACATAACTGAGCCGAACGGAACCCTAAGGCCCCTTTCACACGGGCGACTTTTCCGTGCGGGTGCGATCCGTGCGGCGAACGTATGGCACCCGCACTGAATCCTGACCCATTCATTTCTATGGGGCTGTGCACATGAGCGTTGTTTTTAACGCATCACTTGTACGTTCAGTGCAAATCGCAGCATGCTCTATAATGTCCGATTTTGACGTGACGCAGGCCCCATAGAAGTGAATGTGGTGTGTGAAAATCGGATGGCATCCGCAAGCAAGTACGGATGCCATGCGATTTGCACGCATGGTTGCTAGGAGACCATCGGGATGGAGACCCGATCATTATTATTTTCCCTTATAACATGGTTATAAGGGAAAATAATAGCATTCTGAATACAGAATGCATAGTAAACCAGCGCTAGAGGGGTTAAAATAAAATAAAAAATAATTTAACTCACCTTAGTCCACTTGTTCGCGAAGCCGGCATCTCCTTGTGTCTCCGCTGCTGATGAACAGGACCTGGGATGAGCTGCTCCATTAAATAGAGCTTAAGGACCTTCGATGACGTCACTCCGGTCATCACATGATCTTTTACCATGGTGAATCACCATGGTAAAAGATCATGTGACGTACCATGTGATGACCGGAGTGACGTCATCGAAGGTCCTTAACCGGTATTTAATGGAGCAGCTCATCCCAGGTCCTGTTCATCAGCAGCGGAGACACAAGGAGATGCCGGCTTCGCGAACAAGTGGACTAAGGTGAGTTAAATTATTTTTTATTTTATTTTAACCCCTCTAGCGCTGGTTTACTATGCATTCTGTATTCAGAATGCTATTATTTTCCCTTATAACCATGTTATAAGGGAAAATAATACAATCTTCAGAACATCAATCCCAAGCCCGAACTTCTATGAAGAAGTTCGGGTTTGGGTACCAAACATGCGCGATTTTTCTCACGCGAGTGCAACGCATGACAATGTTTTGCACTTGCGCAGAAAAAATCGCGCATTTTCCCGCAACGCACCCGGCTCTTAGCCGGGCCAAAAAAATGACGCCCGTGTGAAAGAGGCCTAAGGACTCGATAGACTATAATGGGGTCCATTAGGTTTCTGCTCAGAGGAAGATTTATGAAGCTGAGACAAAAGTCCTGCATGCACTACTTTTGTCTCCACTCCAAAATCTTCTTCTAAACGGAAACCTAACGGACCCCATTACAGTCTATGGGATCCATAGGCTCTGTTAGGCTCAATTATGTGCCAAATCCGTCCTTTCCATTCTCCTTCTCCTTTCAGGAGAACTGAAAGGCTGAACGCTGATGTGAACGCAGCCTTAGGCCTCATGACCGTTGTTGTGTTCCGTTCTGCAAAAAGGGGTTCTGTTATCCGTTTCTGTGGGTCTTCCTTTATTTTTGGAGGACCACCAGACATAATGAAAAGTAAAAAAAAGTCTAAGATAGGTTTGCCATGCAAATGATAGGAAAAAAAAAAAACTGACGCGGACGACAATCTTGTGTGCCTCCGCGTTTTTTAGCGGTCCCATGTACTTGAATGGGTCCGCAAACCGTTTTCCGTGAAAATAATGGGACAGGTTATATTTTTTTGACGGACTGGAACCACGGATCACGGGCGCGGATGGCAAACTGTGCATTAGCCGAGTTTTCAACAGACCCATTGAAAGTCAATGGGTCCGCAGAAAATCACGAAAAAAAAGCACAACGGACACGGAATAAAACAACGGTCGAGTGCATGAGGCCTTATAGTGATACAGTATTGGCTTTAAAATGTCGCAAATAAAGAGAAATGGGCGAATAATCAAGTTTATATTTTAAAAAGTCCCATTTTAACCACCTCAGCTCCCCTAGCTTAAACACCCTTAAAGGGGTTGTCCGGGTTCAGAGCTGAACCCGGACATACCCTTATTTTCACCCCGGCAGCCCTCCTGAGCCTGGCATTGGAGCATCTCATGCTCCGATGCGCTCCAGTGCCCTGCGCTAGATCGCGCAGGGCACAGGCTCTTGTGTTTTCAATAACACACTGCCGGGCGGTAACTTCCGCCCAGCAATGTGTTCGGTGACGTCACCGGCTCTGAGGGGCGGGCTTTAGCTCTGCCCTAGCCGTTTTACTGGCTAGGGCAGCGCTAAATCCCGCCCGTCAGTGCCGGTGACGTCACCGGGCTGCCTGTCAGCCCCATAGAGAGCCCGGTATGTCACCGGAACTCAGAAAAATGCCTTTGCCCTGCGCGATTTAGCGCAGGGCAAAGGAGAGCATCGGAGCATGAACTGCTCCGATGCTCATGTCAGGGGGGCTGCCGGGGTGAAAATGGAGGGATGTCCAGGTTCAGCTCTGAACCTGGACAACCCCTTTAATGACCAGACCACTTTTTACAATTCTGCACTATACTACTTTCACGGTTTATTGCTCGGTCATACAACTTACCACCCAAATAAATTTTACCTCCTTTTCTACTCACTAATAGAGCTTTCATTTAGTGGTATTTCATTGCTGCTGACATTTTAACCAAATTTTTGGCCAAAAAAAATGACATTTTTCACTTTCTGTTACAGAATTTTTCAAATAAAACTAAATTTCTATATACATTTTTCTCTAAATGTATTGTTCTAAGTGTGGCAATGTGTTTTGGGGTGTATTTTTACATATACCCATGCTGGGTGAGATAAATATCTCTGTAATAGACAACTTTTCACATTTTTTTATACAAAGTTGTCATTTTACAGAGCTATTTCTCTCACCCAGCATGGGTATATGTAAAAATACACCCCAAAACACATTGCCCTACTTCTCCCGAGTACGGCGATGCCACATGTGTGACACTTTTTTGTAGCCTAGGTGCACAAAAGGGGCCCAAATTCCAATGAGTATCTTTAGGATTTCACAGGGCATTTGTTATGCATTTAAATTACAAACTACTTCTCACGCTTTAGGGCCCCTAAAATGCCAGGGCAGTATAAATACCCCACAAGTGACCCCATTTTGGAAAGAAGACACCCCAAGGTAATCTGTGAGGGGCATGGCGAGTTCATAGAAGTTTTTTTTTTTGTTTTGTTTTTTTGGCACAAGTTAGCGGAAAAATATTTTTTTATTTTATACAAAGTCTCATATTCCACTAACTTGTGACAAAAAATAAAATTTTACATGAACTCGCCATGCCCCTCACGGAATACCTTGGGGTGTCTTCTTTCCAAAACGGGGTCACAATGTGGGGTATTTATACTGCCCTGGCATTTTAGAGGCCCTAAAGCGTGAGAAGTCTGGAATCCAAATGTCTAAAAATGCCCTCCTAAAAGGTACTAATTGGAATTTGGGCCCCTTTGCGCTCCTAGGCTGCAAAAGAAAAAGTGTCACACATGTGGTATCACCGTATTCAGGAGAAGTAGGGCAATGTGGTTTGGTGTGCATTTTTACATATACCCATAATGTGTGTGAGAAATATCTCTGTAAATTGACAACTTTGTATAAAAAAAAAAAAAATGTAAAAAGTTGTCATTTACAGAGATATTTCTCACACACAGTATGGGTATATGTAAAAATACACCCTAAAACACATTGCCCTACTTCTTCGGAATACGGCGATACCACATGTGTGACACTTTTTTGCAGCCTAGGTGCGCAAAGGGGCCCAAATTCCAATGAGTTCCTTTAGGATTACACAGGCATTTTTACGCATTCTGATTCCGTGAGGGGTATGGTGAGTTCATGCAAGATTTTATTTTTTGTCACAAGTTAGTGGAATGTGAGACTTTAAAAAATCAATTGGACTGAACATAAGTGTGCGCACAAGATAAGGCCTGATCGGGCGAACACTGCATTTTTTGTGGAGCCTATAGAACATGTCCTATTCTTGTCCGCAATTGCGGACAAGAAAAGGCATTTTCTATATAGTTCTGGCAATGTGCAGATCCGCAAAATGCGGAAAGCACATTGCCGGTGTCAGTGTTTTGCGGATCCGCAAAACACATACGGACGTCTGAATGGAGCCTTACAGGGAGGTGATCAATGACAGGGGGGTGATCAGAAGTCTATATGGGGTGATCACGGGTTAATAAGTGACGGGGGTGGGGTGTAGTGTAGTGTGGCGATTGGTGCTACTTACAGAGCTGCCTGTGTCCTCTGGTGGTCGATCCAAGCAAAAGGGACCACCAGAGGACCAGGTAGCAGGTATATTAGACGCTGTTAACAAAACAGCGTCTAATATACCTTTTTGGGGTTAAAAAAAAAAAAAAAAGCATCTACAGCCTGCCAGCGAATTATCACTACTGGCTGGCTGTAGGTCAACTTCTCAACTGCGTGTCGCTCTCGCGAGATGACGCGTAGATGCGTCCAGGAGGAATAACCCGGCCGCCCGCAGGACGCATCCCTGCGTTAGGCGGTCAGGAGGTGGTTAAATGTGGCGTGCACCTTTTTATACAGTATATGAGATTAAACAAATCACTACTTTTGATTTGTAATATTATTGATAAATGTCCCCCACAGCCACATCACCTTATCCCTCTGAGGTAGCCTCAGTCTGCATGTATGCATAGGACAGGTCATATTTTTTTTGACGGACAGGATACACAGATCACGGAGGCGGATGAACAACGGTGCATTTTCCGATTTTTCCACGGACATTGAAAGTAAATGGGTCCGCGAAAAAAAAACGGAAAACGGCACAACGGCCACAGATGCACACAATGGTCGTCTGCATGAGGCCTAATAGAACTGCCTATTCTTGCCAGCAAAATGGAAAAGAATAGGACATATTCTATAATTAATGGCAGCACGGATTTGGACAACACATGAATGAAATCTATGTTCTGTCTTCATTATTTGTGCCCCTGTAGATATGTATGGGTCCACGTGTGATCTACAAAAAAATGAGGATTGGATGCCTCATGCATACAACCGTATTTTGGGCCCGCATCGGATTCGCATTTTTGGCGGATCCATTTATGGAACCGTGAAACGTGTACTGTACATGCATGTCATCCATGTTATGTCCGCATCCATGCAGCTGTTCCACAAATTATAGAACATGTCCTATTCTGGTCTGGATTCTTCATACAGAGGAGTAGAACGCCGGCTGATATCAGGTGAAATTGCTCAATACAACAATTATAGGCATATTGGGGTAATTTATCAAACTGTTGTAAAGTAGAACTGGCTTAGTTGCTTATAGCAACCAATCAGATTCCACCTTTCATTTTCAGAGCTCCTTTGGAAAATTAAAGGTGGAATCTGATTGGTTACTATGGGCAACAAAGCCAGTTCTACTTTACACCAGTTTGATAAATAGCCCCCATTGTCTTACAAGCCTCACTCTTCAGCCAAGGTATTGGAGACAGAACATGTAAAGTGCTATCCCTCACATTATGTCCCTGCGGGAGCCAGCAGCCATGAGCTGTCAACTTGTACCACATTTCATTCAAAAAGAGAACACCAGAAACGCAGGGCCCAAAAGATGAACATGCATTTCAAAAAGTTTATCATTTTGTAATTTTGTTAGAAAATTTATTATTTTAATATGTATTTGAACGCAAATTTCTCAGCACTAAGAACCCTTACCCTTTAGATGTTCTAGGTTAATAATACCTAATTAAGAAAAATCCAGTGAAACAAATATTACCAAGCCCAATGCTCTGCTCTCATCTGCATGGAGCACTACTTCCCCAGTCAAGACAATGGACACCATTATAAGTCAATGGGGTCCCTCAGGTGCCCTCAACATCCATGGTACGATTTATCTCGCCGAAAACAAGTGTGAACATAGCCGAAGACACAGAGGGGCAGATTCACTAATAGTGGTGCACTTTACACTGTCTAATACTAGTCACAGTTTTAGGCCGAATGCACACGGCCGTGAACGGTCCGTGGAACCACGGCCTGGATTCCTCCTGAGAGCAGGAGCGTACGGCGTCATTGGTTGCCATGACCCGCGCGCAGCAGGGAGCGCACGGCGTCATAGCAACCAATGACGCCGTGCGCTCCTGCTCTCAGGAGGAATCCAGGCCGCGGTCCCACGGACCGCTCACGGCCGTGAACAACGGCCGCGTGCATTCGGCCTTAATATTAGACAAAACTCACTATTCTGACACATGGACCTTTGTGAATTTGAATATAATGCTGTCCATGTGCCAAAAATTTGTCCATGCGCTCCCCCAAAAAAATTATAGTCTGATTGTTATCTATTTTTTTTGGCGCATTTGGGTCACACCCCTTCCCAAACCAGCCACGCCCCTCGTCGTACAAAGTTTAAAAAGCTTAGAAAAGTGTGTAAAACAGTTGGTAAATGTGATTGCAAAAAATTGACTATTTTCAACAGTAAACAATTCTGGTAAAGTTATTAATTATTGTAAGGGTACTTTCACACTAGCGTTTTTCTTTTCCGGCACCAAGTTCCGTCAAAAGGGCTCAATGCCAGAAAAGAACTGATCGGTTATATCCCCATTCAGGATGCATCAGGATGTCTTCAGTTCAGTCTTTTTGACTGATCAGGCAAAAGAAAACCGCAGCATGCGCAGACCGAATAAAAGGTTAAAAAATAAATAAAAAATGCCGGATCCATTTTGCCGGATGACACCGGAAAGACTGATCCAGCATTTCAATGCATTTTTCTGTTGGCATACGTTTTGCTGGATCCGGCAGGCAGTTACAGCGAAGTGTGAAAGTAGCCCAAGGCTACTTTCACACTAGCGTTGTTTGAATCCGGCGTTTAATTCAGCCACCGGAACTGCCCGCTGGATCCAGAAAAACGTGTGAAAACGGATTCCTGATCAGGATTTTGATCACAATTGGAAAAAACGTATCCACCATTTATGGACTTTAACTTTTTTTTCACATTTTTTGGGTTTAACATGCAAAAGCCGGATCCGGTTTGACGGAGAATACGGCGCCGGATCCGGCGTTAATGCAAGTCAATTGGAAAAAGGACGGATCCGGCGTTCAGTCAAAGTGTTCCGTATTTTTGGTTGGAGGTAAAAATACAACATGCTACGGTTTTCTGAAAAGCCTGATCAGTCAAAAAGACTGAACTGAAGACATCCTGATGGATCCTGAACGGATTAATCTCCATTCAGAATGCATGGGGATAAAACTGATCAGCTCTTTTACGGATTTGAGCCCCTAGGACGGAACTCAGCGCTGGAAAAGAAAAACGCTAGTGTCAAAGTACCCTAAGTCACAATTTTTCCCCCCGAAACTTTACTTGTAAAGGTTGAGAAAGACTGGAATGCTGACACAATCCGTTTCTTCATTGAGGGAATCCATACACGCTGCCATTTTGTATCCCTAGTTGTATGAAGAATGCAGTATAGGGCTGCAGTAAACGATTATTTTAGTAATCGAGTATTCTATTGATTATTTTTTACGATTAATCGAGCAAATCTTAAGAAAAAATGAATTAATAGACTGTTTTCCTTTATAAACACTTATGACCCCCTGCCACTGGTCCCCAACATCCTTCGTTCCCTCCAGTGCCATCAGCTCTCCCCCACCCCAGTGCCATCAGCTCTCCCCCACCCCAGTGCCATCAGCTCTCCCCCACCCCAGTGCCATCAGCTCTCCCCCACCCCAGTGCCTTTTTTTTTTTTATCAAATCTTTTTATTTGAAGACAAAAAATCTCCATGTTTTTATGTTTTACAACACCAACATCACAGAAAACCCCATCCCAAACCCCCCCACCCCCCACCACCCCCTCCCCGAAGTCCAGGTGCAGGTCATCTTGGAATCATCTTGCAGCGAAGTTCAGTATACGATCCAACCCGCGCTCACAATATATGCCATCCTGCTCATACACTCTCCATTCATGTACCCAACTAGATCCAAATTATGTGTTACCTAACACATTCTCCTCTCACTCTACCATCACACTTCACCCCTAAATAACCAAATGGAAATGATACCCCAGTGCCTTTAGCTGGCCTTAGTTGCGCCCCCCACCCCCTCGGTTTCACCAACTTATCTTTCCAGCGGGGGCACCGCCGACACTCCATCGTTCTGCGCTGCTCTGCGCCTGACGTCACACAGCGTGTCAGGTCACGGCGTGCGTACATCAGGAGGTAAGTGCAGCGCGGGACCATGGACGTGCTGTGGAGTGTCCGGAGGCCCCCTGCTGGAAAGGTGAGTGTTCCAAGTGCAGCGGGAGACGCCGGAGCGGAAGTAATAACAAGCGCTTCCCTCTCGCTCCGTGGTCACATGACACAAACGAATCTTCGATGCAAAAAATTTGCATCAAGGACTTTTTTGGTGTCTAATTACTCGATTTAATCGAGTAATCGTTTCAGCCCTAATGCAGAACTTCTGGAGAAACAATTGCAGTTTTAGAGGAATTTTTACCGAATTTCCTGTAAACTTGTTAAAGAATGCAAGCAGAACTGCCCGTAAAATCAGTGTGCCCTATTCCTGGCATTCTGCAGCAGATGGTACACATTTCACCAGCTCCGAGTGTAGCTGTTGCCGGGCAGTATCTGGAGCCCACAATCACTCTACAGCCGACGCTTTCAGAACAAGCCACGTTGTAATACTTCTTTCTACATCTGTGCGATAACCGCTCACCTAATGTCAGGCTGCGGCTGTGAGACATGAAGAGTAAGTGGTTCATTTGTATTCAGTGCAGCATACACAGCTTATTACAGATTCCCCGCAAGTACAGTGCAGACATGCAGGAATGATGGCTAATGGCTAGAAAGCACACAGGAAATAAAGAGAAAAAATAGATTAATAAAATAAAAAATTCAAGCATTTCAAGAACAGGCTAGCGGTCCTAACACGACTCATACTGACTAATTTCATTGCCGTTACTGAATTGACCAGCTCCGTTCCCACACACATACAGGATAATTCAATGGCCACCATAAATTCTATCACACGAGCCCGTCCATTGCGGGAATCACGCTCCGTGTGTGAGTGTGATCCTCCGTTCTGGACTTCAGGAGCGCACGGTATTATCATGATGTGTAATGCTCTGTGCCTATACTTTACCTTATTTCTACAGACTCATATTGACAGCTTTATGACACTATGATCCTGTATCAGTAAGGTCATGCAAAGGCACAGAGCATTATACATCATGATAATGCCGTGATCTCCTGCAAGTCCAGAACGGAGGATCACATGCTCACATTCATGCCTGAATCGCGCAATGGACTTGCTAGTGTGAAACAGCCCTTAAAGTGTAACTGTCAGTTTACTAGAGCTAGGCATGTATACCTGAGTTAGTCTGTCAATGATTGCTAAAAGATCTGCAATGACCTTATAATAACAGCTTTTATCAATGCCCCCTGTCCAATGGTTGTTTAACCCCTTAGTGGCCAATGACGTACTGCTGTATGTCATGAAGTGGTGTTAGTTACCGCATCATGAAGTGCACAGTACATGATGAGCTCAAAGTGTGACACAACTAAACGGGTGCTATGGACAGCTGAGCTGTCCGGGCACCCGGCAGGGAACCAATCAGCGCGGTCCCTGCCTATGGATCGCTGTGATTGGTCAGTCTGATTGGTTAGTCAGATTTGACTGACCAATCGCAGCATTCAGCAGCGCAGCTCCGATCTCCTCAGTAAGTGTTGAGGAGATCGGGGCTGCACTGCTGTGTCTATTGTGCGCCAATCTCCCCCCAGATACAGGATGGCCGAGCGGGACCAGGTAATAATGAGGAGGCCAACCCCCCAACCCTCCCTGCCCCCACAATCATTCAGGATGGCCGAGCTTAGTACATTGTCAGCTGACAATCTACTGCAACTGCCGACATCAGTGCTGGCACTAATGTCGCCCATTTAACCCCTTCCATGCCGCGGTCCATAGGGCAGCGCCCCGATGGTTTGATCATAAAAGGAGGGAGGGAGCTCCCTCCTTCCCCCTCCCATCGGGCCACTGCTCTGCTGTAGCAGTGTCCTAATCGTTACCATGGCAACTGGACGCCTTACACAGGCATCCAGGCTTGCCATGGTATGTAAGCCTGACAGGGTCATGCTAGAGGCAGGAGCCTGATCAGGCTTAGGCTGCATTCACACGTCCGTGGAGTGTTGCGGACCCACAAATTGCGGATCCGCAACACACCAGCCCGTCACCCCCATAGAATGCCTATTCTTGTCCGCAAGCTGCGGACAAGAATAGGACATGCTCTATCTTTTTGCGGAGTTGCGGACCTAAAAGATCGGGGGCGCGCACCACAAATGCGGACAGCACACTGTGTGCTGTCCTGCATCCATTCCGTCCCCATAGAGAATAATGGGTCCGCACCCGTTCCTGCAAAATTGCGGAATAGATGCGGACACATTCCGCGGATGTGTGAATGGAGCCTTACTGTGAATGAAAATACACTGCAGTACACTATACAGTATATTGTAGAGCCACCAGACCCACTGATGCTAAAAAAATAAAAAAAAAAATAAAATCTAACATTTTCCCATATACGCACAATTATAATAGCATAAAAATGAAGAAAATGAAATTCCCTAAACATGTTAGGTATCGCCGCATCCATAACAACTAGCTCTATGAAAAATATCATATGACCTAACCCCTCAGATGAACACCATAAAATTAAATAAATAAAAACTGTCAAAACAACCAATTTTTTGGTCACCTTGCCCCATAACGTGTAATAATGAATGATCAAAAAATCATATGTACCCAAAAATGGTACCAATTAAAATGTCAACTCTTCCTGCAAAAAAACGAGCCCATGCACAAGACTATCGGCAGAAAAATAAATAAAAAATACGTTCAGAAAATGGAGACAAAACATTTTTTTTTTCAAAAATGCTTTATTATGTAAAACTGAAACAAAGAAAGTAGACATATTTGATATCATTGCATCCTTAACAACCTGCTCTATAAAAATAGCACATGATCTACCCTGTCAGATGAACATTGCAAAAAACGAAAAATGAAGACTGTCAAAACAGCCATTCTTGGTTACCTTGCCTCACAAAAAACATTTTAGAGCAATAAAAAAAAAATCATATGTATCCCAGAATAGTACCAAAAAACTGCCACCTTATCACGTAGTTTCCAAAATGGGGTCACTTTTTGATTGTTTCTACTGTAGGGGTGCATCTGGGGGCTTTAAATGGGACATGGTGTCTAAAAACCAGTCTAGCAAAATCTGCCTTCCAAAAACCATATGGCGCCTCTTTCTTCTGCGCCCTGCCGTGTGCCCTTGCATCAGTTTACGACAACATATGGGGTGTTTTTGTAAACCGCAGAATCAGGGTAATAAATTATTGAGTTTTGTTTGGCTGTTAACCCTCGATGTGTTAAAGAAAAAAAAATGGATTAAAATGGAAAATCTGCCAAGAAAAAGTAAAATTTAATCTCCATTTTCCTTTAATTCGTATTGAATACCTAAAGGGTTAACCCTAAGTTCACACCCGAGCGTTTTACAGCGCGTTCTAACGCGCTGTAAAACGCTCAACACGTGAAAACCAATTCTTCCCTATGGCCCTGGTTCACACTTAAGCGTTTTACAGCGCGTTTGAACGCGCTGTAAAACGCCCGACGCATAAACAAGTTCTTGAGCTTTTTTGGGGGCGTTTGTCACGCGTTTTGGCCATAGACTCATTGAACAACACTGCAGTCAATCACACAAACGCGTGTTTACTATTGCAAAAAAAGCACATAAAAACGCGCGACAAATACGCGCGTCTCAGAAACGCTCAGGTGTGAACCCAGGGTTACAGTTTGTAAAATCAGTTTTGAGTAACTTGAGGGGTGTAGTTTCTACAATGGGGTTATTTATGGGGGGTTTCTACTATGTAAGCAACACAAAGTGACTTCAGACCTTAATTGGTCCTTATAAAATGTTTTTTAGAAATTCTTAAAAAGGTTTCTGAGGCCTCTTTCACACGGGCATAACGGATTTGGGCCAGATAGGATGTGGGTGCGTCGCGGAAAAAGTTCGGGTTTGGTGTTGTGTAGATTTTATTATTTTCCCTTAAACATGGTTATAAGGGCAAATAACAGCATTCTTAATACAGAATGCTTAGTAAAATAGTGATGGAGGGGTTAAACTAGGATAGATCATCAGTTAAATGAAAGTGCAGAACCCCTTTAAGATATATATTTTTATTTATTTTTTACTTAATAACCATTTCCCCCATAGGGGCTAGAACCTGAGATATTTTCATCCCTTGTCCTATTCACGCTAGGGCCCCTTTCACACGGGCGAGAATTTCGCGCGGGTGCAATGCGTTAGGTGAACGCATTGCACCTGCACTGAATCTGGACCCATTCACTTCAATGGGGCTGGGCAGATGATCAGTGATTTTCACGCATCACTTGTGCATTGCGTTAAAATCGCAGCATGCTCTATATTGTGCGTTTTTCATGCAACGCAGGCCCCATAGAAGTGAATGGGGCTGCGTGAAAATCGCAAGCAAACTCAACCAAGTGCGGATGCGGTGCAATTTTCACGCATGGTTGCTAGGTGACAATCGGGATGGGGACCAGATCTTTATTATTTTCGCTTATAAAAACACTGAGTAACACTGACATGGAAAAGAATCTAGGAATTTTAATAAACAGCAAACTAAGCTGCAAAAACCAGTGTCAGGCAGCTGCTGCCAAGGCCAATAAGATAATGGCTTGCATCAAAGGGGGCATAGATGCCCGTGATGAGAACATAGTCCTACCACTTTACAAATGATTAGTCAGACCACACATTGAGTACTGTGTACAGTTCTGGGCTCCTGTGAACAAGGCAGACATAGCAGAGCTGGAGAGGGTTCAGAGGAGGGCAACTAAAGTAATAACTGGAATCGGGCAACTACAATACTCTGAAAGATTATCAAAATTAGGGTTATCCACTTTAGAAAAAAGATGACTGAGGGGAGATCTAATTACTATATATAAATATATCAGGGGTCAGTACAGAGATCTATCCCATCATCTATTTATACCCAGGACTGTGACGAGGGGACATCCTCTGCGTCTAGAGGAAAGAAGGTCTGTACACAAACATAGAAAAGGATTCTTTACGGTCGTTGATCCAGGGAGTTATGCTGATTGCCTGATTGGAGTCTGGAAGGAATTTTTTATTCCCCAAAAGTGGGGAAAATTGGCTTCTACCTCAGTTTTTTTTTTTTTTTGCCTTCCTCTGCATCAACTTACAGAATGACAGGCCGAACTGGATGGACAAATGTCTTTTTTCGGCCTTTTGTACTATGTTATGTAATATATTACTAACATGGTTATAAGGGAAAATAGCATTCGTAATACAGAATGCTACCGTAAGTAAGCGCAGTGATGTCATCAAAGGTCCTTTTCCTCCCAGGTCCTCAAAGAAGAAGAAAGAAGATGATCCTGGCTGCGCAAACAAGTGGATGAGGTGAGTTAAATTTTTATTTTATTTTTTAACCCCTCCATCCCTAATTTACTTAGCATTCTGTATTAAGAATGCTATCCTTTTCCCTCATAACCATGTCATAAGGGAAAATAGCATTCTTAATACAGAATGCTAAGTAAGCGCAGTGATGTCAAAGGTCCTTTTCCTCCCAGGTCAGATGATCCTGGCTGCGCAAACAAGTGGATGAGGAGAGTTAAATTTTTATTTTATTTTTTAACCCCTGCATCCCTAATTTACTTAGCATTCTATATTAAGAATGCTATTATTTTCCCTTATAACCAGGTTATAAGGGAAAATAATAAAATCTACACAACACCAATCCCAAAACTGAACTTCTGTGAAGAAGTCCGGGTTCGGGTCTGGGTACCAAACATGTAGATTTTTCTCAAGCACATGCAAAACGCATTAAAACGCTTTGCACTCGAGCTAAAAAAAATCCTGCATTTTCCCACAACACACCCGCATCTTTTCCCGCAACACCCGTGTGAACCTAGCTCTATTAGGCCTCTTTCAAACTTGCGTTGTTAGGACCCGGCGTGCACTTCCGTTGCCAGCATTTGAAGACTGATCAGTCTTAAAAATGTGTTCAATGTTACTATGGCAGCCAGGACGCTATTAAAGTCCTGGTTGCCATAGTAGTAGTGGGGAGCAGTATACTTACCGCCCGTGCGGCTCCCGGGGCGCTCTAGAATTACGTCAGAGCGCCCCATGCGCATGGATGATGTGATCCGTGCGATCACGTCATCCATGCGCGTGGGGCGCCCTGACGGACGGTAAGTATACTGCTCCCCACTACACTTTACCATGGCAAACAGGACTTTAGCGTCCTGGCAGCCATGGTAACCATTCAGAAAAAGCTAAACGTCGGATCCGGTAATGCGCCGAAACTACGTTTAGCTTAAGGCCGGATCCGGATTAATGCCTTTCAATGGGCATTAATTCCGGATCCGGCCTTGCGGCAAGTGTTCAGGATTTTTGGCCGCATGCTGCGGTATTTTCTCTGGCCAAAAAACATTCCGGTCCTGAACGGATTTCTCTCCATTCAGAATGCATTGGGATAATCCTGATCAGGATTTTTCCGGCATAGAGCCCCGACGACGGAACTCTATGCCGGAAAAGAAATACGCAAGTGTGAAAGAGCCCTTAGGGTGAATAGGACTTCAAACTCTCCCTGCTGCCCTGTGCATAGTACACACAGCAGCAGGAAGCTGACTATGGCAGCCAGGGCTTCAATAGCATCCTGGCTGCCATTGTAACCAATCAAAGCCCCAGGATTACACTGCTGGGGCTCCAATCAGAAGCTGCCACTGCCACCAATGAGAAGGGGAGGGGACCCTGTGGCCACTGCCGCCAATGATTTTAATACTAGGGGGGTTGATAGGGTGGGCGCACTGCGCCACCAACGATGGAGATTATACCTGAGGCCTGTGTATTCACATGTCCCAGTAATGGTACAGCAACGGCATATTACCTTTATCACACTCCCACAATTTTTTTCAATCTCTGACCTGTTAGAAATGCATATGATATAAAATGTAGTGAACGTGATCTTCTTACAGACTATATTGGATGCATTTATTCTGAGCACATATCCCTATTCAACTTGGGGGGTTTTAAAGGGGTTGTTCCACAAAAAAATATTCTACATTTTTCAAATCAGTACCAGGATCTGAATAGTTTTCTGACTGCATGTAATTAAAACTTTTGTATGGCCACTAAGTTACTGGCTGAAATCTGTCTGTATAGCGCCACCCGCTGTTTTTCTAATTTTTCTGTGTCCAGCTCACTGAGATGGTAGCACACGCTCAGTTTCATCCTTCAACTGCCACCAGCTGCAGCAGAAAGGACATGCCTCCTTAGAAAGTACACACACCCTAAACTGCCGGCTTGAAACAAATCTAGCAGAGCAATTAATGGGGAGATCTCTGGTCCATAGGGCCGGACTTGCATTGTTAGAAAGAGACTGTCATGTACTGTACGATACTGGATTTAACTTTTATTTTTTTTTACATCAATCATAGGATAGCCCCTTTAAGGTCTCTTTAGATGTGGGCAACAATCAGGGCAATGATTGAGAAGGAGCGTTGCTAGGACTGCTAGTTCCCAGTAATTGTCCCTTGTAAAGGTGCTGCCGACCACCTGACGATTGAACAAACACTCGTTCATCAGTGATCTGCTGCCCAGAAACAATGATTCACTATGGGTATGAGTGACCATTCTAGCGGAGGTGATTGCTGCATGTAAATGAAGCTCTTACCTCCTCTGACAAGCAGGCAACTATCAGGAATGAGTGCTTTGTTTCTGATAATTGCCCGCTGTTTCAGCCTGTGTAAAGGGGCCTTTAGTCACACAGGTAGGGTATGGACGTGTTTCTTATGAGTGCTGATAAAGTACTTATGACTAATAGAGGTAATTAATAAACTTATTTTGTAAGAACTGTGTGTGCCAATTGTCAGTTCACAGAACACTATTTATTATAATATACGGAAAATGAAAGAAGTAGAAAGATTATTGTAAAGAGAACACGTAGCTTTGAGAACCGACAGAGTGAGAAGTCTGTGAATGGGAGGCCTAATGTTCATAATGGCTCTTTCATATCTGCGTTTAGCTCTCCATTTATCTGATCAGCGTACATTGTCTTTTGGTCCTGCCAATTCTTGGCATATTTGCCAGGTAGATGCCGGATCTCCACTAGACCCTACAATACGGCGGGCATTCTTTGTACCGTTTAGCAATGCCAGATCCAGAGAGCTCTGGCAGGATGTTCTTACCACATATGTGAGACTAGCCTTAGGCCTCTTTCACACCTAAGGCTGGGTCTTGCAGCCGCCAGGTGAAGCAGACAATGCCAGGAATAGGCCGGACAAATACAGCTGCATGCAGCGTTTTTGGTCCGGCCGATTCTCAGCAGATTTGCCGGATAGCAGCCAGACCCCATTATAGTCAATGGGGTCTGGTGGGAAGGCTGTAGTATTCAGCAGTGCTGGATCCGGAGAACTCCAGCAGGCTGTTCTGTACCAGATTTCCCTGCCGCAAGTGTGAAACTAGCCTTATAAGAATTGCAGATAAGTACAAATGGTCATTTATAAATATGGGAAGATTGGATAATTTTCATCAGTAAAATACATAAAAGTAAAAACAAGGAAATAATGTATGTTATCTCCTGCACTGCTTGAAGGTGTAGGACTGTCCCAAGATTTCTGATGCTTCACTGAAATATGGTTTCCGCCTATGGTGTGATGCAGGAGAAAAGGCTCCTCTAAACTTGGGCTGATATAGGACTGTACAGGGCAGTCAAATATTTGGAGGTTTGTAATCTTCTTCCACTGTAAACATTTAGTTTTTTATTCAGCCCTTTTTTTTTTTTTTTTTTACTTTAAAAGTAGTAGTTGAACCTAGAGGATGGAGAAGTTATTCCCGGCCATTGTCTTGTTATTTGGACAAATGCCTATGTCGTTTGATGCTAGGACTCCTTGTTAGGAGGCCACCCTTTTAGAAGTCAAATGAAGGAGTCCTCAAGCACAGTAAGTAAGAGATGTGTGATGTGTACCTTTTACCATCACACATTGGGCTTCAGAAGAAATTACATCCAAAACCAAAGACACGGCAGATAGAAACTGAGCAATCCTTGCATTGAACAAGCACATTTGGACAATATTATGTGGAGCAGAGCAGCAAATTATCACAATGAAGTGCGTTACTCTCCCAGAAGAGGTCCAAATATAGAACGTTCTCCATCAGGAGAGACAGAGATCATATCTGTCATGTGGAAATTAGGTCATGTTAGATGAAAATAGTCCAGAATATCAGAACTAAATTAATCCTGATCACTTGTTCCCATCGTTCATGTCACGCTACGCTCAGTCAATACTTTTTCTGGGGAAAATTGCTTCCTTTAAAAAGACAAAAAAATAGTTCTACTTTCTCATTTGGTTTTAATAAGGGTTTTATACTGTAGTTATTAAGCAGCATTCACAGACAGGAGGTTGGTCCCCACCAGGCCGCATGCCCTGCCGCGTTCCCCCACCAGGCCGCATGCTGGATGAACTGCAAGCTATCATTTGAAGGTACATAAAGTCATCACTGCTGTCGCTGAGGACCACTATTGCATCGACACTGAAGTGGAGGAAAATTTAACTGTTGATTATTGTTTTCTTTATCACGTCACTATTTTTTTAATCTCCTGGAAAACCCTTTCAAACACCTTTGTGTTCAAAGGGGTTTCCCAGATACAGACATACAAGATCCGCATAGGAGCTGTACACACAAAAAGGCAATACAGTCCATATCAAAAGAATGCCTATTTCCCAAATATCACTTCTGCATATTACAGAATAAAAAGGTTAATCAGATGATTGCTTATTTACATAAATATACACAATTAGAGTTTTCACTCAAAATGTAAACTGTATCAATTGCTAGTAAATCATAAATTATGGTTTTGCTTTAGCAGCCATTTTGACCAAAGTAACAGGAGGTGCAGCCATATTGGTTGTCATTGTTATATTCTAGGGGTTTTCCCATCTCGGACACAAGATCCGGCCTCTCGGACCCTCACCTACAGACTGAATAGGCAGTTGGCATAGCAGGAATACAGTGTTCTCATTCACATCTATAGAAGTTACGTCTAATGCACACAACTGTGTCTGTATTCTGGACCACAATCAACGAATCCACAAAATACAGACACCTTCTCTGTGCATTTTGTGTTTTTCCACACTCCTATCAATAGAAAGGGACATTAGTGTGCAAAATGTTTTACAAAAATAGGACATTCTATAATTTGTGGAATGGAAAAACGGATCCTCAACACTGCAGTGTGCATGATCCCACGAAAATTAATGGGTCAGTAAATGCGTTCGGTGGGGTGCATGATGCCTTACAAAAAGGGAATAAGGACAATAACAAATAACCTCAGCTCTTCTCTATACTAAGTTTCTGAGGAGCTAATTTCTAAATTACTGATTTACTAACATGTTGTGTGGTTACATAAAACTTTTCTTCAGGATTCTTAGAATGAGACTGGCAGCGTACCATCTCTGAAGGACTGTATGACCCAGCAGGTCTGGATGGCGCCCACAAATGTCTAGGGAATATGCATAAGAATGCACGGGCCCTGGGGTGTAAGAAAAGGAAAGAAAGCCATCAATCTGCAACTTCATCAGTATCAGAAATATATTTTCATTTGTACAAAAAGTATAATTTCTGTACAAACGTGTATACATTTATTTGCAATAAAACATTGATAACTTTCCCTTCTTCTTTTGCATACACTAAACAGCCGGCATTTGTAAGCAGAGAATCAGCCATAGCAGTGAGTGACGGCAAAGAGCCAACCCCAATAGATATTCTATTACTGAGATTCCTCACTTTTCCTTCCAGCCTTTATGGCTTTCCAAAAGATCAAAACATTTACCCTGGTTACATGGAATATGACAACTTTACATGGCCAACAGTAGCACAGAAGGCTGCAAGTGCACCCAAACAGGTGCATCTACATGGCGACATGTTGGAAGGTGTCAAGGCTTTTATGCATCTATCTGCAATAAAAAAAACAGTGCAGCAGGAGCGCCGGATTTATGAAGCCGCCCGACCATTAATAATGATTTATAGGGAATATTTGTAGTTTAGAGCCGCGCTTCCCGTGCTTCATTACAACCAGACCAACATGTTCTGTATGGGTCCAACTAAATCCGTTTAGGAAAGACAGAAAGAAGAAACACTGGCTATAATCCCCAATACCTGCGTAAATGTCTAAAAAGATTTCTTAATGTTTTTGGATGCTGTTAAAAAAGGGTATTCCCATCCAAGACACATATGGAATATTGCTAGGATATGGCTCCCAAACCGAACAGAGAACACACCACGCATTTGGAAAACGCCAGCACTCTGGAGTAGTGAATGCAGTCCTGTTCTGAAGAAAGGACCCCTTCTGTCATATCCTAGCAATATGCCATACGAGTCCCAGCTGGGAATATCCCGGCAGAAAATGGCTCAACACTTTAAAACAAGTGGGCAGATTAATGAAATTGCCTAAAAGAAAAACAAACTGTCCCCTGGACACATCCATCCGGCGCAGTCTTTCTCGGGCCACATTCACACGGGCAGCATTTTGTAGGACAAAACCGGTAATGGAACCTACAGAGAACAAGTATAATGGAAAGTTTTCCTCTTCGGTGTTTTGGACCCAGTCCTGATGTTGGCTAACAAATACTGATTAAAAATACTGACCAAACACTGACTGTATGAAATCCTCTACCCAACTGCTGCAGATGATGCCTGGAAGGCGTTGGATGTTCTCTAGATCAATTATATTAACATCCATTGTTTGATTAAATCTAATGTACTCCCTCCATGGTCCGATTACTCAAATTCCTGAAAGAAATCTTCCATTCCCATATACTATCAGCACAACATATCCTTTACAAATTGTAAGCTAGCCTACTGAATCCCTCCAATGACCGCTCTTGCTTCTCCCACCAGAACTGCAAGTTTGGGTTTCTTTAAAGTGTCATATAAAAAGGAACTCCGTGGTGTCCACTCAAATAAAGGGCAGGGACAGTAGGAAGTTCCATGTTGCCCCTTTCCATCCAAACCCAAGTATGCTTTTATACACCTCTACATTAACACTATGTGTACCAAGAAACATATCGGAGTACTCACTGCGAACCTCGCTGCAGTACAGGCACAGAGCGAATATCTCCCCAGAGCGGCTGCAGCAGTGATTCAGTGCGTGGCTGCTGTTACTAAGCTGCCGCTGCCTTTGAACATGGATTTGCTGTTCCTCCCCTCAGAAAGTGGACTGTATTATAAAAAGGTATTACTTTTTAATAGGGATAACTTTAAAGCAGTCACTGTTGTCAGGAAATTGCAGGCAGGTACGGCTCCGAAGGCTTATATCACTTGTCTAATCCTCTGAAATCTCAAGGAAGAGTTTCCCAGTGTCAGCTTAGAGCTTACATTCTGCCATGTGACGGTTTAGATAAACTGGCCCATCAAACGCGCGTAGGAAGTTGGCTAAATTAACAATACTTTCTAAATAAAATTTTACGTGACCTCCACAACCTGAAAATCAGCTAGGCATCTACAGAAGAGCCATGTACTAAGGCTTGGAGCAAGTCAGAAATAGCAGTGTTCATGGGATTTCCATATATTCAGCAAATAGCATTTATGTAGAGAAACTAAATACAAGGCACTTACTAATGTATTGTGACTGTCCATATTGCCTCATTTGATGGCTGGATTCATTTTTCCATCACATTATACACTGCTCGTATCCAGGGGTTAGGACCACCCTACAATCTACAGTATCTCACAAAAGGGAGTACAATCCTCACATTTTTTTAAATATTATATCTTTTCATGGGACAACACTGAAGATCTGACGCTTTGATACCACGTACAGTAGTCAGTGCACAGCTTGTATAACAGTGTAGATTTGGTGTAGCCTCAAAATAACTCACACAGCCATTAATGTCTAAACCGCTGGCAACCCCTAAGTGAAAATGTCCAAATTGTGTGTAATTAGCCATTTTCCCATTGCAGTATTATGTGACTCGTTAGTGTTACAAGGTATCAGGTGTGAATGGGGAGCAGGTGTGTTACATTTGGTGTTATCCCTCTCACATTCTCTCATACTGGTCACTGGAAGTTCAACATGGCACCTCATGGCCAAGAACTCTAAAAGAATTGTTGCTCCACATAAAGATGGCTTAGACCTGTGATGGATAACCTCCGAGACTCCAGTTGTGATAAAACCACGACTCCCAAGATGTACACTTGCTTGGCTGTTCTCAGAACTCCATACAAATTGATGCTGGGAGTCGTAGTTTCACCACAGCTGTAGTACTGGAGGTTAGCCATCACTGGCCTAGGGCTAGGCTATAAGAAGATTGCCAACACCCTGAAACACAGCTGCAGCGCGGCGGTCAAGACCATACAGCGGTTTAACAAGACAGGTTCCACTCAGAGCAGGCCTCGCCATGGTCAACCAAAGAAGTCGAGTGCACGTGCTTACCGTCTTAACCAGAGGTTGTCTTTTCAAAATAGATGCAGAGGTTACAGGGGTGGGGGTCAGTCTGTCAGTGCTCAGACCATACGCCGCACACTGCAGCAAATTGGTCTGCATGGCTGTCGTCCCAGAAGGAAGCCTCTTCTAAAGATGATGCCCAAGAAAGCCTGCAAACAGTTTGCTGAAGACAAGCAGACTAAGGACATGGATTACTGGAGCCATGTTCTGTGATCTGATGAGACCAAGATAAACCTATTTGGCTTAGGGTACTTTCACACTAGCGTTTTTCTTTTCCGGCATAGAGTTCCGTCCTGGGGGCTCTATACCGGAAAAGAACTGATCAGGCATATTCCCATGCATTCTGAATGGAGAGTAATCCGTTCAGTTTGCATCAGGATGTCTTCAGTTCAGTCGTTTTGACTGATCAGGCAAAAGAGAAAACCGTAGCATGCTACGGTTTTTTCTCCGGCGAAAAAAACTGAAGACATGCCTGAACGCCGGATCCGGCATTTTTTCCCATAGGAATGTATTAGTGCCGGATCCGGCATTCAGAATACCGGAATGCCGGATCCGTCGTTCCGGCATGCGCATGCGCATGCGCAGATCGGTAAAAATGCGAAAAATGTACAAGACGGATCCGTCGGTCCGCATGACAAGCGGAGAGACGGATCCGTCCTTGCAATGCATTTGTGAGACGGATCCGCATCCGGATCCGTCTCACAAATGCTTTCAGGCAGCAGCAGATCGGCGGATCCGGCGGCCAGTTCCGACGACGGAACTGCCCGCCGGATCACACTGCCGCAAGTGTGAAAGTAGCCTTAGATGGTGTCAAGTGTTTGTGGCGGCAACCAGGTGAAGAGTACAAAGACAAGTGTGTCTGGCCTACAGTCAAGCATTGCGGTGGGAGTGTCATGGTTAGGGCTGCATGAGTGCTGCCGGCTGTGGGGAGCTACAGTTCATTGAGGGAACCAGGGCTGTGGAGTCTGAGGCAATTTTGGGTACCTAGAGTCGGAGTTGGCAAAAATAAACCGACTCCTACTAAATTTAAATTGGAATAATTTTTTTTTTTTTTTAAAAGCAAGTTTTAATGTCCCAATTCACAAGAAGTTATAATTAATTACTTCTCTACTGTAAGAATAAAGGCCAATGCATGCAGTGACGTTACCGCAAAACGAACACGTTAAGTGACCGTGAAGAAGCATGCTTTTCATATGCTTCACTATATGGCACGCAACGCACAGTTAAGGAGCGGGAATACTTATACTTTCCATTGTGTTGTGCCCATGGTTAACCTAGCCTCTCACTGATAACTGATTAAGTAAATATGTTTTTTTCAGGACTAGAGAAACTTGTATAAGTGAAGGGAATGGATTGTCAATAGTTCAAGACTGAAGCTGTAAACCATTTGAAAAACTGCTGTCATCAGTGATGGCCAGTTCAGTGTTCGCCAATGAACACATGTGGGCTGCCATCTTAAAGGCAACCTCTCACCGGGATTTTGTGTATAAAGCTGAGGACACGGGTTGCTAGATGGCCGCTAGCACCTCCGCAATACCCAGTCCCCATAGCTCTGTGTGCTTTTATTGTGTAAAAAAAAAAAAAACGATTTGATACATATGCAAATTAACCTGAGATGAGTCTTGTACGTGAGATGAGTCACGGACAGGACTCATCTCAGGGTAGTTTGCATATGTATCAAAACTGGGTTTTTACATAATAAAAGCACACAGAGCTATGGTGACTGGATACTGCGGATGTGCTAGCAGAGATCTAGCAACCCATGTCCTCAGATCTATACACAAAATCCCGGTGACAGGTTCCCTTTAAATCACAAGTCCGGCGATGCAAAGTCCTTACCTGTGCCTGCGCCGCGAGCCGGTCTGAAATGAAATGCGGTCACCGGGAGCAGGCAGTTCCGAGAACAGCCCGATGAGGCCCCCAGCGGCTGTTCTCAGAACTGCCTGCTCCCGGTGACCGCATTTATTTCAGACCGGCTCGCGGCACAGGTAAGGGCTTACCTGTGCCTCGCTGGACTTGTGAGTTAAGATGGCAGCCCGCATGTGTTCGTGGGCAAACACTGCGAACTGGCCATCACTGGCTGTCATTCAGCTAAGGCCTCATGCACACGGCCGTTGTTTGGGTCTGCATCCAAGCCGCTGTTTTGCTGCTCGGATGTGGACCCATTCACTTCAATGGGGCTGCAAAAGATGCTGACAGCACTCCGTGTGCTGTCCGCAACCATTGCTCCATTCGGTGGCCCCGCTAAAAAAAATTAACATCTCCTATTCTTGTCCGCACTTTGCGGACAAGAATAGGCATTTTATTGAAGGCTGTCTGTGCCATTCCGCAAATTACAGAACGCGCACTGGCGCCATCCATGTTTTGCGGATTCGCGATTTGCGGACCGCAAAACACACCACGGTCGTATGCATGCGGCCTTAGGCTATAAAAACTTGTAAACTCAGATTGTTAGCTTAACCTTTAAACATGATTATGGGATTCTACTAGGGAAATAATGTTTTAAAATAAATGCCCCTTCCTGGATCCTCCCACTGCCCGATCTTCAGAAGATCAGCACACAATGGAGAAGGCAGCAGCATCTCCCCAACTACCTCTCTCCTATAAGAGCTTAGAAGAACTTGGTGGAACAGCAGTATGTTGCCTTTCTTTCCTTCAAAGAATGTATAAAATACATTTGCATATTAAATACAGAGGAGTAGGAGTCAGAAGTACCAAAAACTGAGGAGTCTGAGTCGAAGCATTTATCTACCGACTCCACAGCCCTAGAGGGAACCATGAATGCCAACATGTACTGTGACATACTGAAGCAGAGCATCCCCTCCCTTCAGAAACTGGGCCACAGGGCAGTATTCCAACATGACGACGACCCCAAACACACCTCCAAGACGATCACTGCCTTGCTAAAGAAGCTGAGGGTAAAGGTGCTGGACTGGCCAAGACTGTCTCCAGACCTAAACCCTATTGTCCTATACAATGTCCTAGATGGCTCAGCTGCTCAGTTATTTTATTGCCTTCCGGTGATGGAGTTAAAAAGCTGGAGTATTTCCTATGCTGACTCGGACTAATATATTCCATAGACAACTCCAAAAAATTGCAATTTAGGAAACCAAAATACAGGGCTCCAGACTAAAAAAATATATCAAGGAGCCATTGGCTCCTAACCTGAAAAATGTAAAAAGCCAAATTAAAATTTTTAGTCGCCAAATTTAAAATACATATAATTACGGTATAGTTAAAAAAAAAAAAAAAAAAAAAAAAACACCACAGTCGCCATCTAGAGCCCTGCAATATGCACTATGCATGGAAGTGCAGTCTTCCCTTTTTCACTTTAGCTTCTCAAACCTCTGAAGAATAATTTCCCTTAAATTACATCACATAGTCACCTATAAGGTCGGGGCTACCCAATATTCAGGCTAAAGAAAGGAACAGAAGTCAATATAGCTGCAACCTGAGCTTCCATCACATATACCAAGTATAAACCCAACAGAGGACAGAAAAGTGCCCTTTTGGCTTTCATTGGGCCATATGTGCTGACATGCCTTTTTTATTACATTGTGGCCAATGAACAATGTAAACCACCGTAAAGCTATACAATGGCATGCATTGGCGTCTTCCTTTGGAAGTATATGTCTAATACTACATTGTATAGATCTGATGCAAGTCATTTAAAAGACTCTTCCAGCATGTTTCTGCTCTCTATTTGGTATGTATGTTGGAAAAGGCCCTGATCAGTGGCTTAGCTAGAAATGACTGGGCCCCACAGCAAATTTTTTAATGGGGCTCCCCTCCCCCAGTAATATTTTCGCAACCCCTTCCTTTCATGCCGCCCCCATTCCTGTGGCTAGTAAAGATCGCTCTCTCAGACCAGGGCCGGCAGCTGTTCCATCTGTTTCCTACACTATCTATACTGCCACTGTATATCATTTCATTGTGTAATACTGTTGAGGGGGCCCTGACAAAATCTTTTAGTCCTCTTCCTGGATGGGCGCCTTCTGGGTCAGGACCCCAAAGCAGCCGCTTCCCCTATAGCTACGCCCCTGGCCCTGATGTACATGCTAAATGTGTCCACAGTTCAGAATCCTGTTACAATATAAAAAAACAAAGATGCCATGATAGTCTATGGGTGTCTGACACCATCTGTCAATGGTCTCCAATTAAACTGATACTTTTGAGGAGCTCTAATGAGGTCACTGCCCATGTACAGACCGTTACCAATGGAGCACCCTCCAGTGACAGACAGCAGAGGGAAAGGTCTTCTATAAAAAAGCTGCCTGCTTGTGTGCTTCCCTCAGCCCCAAAGTCTCTTCTCCCGCTGGGCTTTGTGCCCGCACCCCAACAGCACCACCAACATCACCGCTGAATCTTTGGATTCCCAAAGCAATCACCCCGTCCCCCCAGGCTGTGACATCAGCAAGCACAGGGGGCAGAGGAAGAAAGTTGGGTTGCGACACGTGTGGGCACTGGGATGGGGGTCGGGGTTTCATTCTGAGGTGAGGCAAGGTTCTGTGCAGCACAGTCATGGGGAGAGAGGAGACAGGGGTAGGGACTGTAGGTCTATAAAGTGGAATACGTTGCAGACTTCGGTCAGAGGTACATGTCCGCAGTCCCAAACTATACCCCTGGTGGATGACGTAAAACATCAGGTGAACAGAGCCAAGCACAGACTACGGGGTGTAAAGGGCAATAAAACATATATGTTTCAGGAGGAATCTTGCATATGTCTCCGACAAGCCTCGCCTCTGATGTCACCAGATGTAGGCAGCTATCCTATGAGTTAAGGCTCGAACCCTTCAAATAGGTTTTGAGACATGACTCCGATATCAAATAAGCCATACATCTGCAGACAGCTCATCAGTGCAGAACAGAGAGTACTGGTTCAACTGGGATGAGAGGCCCAAGTCAAGATTCGGGGGGTACTATCTCTTCTTGGGGAGAGAGCACCTTAGTTGGCCTGAGGACACTTATAGGCCATACCTGACTAAGGAGCTTTCTCCCCAAGGAGAGATAGTACCCCCCAAATCCTGACTTAGGCCTCTCATCCCAGTTGAACCAGTACTCTCTGTTCTGCACTGATGAGGGGCAATCACCCCAAAACAGCTGTCTGCAGATTAGGTGCTGGCTTATTTAATATCCAAGTCATGTCTCAAGGACTATTTAAAGGGTTGAACGTTGACTTATAGGATAGGTGCCTTACATCTGGTGACATTATTGGCAGAGCTTGTTAAGAGCTCATTTGCATCCTTTCCTTCCCAGAATTCCAGAGAAGCATGTACGGCCTATAAGTCTCCTCATGCCGGCACTGTCTCCCTAAGGAGAGATAGTAAACCTCAAATGCATATGTCTTAGCCATCACATGGGCAAGAGTTGTCATGTAGTCAGGGTCTAAACCCAAGCAGGTTACAGCTTACTATATACCTCTACCTAAATATAATATCAAGCTTATGAAAGTGCACATAAAATAACATAAAAAAATCTGAAACCAAGTAAAATCTCTGAAGCCATGGAGATAATGTAAAAACTGCTACAAAAAAACTCCTAAACCCACACCATAGGAAAGAGCATGATAAAAATAATCAAGACCAAAAACACTCAAAACAGTTGAAGCAAAGAAAAAGAAGAGTCACTGAACTATTGCAGCTACAGAACGTCTTATCAGACAACACATAAACCATAGGTGCATTCATTAAAACATGCAATGAACACTCACACAGACACCAGGGAAGCCAGAGACATCTCAGAAGTGTCCTTCATGGAATGAGGACACTACAACGTCTGCACTTAAAATAAGCCCAGAACGTCGTCCAGCAATGAACTCTGAGCTGTCCATGGTCCTGGCATAAGATTAGCAGCACAGACCTCGTGTCGGAGAGAAATGACATACGGACAGCATTCAGTGCACCACGTCTCACAAAATGATAACGTCTGGCCTCTTACCGTGCAAAGACTGGTGGGTTTTTCCTCATTCCCACTCACAGTGTTTACTGCATGTATCGGAGAATCAGTGCTACTAGGCCTAATCCCATTTTCCAGGGGGCAGACTGGCATTTGCTGCGTATCGGTTGGCACGGAAACACATTTAATACCCTGAAGCTTAGTCCTAGACAGTATGGTGACTGAGACGTCCAAGCTCGTGGAATCAGCAGAAACCTTTTCTATCGGCTCGTTAACCAATCTGATACAGTTCTGGATCTCCGGGGCGACCGTCCGCTCCACTGCCGAGTCTTCAGGGGGAAGCATCACTGCTTTCAGGTCCACATCCATCGGCTCCATTGGGGGAGCCCCGTTCTGCACCTGTACCTCGAGATGCTCACTGCCCGATGGCACCTCACAAGAGGAGAACATTAACAGGGGAACCACGCGGTTAGTCAATTCCTTGGCAGCAGTGGCGTCACCCTCCTGACTTTGGACAGCACCAGCCAATAACGGACCATGCATGAAACTGCACCTTGCCACAGCTTCTAAAACCCATGCCTCTTCTGAGCCCTCGCTGGTTCTCTGCATGATGCTGTGCCCGTCAGTACTCATGCAGAGCATCATGCAGATGGAATTTCATCTACAAATAATCATAAAGGAAAAGAGAGAAAAAGGCAGATTAAAACAGAAATCATTAGGTAAAAAGGTCTCGAATGAGCAGAGTCCAGATTTTTGTGTGGCAGGTAAGAGTTGCATATTCATGAGCTAGACGATGGCTTGCGTGTCACAGACAGCCGCGCAGAAAAATGTTTAAAAAAACGCAAGGCTCCTCCGCAGGACATATTTCAGTCACAGGCAGTCCTCGAGCTGAATATCCAGCAGCAGAACATACAGATCAGGATCCCATCTCTGTGGCGCTGCGCTGCCTTTTGATTAGCTGGTATCCGGGCCTAGTGATTGTCACGAATGATCCGTGCTGCTGAAAGTTAACTGCATTCTACCTCTGCTAGCTTTTGAAACCATCAATATTAATAGAGGAGTTAAACCTACCAGATTGGTATAGCAAGCACTGGGCGACCAATGAAGAGGGAGGCAGCTGGTTGCCATGGAAACTGAGGGGAATGGAGTGCGTGCTGCCTAATGATGAGAGGTGAGGGTGCTGCTACACAGACGGGTCTTAAATGAACCCGAACAAGCTTTGTCCCCATACAAGAACCACAGTAAACAATGTCTTCAGGAAGAGATCTTCTCAATAAAAGCAGCACGGCCAAACAAAGGAGCCGACACAGCATGTAGCCTCCATGTATTCAGCAGGCGCTGTCACTGCGTAATACAGCCAAGGTAAAACAAGGGAGCCGGCGCTCCAGAGGAAATCATAGCCATGTATTCACACCTGTGACACACGCATCCAGCAATCATCCACAGGCTGCACTGGATTACTGCAGGCAGACATATATAAGGTGGACGAGCCCAAATCTTTTCGAGATGACATATTAGGGCAGGTTGCACTGACAGACAGGCGTATTAGGGCAGGTTGCACTGACAGACAGGCGTATTAGGGCAGGTTGCACTGACAGACAGGCGTATTAGGGCAGGTTGCACTGACAGACAGGCGTATTAGGGCAGGTTGCACTGACAGACAGGCGTATTAGGGCAGGTTGCACTGACAGACAAGAGTATTAGGGCAGGTTGCACTGACAGACAAGAGTATTAGGGCAGGTTGCACTGACAGACAGAGTATTAGGGCAGGTTGCACTGACAGACAAGAGTATTAGGGCAGGTTGCACTGACCGACAGAGTATTAGGGCAGGTTGCACTGACAGACAGGCGTATTAGGGCAGGTTGCACTGACAGACAGGCGTATTAGGGCAGGTTGCACTGACAGACAGGCGTATTAGGGCAGGTTGCACTGACAGACAAGAGTATTAGGGCAGGTTGCACAGACAGACAAGAGTATTAGGGCAGGTTGCACTGACAGACAAGAGTATTAGGGCAGGTTGCACTGACAGACAAGAGTATTAGGGCAGGTTGCACTGACAGACAAGAGTATTAGGGCAGGTTGCACTGACCGACAAGAGTATTAGGGCAGGTTGCACTGACAGACAAGAGTATTAGGCAAAGGAAAGTCACCAATGCTGAGAATCCACTGCACAATCCTGTCAGACAGGCTGATTGGAAGGGGGGGGGGGGGGGGGCCACACTGCCAGGAGCTCCGTAATATGAAGGCACTTTTTTGGCAGCAAATGCTGCATGACAGGACACCCTTGTTATTAAAGGGAGAGTCAGCAGATTCATGCCACCATAGTCACTGGCAACATGAAATGCCAACAGGCTCTCAAATCAAAGAATTATGGATCAGATTTATATCCTAAAGAGGACGTGAGGTTAGCCAGGCAGTCTAGCCCTGCACCAGATTCATCATTCCAGGGGCTCAGGCTGGATAATGAATCTGAAGAAGGGACAGTCACTTTTCTCGGACTCTATACCAACTACTGGTTGGCTCACTGAGATTTGCGCATAAATTCTGGCACTAAATGGCACATCTGAGGCCCTGCTCCCTTTCCTGTCAAGGGAGAAGTGCCCGCAAGGTGCAGAGCTCACCTCCAGCTTCTCCTCCCCAAATCAGACTGATTGACAGCTTTCTCCATATTTGCATATAAGGAGAAACCTGTCAATGAAGCCGGGAGGTGAGAAGCCAGCGTTTAGCCGTCCTGCGGAAACTCCGCGCTCTGCCCAGCTCCTTTTAAAACTATAGAAGCTTTTGTTTCCCACAGCAGCCAATCACAGAGCATATTTCATTTTCAAGAGCAGAATACCAAATGAAAGCTGCATTGTGATTGGTTAATCTCTGCAACAGTTTATCTTTTAGACAGTTTTAGGAATGTGTCCCTATGTTTTCTCCGACACTGCTCTCCATGGGAGAACACAATGAGTGGTGTGGCCCGACTCCCTTTCAGGGTTGTGGGATATTCCAGGCAGGATTGAGAAGGATGTCCCATACGTAGAGGTTAGTCATAGCAGACTATGCCTGTAATTACCAGATGCATACCAGTGTATGTTCTTTACTGTATAGCGTTGTATGGAATACACTACTCCCCCCTTTGGGTAAACAGAGTCCTATGGATCCCCCGTAGACGTCGGGCATAGGCTCATAACCTGCTATGTGTTCACATGAAGCCATACATTACACAGTTCTATTCGACAGCATCTTGTAATAAATGATCCTGTTATCCTGCAGGGGGCGCTCTATGTACACAGCAAAATCATATCTGGAATAATCAGGAGGTCATCTAAATGTACGGACATGGAGACTAAGAAATTGATCATTTCTAGATAATGTGGACATCTCCAGGCACTACACCTGCAGAAACCAGATCAAAGTGAACGGAGATGATGGGTTTTTAGCAGCTGGAGAATTTTAATATCGCATTCGCTTACGTTTTACTTACAGCATTGATATATTACTACATCAGCAAGGTCACTGCTATCATTATAAGGCCTCATGCACACGAACGTATTTTCTTTCAGTGTTCAGGGTTTGTTTTTGTGGACCGTATTTTGAGCCATTCATTTCAATGGGTTTGCAACAAAAAACGGAAGTTACTCCGTGTGCATTGCGTTTCCGTATTTCCATTACGCAAAAGAATAGAACATGTCCCATCATTGTCCGCATTACGGACAAGGATAGTACTGTTCTATTAGGGGCCAGCTGTTGGGTGCACATGGGAGTCAACCATATTTTTTGCGGATCCGTTTTTTGGGGACTGCAAAATACATACGGTCCTGTGCATGAGGCCTAAAAGTGTATACCGCACTATCCTGACATACCAGCTCCTGTGAAATGTGTCATTACTTGAGGCCTACAGAACTTGGGGTTGTCACTGGTACACACAGGACAGCTTCCCTCCTGTGGTCATCTCACTAAAGCTAGCCAGATAATGGTCCACCAAAACCAGTGTTCCTGACTGTATTGTCTTTTAAGGCCTCATGCACACGACCGTATGTATTTTGCGGTCCGCCAAAAATACAGATGACGTTCGTGTGCATTCCATATTTTGCAGAACGGAATAGCTGGCCCCTAATAGAACAGTACTATCCTTGTCCATAATGCGGACAATAATAGGACATGTTCTATTTTTTGGCGAAACGGAAATACAGACATACGGAATACACACGGAGCAACTTCCGTTTTTTGCGGACCCATTGACATAAATGGTTCTGTATCCAATTTCCTTGGAATCTAGGAGCCAGCTAAAAAAGTTAGGAGCCGTTTTTTTTTCGTTTTTTTTACCTTATAAAGCCTTATTTTCAGCGACAAAAAGAACACCTCTTAAATGAACATATAAAGAAGTCTAGAACCAAACAACATGAGGATTAACAACATATACAGTCGCAGTGTACAAAACCACACACACACATATACAGCCACAGTGTACAGAACCGCGCACACATATACAGCGGCAGGGTACAGAACCGCACACACATATACAGCGGCAGGGTACAGAACCGCACACACATATACAGCGGCAGGGTACAGAACCGCACACACATATACAGCGGCAGGGTACAGAACCGCACACACATATACAGCGGCAGGGTACAGAACCGCACACACATATACAGCGGCAGGGTACAGAACCGCACACACATATACAGCGGCAGGGTACAGAACCGCACACACATATACAGCGGCAGGGTACAGAACCGCACACACATATACAGCGGCAGGGTACAGAACCGCACACACATATACAGCGGCAGGGTACAGAACCGCACACACATATACAGCGGCAGGGTACAGAACCGCACACACATATACAGCGGCAGGGTACAGAACCGCACACACATATACAGCGGCAGGGTACAGAACCGCACACACATATACAGCGGCAGGGTACAGAACCGCACACACATATACAGCGGCAGGGTACAGAACCGCACACACATATACAGCGGCAGGGTAAAGAACCGCACACACATATACAGCGGCAGGGTAAAGAACCGCACACACATATACAGTGGCAGTGTACAGAACCGCACACACATATACAGTGGCAGGGTACAGAACCGCACACACATATACAGTGGCAGGGTACAGAACCGAGTCTACCTGTGTGGAGACTAAACCACCAACATATCCTTGTGCAGGTCAGGCCTCATGCACACGACCGTTGTGTGCATCCGTGGCCGTTGTGCCGTTTTCCGTTTTTTTTCACGGACCCATTGACTTTCAATGGGTCCGTGGAAAAATCGGAAAATGCACCGTTTGGCAGCCGCATCCGTGAGCCGTGTTTCCTGGCCGTGAAAAAAATATGACCTGTCCTATTTTTTTCACGGCCAACGGTTCACGGGCCCATTCAAGTCAATGGGTCCGTGAAAGAACACGGATGCACACAAGATTGGCATCCGTGTCCGTGATCCGTGGCCGTAGGTTTTAGTTTCATACAGACGGATCCGAAGATCCGTCTGCATAAAAGCTTTTTCTGATCTAAGTTTTCACTTCGTGAAAACTCATTTCCGACAGTATATTCTAACACAGAAGCGTTCCCATGGTGATGGGGACGCTTCTAGTTAGAATACACTGCAAACTTTGTACAAGACTGCCCCCTGCTGCCTGGCAGCACCCGATCTCTTACAGGGGGATATGATAGTACAATTAACCCCATCATATCCCCCTGTAAGAGATCAGGGCTGCCAGGCAGCAGGGGGCAGACCCCCCCCCCCCCCCTCCCCAGTTTGAATATCATTGTGCGGCCCCCCCCCTCCCCTGTTGTTAACTCGTTGGTGGCCAGTGTGCGCACCCCCCTCCCTCCCTCCCTCTATTGTTTTAATACATTGGGGCCAGTGTGCGCGCCCCCCCCCCAACCCCCCCTCCCTCCCTCTATTGTTTTAATACATTGGGGCCAGTGTGCGCGCGCCCCCCCAACCCCCCCTCCCTCCCTCTATTGTTTTAATACATTGGGGCCAGTGTGCGCACCCCCCCAACCCCCAACCCCCCCTCCCTCCCTCTATTGTAATCATCATCGGTGGCAGCGGAGTAGAAGATTTTCATACTTACCTGCTTCTTGCTGCTGCGATGTCTGCGTCCGGCCGGGAGCTCCTCCTACTGGTAAGTGACAGGTCTGTGCGGCGCATTGCTGTCACTTACCAGTAGGAGGAGCTCCCGGCCGGACGCAGACATCGCAGCAGCAAGAAGCAGGTAAGTATGAAAATCTTCTACTCCGCTGCCACCGATGATGATTACAATAGAGGGAGGGAGGGAGGGGGGGGGGGGGGTTGGGGGGGTGCGCACACTGGCCCCAATGTATTAAAACAATAGAGAGAGGGAGGGAGGGGGGGTTGGGGGGGCGCGCGCACACTGGCCCCAATGTATTAAAACAATAGAGGGAGGGAGGGGGGGGGGGTTGTGGGGGCGCGCGCACACTGGCCCCAATGTATTAAAATAATAGAGGGGGGGTTGGGGGGCGCGCGCACACTGGCCCCAATGTATTAAAACAATAGAGGGAGGGAGGGGGGTGCGCACACTGGCCACCAACGAGTTAACAACAGGGGAGGGGGGGCCCACTGGCCACCAATGAGTTAAAAACAGGGGGGGGGGTCTGCCCCCTGCTGCCTGGCAGCACCTGCCAGGCAGCAGGGGGCAGTCATGTACACAGTTTTTTTGTATATTCTAACCTGAAGCGTCTCCATCACCATGGGAACGCCTCTGTGTTAGAATATACTGTCGGAAATGAGTTTCACGATGTAGCTCATATCCGACAGTATATTCTAACATAGAGGCGTTCCCATGGTGATGGGGACGCTACAAGTTAAAATATACCATCGGATTGGAGAAAACTCCAATCCGATGGTATAACAGAACTCCAGACTTTACATTGAAAGTCAATGGGGACGGATCCGTTTGAAATGGCACCATATTGTGTCAACATCAAACGGATCCGTCCCCTATTGACTTGCATTGTAATTCAGGACGGATCCGTTTGGCTCCGCACGGCCAGGCGGACACCAAAATGACTTTTTTTTCATGTCCGTGGATCCTCCAAAAATCAAGGAAGACCCACGGACGAAAAAACGGTCACGGATCACGGACCCACGGACCCAGTTTTTGCGGGCCGTGAAAAAAAACTGTCGTGTGCATGAGGCCTAAGTTGTATCAGTCCAAAGAAGCACCCGTCAAAGCCAACCATCCATTTTAGCATTATGTCATTTATGCAGCATGCTGAATCTCCTAAAGAGACCAGTCCGGTGTGGAGACTTACGGGAAGCACTTCGCGGTGTGGAGACTTACGGGAAGCACTTCGCGGTGTGGAGACTTACGGGAAGCACTTCGCGGTGTGGAGACTTACGGGAAGCACTTCGCGGTGTGGAGACTTACGGGAAGCACTTCGCGGTGTGGAGACTTACGGGAAGCACTTCGCGGTGTGGAGACTTACGGGAAGCACTTCGCGGTGTGGAGACTTACGGGAAGCACTTCGCGGTGTGGAGACTTACGGGAAGCACTTCGCGGTGTGGAGACTTACGGGAAGCACTTCGCGGTGTGGAGACTTACGGGAAGCACTTCGCGGTGTGGAGACTTACGGGAAGCACTTCGCGGTGTGGAGACTTACGGGAAGCACTTCGCGGTGTGGAGACTTACGGGAAGCACTTCGCGGTGTGGAGACTTACTGGCGATGCTCCATGGGAAACAAATATGCAAAGAGATATCTCCCAAGAAAGAGAACCATCTCGCCAGCGTCACCTATTGGAAGGGGCTCCCGATGAGTCAAGATCTGACTTTCCAACAAGCCTTGGCAATTGACAAGGGAATATAGCCAAGCCAGATATCCATCCATAGACAGCTGTTTCAGGGTGCTTGCCCCTCGTCAGTACAGAGTTTCTCAGTGCGATGCCATGAAAGCGACTTAGGCAGGGTGCTGGCTCCCCTTATAGAGACCAGTCCTATGTAGAGACATACTGGAATTACTCCAGGGTATGGACACTTGATGGCAATTCTCCATTTAAAAAGGAATATGCAAAGAGGCATCTCCCAAGAAAGACAACCATCCCACCAGCACCACATTTCTGGCTTGGCTTTATTCTCTTGTCAAATCCCAAGGCTTGTTGGAAAGTCAGATCTGGACTCAATAAGGGGCCACTACTACTAGGCGCTGGCGAAATGGATCTCTTTCTCGGGAGGAATCCACTTTATATGGAACAGGAGACCTTCTATATAATTTGTTACACTGTTCACACACTGCAGCTGCTTTAAAAAATAAATAAAGTTGCAAACACATCATAAAAGCAGCAATAGAACAGCTACATGTAAACACAACCTTACGTTCATCAGTCTAGACGTTTGCTGTGGATTTGCAGCATTACATGCTCCAGATACGCACACAGAGAATGACAGGGATCCTGACGAACCCTGTCAATTAACCTCTCAGGTGCCGCACCCCCCCCCCCCCCCATCTCTGTATTATATTAATTCGTGGCCAGCGGCACTTTCACAGTCCCCCTCCACTTATTCTTGTCATCGATGGCAGTGGTGACCACGTCACAGTGGGGGGCTGCCTCCTTCTCCACTGTGCTGCTGATGAGGACACGGTGCACACCAAGGGAGGCGCGAGCCATGTTCTCTAAAAGATACTACGCTGCGCAGCCTAGTATCAGAAAACAGAAAATCCTGGTATCGGATCGATCCAGGTGCAAAGTTCGATACCCAGTGCAACCATAATCCTGAGGATGGGTCATCAGCATTAAACTCTCAGAAAACACCTTTAAGCCTCATATTAAATGGGGCTAATCCTAGCATGGAAACTGCAAAGACTATGGCGTATGTACTATGACGTGGATTCCCACTGACAACAGTGAGCTGGATTTTGGGCGTACCTCACATGGATATCGGCCCTTAGTACGCAATCATTTCCACGACTATCAAGTAAAAACAATCTTACCAGTGAAAGCTGCAAACTATCTACATTCTGTGCACCACGGCTTTTGGTGGCATCAAGTGCTTCTATCGAGTTTGTACAGTTAGTTCCACCGGTCATCAGAGAAATATCCTGACAAGTGGTCTCAGATAACGGCTGCACTTCGTTCTCGAAGGACTGCCATGCAAAAAAGTCATTTTTCGCTTCCAAACAGTTGACAATATCTGACATGCAATGCTCATGGCAATCTATAAGACCGTATAGTTTGACTCTTTCCTCTGGACTTAATTCCCATAACTTTTCATTGAAGGCAAGTACGGACTCGTGTGCCGGGGACGTGCACTCAAGAGACCTTGCCCTTGACAGTGCACTCTCATGAGATTGTGGCCTAGGTCTAACACTGTCTAGGCGCTGTGGTCCTGGCGATACTTCTTCCAGTGACCATGGCCTGGTGGTACGGCTACCAAGAGAATAGCGTCCAAATTTTATTTCCCCACAATCCAAAGGCTTTGATTTTCCCTTAAAAATAGCCAATAAACTACTGTTATTGCTGTCCAGAATGTATTTAATAAAGAGGTGTCTGGCCAAGTTCAATTCCACTTTTAGGTGCCGAATGCGTGCGGCCTGTTCGCTGTCATATTCCCAACGAATCTTGGACAGAACATCCTGAAGTTTGCACTGGCATTCCCTGGCAGATGAGAAGTCAGGCTCGGATATTCTAGTATTGCTAGACTTTGCTGTGTAACCCTTATTCAACAACTCATCGATCAGTTGCTTCTGTAGCTCCCTGGCCTGTCGGACGGCTGCATCCCTCTCCTTCTGCAGTAATGTCTGAAGCTCTCTTAGTTCCTCATCTTTCCACCTCATCAGCTGCTTTATTTCTAACCCTCTTTCCCGTAGTGCCGAGTCTTCTAGCTGCTGCAGCTCACGCGTTTTCTGCTGCTCCAATCTAGATTTCAAATCATCCACCAGCTTCCTTTTTTCGCTTTCAAATGTCTCTTTACACCGTTTCAACTCAGACGTGCACTTTTTCCTGGCTTCTTGCGTCCTTAACTTTTCACTTTCTAATTCTTTCTTCAACAGTTCAAGTTCTCGCCTATATTCCTCAATCAGGGCGTTTTCGGACTTTTTAGGGGAGAAGCGGACGTTATTATTGCTTTCCCTTAGCATGGCTCATCGGCACGGATGAAAGAACGTACAGCATGAAAACGGATAAATTCTCAGCAGCACATACTGGTTGGAACAGAGAAGAAAATGAATGTTATTAACATAGTTGAAGCGATAAAATCATTTAAATGCCACAGTTGTGCCATATTTAAAGGGGTTGTCCGGGTTCAGAGCTGAACCCGGACATACCCGTATTTTCACCCAGGCAGCCCCCCCTGAGGCTAGCATCGGAGCATCTCCTGCTCAGATGCGATCCCTTGCCCTGCGCTAGATCGTGCAGGGCACGGGCTCTTTTGTTTACAATAACACACTGCCGGGCGGAAGCTTCCGCCCGGCAGTGTTCGGTGACGTCACCGGCTCTGATGGGCAGGCTTTAGCGCTGCCCTAGCCGTTTTACTGGCTAGGGCAGCGCTAAATCTCGCCCATCAGTGCCGGTGACATCACCAGGCTACCTGGCAGCCCCATGGAGAGCCCGGTACGTCACTGGATCTCCAATAAATGCCTTTGCCGTGCGCGATTTAGCGCAGGGCAAAGGAGAGCATCGGAGCATGAACTGCTCCGATGCTCAAGTCAGGGGGCGCTGCCGGGGTGAAAATGGATGTATGTCCGGGTTCAGCTGGAACAATACCAGCTATCTGTGATTAGTTATTACTGTTGCAATGCATGGGTACCAGCAAAGAACTTCCAATACTTTTTATGACGTTATAGGGCTAAAAACGAAAATAGTGTGGGAAGTAACTTTTTATAACTGTTGTAAACCATTAGAGGCCCCACAGGAGCCACACGAGCATGAAATCGCTCCTAAGGCGTTCCTTATCAGTGGTCTACAGATTTAATCACCGCAGATTAAGGCTTCATTCACACGTCCGTATAATGGGTCCGCATCTGTTCCGCAAATTGCAGAACGGGTGCAGACCCATTCATTCTCTATGGGGACGGAATGGATGCGGAGAGCACAATGTGTGCTATCCGCATTTCCAGAGCGCGGCCTTCGAGCTTCTGGTTCGCGGCTCCAGAAAAGAAATATACAACATGTCCTATTCTTGTCCGCAATTGCAGACAGGTATAGGCAGTTCTATGGGGTGCCGGCCGGGTTTATTGCGGACCCTAAGTTGTCCCTATTCAGATCCAAACATAGGGGGTCATTTATTAATACCAGCATTTTAGACGCCTCTCCTAATAACCCCTATAGCTGGCGGTGGACACACTGGAGTTATGAAGAGGCGCCGGCCTGTACATAACTTCGGTAGATCCACCACCACTTCTTAATGTAAGCTGTAGTACATTTAGACCACTTTCTACACCATGCCCACTTTTTTAGACCTGGCATGAGCGGGTAAAAGTCGCCGATTTTGGCACAAAGGACCTTTGCGCTGCAATCTGCACCAAAAATACTCCAATTATAGAGCGTATTTCTGGCCAGTAAATGACCCCCAGAATGCATATTTATAACCATAACTGCCCTGTGTAAATTAAAGAGGTTGTCAGAGATAATTGAAAATGTCAGGTAAGCCCTCCAATAGCCTAAAATAAAATCATGTTGGGGCTCTTTCAAACGAGCGGTGTGTTGAGTGTGATTCACCGTTATGGACACTGCTCGTCTCTGAGCAGCGCACAGCTTTATAATTCTTTGTGTCTCTGTGATCCACAGAACTGACAAGGTCACGTGACCGGGGCCTTAGCCAACCAGTAGTTGGTATAGAGTCAGAGAAAAGTGTCTATCCCTGCTCCGGATTCATCATCCAGCCTGGCTAACGCTAGTTTCAGACTAGCGCCCACGATCACGCAGGCTGTACTGGCAGGGAAAAGACTGACAGATCTCTCTGCATCCCGGCCGTGCCTGAACGTCTCCATCCAGCCCCAATAAGTATAATCGGAACTGGTGAAGATCCGACCGCAATCTGGCAAATATGCTGAGAATTGGCCGGAAGAAAACCGCTAAAACTAGTCCGACATTACACCATCTTTCGGATTAGTAAACCTGGGCCGGATTTTTTCTATATGTAAATTAGGGCTTCAATGCACAGAGGGCGGGCGCTATGCCCTAGGTGAATCTCCGCTCCTCCCTACACACCCACCTAAGGGCTCATTCACACGACCGTTGCCTGTTCTAAGGTCCGCAAACTGCAGATCCACAAGACACGGACATCGGCCGTGTGCATTCCGTGGAACGGATCGTCAGGTGCCTAATAGCACAGTCCTATCCTTGTTCATAACAATAGAGAATAATATGACGTGTTCTATTTTATTGTGGAACAGCCATACGAAAACGGAATGCACACAGTAAATTCCGTTTTTTATGCGGACCCATTGAAGTGAACGAATCCATATACGAGCTGTAAAAAATAAAAATTAAATAAATAAAGCACTGAAACGGAACAAAAAATACATTTGTGTGCATGAGCCAAAAGGGGGAGGTTTGGTGTAAAGGAAAACTGGCTTAGGTTCCCCTGGCAACCAATCAGATTGATCCTTTTGCTTTTCCAAAGGCGCTCTGAAAAATAAAAGGTGGAATCTGATAGGTTGCTATAGGCAACTACAGGGGTTGTCTCACTTCAGCAAATGGCAAATACAATACGTCTGCATCTGTTCAGAACGGATCCGTTTGTATTATCTTTACCATAGCCAAGACGGATCGGTCATGAACACCACTGAAAGTCAACGGAGAACGGATTCGTTTTCTTTGTGCCAGATTGTGTCAGTGAAAACAGATCCGTCCCCGTTGACTTACATTGTGTGCCAGGATGGAGCCGTTTGGCTCAGTTTCATCAGGCGCAAGCAGCGTTTTTTGGTGTCCGCCTCCAGAACCGAATGGAGACCAAACGGAGGCAAACTGATGCATTCCGAGCGGATCCTTATCCATTCAGAATGCATTAGGGCAAAACTGATCCGTTTTGGACCGCTTGCGAGAGCCCTGAACGGATCTCACAAACGGAAAGCCAAAACGCCAGTGTGAAAGTAGCCCTATACACTGCTCGTTTCCACGGTTACGACCACCCTGCAACCCATCAGTCGTGGCCGTGCTTGCAAACTATACAAAAAAGTTTTGGCCTCTCTGGTGGCCGGGACCATAGGAGCACATATAGGCCTGCACGTTTTCCTATACTGTGCAAGCACGGCCACGTCTGATGGATTGCAGGGTGGTCGTAACCATGGAAACGAGCAGTGTATAAAATAATGTGACGAAAAAATGAATCCTTGCATTAACTTTCTCTTTAAGGTTTCCTTTGCGCCAGTTTTTGATAAATCTCCCCCAATCGGTTCAGCTAATTTCCGTATAGAAAAGAATCTCATTTAGTGTTGAGCGAACTTGTGTTTTAAGTTCTGCGTCCAAAGTTTGGGTTCGGGTTATCGAAGAATCATGGATTCCGCTACTACGGACCATAACGGAATTTAGAATCCATAACGCGATTCGATAACCCGAACTTTAAACGCCGAACTTATAACACAAGACCGCTCAACACTAATCTCATCCACACGCCACAGAGAGCGTCATTGCCAACAAGATCCGCAGATCACCTGCCGCACAGGTCTCAAAAATGTCTGCAGCGAGTGAATACGTCCCAACAGAATGGCCAAAGTGGGTTATAACGGACAGCGCGCAGACTGCCAGAAAACAGCGCCCAGGCTGCTTATAGAAAATGCCAGAAGTCCCAAAAATGACAGGGAGAACTTCCAGGACTAGGAGTTATCTGTCCCTCTATAATACACCACACAGAACCCATGTGGAGGCAATGAGTGTGAGGTAAAAGCATTCATTTACTGGCTCAGTGGACAGACATGACAGCACTAGACGGGGCGATAACTACACCCGCCATTACTGCTGCTCATGTCCCGTCACTCACCTAGCCCTCCCCAAACGAGCGCCCCACCGGCTTCGGAAACCACCTATCCTGAGTGGCCGCTTTACATATCTGCGCGCTCCCGCCAACCCCACTCGTGAGCGCGCCTCCTCCATGTGCTGGGGCCGCAGTGCGCGCCTGTTTGTGGCGTTGTAATAATCTGAGGAGAACATACGTGTGTTACTAATTGGCAGTGAGTGGACGTAGTTGGTTTTCCTTTTGAATAACATATGTTTTCCCATAGAAAATTCTAGAGTTCCTGCTGTTTCGGCTCAGAGGGGGAGATTTATCAAAACTGTTTAGTTGCCCATAGCAACCAATCAGATTCTGCCTTTCATTTTTCACAGCTCCTTTGGAAAATGAAAGGTGGAATCTGATTGGTTGCTATGGGCAACTAGACGAGTGGTTTATTATTATTTTATTTATTTACGCTACTTTTACACTTGCGTTGTTTTCCGTTATTGAGAAACGGCAGAGGATCTCAATACCCGAAAAAAAACGTTTCCAGTTAGTCCTCAAGCATTCTGAATGGAAAAAGATCCGTTCTGGATGCATCATGGATGTCTTCCGCTCCGGCAGCATTCCGTTTGTGTCCGGTCATAAAAACGGATCTGACACTGAAAACAGTGTCGATGGTGACGTATACATTTTATGAGGAGCCTTAAAAAATGGATCCTTCACCCATTGACTTTCAATGTATTTAGTGACAGATCCGTTTTTTTTCTGTTTTGATTTCACACAATCGCATCTTAATGGAACGGATGCATCCTGATGTGCAAAATATAACCGGATCTGTTTAATTCCGGTATTGAGATCCTCTGCCTGGAATTAACAACGCAAGTGTGAAAGTAGCCTACGGGTACTTTTACACTAGCGTTTTTGCTGGATCCGGCAGGGTTCAGCAAAAACGCCTCCGTTACAGATAATACAACCGCCTGCATCCGTTTGAACGGATCCGGTTGTATTATCTTTAACATTGCCAAAACGGATCAGTTTTGAACTTTATTGAAAGTCGATGGAGGACAGATCCGTTTTCTATTGTGCCAGAGAAAACTGATCTGTCCCCATTGACTTGCATTGGGGGTCATGACGGATCCGTTTTGCTCCACATCTGAGGACGGGAAGAAAACCGCAGCATGCCGTTCAGTTCAGTTTTGTCCCCATTGACAATGAATGGGGACAAAACTGAAGTGTTTTTTTCCGGTATTGAGCCCCTATGACGGATCTCAATACCAGAAAGCGCTAACACTAGTGTGAAACTAGCTTTAGTTCCAGCGCTGCAGCTCCAGTCCTCGCTGTGTCTGGTCCCAGACGGACTGGAAGAGATGAAGTTCCTTATGGACTCATGTAACTGCTGCAGACAGTCATAGGCCTCAGTAGTGACTCCCTGTCACATGAAGAGATACGGAAAGTCAATGTCACACAGCCCCCTCAATAATGACTAGTGGGGTTCTCCAGATTGGTTTAGCAGGATACAAGGGGCTGTGTAAGAAGAACTTACCTTTTTAATGTTCCCGTCTGTAGTCCTGTGCTACCGCCTCAGTGCCTGTAGTGATGATGTCCCATTCGTCATTCACGTGACCACTGCAGCCAATCACTCACCTCAGCAGTTATGTGCCTGAACAGCATGTCACCAGTGATTGGCTGCATCCAGGGGCGGATTGGCCATAGACCTTACAGGGAAATTTCCCAGGGGACCACCTAAGCCCTCCTCACGGTCGGCTAGTGAGGAAGTCAGAGGTTTTTGGGGATGTAGTTTGTAATGGACTGTGGTATTTGGCTCTGTTGGGGTGGTATAATGTGCCACAATATGGTATTGCTGGCCCTGCCTCCCATCAACTTGGACCCAACTACAAACCGGGGGCCACTTTTAGTTCCCAGTCCGCCTGCATCAGTGATAGGAAAGATAAATGGCGCATGAACACTGCAGGCCCAGCAGGGAGTGGCGCTAAGGTTTTCTTTTATTATTTTTCACAGCTTGGAGAACCACTTTAAAATATTAAACACCTAAGGCTACTTTCATACTTGCAGCAGAATGATCCTGCAAGCAGTTCCGTCGCCGGAACTTCGGCAAAACTGATGGCATTTGTACTACTGCAAGCAGCGTTTTGGTGTCCGCCTCTAGAGCGGAATGGAGGCGGAACGGAGCCAAACTGATGCTTTCTGAACAGATCCTTATCCATTCACAATGCATTGGGGCTAAACTGATCCGTTTAGGCTGAGTTCACACGGGAGTGATTTCCGCGCGGGTGCTAACGCATTGCACCCGCACTAAATCCTGACCCATTCATTTCAATGGGGCTGTGCAAATGAGCGTTTTTTTTCACGCATCACTTCTGCAATGCTTGAAAATCGCAGCATGTTCTATATTCTGCGTTTTTTACGCAGCCCTGGCCCCATAGAAGTGAATGGGGCTGCGTGAATAACGTATTGCATCCGCAAGCAAGTGCTGGTGCGATGCGTTTTTCACTGATGGTTGCTAAGAGATGTTTGTAAACTTTCAGTTTTTTATCACGCGCATGAAAAATGCATCAAAACGCACTGCACCTGTGCGGAAAAAACTGAACAACTAAACGCAATCGCAGACAAAACTGACTGAACTTGCTTGCAAAATAGTGCGAGTTTCACTGAATGCACCCTGAATGCATCCGGACCTAATCCGTCACGCCCGTGTGAACCCAGCCTTAGGCCTCGTTCACACTTCAGTGTTTGGTCAGTGATTTCCATCAGTGATTTGTGAGCCAAAACCAGAAGTGGAGCCTCCACAGACATGAGGTAGAAGGGAAAGATCTGCTCCTGTTCTGTGTTTAGAGTTGCACCTGGTTTTGGCTCACAAATCACTGATGGAAATCACTGACTAAACACTGAAGTGTGAACGAGGCCTTAGAGCCGCTTGTGAGAGCCTTGAAACGGATCTCACAGGCGGACCCAGAAACGGCAGTGTGAAAGTAGACTAAGGTCACTTTTACACGAGCGTGATTTCCGCGCGGGTGCCATGCGTGACATGAACGCATAGCACCCGCACTGATTCCTGACCCATTCATTTCAATGGGTCTGTGTACATGAGCGTTGTTTTTCACGCATCACTTCTGCGTTGCGTGAAAATCGCAGCATGTTCTATATTCTACGTTTTTCCTGCAGCCCTGGCCCCATAGAAGTGAATGGGGCTGCGTGAAAAACGCATTGCATCCACAAGCAAGTGCGGGTGCGATGCGTTTTTCACTGATGGTTGCTAAGAGATGTTGTTTGTAAACCTTCAGTTTTTTATCACACTCGTGAAAAACGCATCCAAACGCATTGCACCCGCGCGGAAAAAACTGAACAACTAAACGCAATCGCAGACAAAACTGACTGAACTTGCTTGCAAAATAGTGCGCACCCTGAACGCATCCGGCCCCAATCTGCAACGCCCGTGTGAAACCAGCCTAAGTGGTTTTTTTTTTAAACTTCTTAACCCCTTAAGGACTCAGCCCTATTTCACCTTAAGGAGTTGGCCATTTTTTGCAAATCTGACGTGTCCCTTTAAGTGCTGATAACTTTAAAACACTTTGACTTATCCAGGCCATTCTGAGATTGTTTTTTCGTCACATATTGTACTTCATGACACTGGTAAAATGAAGTAAAAAAAATAGTTTTTTGCATAAAAAAATACCTAATTTATCAAAAAGTTTCAGTTTCTCTACTTCTGTAATACATAGTAATACCCCCAAAAATTGTGATGACTTTACATTCCCCATATGTCTACTTTATGTTTGAATTATTTTGGGAATGATATTTTATTTTTTGGGGATGTAACAAGGCTTAGAAGTTTAGAAGCAAATCTTGAAATTTTTCTGAAATTTACAAAAACCAAATTTTTAGGGACCACTACAGCTCTGAAGTCACTTTGCGAGGCTTACATGATAGAAACTGCCCAAAAATGACCCCATTCTATAAACTACACCCCTCAAGGTATTCAAAACTGATTTTACAAACTTCGTTAACCCTTTAGGTGTTGCACAAGAGTTATTGGCAATTGGGGATGAAATTTGAGAAATAATTTTTTTTGCCTAATTTGACATTTTAACCCATTTTTTCCACTAGCAAAGCAAGGGTTAACAGCCAAACAAGACTGTATCATTATTACCCTGACTCTGCCGTTTACAGAAACAGGGCTGTGGAGTCGGTAGATAAATGCTCCGACTCCGACTCCTCAGTTTTTTGTACTTCCGACTCCGACTCCGACTCCCCGACTCCGACTCCTCTGTATTTAATATGTGAATGTATTTTATACATTCCTTGAAGGAAAGAAAGAAGTTCTTCTAAGCTCTTCTAGCACAGAGAGGTAGTTGGGCAGAAGCTGCTGCCTTCTCCTTTGTGTGCTGATCTTCTGCTGAAGATAGGGCAGTGGGGGGATTCAGGAAGGGACATTTATTTTAAAACATGATTTCCCTAGAAGAATCCCATAGTCATGTTTAAAGTTTAAGATAACATTCTGAGTTCACACGTTTTATAGCCTTAGGCTACTTTCACACTAGCGTTCGGAGCGGGTCCGTCTGATGTTTCATCAGACGGATCCGCTCCTATAATGCAGACGTTTGCATCCGTTCAGAACGGATCCGACTGCATTATAACTTAGAAAAATGTTTAAGTGTGAAAGTAGCCTAAGCGGATCCGTTCAGACTTTACATTGAAAGTCAATGGGGGACGGATCCGCTTGAAGATTGAGCCATATGGTGTCATCTTCAAGCGGATCCGTCCCCATTGACTTCCATTATAAGTCTGGACGGATCCGCTCGCCTCCACACGGCCAGGCGGACACCCGAACGCTGCAAGCAGCGTTCAGGTGTCCGCTCACTGAGCGGAGCGGAGGCTGAGCGCTGGCAGACGGATGCATTCTCAGTGGATCCGCCTCCACTGAGAATGCATTAGGGCCAGACGGCTGCGTTCAGGGCCGCTCGTGAGCCCCTTCAAACGGAGCTCACGAGCGGACACCTGAACGCAGGTGTGAAAGTAGCCTTAGCTGAATGACAGCAGTTTTTCCAATGGTTTACAGCTTCAGTCTTGAACTATTGACCCTCCATTCCCTTCACTTATACAAGTGTCTCTAGTCCTGCAAAACACATATTTACTTAATCCCTTATCAGTGAGAGGCGAGGCTAACCATGGGCATTGTGTTCCCTGTAACATCAGAACACAACACAATGGAAAGTATATGTATTGCCGCTCCTAATTGTGCATTGCGTGCCATATAGTGAAGCATGCTTCTTCACATCACTGAACGTGTTCGTTTTGCGGTTACGTGAGGCGCTGCATGCATTGGCCTTTATTCTTACAGTAGAGAAGTCATTAATTATAACTGTTTATGAATTCGGACATTTAAACTTGCTTTTTTTTTTTTTTTATTCCAATTTAAATTTAGTAGGAGTCGGAGTCGGTTCATTTTTTGCCGACTCCGACTCCAGGTACCCAAAATTGACTCCGACTCCGACTCCTCGACTCCGACTCCGACTCCACAGCCCTGTACAGAAACACCCCATATGTGGCCGTAAACTACTGTACGGGCACACAGTAGGGCGTAGAGGGAAAGGTGCACCGTATGGTTTTTGGAAGCCAGATTTTGCTGGACTGGTTTTTTGACACCATGTCCCATTTGAAGCCCCCCTGATGCACCCCTAGAGTAGAAACTCCATAAAAGTGACCCCATCTAAGAAACTACACCCCTCAAGGTATTCAAAACTGATTTTACAAACTTTGTTAACGCTTTAGGTGTTGCACAAGATTTAATGGAAAATAGAGATACAATTTCAAAATTTCACTTTTTGGGCAGATTTTCCATTTTAATATTTTTTTTCCAGTTACAAAACAAGGGTTAACAGCCAAACAAAACTCATTATTTATGGGCCTGATTCTGTAGTTTACAGAAACACCCCATATGTGGTCGTAAACTGCTGTACGGGCACATGGCAGGGCGCAGAAGGAAAGGACGGTTTTTGGAAGGCAGATTTTGCTGGACAGTTTTTTTGACACCATGTCCCATTTGAAGCCCCCCTGATGCACCTCTAGAGTAGAAACTCCAACAAAGTGACCCCATTTTAGAAACCATGGGATAGGGTATATATGATTTTTGGTTGCTCTATATTACACTTTTTGTGCGGCAAGGTAACAAGAAATAGCTTTTTTGGCACGTTTTTTTTTTGTTATTTACAACATTCATCTGACAGGTTAGATCATGTGGTAATTTTATAGAGCAGGTTGTCACAGACGCGGCGATACCTAATATGTATACATTTTTTTTTATTTATGTAAGTTTTACACAATGATTTCATTTTTAAAACAAAAAAATATTTTAGTGTCTCCATAGTCTAAGAGCCATTGTTTTTTCAGTTTTTGGGCGATTATTTTAAGTAGGGTCTCATTTTTTGCGGGATGAGATGACTGTTTGATTGGCACTATTTTGGGGTGCATATGACTTTTTGATCGCTTGCTATTACACTTTTTGTGACGTAAGATGACAAAAAATGGCTTTTTTTACACCGTTTTTATTTTTTTACGGTGGTCACCTGAGGGGTTAGGTAATGTGATATTTTTATAGAGCCGGTCGATACGGACGCACCGATACCTAATATGTATACTTTTTATTTAAGTTTTACACAATGATTTCATTTTTGAAACAAAAAAAAATCATGTTTTAGTGTTTCCATAGTCTAAGAGCCATAGTTTTTTTTTCAGTTTTTGGGCGGTTATCTTGGGTAGGGTATGATTTTTGCGGGATGAGATGACGGTTTGATTGGTACTATTTTGGCGTACATGCAACTTTTTTGATCACTTTTATTACCTTTTTTGGCAAGTAAGGTGGGCAAAATTTCAATTTTCTCATAGTTTTTATTTTTTTTATTTTTATGGCGTTCACCGTGCGGGGAAAGTAACATGACCATTTTATAGATCAGGTCGTTACGGATGCGGCGATACCTACTATGTGTAGTGTATTTTTATTTTTTTATTCAGTGATAAATGTGTTTTTTTTATCTTAACTTTTTTCACTTTTTATTTTTTTTTGGACCCAGACCCACTTGGTTCTTGAAGATCGATGGGAGAGGGAGGGAGCTCCCTGAGCTGTTAACCTTTTCCATACAGCGGTCCGTACGGACCGCGGTATGGAAAGGGTTAAACGGCTGACATCGCATCACCGATGTCAGCCGTTTATACCAGGGTGTCAGCAATGTACTGACACCCTGGTATAACCACTGTCCACCAACGATTATTCAAGGGGAGGCGGGCGGGGGATCGCGATCCCGTCTGCCGCACCGCCTGCAACACCCCCCCTGCCCCACCCGCCAACATAAATCATTCAGGGGTGCAGGGGGGGTTAATAAAACTTTATTTGGGGCATTTTAAAGTTTGATCTGACCGCGGGGATCAGAATCGGCAGAAAGCACAGCAAACCGGAGGTCTGAATTGACCTGCGGTTTGCTGTGATCGCCGATACGGCGTTGTGACAGGATGGCGGCTGAATAATTTCAAATCAGGAATCACAGGCTCAAAATGCTCTGGGGTACACCAGACAAGTAGGTAGGGGGCTCCGGTGGACTTATCTGGTGGACCAGAAAACTAGTACGAGCCCCAGAGCTGCTCGTATTAGTGTGGGCCACAGGGTCCCTGGCATGGCGGTCCCCTTGCTCCGCCTGGCGGCGTCTCCGCTGCCTTGGTGGCTCATCATCATCGCTTGATGATGAGGAGGACGCGATGACAAGAGGAAAGTGGGGTCATCCTCGTCCTCACAGGGGCCCTCGGATTCGGAGGCAAGCAGGGCGTATGCCTCCTCGGTCGAGAACGTCGAGCGGGCCATAGGGGAATGTGTGTGTGTGTGCGTGGAAATCTTTATTCAGTGTGTGTGTGGGGGGGACGGGTGTTCACGTACTTACCCTAAACCTAACAGAAAAAAAAAAACAACAACAAAAAAAATCCAAAAAAGTATATAAAAAAAAAAATTATGATTCAAACGCGCTGATCAGCGGTACGAAGCTGATCAGCAGTGGGGTGGGCGATGCGCTAACAGTGGCCAAACGCTAAGAGTGCCGGCCACAGTCAGTGCATGCAAAAAAAAAAATCACTTGCGCCCCCAAAAAATGTGTGTGTGCGTGGGGGGGCAGCTGCAGCACCCCTGGGGGGGGTCTAGGGTCACACAGCTGAGTGCTGTGGACCCCCAACACCCGATCCGGGTGCTAGACTGCAATAAAAAACTGCTGCTCCGCCACCCCACCTGCCCGGCCGACCAATAAGAAGCGATCCTGAGAGGTGGGGTGACCGCCACCTCCCAGGATCGCAGGACAGTGATTGGTGGTGTATTATAACACCACCGATCACCATCCTATTCCTAGTTATCGGGGTCACAGGACCCCCCTGGGCAATGTACCAAGGTGCCTGCTCAATGATTTGAGCAGGCACCTTGTTCTGATCACCACCCGCTGGCGGTGATCGGAAATACACAGGGCGTACAGGTACACCCTGTGTCCTTAAGTACCAGGACATCAGGGCGTACCTGTACGCCCTGTGTCCTCAAGAGGTTAGAGGGGTTTCCCATTAACAACATTTGCAAATCCACAGGATAGTTGATAAATGTATGATCACTAAGGCCCCATAGCAAAATGTAGTATGGGACCCCCCAGTGACATTTCTGACAAATTTATTATAGTTTTTTCTAATTGCGGAGGAATCTTTTCATTTAAAAAACACCACTTTGTCCACTTTTCTGACTTTCTAATTTGAAAAAAGTGGAACATATTCCTCTGATTCTCTTCACATAACTATGATAAAACTGGCTGCCTGCAGCCACCACTAGGGGATGCTTAGTGCATGTAAATTTATACAGGTAAACACAAGCAATTATACAGATGTAAAAATCTCTTTGCACTGAGCTCCCCCTAGTGGTATCTTTAGAAAAATGCTAGCTTTTTATATCAGAATGCAGAAACATTACATTGGTGGACTCCCTTTCCATGTGCCTCCACAGAAGTGGCATGGTCTGCCTAGTATTAAGTGCACCAATGTGACGAGGGTCCAGCTGCTGGAAACCACACCAAAATGAAAATGGGGATTCCCAAGTTCAGTATATGAATGGAGCAGTAGTTTGTATGTTTTACCACTGCTCCTTTCACTTCAAGTAGGCCTCATGCACACGACAGGTTGTTTGGGTCCGCATCCGAGCTGCCGTTTTGGCGGCTCGGTTGCGGACCTATTCATTTCAATGGGGCCGCAAAAGTTGCAGACAGCACTCCGTGTGCTGCCCACATCCATGGCTCCGTTCCGCGGCCCCGGAAAAAAAAAATAACATGTCCTATTCTTGTCCGCACTTTGTGGATAAGAATAGGCATTTATATTGCCGGCGCCCCCTTCCGTTCCGCAAATTGCGGAAGGCAACACGCCTTCTGTTTTTTTGCGGATCCGCAAAAAACGTCACGGTTGTGTGCATGAGGCCTTAGTCTTACGGATATAGTTAAGCACTGTAATGGTCAGTCCCATAGAAGTGAATAGAAAGGTGGTAATGCGTATTCACTACATTCAGGGGACTCGGAGACCCCTATTCCTGTGATTGGTGGTTGTCCCAGAAGTTGGACCCTTGGCAATCATACATTTATCACCTGTGGATAGGTGACAGAAGTTGTTAATCGGACACCTCTTTAAGCTCCAATTTTATCCTTAAAGGGACTTTGTCTACAATTCTCGTCACTTGGCCAGAGTAGGAAACAGGTAAAAGGTGTATCTCTTCTGTACGAGTGCAATGCATGAAGCAAACACATAGCTTCAGGACTGAATCCTGATCCATTAATTTCAATGTACATGATCGTTGTTTTTCATGAATCATTTCTGCGTTCAGCAAAAACTTCAGCATGTTCTATATTCTGCGTTTTTCACGCAGCCCTGGCTCCATAGAAGTGAATGAGGCTTCAGTGAAAAACTGAAAGCATCCGGATGTAATACGTTTTTCACTAATGGTTGCTAGGAGATGTAGATTGTTATTCTTCATTTTTTTTTCACGCGGTTTCATGTGATTGCACCCACTTGGAAAAAACTGAAACACTGAACACAATCACAGACAAAACTAACTGAATTAGGCCTCATGCACACGACCGTTGTTTTAGTCCACATATGAGCCGCAGTATTTGCGGCTCGGATGCGGACCTATTCACTTGTGTGCTGTCCGCATCTGTTGCTCCGTTCCGTAGACTCGCAAAAAAAATATAACATGTCCTATTCTCCTCCGTTTTGCGGACAAGAATAGGCATTTCTACAATGGGCCGCCCGTTCCGGCACATGGGCGGCTTCCGTTATTGGGATCCGCGGTTTGCGGACCTCAAAAAAGCGGAACGGTTGTGTGCATGAGGCCTTTGTGTGGAAAACCGTCAGTTTTTTTCCGGAACAGACCCTGAGAGAATCCGTAACGCTCATGTGAAAGAGGCCTAACTCTGAAGGACCAGTCCTGTCCTGCATTAGGCCTCTTGCACACGGCCGTAGTGCTCCCGTGGCCGTATTGCGGGCCAAATACGGCGGTTCCGCAATACACAGGGTACCGGCCGTGTGCATTTCACTTGAATGGGTCCGCAAATCCAGAGATGCGTAATGGAAGCATAGAACGGAACCCTACTTGTTCTGTCTTTTTGCGTAACGGACGGATCACTGACCCATTCAAGTTGAATGGGTTTGGATCCGTCCTGGCCGCCGCACGGAACCAATACGTTCGTGTACAAGAGAACTTATACAAACAACCCATTGATTTGACTTCACACTGTGCAATTATTTATTTTCCCTGTGGTGGCACTGAAAGTAAACTTTCTTTTTTTTTTTTTAACCCCTTTAGTACCAAGCCACTTTTCACCTTACATCCCAGGCCGATTTTTGCTAATCAGACGTGTCACTTTATGTGGTAAAAACTCTGGAACGCTTTTACTTATCCAAGCCATTCTGAAATTGTTTTCGCATGACACATTGTACTTCATGTCAGTGGTAAATATTTCACCTTTATTTATAAAATAATCCAAAATTTACTAAAAGTTTGGAAAAATTCAAAATTTTCTAAATTAAAATTTTTCTACTTTTGAAACAAATAGTAATTCCTCATAAAATAGTTACCAATCAACATTCCCCATATGTATGCTTTATGCTGGCATCATATTGTAAATGTAATTTAAAAAATGTAGGACGTTAGAAGGCTTAGAAGTTTAGAAGTCATTTTTTTAATTTTCAACAAAATCTCCAAAACCATTTTTTTGAGCACCAATTCAGTTATAAAAGGGTTTTTGAGGGGCTTACGTAATGGAAACCACCCATAAATTACCCCATTTTAGAAACTACACCCCTCAAATTATTTAAAACTGATGTTACAAACTTTGTTAACCCTTGAGGTGTTCCACAAGAATTGAAGGAAAATGGAGGTGAAATTTAAAAATGTAACTTTTTTGGTAGATTTTTTTATGTTAATCATTTTTTTCTTGCAACACAGCAAGGGTCAACAGCAAACTAAACCTCAATATGCATTACTCTGATTCTGAAGTTTACAGAAATAACCCATGTGTGGTGGTAAACTGCTCTATGGGCAGGTGGTAGTGATCAGAAGGAAAGGAGCACAATATGGATTTTGAATACTTAATAACAGACTTTGTCGATTCCCGTCTTGTATGCTGTGCATAGGGTTCCCACCCCAATCACTAGTGGACATAAATCACAGCAGAATTTTTAGTTTCTTTGACCCCTTTCACACGGGCGAGTTTTCCGTGCGGGTGCAATGCGTAAGGTGAACGCATTGCACCCGCACTGAATCCAGACCCATTCATTTCTATGGGGCTGTGCACATGAGCAGTGATTTTCACGCATTACTTGTGCGTTGCGTGACAATCGCAGCATGCTCTATTTTTTGCGTTTTTCACGCAACGCAGGCCCTATAGAAGTGAATGGGGCTGCGTGAAAATCGCAAGCAAGTGCGGATTTTCACGCACTGTTGCTAGGAGACGATTGGGATGGAAACCTGATCATTATTATTTTCCCTTATAACATGGTTATAAGGGAAAATAATAGCATTCTTAATACAGAATGCATAGTACAATAGGGCTGGAGGGGTTAAAAAAAATTCTTTTTAACTCACCTTAATCCACTTGATCGCGCAGCTTCTCTTCTGTCTTCTTTCTTCAGGACCTGGGTAAAGGACCTGTGGTGACATCACTGCGCTCATCACATGGTCCGTCACATGATCCATCTCTATGATAAAAGATTATGTGATGAGCGCAGTGATGTCACCACAGGTCCTTTACCCAGGTCCTGAAGAAAGAAGACAGAAGAGAAGCCGGGCTGCGCGATCAAGTGGATTAAGGTGAGTTACATTTTTTTTTTTTTTTTTTTTTTTTTTTTTTTTAACCCCTCCAGCCCTATTGTATTATGCATTCTGTATTAAGAATGCTATTATTTTCTCTTATAGCCATGTTATAAGGGAAAATAATACAATCTACCCAGCACCTAACCCAAACCGGAACTTCTGTGAAGAAGTTCAAGTTTGGGTACCAAACATGGCGATTTTTCTGACGCGTGTGCAAAACGCATTACAATGTTTTGCACTCGCACGGAAAAATCGTGCATTTTCCCGCAACGCACCCGCATCTTATCCGGGCAAAATACATGACGCCCGTGTGAAAGAGGCCTTCGAGTTTGTCTTTAATTACTCAGTATGTTTATTGCTCAGTACATTCAATTAAATGGCAGTGTGTGAACGTTTTCGGCTCGCAGGCCCTCATCAGACACTGTGCCGCAGTTGGGATGAAAGAGTCGCAGTGTCCTAAATTTGGATGTAACACCTACAGTACAGACCAAAAGTTTGGACACACCTTCTCATTCAAAGAGTCTTCTTTATTTTCATGACTTTGAAAATTGTAGATTCACACTGAAGGCATCAAAACTATGATTTAACATATGTGGAATTATATACATAACAAAAAAGTGTTCTAGGTTCTAGGTTCTTCAATGTAGCCACCTTTTGCTTTGATTACTGCTTTGCACACTCTTGGCATTCTCTTGATGAGCTTCAAGAGGTAGTCACCTGAAATGGTCTTCCAACAGTCTTGAAGGAGTTCCCAGAGATGCTTAGCACTTGTTGGCCCTTTTGCCTTCACTCTGCGGTCCAGCTCACCCCAAACCATCTCAATTGGGTTCAGATCCGGTGACTGTGGGGGCCAGGTCATCTGGCGCAGCACCCCATCACTCTCCTTCATGGTCAAATAGCCCTTACACAGCCTGGAGGTGTGTTTGGGGTCATTGTCCTGTTGAAAAATAAATGATGGTCCAACTAAACGCAAACCGGATGGAATAGCATGCCGCTGCAAGATGCTGTGGTAGCCATGCTGGTTCAGTATGCCTTCAATTTTGAATAAATCCCCAACAGTGTCACCAGCAAAGCACCCCCACACCATCACACCTCCTCCTACATGCTTCACGGTGGGAACCAGGCATGTAGAGTGCATCTGTTCACCTTTTCTGCGTCGCACAAAGACACGGTGGTTGGAACCAAAAATCTCAAATTTGGACTCATCAGACCAAAGCACTGATTTCCAATGGTCTAATGTCCATTCCTTGTGTTCTTTAGCCCAAACAAGTCTCTTCTGCTTGTTGCCTGTCCTTAGCAGTGGTTTCCTAGCAGATATTCTACCATGAGGGCCTGATTCACACAGTCTCCTCTTAACAGTTGTTCTAGAGATGTGTCTGCTGCTAGAACTCTGTGTGGCATTGACCTGGTCTCTAATCTGAGCTGCTGTTAACCTGCGATTTCTGAGGCTGGTGACTCGGATGAACTTATCCTCCGCAGCAGAGGTGACTCTTGGTCTTCCTTTCTTGGGGCGGTCCGCATGTGAGACAGTTTCTTTGTAGCGCTTGATGGTTTTTGTGACTGCACTTGGGGACACTTTCAAAGTTTTCCCAATTTTTCGGACTGACTGACCTTCATTTCTTAAAGTAATGATGGCCACTCGTTTTTCTTTACTTAGCTGCTTTTTTCTTGCCATAATACAAATTCTAACAGTCTATTCAGTAGGACTATCAGCTGTGTATACACCTGACTTCTCCTCAACGCAACTGATGGTCCCAACCCCATTTATAAGGCAAGAAATCCCACTTATTAAACCTGACAGGGCACACCTGTGAAGTGAAAACCATTTCAGGTGACTACCTCTTGAAGCTCATCAAGAGAATGCCAAGAGTGTGCAAAGCAGTAATCAAAGCAAAAGGTGGCTACTTTGAAGAACCTAGAATATGACATATTTTCAGTTGTTTCACACTTTTTTGTTATGTATATAATTCCACATGTGTTAATTCATAGTTCTGATGCCTTCAGTGTGAATCTACAATTTTCATAGTCATGAAAATAAAGAAAACTCTTTAAATGAGAAGGTGTGTCCAAACTTTTGGTCTGTACTGTATGTGAAATGGCACGGATAGTGCCATTTCACATAGGTGTTACAGCCTAATTTAGGACACTGCGACTCTTTCATCCCATCTGCGGCACAGTGTCTGATGAGGGCCCGCAAGCCGAAAACGTTCACACACTGCTGTTTGATTGAATGTACCGAGCAATAAACATACTGAGTTATAAAAGACAAACAAAAAAATAAATAAAAATTCTGCTGTGAATTATGTCCACAATATGGGTTTTGGAGGCAGATTTTGCTAGAATGGTTTTTAGGCACCATTTTGTAATTGAAGAGACCCTGATGTACCCCTTCAGTGGAAACCCTCAAAAAGTGACCCCATTTTGGAAACTACACCCCTTAAAGAATATATTAAGGGGGGTACTAAGTACTTTGACCCCCTAAGCGTTTTACAGAATTTGGAAACACTTGGCTATGAAAATGAAAAGTTTCATTTCTTCCAAGAAAATGTTGCTTTAGCCCCAATTTTTTTATTTTCACAAGGGGTAACAGGAAAAAAAGCAACCGATAATTTGTTATCTATTTTCTCTTGAATACGGCAACACCCCATATGTGATGGTAAACTGCTGTGGGGGCTCATGGCAGGACTCAGAACGGAAGGAGCGCTATATGGCTTTTGCCTCGCAGATTTTGATGGATTGGTTTACGGGTGCCATTGGTTTTTATTTTTTAAGTAATGGTCTTATGTAGGGGCTAATTTTTTATGGGATGAGGTGATGTTTCCATTTCCATTGGTATCATTTTGTTGTTTTAAAATTGTTTTTATTGTTTTCCAACAAGAAATACATAACAAAGAGGTCAGCATGGTTACAACCTTTTGGAGGTATACATATAGCCTGCTCACACATTATAAACATATGATTGTAATTGCAAATGATTACCATATTCAGTCTCATCTAGATGATATTTTCAAATACAACTCATCTGCTTATCTCAATAAACAGACACATGAGTATCCATTAGAGATCTAATCGGATTACCTCTAAACACAACAATGTATAAAGGAACAAAGACGGGGGGGGGGAAGTAAAAACAAAAGGGGGAAAGAAGAGAAGTGGGGAGGTGCATTGCAAAACACAGAATTCCATCGAGGCAGGCGCAGAGTGTAATGTCTTGTACGGACTCCAACTAGGAGCAACTATAAAAGAGTGCTCACAACCAAAGAAAATCCATTCAAAGGGAGGCAACTCAAAGGCAGGGGTCTCACTTTCGCAGATAGCTCCACCTACTGTAAGGACTCATGTCCCGGAAAAATTTCTAAACTTTTTCCATGGATTCCAAACATGTTCGAACTGCATAGGGGTGCGAGCATCCCAATGTGCAATTTGTTCGAGGCGATAAAGTTGATTACATTTGAGGATCCAATTTTGAATAGTTGGCGGGTTTGGTTGTTTCCATGTTATTGCCAACATAAGTCTAGCTGCCGCTAGCAAAGTGTTACATAACGAACGTATATGTTTGGGGCAACTGAATTCCTCTAAGACTCCTAAAAGGCAAATCTTTGGGGAAATAGATCATTTCAAGTTACAAATGTCAGATATATGTTTACAAGTCTCATGCCAGTAATAAGTTATCTTGGTACATTTCCACCAGATATGTGTGTGCATACCTATTTCTAGGTTGCATCTCCAGCACATAGGGCTACACTCAGGAAACATGCGATGAAGTCTTTGAGGTGTATAATATCATCTTGTTAAAACTTTATAGCTGTTCTCTTGCAGTTTGACGCACCTGGACACCTTAAGAAACGCTCTGAGCGCATGTTTTACTTCTAAGGGGGATAATTGAATATTCAGTTCTGCCTCCCATTGCTGAATAAATATAGGAGTCTCTGAACCTTGGTTGGAGAGTAGGGTGTCATACAGTTGGGAAAGTTTACCTTTTGGTTCCTTCATTTGTAAAGCTAATTTTTCAAATGTGGTGTAGGCCATATCCCTCGGGAAGATTGTTAAGTGTTTTTTTATCTGTTGAAGTAAATAGGCCAAATGGAAAGTGGAAAGGTTAGACAACGCCGGATGAGAGCGCAAATCTTCATATGTAGGAATATTCATTGGTATCATTTTGGGGTACATAAGACTTTTTGATCGCTTGGTATTACAATTTTTGTGAGGCAAGGTGAAAAAAATGGCAGTTTTGGCATAGTTTTAATTTTTTTACAGCATTCATCTGAGGGGGAATATAATGTGATATTTTTATAGAGCAGGTTGTTACAGACGCGACGATACCCAATATGCCTATCATTTTTATTTTTGTTATGTTTTACACAGTGAAAGCCTTTTTGAACAGAATAAAATCTTGTTTTTGTGTTGCCATTTTCGGAGAGCCATCATTTTTTTTTTTTTTCTGGCCGATTGTCTTAGGTAGAGTCTCATTTTTGGCGGTATGAGATGACGGTTTGATTGGTACCATTTTGGGGTACATAAGACTTTTTGATCGCTTCGTATTACACTTTGGCCCCTTTCACACGGGAGAGTATTCCGCGCGGGTGCAATGCGTGAAGTGAACACATTGCACCCACACTGAATACTGACCCATTCACTTCCATGGGGCTGTGCAAATGAGCGGTGATTTTCATGCATCACTTGTGCGTTGCGTGAAAATCACAGCATGTTCTATATTCTGCGTTTTTCATGCAACGCAGGCCCTATAGAAATTAATGGGGCTGCGTAAAAATCGCATCCGCAAGCAAGTGCGGATGCGGTGCGATTTTCACGCATGGTTGCTAAGGAGACGAGGGATGCGTGACCCAGGACCCCATTTACTTTTTATTTTCCATTATAACATGGTTATAATGGAAATAATAGCATTCTTTAATACAGATTGCAAAGTCAAATGTCAATTGAGGGTTAAAAAATAATAAAAACATTACTCACCACATCCACTTGATCGCGCAGCCGGTATCCTCTTCTTTGTTTTTCTTGCAGGACCTGCAAAAGGACCTTTGATGACGTCATCGTGCTCACCATGTTGTGAGCGCGGTGTCGTCAGTGCAGGTCCTGCTAAACCGCCCTCACCACATAGATCCGGACCACAGATTTGGGCCGGATAAGATGCGGGTGTGTCGCAAAAAAAAATGCGTGATTTTTCCGCGCGAGTGCAAAACATTTTGATTTGCACGCGTGTGAGAAAAATCAGCATTTTTGGTACCCGAACTCGGACTTCTTTACAGAAGTTCGGATTTGGGTTAGGTGTTGTGAATAATTTATTATTTTCCCTTATAACATGGTTGCTTGTGATTTTCATGCAGCCCCATTCACTTCTATGGGGCCTGCGTTGTGTGAAAAACGCACAAAATAGAACATGCTGTGATTTTCACGCAAGCACAAGTGATGCGTGAAAATCACTGCTCATGTGCACAGCCCCATAGAAATGAATGGGTCCGGGATCAGTGCGGTTGCAATGCGTTCACCTCACGCATTGCACCCGTGCGGAAATCTCACCCGTGTGAAAGAGGCCTTAGGGAACAAAATAAATATACCCAGGGTATTTAAGCTGCAATTCTTATTTTGCTCAGCAGGTGGCAGGCCAACATAATAAATGAGCAATTCTGTACAAATAATGGGTCTAAAAGACCCTTGATTGTTCAAAATAAAAAAAAATTACTTTGTAGGCTCAAATACGAGCTTCAAAAAAGTAAAAAAAATGGTAAAAATATATAAAAAATGTAATATAAAAACTTTAAATCACCCCTTTCCGTAAAATACAAAATAAATACATAAATAACAAAAAATATGTACATCATGCGCATCACCGCATCCAAAAATCACTGTACTGTTAAAATATCAAAATATTTTTTCAATACGATGACTGGCGTAATGGAAAAAAGGGTCAAAATGGCCAATTTGCCATTTTTTTTTATCCCTTTTCTTCCCCCAAAAATGTAATAAAATGTGATCAAAAGGTCACACACACTCCAAAATGGTATCAGTAAAAACTACAGATTGTACAGCTACAGCTCAGTAAATATAATTATAAAAAAAGTTATGGAGTCAGAATATGGTGATGTAAAAAAAATAAAGTTGAATTTTATTTTTATACTATTGAGACATAAAAACCTATAATATGTGGTAGCGTTGTAATTGTACTGACCCAGAGAATGAACGGCACAGATCAGTTTTTTCACAAATGGAACGCCGTGGGAACAAAACCCGTAAAAAGGTGGAGGAATTGCATTTGGAAATTTGTTTACCACTTCCCACTACATTGTATGCCATATTAAATTGTGCCATTAGAAAGTACACCTTGTCCCACAAAAAATAAGCCCTCATACAGCTATGTGAACGGAAAAATAAAAAAGTTATGGCTCATGGAAAATAGGGAAGAAAAATGAAAACGAAAAAAACTCTGGTATCCTAAGGGTTAATATATGAGGGGAGAGGTTGTTACTCCTAGAGGCTCAGCTCTCTCTGCAACTGCACTTTGATTGACAAGGCCAGGCGGTATAATTGCGATCCCGTCTGCCTGGCCCTGTCAATCAAAGTGCAGAGGGCACAGCACTGGCAAAGAGAGCTAAACCTCTAGGATTAGGAGATCACCAAAGAAGGAGGCACAACTCAAGACCACCACACCTGATGACATTATTCCCTCCACCACTTTAGCCAATCAGCCTATTCTGAATTAGTCTAGTCCAGCAGTAAAGTCAACCCTTATGAAAAAATATATAATTACTTTTAATGAAAATCAAACACGTATGACATGACAAACTCCACTATACTGTTTAAAGGGTAGCACCTCCAATGGCTGGGTGAGCTGATAATGAGTGGGGGAATAGTATCCCTACGCTGATACCCTGAGCTACACCTCAGCCCAGGGACACCCCCTAGTGGTGGGGACTCCCTGTCCTCGAGCCTAGACTACCGCCTCCTGCCGTTCCCTCGAATTATGACAGGTGGTGGATGCTGGCTAAGTGGTAGGCTACCAAATAAACAGACAAGCAAATATATAGAAAAAGTGCCCTATGTATACAGCCCTGTTGATGTGGAACCACATCAAGAGGTACAAGGTGCACCGAGTAATCTAAAAACACCCAATAATATGATGGTTAGGATAGTCATCAGAGAAAACCCCGACGCGTTTCCCCCACAGAGTGGGATCATCAGGGGGTGATGAAGTTAGATATATGGATAATCAGAAAAACAGATAAATGGAGAGCAGGTAAATAAACAGAGCACCGTTGTTGGTGCCTCGGTGTCGTTACATGTTATATTAAACCCAGCGATAATATATAGAGGAGGACGAAGCACATCCGATCATGTGACCACTCATAGAGCGGATAAGGGTCTCGAAGCGGTCCTGGATAAAGGGAGGGCCTTGTGTCTATTGGGTGCCCTGTGTCCAATTCAGTGCAGCCTACTGGATAGATAATAGTACGGTAAAGTATAGCTGTGATGGTCACTTGGCATCCCTGTTTGTAACCGTGCGGGTCGAATTCCGGATCAGGTAGCGCAATTTAAGAGTTGTGGCTAGTTTACAGAAGGCTACCTTATGATCCACCCCTCAATGGAAGGATTCAGACAGATGTAGGGCAACTGATTACATTAAATCTCATCTGATATCGGCCGTGTCTGATCCTCCATAGAGAATCCTCCTCTGGGACATATTCTGAATTAGTATATCATTTTTATTTCATGCTGCCTGTTTTGTCCTATAGCTCAGCGTGTCTAATAGCCACCAGGGCTCCAAGAATCCATTTGGCTTTTCATAATTGGCCCGATGCCAGGATTTGTTGATGGATCAGAACCTAGAACTGCAGGCCTCATGCACATGACTGTATTTTGTATTTGTGCCTGATCTGCATTCATTTACATGGGTCCGCAAAAAAACTAAAACGGACAGCACACGGGTGGCATCTGTGTCTCCGTTACGTAAATTATAGAACATGTCCTATTCTTGTCTGTATTGGGGGCAAGAATAGTCATTTCTAGTGATGGGAGTGGAAAATGAGGATTACACACAGAAAGTGTCCATATTTTGCAGATCCATAAATTGCAGACCACAATACAGACATGGTCATGTGCATAAAACCTAAGGGTTTTTCCAGAAAACCTATGGCCTATCACCTAAAATAGTTGAAGTATCGATATGACCAACCTGACTAACCATTAAGGGGGCTGTCTGCTGATGTTCTTTTGATTTTTTTTCTCAGAATGTCCACCTGTTTTGAGGTCAGATGCTCAGTAGCTCCATCCTACTTCCCCCATCCTCTTGTGCACAGGTTTGAAGGCCAGACGTCACATTAGCAGCAGGTTCTTCTCTCCAGCACTGAGAACATTAGATAGACACCCTGAGAAAGGAATCAAAAGACCACCAGGGAGCGCTATAACAAGCTTGTAACAGCAATATCTAAACACGGAAGACATTTTCTAAATGCTTCAAGTTGAAAACTTGTAATGTGGAAGATTTAACAGGGAAACTGAATATTTAATTGTGGGACAGCCCCTTTAGTGATAAAATGGGGTTGAGCAAGCTGCAGTATGAGGCACAGCTTAATTTAGGTTGTGCAGCTGGATAAATGTTCTACTGATCACTGCTGTCCCACCCTTTGTTTAGTGAGTGCCCACCTTTTGACACCATGTCATTTTTATCTCCAGTATTCTCTTAATGTTATATTCTTTCCAGGTCCACAGTATAGGATAGACCATTGGTGGGGTCCGTCTCGCTGGATCCCCAACCATCAGCCATTTGAAGGGGCCACAGCACTCGGCAAAGTGCTGCGTCCACTTTAGGCTAGGTCTACACGACAACATTTTGTTGCACCAATGTTGAGCGACACTTTTTATAATGGCAGTTTATGGTGTCGCACTGCAACATGCTGCGACTGCGACATTTGAGATGGATTTTTCAGCGACTGTCGCGTCGCAGTCGCAGCATGTTGCAGTGCGACACCATAGACTGCCATTATAAAAAGTGTCGCGCAACATTGGTGCAACAAAATGTCGCACAACAAATGTTGCAGTATAGTTGTGCCCTATCTGTCGTGCGACAATACTAGTCTTATTGTGGAGGGCATTTTAAACGATGAGGACATATTTTTTAACACATTCCTACGGCCCACGGTGCAAAGAAAATTTGCTTAAAAATAAAAAGAGCACGCAGCCTGTATGAGGGGAGCGGGGACAGTGGTATCGGCAGAGCAAAGGATGGGGAACTATTACCTAAAATGTTAGAAGAAAGGGCCGTTTTTATAAAAACCCTGTTAATATACAGTATAAGCTGTATGCGATAAGATCCTAAGCTCCCTCTAGTGGTGAAAGCAGGCTGAGCAAATTTTATTTTTTTAGCTCTTTGTCTGTGTAAAGGATTTGGATCTTTTTAGAAGAGCCACAGAGCTCTGACTGCTATAAGAAATTATTCAGCACATCAGTTTGGACCTAGTTTTAAAAAATGCGTTCATCTAATTTACGTTCTTCTGCAATGTGAATATCATAGTTAAGAATTAAGAACATGTCTGTGTACAGGAAAGCCTGAGGGATTCAGGGCGTTTCCTTCCCTCCCATGGGGCTGAAAGTAACATAGACACTGGTACTTTTCAGATGAGAAAGTCACATCTCCTTTCAACATTTTTCAGCCTTGTGGTTTCCTGTCCTCTCACTGACTTAGACATATCTTTCACAATTTTTTTTTTTTTACATTATTAACTCTTTGTATCGTTAATTGTGAGCTCTGCAGTATTTTATAACAGTAAGGAGCATAAATAAAATGAAGTAAAAGTAAGATAAGTAAAATAACAACATAATGTAGAGATTTGTATTCCTATATATGTGAACTATACATCGTTTATTTATTTATTTTATGCACCTTTATAGCGCCACTATATTTCGTAGCGCTTTACAGACATTAGCATCCAACTGTCCCCAATGGGGCTCACAATCTAAGGTCTATATCAGTATGTCTTTGGAGTGTGGGAGGAAACCTGAGTACCCGCAGGAAACCCACGCAGACTCCATGCAGATGTTGTCCTTGGTCGGATTCGAACATAGGACCCCAGTGCTGTAAGGCACCAGTGCTAACCACTGAGCCACCGTGCATATAATATGTTATCCCACAGCTGGCCATACATATTGGACTTATACAAGCTGAACCTTCAGATTTCTGCAGGGTTGGCCGACAGTCCATTGTGCATACAGGTAGCCAGAGGCAGCAGCTTATCCCCTCTCTTAGATTGCATGTTTATTGGGGAGCTTCTCATGTGTATGGCCCAAGACAGGTATGCTATAGCTGAAAAAATTACATATACTGTAGAATGATTTTATGACCAGCATGACATATATTTCAACATTTATAGTTAAATGAGATGCATACCAACAATAAAAACTGACAAGGGTAAAGGGTTATCCGATATCTAAAATATCCCCCCCCCCCCAATGCCCCGACCCCTTGTATGGATTATACTTATCTGTTCCCCGGCACTCGGATCAAAACATCCAGCGATGGGGGGAGCAGCCAAAATCAGGCCGCGACAGGGACGAGCCCCCTTGAGGCTGGTCCCATCACGGCCTGCTATTGGCTGCACCCAATCCCGGATGTTTTGGGATCCGGAGCGACCGTGCAGGGATCTGGAGCGACGCGGGTGCTGGGGGCAGGTAAGTATAATCCATACAAGGGGCCCGGGCATCAGGGGGGATATTTTAGATATCGGATAACCCCTTTAATGAGCAAATCAACTTTTATACAGCTTTCCTTTAAACTGTTCTAAATAGCCCATAATGTTTTTTTGTAATATACTTTATTAATCAGAAATACAGTTTTCCTGCTCAAATAGGCACCCAAATTCCTGGGTGACTATCGCTTCCTAAAATCATTATTCTCATACAGCACTGACATGTCAGCTGTACTGGTTTACGGATTTTAAAGGGGGCACAGCGAACTGTTGGAGCGCACATCGCTGCTGTGATCCCTCAGGCTTGGCTACATTTTGACACAGCGTATCGGTACCCTGCGCCCTGTACAGATGTGCTATGCCAGGATTTAGCTGAGCGGACTCCTGCCTGAGCCAGCTCCGCTCAGTTCAAAGCTCTGTATAGCAGCAATGTATAGGGTGGGCCATTTATATGGATACACCTTAATAAAATGGGAATGGTTGGTGAGGGGGGAAACTTTTCAAGATGGGTGGTGACCATGACGGCCATTTTGAAGTCGGACATTTTGAATCCAACTTTTGTTTTTTCAATAGGAAGAGGGTCATGTGACACATCAAACTTATTGGGAATTTTACAAGAAAAACAATGATGTGCTTGGTTTTAACGTAACTTTATTCTTTCATGAGTTATTTACAGGTTTCTGACCACTTATACAATGTGTTCAATGTGCTGCCCATTGTGTTGGATTGTCAATGCAACCCTCTTCTCCCACTCTTCACACACTGATAGCAACACCGCAGGAGAAATGCTAGCACAGGCTTCCAGTATCCGTAGTTTCAGGTGCTGCACATCTCGTATCTTCACAGCATATGCTCCTGTGGTGTTGCTATCAGTGTGTGAAGAGTGGGAGAAGAGGGTTGCATTGACAATCCAACACAATGGGCAGCACATTGGACACATTTTATAAGTGGTCAGAAACTTGTAAATAACTCAACTAAGTATGAAAAGTTACAAAACAGTCAGTATTTGGTATCCCTGTAATCATAATAAGCTATACAACATAATGAACATATTATTTATGGTGACTGGCAAATGGCGCAATTTATTCCCCATTCGGTAATAATAATACTATTTATTTACTGCTGTGTCTGTGAAGAAAATAGATTTTTAAGCACAGAAAATGAAGTCCTTCCAACACTGTGGGTATGTAGAGTAATGGTAATATTTCTGCCTGCCATATTGAGTCTGTGGTTCAAATACTGATGAAGACCTGTTAAGGCTACTTTCACACTTGCGGCATGGCTGATCCAACAGGCTGGTCACCCTGTTGGATCCGTCCTGCCGCTATTTCGCCATGCCGCCGGACTGCCGCTCTGTCCCCGTTGGCTATAATGGGGATGGGGCGGAGCTCTGGCACAGCACGGCGGTGAGAGGCCGCCGGACTAAAAAGTCGGACATGCAGTACTTTTAGTCCGGCGGCCTCTCACCGTGCACTGCTGTGCTGCGCCGGAGCTATGCCCCCCCGTCCCCATTATAGTCAACGGGGACAGAGCGGCAGTCCGGCGGCACGGCAAAATAGCGGCAGGACAGATCCCACAGGGTGAACAGCCTGTCGGATCCGTCCTGCCGCTAGTGTGAAAGTAGCCTAAGTCATTTCGGTAGAAAGGGTATGGAGGTCATTTACTAACATTGCTACACTATTTTTTGTGTGCAAGAAAAAAAAGACGCAGTTTTGCAACTTGTTAGGCCCCTGTCACACAAGAGTTTTCCGCGTGGGTGCAATGCGTGACGTGAACGCATTGCACCCGCACTGAATCCTGACCCATTCATTTCAATGGGTCTGTGTACATGAGCGTTGTTTTTCACGCATTACTTGTGCTTCGTGTGAAAATCGCAGCATGTTCTATATTCAGCATTTTTTAACCCCATCGAAGAGAAAGGGGCTGCGATCTGCAAGCAAATGCGGATGTGATGTGTTTTTCACGGATGGTTGCTAAGTGATGTTGTTTGTAAACCTTCAGTTTTTTATCACGCGATTGAAAAACGCATCAAAACGCATTGCACCCATGTGATAAATACTAAACAACTGAACGCAATCGCAGGCAAAACTGATTGAACTTCCTTGCGAAATCACGCATTTTTAACTGAACGCATCCGGACCTAATCCGAATCGCTCGTCTGCAAGGGCCTTAAATGCCCATGCCCAAATTTACTAATATTTTCACCTGTAAACAGTGAAAACTACTGGCGTAGTCACTAAAATTAGTTCCATTTATTTGAATAGGGAAGCAAGCACATGGATTTCTGTAAGCCCCATTCAGGTGAATGGAACTGATTTTCAATCACAGAAATTTCTGCAACAAAAGCTGCAACGTGAAGAAACCCTAAGGCCTCATTTTGTCCCCCGTGGCCGTGCTGTGAACCGCAAATTGCGATCCGCAATGCACAGGCACCGACCGCTGGCCAGCCACATGCGGATCACAACCCCATTCCCTTAAATGGGTTCCACGATCCCTCTGTTCCACGCAACGGAAGCACGGAACAGAACCACACAGGTCAGGTTTTGTGATACAGTTTTTGAAGCCAAAACCAGGAGTGGATTGAAAAAAAGTTGTATTTCCCTTTAATACTTTCTCTCCTTTTATGATCCACACCTGATTTTGACTTCACAAACTGCCTTAAAAAGCCTGAACATGTAGCAGCAAGTCCGCCTACAGACAATTACGGGTGATCACACCTAAGATGCACCATATCCGCACCAAAATCTACAATTTCTAATAGCGTTTTTTGGTGCGGATTTCATGCAGTTTTGCCGCAGATCTCACCCTTCATTAGAAAAGATCAAACCGCAAACATCATTGACATGCTTCAGATTTGGAAATCCACACGTTAGGTCAACAATCTGCAAAGTATACATCAGATTTGTCTCATCTCATATACTTTGCTGGTGCTGTACTACGCTGCAGTTTTTCGGGTGCAGATCGCCTTAACACACTGCTGATTTTGTTGCAGAATTTTCTGAAACTGAAAATCCGTTCCATTAATCTGTATGGGCTGTTTTGGCGGTAAGCACATGGATTACTACAAGGTGAATGGAACGGATTTTCAGTCGCAGTAAGGCATAACATATCAACTTTTTATATTTTCATTTCTAAAAGAATCCTGTAAATCTGATATTTGGAAACCCTGCTAAATATGCCATGCCAGCATCTACAATATCTGCCCATTTTACAGCATGGTGTTTGTTCAAGTGGAAATGTTCAACATTCATTCAAAACACTTCTTATGAACACTTCTTTGAACATCAAAAAATGCTTTACTTTTATGGAACATATTTTGTGGGTATGCAAACACATTGACAGGTGCTAAATTCACATCCTCACATCTCTTTTTGTATAACGTTTTACTGGTAATGTGGACTGAGTGACTCATTCTAAGATCATGCACAAATCAATTGTACTCCTATTAATAAAACTGACAAGCACTACACTGTAAATGTAGAGCAGTTAGTTACATGGATATAGTGTGTGTGTATATATATATATATATATATATATATATACACACCATATTTTTGCTTTATAAGATGCACCCGATGATAAGACGCACCCCAGGTTTTAGAGGAAGAAAAATATATTTTTCTTCAGACCTGTGGAGTACTGTGTACAGTTCTGGGCTCCTGTGAACAAGGCAGACATAGCAGAGCTGGAGAGTATTCAGAGGAGGGCAACTAAGGTCATAACTAGAATGGGGGGACCCTGAAAGATTATCAAAATTAGGGTTATTCACTTTAGAAAAAAGAAGACTGAGGGGAGATCTAATTACTATGTATAAATATATCAGGGGTCAGTACAGAGATCTATCCCATCATCTGTTTTGGGATTCTTTACGGTAAGAGCAGTGAGACTATGGAACTCTCTGCCTGAGTAGGTGGTGATGGTGAGTACAATAAAGGAATTCAAGAGGGGCCTGGATGTATTTCTGGAGTGTAATAATATTACAGGCTATAGCTACTAGAGAGGGGTCATTGATCCAGGGAGTTATTCTGATTGGAGTCAGGAAGGAATTTTTTATTTCCCTAAAGTGGGGGAAATTAGCTTTTACCTCACAGAGTATTTTTTTGCCTTCCTCTGGATCAACTTGCAGGATGACAGGCGGAACTGGGTGGACAAATGTATTTTTTCGGCCTTATGTACTATGTTACCTTATATCAGGTCCTCAGATCAGACTCCCATAAATTTCAGGACATCGGATCAGACCGCCCCATATCAAGACATCACATCAGACCTTTCATGTCAGAACCCCATCAGCCCTCAATGTCAAACTAGACCTCAGATCATCCCTTTATTTCATACCCCCATCAGACCTTATATCAGCTCTTTATTTCAGACCCCCCATCAGACCTCAGATCAGCCCTCAATGTGAGACCCCCGTCAGACCTCTGATCAACCCTTAATGTGAGACCCCCATCAGACCTGAGATCAGCCCTCATTATCAGACCCCCCTGTCAGACCTCTGATCAACCCTTAATGTGAGACCCCCCATCAGACCTCAGATCAGCCCTCATTATCAGACCTAAGATCAGCCCTCATTGTCAGACCCCCCAGAGTTCCTTTTGCCATCAGATCTCAGATCAGAATAAAATAATAAAACTCCTCTTACCTCTCCTGCGCTGCGGCTCTTCTCCATCTCTGGCAGCGCTCCCATGTCTTCTCTGGCCTGCACTGCACTGTCAGCTGACTGTGTGCAGCACCAGGTCATAGTGCACGCACTACGTCCTAAATGCTGTACAGGGTCAGGACAGTGCAGCGTCGGCCCGAGGAAGGAAGACCAGCGCTTCACTCCCCACTCCCGTCACCTAATACATACTAGTGAGCACTTCCATAATGGAAGTGTTGATTAGTATTCGCTTTATAAAACGCACAGCCATTTTCTCCCCACTTTTTGTCTTATAAAGCTATATATAGCAGTGTGGCTCTGACAACCCCTTATTCTTTGCTCTCCAAATTGCATTTGGCTTATATAGGCATCTTAAACACCTTTGGCCACTAGGTAATATGACCTCAGGCCGACAGAACCCACAAGGGAGTCCTCCACAGATAAATACCCTTCCTTTTTGGGGTCTTTGTGGGCGGTCAAACGCTATATTGAGCCAGGAAGATCATGGATAAACCAGTCCAACACTATTTTTTCCACCAAATGGGTATGAGAGGAGAACTCATGGTAAGGCCAAACAGGATGGAACTAATGTGGCCACTGCTGTTTTCAAGTTGACCTTAATTGATGCTTCAGTTTGCAGCTAATTTGAAAGCCAGTGCAACCATGTGCCGCTGTGGTTTTCAGCTGCATCGTGGCTGTGTCAGTGCCGCCCCATTTGGCCTGAACCTTAGCTTGTAGCCATTTTTGAACAAGGTGGAAGACCTGAAAGGTTTGTCTTTGCTGTATATGGTATGCGCAGTGAGCTGTGCCAAAGGTTCAACCAGGCGAGCAAGACTTCTAGCTTTTAGCTTGCTGTAATTCACAGTTAAATAAGGAGCTAGAACTTCTGCCCACTGTTCTGGATGGCAGATTCTTTCTTTCTGCAACCTTTTCTAAAACAGAAAATCCTGAGAGGAGGCCGTGCATGTACAGTTCACTCTGTTCACGTCAATAGTACTTTGGAACAGAACTGAACGCTCAGACTCACCGATTTTAGAAAGTGCTATTGAAGTGAATGGCGAGAGCAGCACAAGTGCAGCCACCTCTCTGTTCCTGGCTGGGCGCAACAGGTCCCCGTTTTGGAGATTGTGCAAAACAATTTAAACAGAACATCTAGGCCATCTAGCCTCTATCTAAACATTATCAGACTCAGTTTCCATGTTCAGGTTTTCTGATGCAGTTTTTAAAGCAAAAGCCAAGAGTGGATTCAAAAGGTAGAGAAAACTCTGTCTTTTCTTTATATGTGTCCTCATTTATCATCTGATTCTGGCTTTGGCTTCAAAAACCCTGAAAGTAGAAACCCTCACTGTTAGGCCTAATACCCAGTACCTCAAAACAGTTTCCACATATGTCATTACAATCATCATGGCTGTCCCTCCCCAGGGTTTTGACATAGCATGTTTTTTAGGATCCAGACACAATGTGTACATGTGGCCTGATACATACAATATTTTTCTTTTGCACAGAGATATCAGTTGGAGTAGACAACTTCTAACCAACACAGGAAGTTACAGATGACGTCTGTTGTATTTGCATTATGTTGGTGGCTGTATGTTTTTTACTGAAAAAGGCTTGCCTGAAAAGTTTTACTTTACTAGTGTAATGTTGTATCTAAGAGCCCAGTTACATTGGCTGATATACAGGGCAATTTTTCGATTTTAACCGTTCACTCCCCATCATTGTCCACTCGCTTAAGCCACATTTAAACAAAGCAATCATCCTCTCTATATGGGGTGTGAGACAGTGACAGGGATCGCTATATTTCCCCAAGATTCCTCTCATATGTGTATACACTAGGAGGCATATATATATCTTCCAGGAAAAGCTGGATGTAATGCAATGAATCCAAGAAAAGCTGAGTATGCCTAACAAAGAGTAGCATGCTGTTGGTGGTGGGGCCTATCATTCTCTTCCTGGCCAGCACAGGTTTTCTTTGTAACACTTTCCAGCTTATTTCTAGGCAATCTGAGGAGACAGAACCTTTCTGGAGAAACTGTTAGGCCTTTTATTCACATGTCAGTGTTTGGTAAGTATAGGTATACAATTAGACAGCACTCCAAAATTGAAGGTGAAATAGTCAATGATTTTTATTCAGCCGGACATAATGGTATATAGTAAATTCAGGCAACGTTTCCGGCTATATGTAGCCCTTCATCAGGCCTTGTGTATAAGCACAATCATGTGTACGTACGCCGGCGCTGGGAGTGTTTGGTAAGTGATTTCCATCAGTGGTTGTAAGAGAAAACCAGAAGTGGAGACTTCACGATTATAAGTTGTAAGGAAAAGATCTGCACCTGTTCTCTGTTTACCGAACACTGACTGTGTGAATGAGGCATTACTGTAATTACTAGCCTCAAAGTGAACATTTACTCATGGTGTAAGGTCAAACACTTTAAAGGGGTTGTGCCAAGTTTGCAAGTTATCCCATATCCCCAGAATAGGAAATATCTAACTGATCTGCACTGTTCCCTCAATCTCATGGAGCGTTTGGTTGAGCATTCAGACTACCACTCCACTCATTCTCTATGAGACCGCCGGAAATAGCTAAGCGATGTACTCGGCTATCTTTGGCATTCCCATAGAGAATGAATGGAGCGTCAGGACACAAGCTTGCTCACTGTTCTCAGGAAGGGGGCTGTCCCAGAGGTCAGGCCCCCACAATCAGTTTGTTATACTCTATCTTGTGGATAGGGGGGACAATGTCAAAACTTGGCCCAATCCTTTAAACCCTTCTACCCCCGGCGATAGACAGAGCCATACCTTTTTTATTTTTTCATTCACATAGCCATATGACGGCTTATTTTTGCAGGACAAGTTGTACTTTCTAATGGCACCTCTTAATATTGCATACGATGTAGTGGGAAGCTGGAAAAATGCCAAATCGGGTAAAATTGGGAAAACAAAATCACAATTCCGCCACAGTTTTATGGGTTTTGTTTCTACACCGTGCGCTATACAGTAAAACTGACCTGTGACCTTCATTCTCCAGGTCAGTATGATTACAGAAATACCAGATTTATATAGTTTTTCTTGTGTTTTAACAGTGAAAGGGGTTATCCCATTATTATTGTAAAGTATGCAAATCAGACATAATTTAGTGCATGACAACCTCTTTCTAACACAACTAGAACCAGCCCTGTACCTCACATGGATCCAGAGATCTCCCCATACATTGCTCTGCTACATTTATATCAAGCTGGCAGCGCAAGGGGAGTGTCTTTTCTGCTGCTGCTAGGGAGAGCTGAGACACGCCCCCTTATCACAGCTCAGGAGGCAGTTGAAGGATGAAACAGAGCATGTGCGACCATCTCAGTCAGCAGGACAGAGAAATAAGAAAAAGAACAAACAGCAGGTGGCGCTATACCAATACATTTTATTGAATAACTCAGTGACTAAACAAGAACATAAGTACATCCAATTACAAAAGTTTTCAGATCCAGGTCCTGGTGTTAAAAAACTGTAGAATATTTTTCATGGGACAATCCCTTTTAAAAAAAAAAAAGACATTGGAAAAAATATTTATTTTCTTTTCATCGCCATATTTTGACCCCCATAACTTTTCTATAGTTATGTCTCTGTAGCTGTGTGGGAGTGCATGTTTTCCAGGATGATCTGCAGTTTTGAATTATGAGGTATGTCAGACTTTTTGGTCACTTTTTATTAAAAGAAAATTTATTTTAGTTGTTGAAATGAAAAAATGGCGTATCGGACATTTTAATGTTTTTTCCATTTCACTGTTCGCTGTATGGGATGAATATTTTTATACTTTACTACTACAGGTGTTTTCCCATGTGGCAATGACCATGATGTTTTTTTTTTCAGTGTTTATTTTTTTTTTATTCTGGGGAAAGGGGGGTATTTTTATCCTTTTTTTTTTTTCCTTTTTTATATTTTTAAAAACTTTTTTTTTTTTTACTTTTTTTTCCGTTTGAGCCCCCAAGAGCCTAACATTATTAGTGAAAATCCTTGGAGCCTCAGTAGGCCCCAGCCTTTCACAGGCAGCGAACGAATCGCCGATGTGCATGACACAACAGAAACCCTGTGGTTATGGTACGTTCTGCACCATCTTTAAAGACCCAACTTCTGCTGTACTATTACGGCGGAGATTGGGAAGGGGTTAATGTGATTTATAGCCAGGGAGACATATATGATTAGTTAGTGCTTAACCAGCAGTGGTTGATTTGTGTTTTTTTAGGTCTGAATGTAAAGCTATACGTCACTGTGTCGGAATGCATTTGACTCCATCTTACTGTTACAGAGCTAATTCCCACAGGGGATTTACAATTGCTTTTCCGAGCCTTTGCCCCCATTCAGTTTCATAGTTGGCGGCACATCGCCCTGTGTAAACAAGAAAACGATGATTCTATGTGCCACATAAACAACACATTACCTTACAAATAAGCATTTGACTCGTTTGTTATTTGGTCGGCGGCACTGGGGGCAATTATCTGGAACGAGCATCCATTCAAACATTCAATTCTGCAAACTGGCCTGATAATCGGCCCATGTAAATATGGTATTCATGTGGTATTTAGGGGTGCATCATCTAGAAGCTAAGGGGGAACACTGCAGGAAGCCAGCGGTATGGCACTTATGTCATACAGCCCTGCACTATGCCCCTCAATAGTAATTAGTAAAAGACTTCTCTTACTGCACAGCCCCTTCCCTTCCAAATGTCTAATGACAGACATTGATAGGCATGTAACTTGGCTGGTAGTATTGGCATACTGTGGACAGGGGCAGATTGGCCATAGACCGCCCAAGCTCCCATCTCAGCTTATTCTGTACCCAGCCAGTGGCAATCGGCTACCAGTGACATGCCCTTCTGAATTCAACCATGTCCCGCATCTCACCTCCTCACCCTGCTCCATATCTTAACCAGAGCCAACTGGAAGAGGAGGAGAGAAAATGGTCTCTACTGATGGCCAACTCAGAGGGACAGCTTTTGGGGCAATATATTGTGCAGCACTGTGGTATGTGGTATTTTGCGCTATGGTATTGCTGACCGCTACTTTTGTTGCCCCACCTCCTGTCAATTTAGAACCTCCTAAAATACGGGGTCACTTTTATGGGATATTTTTTCCAGGTCCACTTTAGGTTCCCAATCCGCTCCTGACTGTGGACTACTGTGAGTAAGGCATTGTGGGTACAACTATGAGCTATGAGTATTTTCAGTATTATCCATGTTAGGCTACTTTTACATTAGCGTTTTTGCTGGATCCGCTTCCGCCATGATAATACCACCGGCTGCATCCGCTATAAACGGATCCGGTTGTATTATTTATAAAATTACCAAGATGTAAGTCAATAGGCGCCGGATCCGTTTTCTTTTGTGATCCGGCACCATTGACTTACATTGTGTTTCATGACCGATCCGTCTTGCTCCATATCCCATGACGCACTCAAAAACATTGCTTGCAGCGCTTTTGTGTGCGTCATGGGAACGCAACGAAACGGAACAGAATGCAATCTGGTGCACTCCGTTCTCTTCAGTTGAATTTTGACAATGAATGGGGAGAAAACTGAAGGGCTTTCCTCCTGTCTTGAGATCCTATGACGGATCTCAATAACGGAAAGGCAAATGCAAATGTGAAAGTAGCCATAGTCGGAAAAGGAGAAAGATCTTTATTCAAAGAAAAAATGTAAGTGAAATTGTTAGTAACATTTTAACACTTTTAAAAGCAATGAAAACTATGTTATTTGTTATGAGCATAGCGACTGCTTTAACCACCTGCCGCCACGCTAACGCCGAAAGGCGTCATTGCGGCGGCTCTCCCAGGTCACACTAACGCCGATTGGCGTCATCTCGCGTGAGCCGAGATTTCCTGTGAACGCGCGCACACAGGCGCGCGCGTTCACAGGAACGGAAGGTAAGCGAGTGGATCTCCAGCCTGCCAGCGGCGATCGTTCGCTGGCAGGCTGGAGATGCGATTTTTTTAACCCCTAACAGGTATATTAGACGCTGTTTTGATAACAGCGTCTAATATACCTGCTACCTGGTCCTCTGGTGGTCCCTTTTGTTTGGATCGACCACCAGAGGACACAGGTAGCTGTGTAAAGTAGCACCAACCACCACTACACTACACCCCCCCTGTCACTTATTAACCCCTTATGAACCCCTGATCACCCCATATAAACTCCCTGATCACCCCCCTGTCATTGATCACCCCCCTGTCATTGATCACCCCCCTGTAAGGCTCCATTCAGATGTCCGTATGTGTTTTACGGATCCACGCATCCATGGATCGGATCTGCAAAACACATACGGACGTCTGAATGGAGCCTGACAGAGGGGTGATCAATGACAGGGGGGTGATCACCCCATATACACTCCCTGATCACCCCCTGTCATTGATCACCCTCCTGTCATTGATCACCCCCCTGTAAGGCTCCATTCAGACGCCCGTATGTGTTTTACGGATCCACGCATCCATGGATCGGATCTGCAAAACACATACGGACGTCTGAATGGAGCCTTACAGGGGGGGGATCAGGGAGTCTATATGGGATGATCACCCCCCTGTAAGGCTCCATTCAGATGTCCGTATGTGTTTTACGGATCCACGCATCTATGGATCGGATCCGCAAAACACATACGGACGTCTGAATGGAGCCTTACAGGGGGGTGATCAGTGACAGGGGGGGTTATCAGCCCATATAGACTCCCTGATCACTTCCCTGTCATTGATCACCCCCCTGTAAGGCTCCATTCAGACGCCCGTATGTGTTTTACGGATCCACGCATCTATGGATCGGATCCGCAAAACACATACAGATGTCTGAATGGAGCCTTACAGGGGGGTGATCAGTGACAGGGGGGTGATCACCCCATATACACTCCCTGATCACCCCCTGTCATTGATCACCCCCCTGTAAGGCTCCATTCAGACGCCCGTATGTGTTTTACGGATCCACGCATCCATGGATCGGATCCGCAAAACGCATACGGACGTCTGAATGGAGTCTTACAGGGGGGTGATCAATGACAGGGGGGGTGATCACCCCATATACACTCCCTGATCACCCCCTGTCATTGATCACCCCCCCCTGTCATTGATCACCCCCCCTGTCATTGATCACCCCCCTGTAAGGCTCCATTCAGACGTCCGTATGTGTTTTGCGGATCCGATCCATGTATCTGTGGATCCGTAAAAAACATATGGACGTCTAAATGGAGCCTTTCAGGGGGGTGATCAATGACAGAGGGGTGATCAGTGACAGGGGGGTGATCACCTCAAATACACTCCCTGATCACCCCCCTGTCATTGATCACCCCCCTGTAAGGCTCCATTCAGACATTTTTTTGGCCCATCTTAGCTGAAATATTTTTATTTATTTTTTCTTACAAAGTCTCATATTCCACTAACTTGTGTCAAAAAATAAAATCTCACATGAACTCACCATACCCCTCACGGAATCCAAACGCGTAACATTTTTTAGACATTTATATTCCAGACTTCTTCTCACGCTTTAGGGCCCCTAAAATGCCAGGGCAGTATAAATACACCACATGTGACCCCATTTCGGAAAGAAGACACCCCAAGGTATTCCGTGAGGGGCATAATGAGTCCATGAAAGATTGACATTTTTGTCCCAAGTTAGCGGAAAGGGAGACTTTGTGAGAAAAAACAAAAAAAAATTCCGCTAACTTGTGCCAAAAAGAAAAAAATTTCTATGAACTCGCCATGCCCCTCATTGAATACCTTGGGGTGTCTTCTTTCCAAAATGGGGTCACATGTGGGGTATTTATACTGCCCTGGCATTTTAGGGGCCCTAAAGCGTGAGAAGAAGTCTGGGATCCAAATGTCAAAAAATGCCCTCCTAAAAGGAATTTGGGCCCCTTTGCGCATCTAGGCTGCAAAAAAGTGTCACACATGTGGTATCGCTGTACTCAGGAGAAGTTGGGCAATGTGTTTTGGGGTGTCATTTTACATATACCCATGCTGGGTGAGATAAATATTTTGGTCAAATGCCAACTTTGGGAAAAGTTGTCTTTTGCAGAGATATTTCTCTCACCCAGCATGGGTATATGTAAAATGACACCCCAAAACACATTCCCCAACTTCTCCTGAGTACGGCGATACCAGATGTGTGACACTTTTTTGCAGCCTAGGTGGGCAAAGGGGCTCACATTCCAAAGAGCACCTTTAGGATTTCACAGGTCATTTTTTACAGATTTTGATTTCAAACTACTTACCACACATTTGGGCCCCTAGAATTCCAGGGCAGTATAACTACCCCACAAGTGACCCCATTTTGGAAAGAAAACACCCCAAGGTATTCCGTGAGGGGTATGGTGAGTTCCTAGAATTTTTTATTTTTTGTCCCAAGTTAGCGGAAACTGATGATTTTTATTTTTATTTATTTTTCTTACAAAGTCTCATATTCCACTAACTTGTGACAAAAAAAAAAAAATTCCATAAACTCACCATACCCCTCACGAAATACCTTAGGGTGTCTTCTTTCCAAAATGGGGTCACTTGTGGGGTAGTTATACTGCCCTGGCATTCTAGGGGCCCAAATGTGTGGTAAGTAGTTTGAAATCAAAATCTGTAAAAAATGGCTGGTGAAATCCTAAAGGCGCTCTTTGGAATGTGGGCCCATTTGCCCACCTAGGCTGCAAAAAAGTGTCACACATGTGGTATCGCCGTACTCAGGAGAAGTTGAGGAATGTGTTTTGGGGTGTCATTTTACATATACCCATGCTGGGTGAGATAAATATCTTGTCAAAAGACAACTTCTCCCATTTTTTTTATACAAAGTTGGCATTTGACCGAGATATTTCTCTCACCCAGCATGGGTATATGTAAAATGACACCCCAAAACACATAAATGACACCCCAAAACACATTGCCCAACTTCTCCCGAGTACGGTGATACCAGATGTGTGACACTTTTTTGCAGCCTAGGTGGGCAAAGGGGCCCACATTCCAAAGAGCACCTTTAGGATTTCACAGGTCATTTTTTACAGATTTTGATTTCAAACTACTTCTCACGCATCTGGGCCCCTAAAATGCCAGGGCAGTATAACTACCCCTCAAGTGACCCCATTTTGGAAAGAAGACCCCCCCAAGGTATTTTGTGATGGGCATAGTGAGTTCATGGAAGTTTTTATTTTTTGTCACAAGTTAGTGGAATATGAGCCTTTGTAAGGAAAATAAAAAATAAAAAATCATCATTTTCCGCTAACTTGTGACAAAAAATAAAAAGTTCTATGACCTCACTATGCCCATCAGTGAATACCTTAGGGTGTCTACTTTCCGAAATGGGGTCATTTGTGGGGTGTTTGTACTGTCTGGGCATTGTAGAACCTCAGGAAACATGACAGGTGCTCAGAAAGTCAGAGCTGCTTCAAAAAGCGGAAATTCACATTTTTGTACCATAGTTTGTAAACGCTATAACTTTTACCCAAACATTTTTTTTTTATCAAAGACATGTAGAACAATAAATTTAGTGAAAAATTTATATATGGATGTCATTTTTTTTGCAAAATTTTACAACTGAAAGTGAAAAATGAAATTTTTTTGCAAAAAAATCGTTAAATTTCGATTAATAACAAAAAAAGTAAAAATGTCAGCAGCAATAAAATACCGCCAAATGAAAGCTCTATTAGTGAGAAGAAAAGGAGGTAAAATTCATTTGGGTGGTAAGTTGCATGACCGAGCAATAAACCGCTAAAGTTGTGGAGTGCCGATTTGTAAAAAAGGGCCTGGTCACTAGGGGGGTATAAACCTGTGGTCCTTAAGTGGTTAAAAATAGCTTCAGATGCTGGTCTGTTGCAACAAGAAAAATATTTTTTCCATCCCAAAAATGATACCCTAGATCGGTAGGGGTCCTAGTGCTGGGACCCCCACAGATCACAAGAATGGTAGCCCCCCTGAAATGAACAGAACGGCCTGTCGCACATGTGCATGACTGTTTTATTAATTTCTTTGGGAATTCCAGGCATAGCCGATTACATCACTCGGCTATCTCCGTAATTCCCATAGAAATTAATGGAGCGGTCGCAAACAAACTGCTCTGTTCATGGGGCTGCAGGGGGTACAAAGCCACAATTTTTCTGATGTGTGGGGGTCCCAGCAGTTGGACCCCCACAGATCTAATAGTGATACGCTATCCTGTGGACTGGAACACCCCTTCAATTCTATTAAAGATATGGTACAGAGCAGCATAACAGGTCTACACTTTTCGGCTTAGTGCCTTAAAGGGGTTGTCAGGGTTCAGAGCTGAACCCGGACATACCCTTATTTTCACCCATGCTCCGAAGCGCTCCCTTGCCCTGCACTAAATTGCGCAGGGCACAGGCTCTTTGGTTTTCAATAACACACTGCTGGGCGGAAACCTCTCCATAGGCATTGTAAATGTAGATTCTCTTTGACATCGGGCCCTGTGCTCATTTTCAGCACAAACATGTGATACACGGATGTACAGCAAACAGGAGAAGTGACTCAGTCTGGCAGTCTTGTCGTAGAGCGGAAATAGAGATGTATGTACACTATGAAGATATATGACTGGATGAAGGATTAGCTGAGGTGACACAAAGAATTGGCATAGGGATGCACAAAATAAGATCCTGAGCCCGCTCTCTATATTATTGCTATCAGTTACATGATAATCTCTGTTTCGCCTGGGCTACAGAAAATGCACATTAAAGTTTCCACTTAGCTGAGGCAGGCAGAAGTGTGACCTACTTAGTATTTTGCTTATGCCATGATTATTTCCTTGCTTTACTGTTAACCACTGACAACACTTTGCTGCGGGGGTAGATGGCCATCACGGCGTGGTGGGGCTCTGAATATAATTTGTGTTATAAAATGTATCGGTGTCTGGACTTGTATGTCTTCTAGTTAAAATTATTTTGATCTATTTCACAGCATATAAAAAAGATTTGCTTGTATACAGGGCCATTAATGGGTCTGTTCATCAAGTAGCGGTGGCCAGGCATCAACCCTCTAGCTATATAAGAGGCTCAGGAGCTTCAGCCACACATGATATTGTTTACTTTCGTTTGATTCCAAAGATTTATTAAAAATCATTTAAAAAAAAAGCAGTAATGGAAAATCTATCAGCCTTTGTAGAATATTTTTCTACAGAGTTTTAGTAGAATTTTTTTTTTTTACAGAATAAAAAGCCGCTGAATAAAACCAACCCCCAGTCTACCTATACTACCTTCCCTCAATACTATACTCTTTTCCTGTGTTTTAAATATTAATAAATACATGGGTATATAAAAACTGTGAAAATAATTCTAATGAAATGTAATATGAGTTGAAAGAGTCCAAATTTTTCATCACGTAGGAGGTCAGATTTAGTGACATCACAAGAACTGTAGTTCAGCAAGAATAAGATGCACTATATGTCCCATTTAAAGAGGACCTTTCACCGGTCCAGACATTATCTTGTAAATAGCTGGCTGTGTAGGGCATGTGAGATCATTTACTATTTTTCCTATGCACCGCTCCGTTCGCCCACTGTGCCCCCCATTCTGGTTTCCTGCCTGGTATATACAGTACATTTTTAATGGTCACGTACACACACACAAGGGGGAGGATAGTGACCACTGCGCTCCACCCTCACCCCTGGCCCTGCCTACTTCCCTCACAAGTCCTGATGACAGGGGACAACTGGACGGCAGTCCCTAGCTTAGAATACGTGCCGGGAGGACAGACAAGACAAATAACGGATAGTGAACGGACCGGGTCAACACCAAGAGAGCAACGCAGTACAAAAGGAGTAAACAGAGAATAGTCAGGAGAAGCCGAGGTCAAATACCAGGAGAGTAATGAAGTACAACATGAGTCCACAAAGAATCGTCAGGTGGAAGCCGGGGTCAGAATACCAGGAGAGCAGCGCAGTACAGGAGGAGTAGGCAGAGGATCGTCAGGGAACACAGGAACAGGTAAGTATGTCAGGTAACAAAATCGCCAATGAACCTAATTAACAGGCAACCTGTGGCCAGCAGGCTGCCTGTTAAATACTGACTAGCTGGGGTCATGTGACATGGCCAGCGCCACATGACCCAGGCTAGTAATACAGCTGAGCACCAACTGCCCAGCTCCGTGCTCAGACCTCCCCTGGTTGCTGGGGGAACTGAGGACGCTGGCTGCGCAGAGGAGACGTGCGCGGCCGGTCGTCTGTCCCGCCCCCTATCACCTAGGAGACGAGGAAGCTGTGCCCGTCCTTGCTCCTGCACAGGGACGCTGACGGCGCTGAGGAGAGGGAGCGCCTTGTCGGCGTCCCGTGACAAAATTCATACCATTGGTACAGGGAGGAGGAGACGCCCATGTTTCTCTAGGGGGGGGGGGGGGGTCTCCTTCTCCCTGGCTGTGAGCTGGCCAATCACAATGGAGAGCGTGATAGCCAGGGAGAAGTTGAGTTTTTAGGAAAAATCATAAGCGATCTCACATGCCTTTTAGTATGCCCTACCCTGACAGCAATTTACATGATAATGTCAGGACTGGTGAAAGATCCTCTTTAAGCAGCATAGTGCAGGGCATGGAGAGGGGATCAGCCACAGATTCCCCCCCATTTCTGTAGGCCCACCTGTCAAAAGAAATGTCTCTCCATTGGTAGAAGTTTCTTCTGACAGGTGGGCCTGTAATAGACATGGTTCTTCTACTTGCTTTACATAGAAGATGCGTCATGTCAAGAATTCTTTATTATACTGTCATTCATTACTTTTCTCAATCACAGTGTATAATTTACCGGTCGTGTATGGTCTTGCTCGAGTTAGAATGAAAGAGGTTTTCCAGATTTTAACATTGACATCCATGTGTGTATCAGTCTTTCTGGTGGTTCAGCGATACCTGCCCCATTCAAGTGAATGTGGCTGCGCTGTTTCTGAGCACCAATACCAGTCACAGCCACATGGACGAGAATAATAACCAACCCCACACTGATCACTTACATTAAAGGGAATCTGTCACCAGCGACTTCCCCATTCAACCTTTTGCATAGACACATAGCTGTGGTTCATCTTATTAAAACGCTATCTTTCTTTTGTTGATCTGAGGCTCTATTCCAGAGTTATGATACTTTTTCTTAATATGCAAATTAGGCATTTGGTGCAATGAGGAATTTGCCGTTGAACTTGTTGCACCCAAACTCCACTCCTTTCTGTGGCCAGCTCCTCCCTCACTGCTTTGATTGACAGGGCCAGGTAATAGCAAAGCAGCCCTGGAGGAACTGGTCACAGAAAGGGGTGGAGCTTAGATGCAACAAGAGCAGCGGTGCAGCTCTCATTGCACCAAGGGCCTAATTTGCATATCAACCCCTTTTAGGACCAGGCCATTTTTTCATTTAAATTTTTTACTCCGAGCCTTCCCAGTGTCATAAGTTTTCATATTTTTCCATTCACACAACCATCTAGGATTATTTTTTGCAGGACAAGTTGTAATAGAAATGGCACCATTTATGGTTGCATACAATGTAGTGGGGAGCAGTAAAATAAAATTCTAATGGGGTGAAATTATAAAAAAGCCCCACAATTCTGCCACAGTTTTTTTTTTTTACAGCGTTTCCTATGTAGTAAAACTGACCAGTTACTTTCATTCTCCAGGTCAGTACGATTACAAAGATTACCACATTTGTGTAGTTTTTATTGCATTTTAATACTTTTTTGCATCACTATATTAACACTCCGATATTTATTTTTATTTTTATGTTTACAGTGCATAGGAAGTCTCATTTTTTGTGGGATGATCTGTAGTTTTTATTGATTGTACTAACCGGATTCCAAAAAAAGTTGGGACACTAAACAAATTGTGAATAAAAACTGAATGCAATGATGTGGAGATGGCAAATGTCAATATTTTATTTGTAATAGAACGTAGATGACAGATCAAACGTTTAATCCGAGTAAATGTATCATTTTAAAGGAAAAATACGTTGATTCAAATTTTCACGGTGTCAACAAATCCCCAAAAAGTTAGGACAAGTAGCAATAAGAGGCTGGAAAAAGTAAATTTGAGCATAACGAAGAGCTGGAAGACCAATTAACACTAATTAGGTCAATTGGCAACATGATTGGGTATAAAAAGAGCTTCTCAGAGTGGCAGTGTCTCTCAGAAGCCAAGATGGGTAGAGGATCACCAATTTCCACAATGTTGCGCAGAAAGATAGTGGAGCAATATCAGAAAGGTGTTACCCAGCGAAAAATTGCAAAGACTTTGCATCTATCATGATCAACTGTGCATAACATCATCCGAAGATTCAGAGAATCTGGAACAATCTCTGTGCGTAAGGGTCAAGGCCGCAAAACCATACTGGATGCCCGTGATCTCCGGGCCCTTAAACGACACTGCACCACAAACAGGAATGCTACTGTAAAGGAAATCACAGAATGGGCTCAGGAATACTTCCAGAAACCATTGTCAGTGAACACAATCCACCGTGCCATCCGCCGTTGCCAGCTGAAACTCTACAGTGCAAAGAAGAAACCATTTCTAAGCAAGATCCACAAGCTCAGGCGTTTTCACTGGGCCAGGGATCATTTAAAATGGAGTGTGGCAAAATGGAAGACTGTTCTGTGGTCAGACGAGTCACGATTCAAAGTTCTTTTTGGAAATCTGGGACGCCATGTCATCAAGAGGACAAGGACAACCCAAGTTGTTATCAACGCTCAGTTCAGAAGCCTGCATCTCTGATGGTATGGGGTTGCATGAGTGCGTGTGGCATGGGCAGCTTGCATGTCTGCAAAGGCACCATCAATGCAGAAAAATTATATTCAGGTTCTAGAACAACATATGCTCCCATCCAGACGTCATCTCTTTCAGGGAAGACCCTGCATTTTTCAACAAGATAATGCCAGACCACATTTTGCATCAATCACAACATCATGGCTGCGTAGGAGAAGGATCCGGGTACTGAAATGGCCAGTCTGCAGTCCAGATCTCTTACCTATAGAGAACATTTGGCGCATCATAAAGAGGAAGGTGCAACAAAGAAGGCCCAAGACGATTGAACAGTTAGAGGCCTGTATTAGAGGAGAGCATTCCTATTTCTAAACTTGAGAAACTGGTCTCCTCGATCCCCAGACGTCTGTTGAGTGTTGTAAGAAGGGGAGATGCCACACAGTGGTGAAAATGGCCTTGTCCCAACTTTTTGGGGATTTGTTGACACCATGAAATTCTGATTCAACATATTTTTCCCTTAAAATTGTAAATTTTCTCAGTTTAAACTTTTGTTCCGTGATTTATGTTCTATTCTGAATAAAATATTAGAAAAGTTGGCACCTCCACATCATTGCATTCAGTATTTATTCACGATTTGTATAGTGTCCCAACTTTTTGGGAATCCGGTTTGTATTTTGGATTGTGTATGACTTTTTGATCACTTTTTATTCAATTTTTTTGACGGGAGAAGTGACAAAAAAAATAGAGAATCTGCCATTTTGATTTTTTTTCCCCATTAGGCCATTCACTGTATAGGATAAATATTTTTATATTTTAATAGTATGGGTGTTTCGCACACAACAATGACTATAATGTTTATTTTTTTATTGTTTATGTATTTTTATTTTGTGGAAGGGGCGATTTTTATTTTTATATTTTTTAAAACTTTTTTTCTTTTTTGTTAACGCATTTTAATAGTTCCCGAGGGAATTTTGATCATCTTTCTAGGTACTGTAGTCCACCCATTACAGTTATTACTTTACTTGCCCTCCTCTGAACCCTCTCCAGCTCTGCTATTTTTAAAGTGAAAAGTGTAGAGCTGCAATTCCAGCCCATGGAGAAGGTTGATGGTGTTTTTTTTTTTAACAAAAAATGTCCTTTTTCTACCTTCAGACAACCACTTTCATTTTAATAACACGCTGCCAGACTATCTACTTTAATTAGAAGCAGGAGTACCCATCTACGTCTAGACTTCAGTCATTTATAAATCCTTCCATTAGTAATAAAGTATTATATGAATAAGCTACCCTTAATTTAAAGTGTTAGATGTGCCCCATATTAAAGCTTGATTTTCTGGTAGATCGATATTGATGACCTGTTTGTAGGATAGGTCATCAATATCTATTCGGTAGCGGTCCACCTCCCTGCACCCCCAGCGATCAGCTGTTTAAAGAGGCCACAACGCACTGGCCTCCTCACAGCATGCCAAGCACAGCTCCATACCATTCACCTGAATGGGACTGAGCTGCTCCTAGACCATGTGACTGATGAACGTCACGTGGGCCCTAAAAGATGCGGCATCACTCACTGGAGCACCATGTCCCCTTCAAACAGTTAATTGTGGGGGTACCGTGTGTCAGATCCCCACTAATCAGATATTGAAGACCTATCCTGAGGATAGGTCATCAATATAAAACTCTCAGAAAACCCTTTTAAAGGAAATGTGTCACCTAAAATTTTATCTGCCAGTTAAAACCAGATAGTAGCGGCATGATGTAGGACGCAGGCATGCCGCGCCTAAACCCCCCCTCCCCCCGCCTTCTGGCATCCGAGCACTGGTCCCTTGAGCCTGGCCACCTCTGTACCTGCCTGCTGAGTAAGATGTGGTAACATATACTCTACCATTGCCCTACGGCGAGCAATAACATCAATGGAACAAGCTCGGAGGCAATCTACCTACATTGTGGTACCAGGTAGGGATGCCCTCTGTCCCCACTGTTATTTGCTCTCTTTCTGGAACTTTTAGCTTGTAATATCAGAGCGACAAAGACCATTGAAGGATTTGGAGGTAAAGGGATAGGGGACAAGATCTGTTTATATGCGGACGATATAATTATTTTTCTGAAATTAGGATGGAAGTGCCTATCCTCAGGGATTGAAATTATCAACGATTATGGATCCCTGTCAGGGTATTAGATCAACCGGGAGAAATCCGTACTCCTTCCTCTCAACCGACCAGCACCCGATGATGTAACTAAAGTACGGGTGCTCTCGACCACTTATATTTTGGAATTAAGATTGGTGCCGACCTACAGAGATTTAATATGCTTAACACACTCCCAATGATTAATAGAATTAAAGACAGGATAAGGACATGGCAGAAATTGCCGCTACCACAGGCAGACAGAATAGCCCTTGTAAAAATGGTTTTGCTCCCGATAGCGCTCTATGTTTTGACTTACTGCCCAGTATGTATTGAGGAGTGGTGGCCTCTCACTCCCCTACTTTCAGGGGTATTATATTGCAGCTCAAATCCAGTGGTACATAAGCGGGGGGGGGGGGGGGGGGGTTTGGGTGGAGTCCACCCTGTCCAGCTACTTACCCGAGGATATAAAGGCACTCCACGAGACAACTTTAGCATATTGGAGTCTGGTTATCTGGGTATAATGGGGAAATATTGCCCCATTAGTAATATGCTACAAAAGTGTTGGTATAATATTGGGAATAACTCACAGTCTACACTTCACTCCAATTTGGCACAATACACACTTAGGTGAATTTGCAGCAATACTTGAGCATAACTATTGGATATCGAAATCGAATGGAGTTTTCACATTATCACACTTTTTATTTTTTTATAGCGTTTATTTAGACATTTTCAATTTTATACAACAAAGAAGAACAATTCTTCATGACGCACACATTCACAATAGCAAGTTCATCGTCAGTATAGATCATGACCATAGAAGACAGCAATGCGATTTTAATACAGGGTTCTCCTGTCATCACTAAGAGATATCCGTGACTCGCTCAAACCACATACACACTCTCATACACACGTTGGGTGATACAGTCTCCACCGTTGATGACTCAAGTCGTACCCTCAGCCTGAACCCAAAGACCCCAGATTTTATCAAATCGATCAGGCAGTCCTCTTGCCTCATACGTCAACTTATACATCTGAAGGTCCTTATTAATGAGGAGTACCCATTGGCTCACTGTAGGACACTTGGGCGGTTTCCAGTTCAGGAGTATATTTTTCCTTCCATAGAACAACAACAATCATAACAGTATTCTATTATATTTGGAGGGCGTAGCTTCCAACACTAACCCTAGCATACAGATTATCGGGTTACAAATCCCTGGGAGCCCCAACTTAGCGTTAATAAAGTCACATATGCCCTTCCAGTATGCCTTCATCACCGGGCAGAGCCACACCATATGGAAAAAGGAACCCCTAGCCTCTCCGCATCTATCGCAGCCAGGCGTCGGTATTTGCCGCATCTGATGAAGGCGCAGTGGGGTCAAGTACACTCTATGCATCCATTTAGCTTGAATGAGCTGATCCCTAGCACTTATAACCGATGTCCTCCACCTCAGACGCCACTCCTCCAAATGAGAGTCCTCCAACTCCGGGATATCTACAGCCCATTTAGCAAAGGACCGCTTGATAGGAGAATCTTGCATTCGGACAATTTCAGCATAAAAGGAAGAAATTGGTTTGTGTGGGATTTTCCTCCTAGCTACCGATTCTAGTGGGCCGCATTCTAAATTTAGGGTCAGGGATTTAAACTGCTTCTCACAGGCATGCCTCAGTTGGAGGTAGCGGTAAAAGCTCGTCCGGGACAGCTGAAACTTAGTACGTAGGGTCTCAAAAGAACGGAAGATCCCTTCATGAAACAGTTGTGTTAAATATTTAAGGCCGCTCCTAGGCCAGAATTCAAAATCTGGGAGGTGCAAGAGCTCTGGAAGGAGCTTGTTACGCCAGAGTGGAATGTAAGGGGACCAGGTATCACCTGTCTGACTCTCAGTATGTATCTCCACAAATTTTACCCAAGCCTCGATAACTGTTACCATACTATCCGTGTAAATCCCAGTACCTGTGACCCTGCCTCCCCTATATACGAGATTAGCTAGCGCTTCATAGGACCCGGTCAGCGCCGCCTCTAATACCACCGCCGGGTTATTAGCATCCGCCCTAATCCACCAAGATGCATACATTAAACACGTTGCTATATAATAAATATACATATCCGGAAGCTGCAGACCACCTTGTGCATAGGAGGCCTTCAGTGTCTTTCTCGTCAACCTTGGGGACTGATGATGCCACAAGAAACGGGACAAGGTTCTATCTAAAGAGTCAAAATGGGAAATCGGGATCCTTACCGGAGCCGCTCTATATATATATATATATATATATATATATATATATATATATATATATATATATATATACAAAAGTTTGGGCAACAACACCATCTTAACAATGTTGATTCTACCCACCAGAGTCAAAGGAAGGTTTTCCCAGACCTCTAACTTACGCGTGACATATTCCATGGTGGGTCTCAAATTCAATTGACAAAACAGTCTAGGGTCCCTGTGAATATAAATCCCTAGATAGAGAAAACTCTCTACTACTCTCAGGGGAGACACCGGGGAAATATCTACAGCTTCGTCCACATCAACTATGCATAAACTAGACTTGGCCCAGTTTACCCTCAACCCCGAGTATCTACCATATCCATTTACCACATCCAGGAGGGTCTCCAAGGAGGGGCCAGGATCTGCCAGGTAAACCAGCAGGTCATCTGCGTACAGTGACACCTTCTCCTGAATCCCCGCAATCGTCCACCCTTCAATCAAGGAACTATTGTTAATCAGTTGTGTCAAGGGTTCCATTACCAGGGCGAAAAACAACGGTGAGAGAGGACACCCTTGTCTAGTACCTCTATATAATCTGAAGGGACGGGAGAAAGCTCCATTCACTCTAATCCGTGCTGTAGGTGCCTGATATAACAACTGGACCCACTTGATAAAGGAGGGAGGGAAATTGAGGCGGAACATTGTTTCCAAAATAAAGGGCCACTCTACCGAGTCAAAGGCCTTCTCATTGTCTAGAGACGCCAAGACTCTTGAACCCGCATTATCGTGTCTGACCTGCAAGTTCGTAAATAATCTCCTGAGGTTTATATCCGTTGTCTTACCGGGCATGAAACCGGATTGATCCGGGTCAATAATGGACAAGACCACCCCACCGAGACGCCTAGCTAGGACTTTGGCTAAGATTTTTGCGTCTGTATTCAGCAGGGAAATTGGCCTGTACGATGCACACTGATCCGGCGGCTTACCGGCTTTGTGAATCACTACAATGGTCGCCTCCCCAAAGGAAGAAGGCAACATCCCGGACTCATATGCATGATCAAAAAGTCTAAGTAAGCGTGCAGATTGCAAAGTAACTTCCAACCTGTACCATTCAATCGGGAAGCCGTCCGGGCCAGGTGACTTCCCAGGCGCCATGTCCTCAATTGCTGCCCTAATCTCCCCTTCGTCAATAGATCTCCCTAAATACTTACTATCGGCCGCAGCTAAAGGCGTAAGTGGGATGGATTGAAGGAATGAACGATCTCTCCTGGAGAAGAGATGGATTTAGAACTGTATAAGTCTGTATAAAACAGAACAAATTGTTCACAAATATCTCCCGGCCGATATACCTTCAAGCCATCCCCACAGGTAATGTGTGGAACAGCCGTCAGTTCTAGCCAGGAAAGCTAAGGAACTCCCATTTTTGTCTCCATCTGCAAAGACTAGACGTCTCTGGAATAGCAACTTCTTCTGGGTGTACTCTGTGAGATGCAAGTTAAGCTTCCTCTGTGCCTCATCCCATAGATTATGGGTCACATCATTTGGTTCTGTAATATAAGCCTGTTCTTTCCCTACCACCTCCTCCTCTAATTTAAGTCTAGTGGCATTCAATTCTTTCCTGTAAGATGCAATTGCCTGGATCGAAGTACCACGCAACACAACCTTAAAGGCCTCCCATTCCACCAGGGGGTTAGTAGAGCCCTCATTGAGTTCCCAATAGTCTTTCATCCCTTGCTGCGCAGCCCAAACCACCGGCAACACCTCTAGCCATTTACTATTAAGTCTCCACAGTCTTTCAGCAGGTGCAATAGGCTGTCTCAGAACCACCAATAGGGGGGCGTGGTCAGAAATACCTCTCGGTAAATATTCAGTGGCTATCAGCGAGGGCAACAACTCTCTACTAAGAAACACTAAATCAATCCGGGAGAGAGCTGCATAAGAGGCCGAGTAACAGGAGTACTGCCGAAGATCAGGGTGCATATATCTCCAGCCCTCTGTCAGAGCAAATACCCCCGCCCAGGAGTTCAACGCGTCTGTATGTGGTCCACCAGGGCGAAGCCTATCCATCGACCGGTCCAATACCGCATTGAAATCCCCAAGCACAATCAGAGGCAACGGAGGGAGTGCTGCTACACGTTTCATAATTTCGTCCAGTACATCCTTCTGAAAAGAACAGAACCTAGATAGTAGGACAACATAAGTTAGGTACAGTCAGCTCCATCTTATAAATTGACCAACTTTAACATAAATTAAGACTCTCAAAACACAAGTCCCAATATACTCAGCCCCTGCGGTCAAGCCAGTCAGACGCCTCTTCTGGGGTGGCGAAAAATTTCACCAGATCTCCATCCTGGACTCTGAGACGAGCTGGATACATCATGGCGTAGACAAGACCTTTCTCTCGCAACCGACCTCTCACAGCAGTGAATTGCCGGCGTTGTTTCTGGACCTCTGTAGAGAAGTCCGGGTAGAAGGAAATCCGGGCGTTGTCAAAATGAATGTCCTTCAGACGACGGGCCGCCGCCAAAACAGCATCACGATCTCTATAATTTAGTACTTTGAAGATGAAAGGACGTGGCGGAGCCCCTGGGGGCAGAGGACGAGTAGGAATCCTGTGCGCTCGCTCCACTGCAAAAGTCACTGATAAGTTAATTGGGTCCAGGACCTGCTTAATGAGTCGCTCCGTAAATTCCTCAGGAGAAGGGCCCTCTGCTCTCTCCGGCAACCCCATAATCCGAATGTTATTTCTCCTATTACGATTTTCGGCATCCTCCACTTTTGCCGCCAAGGCTTTAACTTGATTTTGCAGTGCACGGACCGCCGCATCATTGCGTTGAACACTATCTTCCACTTCCCCCAGTCTCCTCTCCACCTCAGTTGTTCTTTCTCGGATTTTATCAATATCATGTCTGAGGAGAGTGAGGTCGGCCTGTACATGGTCAATTTTGACCGTGAGCGCTGTTTGACAGTTAGTAATGGCCGCCATAACTTTTGCAAGATCTACCTCTGGGCGATCAGGAGAGGCCCCAGCCTCATGGCCGTCCGTTTGGCTCATATTGTCCATCATTGACTTAGGGGGGATAGAAGGCCCTGAAGTGCCCATTTTGCGGCCCATAAAACCTTCAGCACGCACCTCACCGAGAGGGTTAAAGATCACTGCAGTACTGTCACTTGCGGCCTAATACAGGAGCCAGGCTTCTCTATATATATAGTGAAACTGAGCCACACAGACCCCAACACCACGCCGCCCCACACCAGGGAAGTCTCTCTTACAGTGCAGGGGGGGAGAGGGATCCTCAACCGGAGCGTAGGCCACAGAGGAAGGAGCTCAGCCGGCCCCAGTGCCGCAGGTAATATGGCGCCTGCTGCCGCTGCACGTGTAGGGGACGCGCCAGCCGTCTGATCAGTGCGGGTATGTGAAGAGCCCCGATCCGTACCTCCAGGCACCGCTCGGCCTCCGGCGTGGGTAAGTGTAGCAGGGAGTCACCCCTCACCAGGTCTTCCACCGGCAGGATAGGGCAGCAGATCGGGATGTAGGCCGACGCGCAGGCCCGGCCTTGCGATTTTTTTCCGGTCGCGGCCGCAGGGCAAAGTACCAGCTGGATATAGGGGGAGCAGGTAGTGGGACTCACAGAGGGTCTTTTAAGTCCAAGAAACAGGATCCACCAGAGCAGATGGTCAGGATACAATCAGGATAGCACCGGAGCTGAAGCGACCTGCGTCCTCACTCCATGACGGTCAGGCCACGCCCCCACATTATCACACTTAGTTACACAAGGAAAGCTAAACTCTATAGAGAAGCTACTTCTTGGAATAGAACCTTCACTATTGGATAAGTTTAGATGCATCCAAATTCAACACGCATTCGCTTGCACTAAGGAAAAAAATTATTTTGTTGTCCAAGAACAGAACTTTCTGGAGTTCTGCTTCAGAAATAACAGGTCCTCCTTCACTATTGCACAAATATATCACAGGATACAGGTAGAACTGGCTACAGTAACAGAATTTAACAGTGTGTTTAGATGGGAAAAGGATTTCGGTAATACTGCACTTAATTAGGAAATAATATATAAAAATATAAACTAATCTTCTGTTTCTAGTAAATACCGTTTAGCACAATTCAAGATCATACATAGACTGTACTACACCCCTTTATCCTTATCCAAGATGTTTAGAGATAAAAATGATAGATGTCTGAAATGCCATGGAGAAGCAGCAAGCTATTGCCACCTACTCTAGAACTGTCCATATATTCAGAATTTCTGGCAACGGATATCTGCTGAATTAGGAAGCAACACGCCGCAAAGATTGACACCATGCATATAACAATCAATATTTGCCTTACTCACCAACAGTATTAAATCTAAACAAGATAAACGTAGATGGCTAGTGGGGCTCCAATTGGCAAGAGTCCTGATAGTAAACAAGTGGGGCTCTAAAAGAAACCCCGAAATTATGGAATGGAGAACTCTGATGAATAGGTCAATGATATATGAACGCATAGCCCATCCGGACTAGCTGTCTAGGTTGGGAGTTCCACCGACGATGACCCAGGGGTTGTTTTGGGGGGATATGGGGGATTATAGTGGGGAGGGGGGGGGGGGGGATATAATTTAAATGATAATATGTAGAACAATTTATATCCATGATATTTAATATTATCATTTAGAATTGTTATTAGGGTCCATTCACACGTCCGTTTTTTCTTTCCTGATCTGTTCCGTTTTTTCAGGAACAGATCAGGACCAGATCTGGACCCATTCATTTTCAATGGGTCCTGGAAAAAATCGGACAGCACAATGTGTGCTGTCCGTTTCCGTTGTTCCGTTCCGCATGTCCGTTTAAATATAAAACATTTCCTATTCTTGTCCTGAAAAATCGGATCCTGGTACAATGCAAAGTCAATGGTTCCGCAAAAAACGGAAGACATTCGGATGTCATTCGTATGTCTTCCGTTTTTTGCGGAATCCGTTCCTGGAAACACATAGCAAATTTTTTTATATTTTTTTTTTTCATTTTTTTTTTCAAAGAAATCCAAACAACTTTATTTGATTATTGAAATGTATACATGTTTCCGTTTTTTGCGGATCCGCAAAAAACGGATGACATACGGAAACATTTTCAGGAACAACGGATCCGCAAAAAACGGACCGTTTTTCAGGATGAAAAAAAACAGGACGTGTGAATGGACCCTTAAGCTATGTATTTTTTTATATCTGATTTAATAAAAAATAAACAAACAAACAGATAGTAGCACATATCCTTTTTTCCAATGATAATGTTTTTATTTTCTGATTACAGATTTATTCTATATCCCGAACATGACTATGGGGGTGGCCATCTTGCTTAAGCTGTTCTTAAAGGGAATCTGTCACCTGCTTTTACCATTTTAAGCTGGCACCATCGCTATGTTGACTAAAGTACCTTATTTCCAGGAGTCTTCTTTTTACTTTATTTCGTTTTGTAGTTTTGATATAAAAGCGATTTTTGGGCTTCCGGTTCCGGCGCCGACATGGAGAGACGTAGCTAACTTCAGCTCCGTGTAGGTCGGTGCGCAAATTAGCTAAATCCCCCATACATACCGGTGGAATTCCGGGGAAACTGTGCCTACCGTGCTGGTAAGAGCATATGGATCGTTATATAACTAACATGGGGACGAGGAACAAGACAAAATCTCAGAAGCTGGGAAAGTCTGCTGCGTGGGATTTTGAGACAGCAGAGGAGGAATCTCTCCCGCTCGCACTACCAGATGAAATGGATGACCAGCATTTACAAAAAGAAACGGAGACTCAAGGGGAAGATCAACAGGTGGACTACGTTCGACTGGCAATCTAGGTAGCAAATCGAATCTTACCTGACCTGCAAGAGTCCCTGGCAAGCACAGTGGGGCTGACACTTCAGTCCCTACAAGCAGCCACAGCCGAACATGGCAAACGGCTAGACAGCGCCGAACATAGAATCCAGACGCTGGAGGAAACATACTCTGACCTCCGATTGAAACTGGAGAAAGCGGCGAGCGACAATATGGCCCTTAAAATAAAAGTTGATGATTTGGAGAATCGTTCGCGTAGAAACAACCTGCGCATTTTGGGCTTACAAGAGTCAATCCCAGCACATGATCTAGCTCAAATCTGTGAGCATGAAATTCCGAAAGCCTTGGGGCTGGATATCTCGTGTAAAGTTGAGAGAGCTCATCGCATAGGTCCTGATCTGCGAGAGGGTACTGACCGTAATCTTAAGGGGCCATCAGCGTTATCGAGAAGACCGAAGCCGGTCATAGTAAAGTACCTGGACTTTACAGATAAAACCGCAATCTTGAGAATGTTTAAGCGCCAAAAACCACCTCTGGAGTTAAGAGGCCCCAAAATCGTAATCTTCGGCGATTACTCAGCGGAGGTCCAGAAGAAGAGGAGGGAATTCTCGTCTATATGCTTGGAGCTGCATGATCGGCGAACGAGATTTGCATTATTATATCCTGCAATACTTAAAGTTTTCCTCCCTGATGGAACTGTTGCCACATATACGTCGTCTGAGGAAGCGAGACGCTGTTTGGAGTTGGACATTCCTGACTCATAGACCACTAGGTCGGAATTTATGCTCGGAGAGAAAAGGGAGTTAAAGAGAATCAAGCACCAAAAATGGCGTCTCTTATGCAGATGCTGCCAAGAGAAGGCGCGATATGGTCCCTGGTGAAACCTGAAGGATTGGTGACTGTCGCCATGATTTAGCTTCTATAACATACTACAGATAGTATTAGATGGAGAGTTATATCTAAAATTGTTAGCATTGATGAAATGTTCAATTAGTTCATAGTTCACTGTTATATGCAGGTGATATATCATACCAGCATTAATACAATATAATATAGTATAGCTGATAGGTAGCAATGCTCCTGTCACTGAGAGTCTTAATTTCGCAGTATGTGCATTGACCTACCATGTCGGAAAAAAGTGGAGTCTGTTGAAATTACTAATGAGGTTTATAATAGAGAGCAGAGAATATGTCTTACTCAGCTTAGGTAATTGTTTGACTGACAACTGTACCTGTCAATATTTTCCTCACTCTTCTTGAAGTGTTAATCTGGAAACTGAATAAAAAATGTTGGGGGGGAAAAAAAAAAGCGATTTTTAGGTTATGCTAATTAGGGTCCAAGGTGCCCAGAGGGACGTTTTTTTCACTCTCTGGTGCCCAGTGACGCCCTCCTGCAGTGCCCAAGAACGCCTCCTGATCATCAAATAACCTCCCACAGCCCGGCAAACGGTTCCGCCCCCTCCCCACGTCTGCGGCCAGAAAACTTGCGCAGGCGCAGTACCACCTGCGGCCTGCGCGATCATCAACCTCCTGAGGGCAACAGCGCTCAGGTCACATCACTGGGCTCGGCGCATGCCCAGTGAGACTTTTGAGGCTGTTGCCCTCAGTAGGTTAATGATCACGCAGGCCGCAGGCGGTACTGCGCCTGCGCAAGTTTTCTGGCCGCAGACAGGAAGAAGGACAGGGCATTTCTATAAGGTAGACTATGATGTGGGGAGGGGGCGGAACCGTTTGCCGGGCTGTGGGAGGTTATCTGATGATCAGGAGGCGTTCTTGGGCACTGCAGGGGGGCGTCTCTGGGCACCGGAGAGTGAAAAAAACGCCTCTCTGGGCACCTTGGACCCTAATTAGCATAACATAAAAATCGCTTTTATATCAAAACTACAAAACGAAATAAAGTAAAAATAAAACTGCTGGAAATAACTTACTTTAGTCAACAAAGCGATGGTGCCAGCTTAAAATGGTAAAAGCAGGTGACAGAATCCCTTTAACAGCATTTAGAAAACATTAAGAAAATTGCTTTACGGCAGCCACATGGACCATAGACACAATGGTCTGGAGCTTACCTTATTGACTTCTATGGGAGAGTCTTCTAGACACGTGACCTGTGTAGAGGTCATTGTACAAGGAAAGAATAGATAAGCTTTGACAATCACCTATTGTGAATGGTGGATTCTGTCTTATCTATACACAGAGATTATATCATCACAGGCAGGATTAGAATAACAGATAAGCAGGTAACTGCAGCAAAGTGATCTGTACAGACCAAGACGTGGTGCCTATTAGGCTTAGTGGCCAGTGCGAAAACTGCAGGATTTTATGGTTTTTGTTTAAATATAGATATTGACATGGAAAATTAAAAATAACATTTCCAAAAATTCTTAAAAAATATGTTAAACATAAAAACGTGATTTAGACAATAGGTCATTTTTGATGACACATTCCCTTTAAAGGCTATGTACACCTTTGGGGCAATATTTTTTATTACTGTATTCTACTCATTTTGAGCTAAAAATCTTTTTTTTATTGTTTTTTATTACAAATATGGAGACCTTTTTCTGTACATAGCTGAGATGCTCTAATAGCAGCCTCTGGATTTTCTCCCTTTTCTGTCAGTTAGGGAGATGACGGGCTTCTTATCTCTGCTCTCTGACCTTATAAACACTTATTATAGCTATTTTCTTATCTTTATGATAAGAATGTGACTTAAATAAGTGTTTATGTCCTCTTATTCGTTTAGAGATTTGGGTTATTAGATGACTGGCACAAAATGACAGTACCAGTCACATAGGTAGAAAAACTGTTAATCCTTTGTAACAGAAAGGCTCAATATATTTTTTTTAAAAAAAGGCCAATTGAAAATAAGATTTTTAGCCAAAATTGAGTAAAATGCAATCATAAACAAAAACTACCTCTGAAGGTGTACATAACCTTAAGTATTGTTTGGGACCCCACCAGTTAGTAGAGTCTGACAATGTGAGCAAATAAGATTGTGTAGCCATGCTCTAGGATGGAAATATATATACCGTTGAAACCAGAAGTTTACATACACTATATAAAAAGACACATACACATGTTTTTCTCAATATCTGACATGAAATCAGAATAAACCTTTCCTGTTTTTGGTCAATTAGGATTACTATAATTATTATTATTTGCCAAATGCCAGAATAATGAGAGAGAGAGAATGTTTTAAGGCATTTTTTATTACTTTCTGTAAAGTCAAAAGTTTACATACATTTCATTAATATTTGGTACCATTGCCTTTAAACTGTATGACTTGAGTCAAATGTTTTGGATATGATGGCTGGACATTCCCATCTTGTTTGTACTTGTGTAGAATTGTTTGTACAGATGAATGAGACACCTTCAGGTATCTTGAAATTGCCCCCAAGGCTGAGCCAGACTCTTGCAAGTCCACAATTCTCTTCCTGATATCTTGGCTGATTTCTTTAGACTTTCCTATGATGCTACACAAAGAAGCAGTGTGTTTCAGGTGTGCATTTAAATACATCCACAGGTATGTCTCTAATTAACTCAGATGTTGCCAGCAAATCTAACAGAAGCTTCCAAACACATGACATCATCATATGGGCAGTCCAGATTTGTTTAAAGGCGTAGTAATCTTAGTGTATGCAAACTTTTGACATTGCAGAAGGTAATAAAAATGCCTTAAAACATTCTCTCTCTCTCTCATTCTATCTCTCTCTGGCATTTGGCAAATAATAATAATTATGGTAATCCTAATTGACCAAAAACAGGAAAGGTTTATTCTGATTTCATGTCAGATATTGAGAAAAACATGCATTTGTGTCTTTTTATATAGTGCATGTAAACTTCTGGTTTCAACTCTATATACACATATATATATATATAAGGAATATAGTGGCGGCACTGGAAAAGCACAAGGAGGGTGCTAAGTCCAGGGATGTAGCAGCTTACCCCGTCTCAATAAAGATGAAAAACGGACAGCACTCCAAGTAAAAGATAGTGGTGTGAATAAACACCACTATCTTTTACTTGGAGTGCTGTCCGTTTTTTATCTTTATATATATTATATATATATATATATATATTTTTATATACATATATATATATATATATATATATATATATATATATATATATATATAGTGTTCAAATTAAGCCAGTCCGGGGATCAGCTAATTGTACCAGTCTGGTTTAAAAAACTCACCAGTAACCAGCTGTTATTACCAAGGGAAGCCTTATCTGACCAGACATTTCCCGCATGCCAGAGAAAACCACTCTTTGTCCGCAAGTGACGACCCATATATAAAGTCAATATGCCCCAACAGGAACGGTTATCACCTAGCTCTTATGTTGACACACCTCACCACAAATGGATTTTATTTTATAATTCTGTGTGATGTACTTATATTATTGTCCCTTTTATAATAAAAAAAACATAAATGTAATAATAAAAAATAATGCACATTGAAATAAATATGACTAAACAGTTGAACACTTATTATTTATCACCATATTTATTGTGGAAAAAATGCAGAATCCAAACTACAGACAAAATTTTATGTCATCACTTTCTTTCAATTTCTTGTCCTGAAACAAAAATACATCAAATTAAATATTCTTGAGTCTTCGGGGTCCAGACGACGTCTCGTAGCGCCCAGTACACTCATCCATAAAGTAGGAAACACTACAGCGTTCAGTCCTATCTAGTAGTGCTTTCTACTTTATGGGTAACTGCACTGTATGTCAGCCTCCAGGTTCAGTCCGGTTGTGTCTTCACTCTTTTGATGTCAGATTTTAGTATTTTATAGCATGATATAAATGCCTGTACATCCAATAGTACAAGACTCATTTAAAATTATAGAAATATATAGAACTTGTAATGAGTAATGAACTAAAATACATTGAAAAAGATTGTTTTCTTTCTGCAGAATAAACTACTGAACAAATTGTATTACATACATGATCAACTTAAGGAAATGATAAAATCTTGGGTGCGGCAATAAGGACTCTCCATGTTGTTTCTTGCATTTTCATAGTCGCAGTCTTGTAGCGCCCAGTACACTCATCCATAAAGTAGGAAACACTACAGCGTTAAAGCCTGTCTAGTAGTGCTTTCTACTTTATGGATGGCTGCACTGTATGTCCTTGACTTCACAGATAGATCCTCTTCCAACGGGGTTTCCAAGATGGCTTTTATTGTGATGTCCTCCAATGTCGCATGAACACTTACCAAAAGGACGTTACTATGGCAAAAGCTGCTCCGATTTCTTCTTATAGTCTGTATATATCCTACAAAGAACAAGAAAGCAGGATTGTGATGTCAAGGATGTATGGCCTGGGCGTCCACATTATATAAAAAACAAGGAACCATTACAATTTCTACCCAATGTAATAAAAAATAGATAGTATATCAGTTGTCTAAACAAATACTTTAAACATTAACATAAAATATTGAAAAATGGATAATTCCGGAAAATACAGCTACAACTCACATATCAGTTTTTCCATAGGGCAGGCACATTAATTACATTTTCTACATGGTGGACATACCTTTTTTCTACAAATTTTGAATAGTCAAGTGTGAAAACATAATTTCATTCTTATCCAACTTAGTAGGCTATACCAATACTGTATCCCATCATCCCATCCACTGATACTGATATAAGGCTCTCCTTACACTGCACAAATGGAATGTGGCACATAGACAATGGGGAGCAATTATCATGATTGTAATGAAGTATGAAGTCAGTTTTCCATGAGTCTGGGTTGATATACTTTGCGCCAAATTTGGCACACATTTTTTAAATTTAAACCTAACACTTTTGTCTAGAAACCCTACTCCACTTTTCTGTTCCCATCCTTCTACTGGAGTGGATTTTTTTGCGACTTTTGAAACAAGTCCCAGTAATAAATCTGGAGTGAAATTCACTAAAATAGCTAACCATTCTTACTTTTCCACCTACTTTTCAAAACTGGAGTGGTGTAAAAATGCAAAAAGGCGCAAAGATATTGCGCAAGTTACCTGGAAAAGGCGCAAAAGTCTTTTTTAAGACAAAATTCTGCTTGATAAAATCACCTCATTGTTTTAGGAAGAAGTAACCAGATCTGCAGATCTTCTAATGTTTATGGTGTTGTGGCTACTTCAGGCATCTATTCTCAGAGGAAGCAATAGACAAGCCAGCCTCTATTTCTTACCTACTGATTTGTCATGTTTTGCCCTAAGATATGTGGCGCAAGAGGCATCTGGAAGGCAGCAAACCCTCCCCCCCCCCCCGTATGTCTACAGTGCTTGCGGAAGAAGTAAACACCTTTGAATACTGCAAGAAAAAATATAGGGGGGAATTTATCATTTGTGGTGGTTTTGGTATCAGTTTTATCTTTGCTTAGTGAAGTTGCGTCTAATTTATGTAATAATATATTTGGGCAAGTGCAATATGGTGTACATCTATGTCTGTAAAAGTACACCACAGGGTTGTCTGGCATGGAGAGGCGACTTTTTTGTGACTTTTTAAAATGTTGCTCATCATCAATGAGACTTAAAGGTGTTGTAATCTGAAATCCTGACCTACTTTTCACTCCACTTCTAAAAGTGGTGAGGCTCACCAAATGTTGCAAAATATGCATCAAATGTCACACACGGGCATCACTTGCGACATTTTTATGCCATAAAAACTGGTGTCGCAGACTTGATAAATGTCCCCCCGGTTTCTATTATAGCAGCAATGAAAGAATATTAGGGTCGACCTTTTGTAGTGTAATGATTGTGGCACTGTAGAAATGAATAAAAAAATAAATAAAATATTTGCAGACAAAAAAAATGTATGTTTGTGTGTATATATATATATATATATATATATCTATATACACAGACACACATGTACATTCCTTCCTTGTGGCATGCAGATAGTACTGATGAGTTTCAATATATCTCTTTCCTAAATTTGTCAGCATAACATTCATAATGGTAACAGTATGCAGTATTAATGGGCAAGATGTAGTAATATGCTTTAAAATAAATGTAGAAATACAGTTACATTTCCAGGTGATATGTTTGGGTCATTTTAGATGCTAGGTTTTAGTTTATTTGACTGACAATAAGAAAATGCAATTTTATAACATTAGAAATATACTACAGATATAGAAAATGAGGGGAAAGTGTGCGCCCACTTCATACTCATGGATATTTAAAGTTACTGAAGGCTCCCCCCCCGCTTTCTTGTAGAACAGGTGCAACATTACCAAACCAGGCCAGTTACGTACCTCTAGTTTTTTAAGCCGCATCTATATTATCCAGGTGGCATCTTCAACGGTTCTAAACTTCCTGCGCAGCTGAAATAAAAGTTCCTTCAGTGATCTGCATCATTAATCCTTTCTTCAGTCAGTTAGTCCGCACCCCATTAGTGAAGAGAAACTCAGCCTGTCAGATCACCACCTCCCGCCAAACAGGGTTTCACTTCTGCTTTTTCTGACTCATACAAGTCTTCAGTTGTATCTTCAGCTAGAACACTGCACGACAGGAAACGGTGGCCATTAAAAGAGTAGTCTGCTATATAGGCTTGAGGGACTATCTATGACATATTCAGTCATTAGTCATTTTATTACAATGACCTATCATGTTATACAGGCTTAAAGTAATACTTCGTAAGTAATACAAAGTAACATACTGTACTTTTATGTTAGAAAATTGAACGATTTGATACCGATATTTCACCTTTTCTTGCTTTGGTCCCTAGAGTTCATTAGAACATCTTACTAGCTGTGATGGAGAATGTTTCAGGACTTTGTGTGTTTGTGCAACTAAAACATTTTTTTTTTTTACTAAAATATTGTAATGGCCTTGCCCCCAGTCTTCTACATGAAGCATCTAATTACATGTATTGCTAATCATTGGTATTTCTCATGATACAGTTGAACACCATTCATATCTAATAGCATTTGGATATATACAACCAAGCATATACAAAACATTCAAACTAAGCAAAGCTGAATTCAACTGTTAGGACATGCAATGGACTACACCTATAAACTAAACCTATAGGAAGACAGCTCATTTAGATGAACTTAATGCTTATGTGGGATGTTACTTGCAGGAGAAGAGTTAGGCTAGCCCTACATATTGAGAAAAGACTGATATCTGGTGAAAGGAGTGTAATATGGATGCTATCAGTTTCCATCCTGCAATGAACCTATAGTTGTTTGGCTGACAGTAGTCAATCCAAATTCTCTCATTACGTGCCTATTGTTTTAATAGAGCAGAAAGGCCATAAGCAGCATCTACTAACGGTCTCATCAATATTAGGTCAGTGGATCTGGTCAAAAGCAGTAAATGAAATGCACATACTTTGTTATGTGACAGAGACATTTCACACATTGCTTAAAAAATATAAAGTACATATTTTCCAAATTTACAGTTTAAGGCAACTTTCATGTTGCAGTATTTAGGTCAGTATTTGCTTCAGTATTTGTAAGCCGAAACCAGGATTGAGTCCAAATCACAGAAGAGGCGCTAATATTTCCATTATACTTATCTCTGGAGGCTTCATTCTTAGTTATGGCTTACAAAAACTGATGTAAGATACTGACCAAAACATAGCCATGTAAAAGCAGCCTTGCACAAACCACTGACTATACCAAATACACCAAACACCTAGTTAGTTTCTTTGAACTAAATGTTAAAGTGCCAAGTCATCCAGCAAGTGTGTTGTACTGATCACGTGAAAAGAGCTTACATAAAGTTCTGGTCGCCAGGCTGGGCATACTTTAAGGAAGCTCTAACAAGACAGGATGAACAGATGATTACCAAACTGTTCCTAAAACGATGAAAAAACATTCAGAAATAAGATCTAAAATGTAGCATAAAATGTTCACTATCGACTTTACTTTAGCAGTCGGAGATGGTAGGTTCCATCACATTTAACTTTTGAAAGTTAGTACTTAAAGGAAATAAAAATGCCAAGTTCCTGTAAAACCTAAATGAAAAAAAGCTACCCCCCCCCCCCCCATAAAAAACGAATTGATCTATTAAAAACCTAATCTAGTGATCACTCAATGGGAGATTGCTTATGCTGTTGTATTTTCACCCCCCATGCACTTACTGTTCGGTTGATGGGTTGCTTCTTCTTCGTAATCCGGGCAGCTTAGGCATTACCTTCACCAGGGACCGATGGGTAAAAGGATGGAAAGTAGGCTAGCCTCCCCTTTTAACCTTTCCCAATGACCAACGTCACTAACCACAGATAGAGGAACTAGATCTAACTCCACCCATTAACCATACAGCGACATGTTAATGTCTGAAGAGGGGCCGCTGTGTGTCGCAAGTGATGTCTTGCAGAGAAAAAAAACAATCGAATAAAACAAATTGAAAGAAAGATCTGGAAACATAGTGAAATGTAACAGTAAAGTTTAGAGGAAGTCATCTGAAAACCGTTCCCTAACACTGGATACATGCGAGATATCTTATGTCCAATAGGATTACTTTCTCCATAAGACATAAATGAACTATGTAACCAGTACTTAGAAATAAGGACAATATAGCCTACCTTAAATAATAGCTACCAACTGCAAGTAGAGACAATGCTGTATGAACACATGTCCATGTAGATACAAGCCTTCTGGCCCTGGCTAAATAAAGCCCAAAAAAAGGAAACTGCAAGAAAAGCTGAGCTAATAAACCCATTGCACAACCTGGCCTACAGAGATATCTGGTGCAACTCATGGGGTCCAGCAGATTACTACATTCCTGCTTTTTACACAAAGCCTAAAAACTAATTGATGTTCACTTCCTTGTGATGAAACTCAGATGACTTCACATTGAGCTCCATCCCCTATTTATCTGTGACGTGACACAATGTATAGATCTATCAAGCCTAACATAAGCAAAGGAAGAAGAGTCATCCAAGTCAGCATGAAGACCAAAAAATGGCAAGTCTATATACACATAGAACATTGAGGTGTATAATCGGGGGGAAGGATTACAGTGACAGTCAGCACTTGGAACATGGAAGCTGCTAAAGATACAACTTATCTCCTCAAGCAGCCTCTTCCACAACTTGCTGTGGTTTGCATTCACAGCAGAGCAATGGGGGGCTGGGTGAACATAATGCAGTCAGGGATAAGTACGTAAATCATTCCAAAAACAGTGACACTAGCATGGAAAAGTAAATTATGTAGAAGAAAGCATATTTTCTACTAATTGTAATAATTAAACGGGTAATAAAAGAGGTGAACACAGATTTTTTTTATTAGTAAGAAAGTAGTAGTAGAGTCATTCTGTTACAATCTTTCTAGGTTCAGGATGTACTTTTAGCTTTCATTAAATAAAAATAAAACATAAACACCAAAAACCTCACCACACTGCAGGGTTGAAGGTCAAAGAACAGGCCCTCCCTGTGTGTGGTAAAGGGGCTCAGAGAACATTGGGGCACATTTAGCAAAGCATTTCTCCACATTCGTGGTGTAAAAAAGTAGCAAATCATGGCACATCCCATATTTGGGCCATAATTGGCGGTTTGGTGCCTCTCGACATTTTCGAAAGTGGTTAGTAAAGCGGTGAGACTTAACAGGAGGGGCATCTCACTCAAGTGCACAGGGGATCAAAACTGACAGAGGAAACACTAGTCTTAACAAGGGTGCATTCACACGACCGTATGTATTTTGCGATCCACAAAATTTAGATTTGCAAAATATGGATGACGTCTAGTGTTGCGTGCGTTTTTTTTTTTGTGGATCTGTGAACCGCATTTTGCAGCCAAGTAGAGTACATGTTCTATCTTTTGTGGAACGGACATACAGATGCGGAAAGCACACAGATGTCCGTATGTCCATTCCTAAAAAGATGGATCATGTTCTATTATTGGCCTCAAAATGTGGTTTACGGACCCACTTAAGTCAATGAGTCCACACAAAAAAACGGATGCAACACGGACGTCATCTGTATTTAGCGAATCTGCGTTTTATGGACTGCAAAATACATACAGTTGTGTGAATGCCATCTTATTCTCCACTGGATAAGGATTTTTCCACCTTGTACAATTGAAGTCAGGTAAAAGACAAATTGTGATTCACTAAATATGCTATTGTTTAAAAAACAGAAAACATAGGGAGCTACTGCTCTGTAAATAGGGATTTTAAAAAAAATCCATAAGGCCTTATACAGACATGGTAGATATTTAGCACCAGTTTCTAAAGCCAAAAACAGGAGTGGATGTAAAACAGTCTCCATTTTGCTTTCTTTGTGATCAGGACCCACCCATGGGCTTGACGTATAAAAAAACTAATGCAAAATACTGTTCAAATCTGCAATGTATGCTTGAAGCTTAAAGGGGTTATCTAATCCCTACAATGCCCAAGACCCTCATACTGGTTATATTTACCCACTCCCCGTCAGCCACATCGGTTCTGATGCTCGTACGGTTCCATCTCCCCCCGATGTTTTTATCCACGGAGAGATGCAGCAGCGGCTGTGCTGGCATCAGAAGCGACGCAGGTGCGGGGTAAGTATAACCAGTATGAGGGGCCTGGGCATTATATGATTTGGATAACCCCTTTAAGAGAGTTCTATAATCATATACTGTATATCTTAGGTTACTAAAATTAGCTATAAACTTTCAGTTGCTTCTGTCCTCTATGACCAAGGCTAATCATTTGGTCTTATTGAAGCTTTACGCATACTCCCAAATATGATTGTCATGTATTTCAGCGGACCATGTGTACTGCCTATGGCAGGGACCAGCAACCTCCGGCTCTCCAGCTGTTCTGAAATTACAACTCCTAGAATCCTCCTTTAACTTCTATGTGAATTACAAGAACAGCCAAGTAAGTGTGCATGCTGAGAATTGTAATTTCACAGCAGCTGGAGTGATGAAGTTGAATGAGGCATTGGTGTACATTTTGGCCAAAGCGTAATAAGCCACTCACCGCGTCAAGGTCGCCTCCATGAGTAGGGATGAGCGAACCCGAACTGTATAGTTCGGGTTCGTACCGAATTTTGGGGTGTCCGTGACACGGACCCGAACCCGAACATTTTCGTAAAAGTCCGGGTTCGGTGTTCGTCGCTTTCTTGCCGCTTTTTGAAAGGCTGCAAATCAGCCAATCAACAAGCGTCATACTACTTGCCCCAAGAGGCCATCACAGCCATGCCTACTATTGGCATGGCTGTGATTGGCCAGTGCAGTATGTGACCCAGCCTCTATTTAAGCTGGAGTCACGTAGCGCCGCACATCACTCTGCTCTGAACAGTGTAGGGAGAGGTTGCAGCTGCGACTGTTAGGGCAAGATTAGGCAGTGATTAACTCCTCCAAAACACTTAAATCAGTGATCGATCTACAGCTGTGGATCATTGAACTGCTGCTATTCAATTGCTCACTGTTTTTAGGCTGCCCAGAGCGTTTTTCAGTCACTTTTTTCTGGGGTGATCGGCGGCCATTTTGTGTCTTGTGGTGCGCCAGCACAAGCTGTCACCAAGTGCATTTAACCATCAATAGTGTGGTTATTTTTTGGCTATATCCTACATCAGGGGCAAGCTGTCACCAAGTGCATTTAACCATCAATAGTGTGGTTATTTCTTGGCTATATCCTACATCAGGGGCAAGCTGTCACCAAGTGCATTTAACCATCAATAGTGTGGTTATGTTTTGGCTATATCCTACATCAGGGGCAAGCTGTCACCAAGTGCATTTAACCATCAATAGTGTGGTTATTTTTTGGCTATATCCTACATCAGGGGCTTGGCTGTGCTTGCTATTTTATTGAGGGGTGAAATACAATTGCCAAAATAGCAGTACCCTAAATCTGGTGTTTTAGCTGTGGCCAGCCAATTGTAATACTGTCTGCTGTCTGGCAAAGGATATATTTTTGTTCAGGGTTGAAATACAATTCCCAACTTAGCAATTCTCTAAATTAGTGGTTTCTGCTGTATCAGGCCTACTTTAAATCTATCCCTAAAAGGGTATATTAGATTCAAGGTGCTGATAGGGCCATTCTCAATAACTTCACACACACGCTACTGTGCATTTCCAAGTCTAATTCTGTCTGTAAACGTATACCTGTCACCCAGCGCCTAAATAATAGGCCTCAAATTTATATTCATCTAAATCAGTGGTTATTGCTGAGGCTGGTCAAGTTATTTTGGGTCCGTCAAAGCACAGTTTTTGTTCTGGGTTGAAATACAATTTCCAACTTAGCAATTCTCTAAATTAGTGGTTTCTGCTGTATCAGGCCTACTTTAAATCTACCCCTAAAAGGGTATATTAGATTCAAGGTGCTGATAGGGTCATTCTCAATAACTTCACACACACGCTACTGTGCATTTCCAAGTCTAATTCTGTCTGTAAATGTATACCTGTCACCCAACGCCTAAATAATAGGCCTCAAATTTATATTCATATAAATCTGTGGTTATTGCTGAGGCTGGTCAAGTTATTTTGGGTCCGTCAAAGCACAGTTTTTGTTCTGGGTTGCAATACAATTCCCAATTTAGCAATTCTCTAAATTAGTGGTTTCTGCTGTATCAGGCCTACTTTAAATCTATCCCTAAAAGGGTATATTAGATTCAAGGTGCTGATAGGGTCATTCTCAATAACTTCACACACACGCTACTGTGCAATTCCAAGTCTAATTCTGTCTGTAAATGTTTACCTGTCACCCAGCGCCTAAATAATAGGCCTCAAATTTATATTCAGCTAAATCTGTCGTTACTGCTGTGCCTTTATTAGTGTAATACGGTACCTAAATAGATAGCCAGATAGTGTTAGGTGTCTGTAAAAAAAAGGCCTGAATTTGAATTCAATACATTGGGCCAAATAATATTTTTCTTATTGTGGTGAACAGTAACAATGAGGAAAACATCTAGTAAGTGACACGGACGTGGACATGGTCGTGGTGGTGTTAGTGGACCCTCTGGTGCTAGGAGAGGACGTGGTCGTTCTGCCACAGCCACACGTCCTAGTGTACCAACTACCTCAGGTCCCAGTAGCCGCCATAATTTACAGCGATATATGGTGGGGCCCAATGCCGTTCTAAGGATGGTAAGGCCTGAGCAGGTACAGGCATTAGTCAATTGGGTGGCCGACAGTGGATCCAGCACGTTCACATTATCTCCCACCCAGTCTTCTGCAGAAAGCGCCCAGATGGCGCCTAAAAACCAAGCCCATCAGTCTGTCACATCACCCCCATGCATATCAGGGAAACTGCCTGAGCCTCAAGTTATGCAGCAGTCTCTTATGCTGTTTGAAGACTCCGCTGGCAGGGTTTCCCAAGGGCATCCACCTAGCCCTTCCCCAGCGGTGGAAGACATAGAATGCACTGACGCACAACCACTTATGTTTCCTGATGATGAGGATATGGGAATACCACCTCAGCACGTCTCTGATGATGACGAAACACAGGTGCCAACTGCTGCGTCTTTCTGCAGTGTGCAGACTGAACAGGAGGTCAGGGATCAAGACTGGGTGGAAGATGATGCAGGGGACGATGAGGTCCTAGACCCCACATGGAATGAAGGTCGTGCCACTGACTTTCACAGTTCGGAGGAAGAGGCAGTGGTGAGACCGAGCCAACAGCATAGCAAATTAGGGAGCAGTGGGCAAAAGCAGAACACCCGCCGCCAAGAGACTCCGCCTGCTACTGACCGCCGCCTTCTGGGACCGAGCACCCCAAAGGCAGCTTCAAGGAGTTCCCTGGCATGGCACTTCTTCAAACAATGTGCTGACGACAAGACCCGAGTGGTTTGCACGCTGTGCCATCAGAGCCTGAAGCGAGGCATTAGAGAGCTGTTTGGCGCACGTCCTTCCGCCGCCAAGGATCGCAGGGCAACATTCTTTGCCTCCTGTTGCCTCCTCCTCCTACTCGGCTTCCTCCTCCTCTTCTTCCACCTGCTCATCCAGTCAGCCACACACCTTCACCACCAACTTCAGCACAGCCCGGGGTAAACGTCAGCAGGCCATTCTGAAACTCATATATTTGGGGCACAGGCCCCACACCGCACAGGAGTTGTGGCGGGTTATAGAACAACAGACCGACGAGTGGTTGCTGCCGGTGAGCCTCAAACCCGGCCTGGTGGTGTGCGATAATGGGCGAAATCTTGTTGCAGCTCTGGGACTAGCCGGTTTGACGCACATCCCTTGCTTGGCGCATGTGCTGAATTTGGTGGTGCAGAAGTTCATTCACAACTACCCCGACATGTCAGAGCTGCTGCATAAAGTGCAGGCCGTCTGTTTGCGCTTCCGGCATTCACATCCTGCCGCTGCTCGCCTGTCTGCGCTACAGTATAACTTCGGCCATCCTGCTCACCGCCTCATATGAAATGTGCCCACCAAGTGGAACTCCACCTTGCACATGCTGGACAGACTGTGCGAGCAGCAGCAGGCCATAGTGGAGTTTCAGCTGCAGCACGCACGGGTCAGTCGCACTGCGGAACAGCACCACTTCACCACCAATGACTGGGCCTCCATGCAAGACCTGTTGCGCTGTTTCGAGTACTCCACCAACATGGCCAGTGGCGATGACGCCGTTATCAGCGTTACAATACCACTTCTATGTCTCCTTGAGAAAACACTTAGGGCGATGATGGAAGAGGAGGTGGCCCAGGAGGAGGAGGAGGAAGAGGGGTCATTTTTAGCACTTTCAGGCCAGTCTCTTCGAAGTGACTCAGAGGGAGGTTTTTTGCAACAGCAGAGGCCAGGTACAAATGTGGCCAGCCAGGGCCCACTACTGGAGGACGAGGAGGAGGTGGAGGAGGATGAGGATGAAGCATGGTCACAGCGGGGTGGCACCCAACACAGCTCGGGCCCATCACTGGTGTGTGGCTGGGGGGGAAACGCAGGACGATGACGATACGCCTCCCAGAGAGGACAGCTTGTCCTTACCCCTGGGCAGCCTGGCACACATGAGCGACTACATGCTGCAGTGCCTGCGCAACGACAGCAGAGTTACCCACATTTTAACGTGTGCGGACTACTGGGTTGCCACCCTGCTGGATCCACAGTACAAAGACAATGTGCCCACCTTACTTCCTGCACTGGAGCGTGATAGGAAGATGCGCGAGTACAAGCGCACGTTGGTAGACGCGCTACTGAGAGCATTCCCAAATGTCACAGGGGAACAAGTGGAAGCCCAAGGCGAAGGCAGAGGAGGAGCAAGAGGTCGCCAACACAGCTGTGTCACGGCCAGCTCCTCTGAGGGCAGGGTTAGCATGGCAGAGATGTGGAAAAGTTTTGTCAACACGCCACAGCTAACTGCACCACCTGATACGCAACGTGTTAGCAGGAGGCAACATTTCACTAACATGGTGGAACAGTACGTGTGCACACCCCTCCACGTACTGACTGATGGTTCTGCCCCATTCAACATCTGGGTCTCTAAATTGTCCACGTGGCCAGAGCTAGCCTTTTATGCCTTGGAGGTGCTGGCTTGCCCGGCGGCCAGCGTTTTGTCTGAACGTGTATTCAGCACGGCAGGGGGCGTCATTACAGACAAACGCAGCCGCCTGTCTACAGCCAATGTGGACAAGCTGACGTTCATAAAAATGAACCAGGCATGGATCCCACAACCCAAAGTTGAATAAACCTCTCCTCTGTCTGGGTGCCGGGGCCTAAATATATGACAATGGACTGTTCCAATGTTGGGTGACGTGAAGCATGATTCTCTGCTGACATGAAGCCAGATTCTCTGTTATGGGACCTCTCTCCTCTGCCTGGGTCTAAATATCTGACAATGGACTGTTCCAGTGTTAGGTGACGTGAAGCATGATTCTCTGCTATGACATGAAGCCAGATTCTCTGTTATGGGACCTCTCTCCTCTGCCTGGGTGCCGGGGCCTAAATATATGACAATGGACTGTTCCAGTGGTGGGTGACATGAAGCATGATTCTCTGCTGACATGAAGCCAGATTCTCTGTTATGGGACCTCTCTCCTCTGCCTGGGCCTAAATATATGACAATGGACTGTTCCAGTGGTGGGTGACATGAAGCCAGATTCTCTGCTATGGGACCTCTCTCCAATTGATATTGGTTAATTTTTATTTATCTTATTTTTATTCATTTCCCTATCCACATTTGTTTGCAGGGGATTTATCTACATGTTGCTGCCTTTTGCAGCCCTCTAGCCCTTTCCTGGGCTGTTTTACAGCCTTTTTAGTGCCGAAAAGTTCGGGTCCCCATTGACCTCAATGGGGTTTGGGTTCGGATCCCGAACATTTCCGGGAAGTTCGGACAAACTTCTCGAACCCGAACATCCAGGTGTTCACTCAACTCTATCCATGAGTGGTCCCTAACACTAGATCCTACCTGTTATGGGCCATGATAGCCACACAAAGTTCAGGGAGCGCAGGTACAGCATGCACACTCTGCTTTTAACCCCGTCCGGTGCCATTACAGCTTTCATCGGATCCAGGGATGCAAGTACCAACATGCATGCTGAGCCCACTATATACTTCTCCAGCATAGAGGGAGGGCAGAGTGCAATTGCATTTGTGTTTTTGCGTTTGTATCTGTATTTCGCCATCGCAATGTGCACCTGCATACAGGGCTGTGCTGGCTGAACCCCCCACATTTTTCTCTTTGGGGTGACGAAGGTTGCTGATTCCTGGCCTATACGCAGTGATGGCTAACCTCCGTAACTCCAGCTGTGGTGAAACTACGACTCCCAGCATGCTCCATTAATTTCTATGGCGTTCTGAGAACAGTCAAGCAAGTGTACATCTTGGGAGTGGAAGGTTAGTCATCACAGGCCTATAAGATAGCTTGGTTCCAGATATGGCAGCGCACACTAAACCATGCAGTCTGTAAGACAGTACCATTTTACTTTTATTTTATATCTTCTGCATTAGAGAAGGTATTTATTATGTTTTTTCAGATTTCCTTACAAAAAATACTGAAATATTCCAGTTTTCATACTAGCCACTACTGCACACACAATAAGATGACATTTCCTATTTTCTGCAAATCACTTAGGAGCTTAGCCGTATAGACAGAGGTGAATAAAAATTGTGAAAAATGATGTATGAATTCTGCAGGGAGCCACCCTTGCTTGGACTGCACTTCCAGGTTTGCAGTGCTGACCTGTACTGTACTTACTGTTCCGCGAGGATTCCTTCTTCTCAGGCAAAATACCTCCACAAAACAAAAGCAGAGGCAAAGCATGCCCAAAGAATTTTTGAAGGGCAACAATATGGCTGTTTACGCGAGACCTTAGGTGCATCTGAGGCTGGGTTCACATGACGTTTTTCTTACATTTAGGGGTTCATTCACAAGTCCGTAATGTATTGCGGATCCGCAATACACCCGGCTGGGACCCCCCACAGAAATGCCTATTCTTGTCTGCAATTGCAGACAAGAATAGGGCATGTTCTATTTTTTTCTGGAGCCGCAGACCAGATCAGCGGAGCGCTGCGGAAATGCAGAGAGCACATAGTGTGCTCGCCGCATCCATTCCGTCCCTATAGAGAATGAATGGGTCCGCACCCGTTCCGCAAAATTGCCGAACGGGATGCGGACCCATTTGCTGACGTGTGAATGGAGCCTTAAAGGGAACCTGTCACCGGGATTTTGTGCATAGAGCTGAGGACATGGGTTGCTAGATGGTCGCTAGCACATCTGCAATACCCAGTCCCCATAGCTCTGTGTGCTTTTATTGTGTAAAAAAAAAAACGATTTGATACATATGCAAATTAACCTGAGATGAGTCCTGTCCCTGACTCATCTCACGTACAGGACTCATCTCAGGGTAATTTGCATATGTACGAAATCGTTTGTTTTACACAATAAAAGCAGACAGAGCTATGGGGACTGGGTATTGCGGATGTGCTAGCGGCCATCTAGCAGCCCATGTCCTCAGTGCTATACACAAAATCCCGGTAACAGGTTCCCTTTAAGGTATGCAAAAAAATGTATACATACAGTGGCATCTGTCACTATATTTCCATTGTTAAATTTTTTTTTTAGCACACATTTTACTTTTATTTTTTACTAGACTCTGCGGGATGAAAACGCATAGTGTACTGTACTTCTGCATCCTCCCCCACAATGTATACATTAAATGTAAAGCAAAAATGTGATGTGAACCCAGCTGTACCCTGAGTGAAGACTTTATGATGTAGTCAACTGTGAGGGCTACCATCCACAGAGGGACCATGTAAAGTGGCATAACAGGAAAGTATGAGACCCTTCTCCACAGCCATCCTAGCAATAGTAAGTCTACCATTATATTTAATATGGAGCGGTAATCTCCAGATCACTTGTAAGTGCTCGAACTATACATGGTCTCTCTCTTACCCTACCTCTCCTTTATCTGCTGGACCATTGCTTACTACTCCGGCCTGGTATACAAACTTTACATAGCAATTACCATAAAAGTTACACCAAATTAACAGTGAACTGCCATCTAGTTTTGGCTTTTACTTTACAGGTGCACGTTTCTCTGTAAAGCTCTTTATAGATCAGGTTCCTTGGATAAAGGAGATCATGAATTAACAATGCAAGTACATGGCAGAAAGTGACCAGTTCTGCACATTGTAGTGATTGTAAAGATAGGCTGAATGTTGACTGCAGACTCTAAAGTTGAATTTCCTGCCGCCTCTCTCTCTCAGAAAGCTTCTTTCTGCCTCCCGCCTGACCACACAGGAAGTGACAAAGCTAGTTACGATGTGCCGATTTTCGGGCCGCCAGTTTCAGAGAAGCTGTTGTAGCCATATATGGAAATGCGCGGTGCGTTATAATGTAACCCTTTCTAAACTCCTGCAAATTCAGGTTAAGAAGGCGATCTAAAAGCCATGATAACAGAAGTAAATAAAAGATTAGGGATATTGAAACATACCCCAAAGCATGTGAGGGTATATACTTGTTGGCTCTGTTCTACTTAGAGTGAAGCAGGGGAGAGAGTATGCTTTCAGTAACAGCGCTCTTTCAGTTTAGCTGTCGCAGTAACTATTGGCCACTTCCTTTCCAAAGCCCTAGCAGATTGAGCCTTGTGACGTCCATGTGGTAGGGAATGGGTTAAGAGCGAACTGCGGTGTTCCTGTATGGTTTCACATTTACTAGTTATTCTAGACAGCGTGTAACCGTCAGGCAGGCTCCAGAAAGGGGCAGCGATGTCCAGGCTCTGCAGTTTCAAGTACAGGATAATGACAATACAACAAGAATCACAATAAGAAGTTTATTGGGAAAAATAAAAAAAAGTTAAAGAGCAAAAAAAAAAGTCTGTTTGAAAAACCATGGTGGGTAGAACAATATCCCCCCCCCAAATCAAACTGAACACCTCCCCGTAACTCTCTTCTGGTTTCTATTTGTTTGGTGTAGGACATAACGTGCCTGTAGATGTGGTGCACTCAGTGGCACAACCCTCCCCCAACTGCAGGGAAACCACAGTTTCAGTAACATAACAGGAAAACAAAACCAACGGAAGAGAAGACGACATCAACCCAATCTCTGCTCCAGCCCTTCTTTTGCCGTCACGTCTTGATGGCCGTGTCTCTGGATTTGTAAACCACGCCTCGGCTCTTCAGCTCCCGTACAATACCTGTAAGAAAGTCAGTCCATCAGGTGAAAGACAACTAGGTTCTGCAAGTAAATAGACACCAGTCATCAAAAGCCCCCATCATTGAAAATACATAACTAGAAGGGGTCACAGATATTTTGTGTGTGTGTCGGCGGGGGGGGGGGGGGGGGGGGGAAGAGATATTAAAAATATTAGTTAGTTCCAAACCCCCTCCTCTCCCGCTCTGATCACCATTTCTCAGCTTTGTATTCATGACTGCATCTGTGATGTGCCCACATACTGCATGCGACCACTGCAGCCAATCACTGGTTGCATCGGTCTGGTGCCATATACCGCTCAGAGGCCAGCGATTGGCTGCAGCAGTCGCATGCAATATACATGCATGTCAGTGTTGCAGCATAAACATGAAGTCATGGCTGCAGCGTCTTGGAGGTTTGGAGTGGTGGCGCTGGAATGGAGGGGGTTCAGAGCAGTTAACACAACTTTTCATGCAGCTTCCCTGCATGAAAAAACAAAACTCAGGCAACCCTTTTAAGTTAGCCATAGAGGTAATGCTCATTCGTCTTGCATGATTTTGCAATCACTATATCTATGATACTACAAAAAAATATATATTGTCTTCAACTGGTGGAAATCTGATAAACACTGCTGTCTAGAGCAGTGTTTCCCAACCAGTGTGCCTTCATCTGTTGCAAAACTACAACTCCCAGCATGCCCGCACAACCAAAGGCTGGTCTAGAGGCTTAAATGTACTAGATGTGCGAGAAAACTACATGTGGGTGAAGTGAAAATACATGACAAGGATACATGAACAATTCATTCTCTCATTTCTCAGGTATGCTCATTCCCAAGTAGGGATGCAGCTATCGACTATTTTTGTAATCGAGTATTCTAATCTATTAATTGAGTACTCTAATAACAAAAAACTAATTAAAAGAACGTTTTTCTTTCGTGTCGAATTACTTGATTCAAATCAAGTAATCTTTACAGACTTATTCCCAAGCAGTGTTTGTGCAGTCACCAAATGTTTACACCTACGGCCAAACACCACCATGACTGTGCGGCACTCTCTAGGTAGACAGGACAACTGCAGCACCTCTATCTATTCAGCAACTGCCTATGAAATGTATAAACAAACCATTTCATAGAACGTTCAATGCCCTATAGAATATAGCATAGAGATGCACAATTGGCAACACATGAATATTAATCATTTAGTACATTAGTGATGTCATTTGATCACATTTAAAATAGAAGGAAATGCCACATTACAGGAAATAAAGATGAAAGATGCAGGAGAAAGGGGTTAGACCAACTCACACATAGGTGGCATGTTGGTAGGATATGCCACCAATTTCAGGTAAGTGGGTCACAGAGGTGGGATGTGCACCTATCTACAGAACAGGGCCCCCCAAAGTGAAGATTTCCCCAAGTAGGATGTGCAGCGTGCTCTCCATTCACTTCTTTTGAATTTCGAAAAAAGTCAAGCAAGCGCTCTCGGCCATTTCCGCAACTCCCATAGAAGCGAATTGAGAGCAGACTTTGCACGAGTGGCCAGCTCTCCATTCATCACTATAGGAGCTCCAGAAACAGCTGAGTTTTGACCATGCAACTAATTAGCAGCTGGGGAAAGCAGGACAAACAACTATTGTGGAGCTTTTATTATCGGTAGTAGTGTGAAGCTTTATTTTACCAGGTTCTGCTCTTACAAGTGTCCAGGAGGTGGATCTTTACTTTAAAGTGCTATCTGCATTGTGCTGCTCCCCTCTGCTCTGAGCGGGAGCTGTAGCATCAAACCAGAAGACCACTACAGCTGTCATTCAAAGCAGGAGGAGAAGTAGTGAAGCAGCACAATGCAGAGGGAACACCATAATGAAGCTCCGCCTCCTGCAGGAGTAGAACCTGGCAGAATAAAACTTCATATTTACAACTACTCCTGATATATATAAAAAAAAAATAAAAAAAATCCACAAAAAGTATGTTGGTTCTGCTCTTCCCAGGCCCTACCTAGTTCTGCCAACAGTTTTGCATTGACAAAACTGCTGACAAACTTACTTAAATTGTATGTAAAACATGCCCATTAATTTTTTTTTTATAATCTTGAAATTGTGTGCTACTAAGGATTAAGTTGTCAAACATTTACCTTGTGGTAGTCGTCCTGTGACAGATACTGCATACACCCCAGGTTTGAAGTTAGCTTGATGGGACAGAAAGGAAATTCAGTTGGATAATGTAAAATGTCACACACAGATCCCCTGCTTACATTTTTGTCACAAATCCACATAAAATCCAGAACAAGAACATTTTTTTCTACTCTTACCGTTTCCGATTTACATAGCAAAAAGTAAAATCATGAATGTGTGCTGTAGATCTGAAAAATCTGCAGCTGCAAAATCCACTACGTGAATGATGTTTTTAAATAACCTACATTGTAACGTACTTTGTGAAATCCACTCCAAAACCCTTAGGAAATTCTGCATGTGGTCTTAGCTAGTATATACTCACAAACCAGAGATATAGATATATATATATATCTGGCTGCCGAGGATATATTGGAGCGCAGTTGCGAGCGCACACTGTGGGTGGAGGTTTGTCTTTGACATGCTGTGGTTTTGACAGTATTAGTTAACAGGGCTGTTTTTGGCCAGTATTCACATGAACATGCGGCTTTGTCGAACATGATCAGACCTTCGCTGTTTTCCCTCAGCCTCTGTGGTGTATGATTTTAAACATTAATACATGATTTAATTCTTTTGTATCTTTATGCACTTTATTTATGCACATATGCACTTTGTAGTATACATTATTTAAATGTTACAAGCTTGGATGCAACATTAATGGACACATCCCTGTGTATCCAGCAGTATGGTACTTTGCATAAGTAATTGTTCACATGATCTAATGAGGTGAACTACTTTCACATGTTCACCAGTCACATGTCTTGATTTGTAAAATTCATTGGTTGTCTGATTTTTGAAAAAGCTGTATAAGACATGCACAGTCTTGTGTTTCATTGCTTGAGAAAGGCTCGATTGTGAGCTGAAACGTTGCAATTATTTTTCACATGGGTGAATAAAGATTTCTACTTTTTTCAAGTCTTGGAGTGCTGTCCGATTCTCTGCATATATATATATATATATATATATATATAAAATGTCCTATGTTACTTACTGCTATAGATTTAGGTTACTGTCTCATAAATGGCACATTTATAGGCTTACTGGTCTATAAACCTGTCGTTGTGGGCCTTTACTTGGATTTAGGCTACATGCGCACAACCATGCCGTTTTTTGCAGTCCGCAAACCGCAAAAACGGAAGCCGTCCGTGTGCCTTTCGCAATTTGCGGAACGGAAGGCCCATTGTAGACATGCCTATTCTTGTCTGCAAAACGGACAAGAATAGGACGCGCTATATTATTATTTTTTTGCGGGGCCACGTATCGGTGCAACGGATGCGGACAGCACACAGAGGGCTGTCCGCATCTTTTGCAGCCCCATTGAAGTGAATGGGTCCGCACCCGAGCTGCAAAAACTGCGGCTCAGATGCAGACCCGAAAAACGGTCGTGTGCATGAGGCCTTACACAAGGGATTTATGCCAACCGCTCAATTTTTGGTGTCCCATTATAATATGATCCAGCAACTTGGAAGTAGAAACTCATTATCTTCTTATATGACCCCACATCACACAGCCTACTGACCATGATAAAGGGTCTATACTGCTGAAAAAGAGGGCCAATGTTGCTCTTAGCAACCAATCAGAACACTGCTGGTATTTTCCAAATGGTCTACAGACAATCAGATTTACCTTGATTTGTAGCATTTTTTATTTATTTTTTGTTACGTGGAATACATCTCCCTAGGCCAGGGGTCTGCACTCCAGCTGCTGAGAAACTACAACTCCCAGCATGCACACTTGCTTTGCTCACTTGTAAACCCCATAGAAGTGAATTGAATTTCAGAAGAGCTGGAGTGCTGGAGGATGCCGATCCCTGCCCTAGGCTATAAGAGCAGGAACGGCTCTTCGCGGTGGCAACGTTCTGACTAATAAGGGTAGGCCCCTGTAGAGTATGTCAGAATAGATGTAGAGACAGGTCTTCACAGGAACCTGCGGCCCTCCAGCTGTTGTAAAGCTACAACTCCCACAATGCCCTGATGTAGGCTGTTCAGGCATGCTGGGAGTTGTAGTTTTGCAACAGTTGGAGGGCCGCAGGTTGAGCATGCCTGCTTTAGATAAAACCAGTTCTAGCTCCTGGTTTATTACTCTACTCACTTATTCGCTGCCACTTGGACACCCAGCTGTCATCAGGGCTCATCATAGCAACAATCCTGTAAAAAAGTTCAGACAAGAGTCAATCTTATATACTCAAATTGGTGGAATTCTACTAAAACCAAATCCATTTATGTTCATATTTTTATAGAAATACATTTATTTTTTTACAGATGGATCAGTGCTCCTGGATAAGTTCAGGATGCAATATTTGGATGGTTGATTCTTGTACGGCTTTTATACTGCGGACCTTCATTCTCTGAGATGCCTCTGTGTGCACCTCCATGTTCAGAGGACATTCCCTGTGAAGCCCTTCTCTCTCTCTCTCCCTCTTTATTGTGTCAGTTCTTCCATGACTCTACCCCCTGCTCTATCATACTCATATAGCTCTACAAGTTATGATCTCTGCGAGCTCAAAAATATACTCATCTGCTGTGACCACAGACGCCTCTACACTATAGAACGGATATACATACACAATCAGATCAAATACATACAGCAGGACACCAGCAGCATGAATGCTAAGCACATAGGTCTGCATGGGTGCTGTATACAAAAAGGAAACTCACCCATCTAGAAGTTTATTTCTCAGAACAGTTTCCTGTTTGCTGAGACTTATGGTATAAAATACAAATGTTAGGTGGTCAGCGTGTGAAAATAAAAAAGGCATTTAGCCATGAAAGACTAAGACAAAAACAATATATATCGTATGCTATTTTATTCAAGAGTGTTTTCGATATTATATGAGAATGAAACCAGCAAATGAAATCTACTTAAATAGAGCACCTGGAAATCAGGACACCACTTGAGTACTTGGGAGTAGCGGGACGCCGCTAACTCGTACAAACTATTCTTAACCATACGAATTTATGACCATATATTAATACTCTTGAACGTAGAAGAAATTTTCCTAAGAACTTTTTGAAAGGATTCGTATATTTTCTTGTGTACCCAGCTACATGTTCTCGATGTACTCAGCTTTACACCTTGTGATTGGGAAGACACAACGTCCCTGATTATCATTGTATTGTGATTTGCCGTAGATTGCACAGACTTTCGAATTGTTCTATAACAATCGATTTTATGCGACTGTATTTTTCGATTTTATATCTATATATTTTTTATTTTATTTTTTTGGGGAATTGTTGTATGCTTCTAACAACTTTACACTTTAGAGACCCTCTTGTTCATCATTATACAGGACTGCTGCTACCTATTGTCCTCCTTTATTTCAACTTGCATATTACCTTATTGTTTATTGTTCAAATAAATGGCTCTTAATTTTTCTCCATTGTCAGCGAGTGCCCAGTTTTTACTTTGTAATTTTTAACTTATGTAGAATGGGTGATTCTATTGTGAGCACAACGTCGTGATTCTTGATGCATTGGTGCAGCTTCATACCCTAGTCAGTCATGTATATGGTTTATTTCAATTTAATAGGTATTAACTGACGCCATGTTTATAGTGTAAGCTACTTTACTAACATTAAAAATCCTTCTAGTTATTCAGAAGGCCTGACAACAAAAGTTCCATGTGTCGTCCAACAGCCTCTGGGAGCCAAAACCCATTACATGCAGAGCAGCCCTTTCTCTACTCCAGAATCACAGCCGCCCTGAAGAAGCTGCTTGAGAAAAGGAAGCAGAAGAGACCGCTGTGTGTGTGACAAGTAGCCAAGACCCATACAAATGGTAGGTCCTAGGGCAGAGCAATTACAACCTTTGCTTCTCAATTCACTAATTGCTTCAGGGAATCAAAGTGCAGCTCTAAGGCCCCTTGCAGACGAGCGTGTCCGGATTAGGTCTGGGAAAAATCATGCGAGTAGGTACGCAATTGCATTCCGATGTCCAGTTTTTATCTCGCTGGTGCAAGGCGATTTGCACGCGCCAGAGACATATAAATAAAAAATAAAAATAAAAACACTGGTAACCAGACCCGAACCTCTTCACTGAAGTTCGGGTTTGGGTTAGGTGTTCGGTATATTTTATTATTTTACCTTAAAACATGGTTATAAGGGGAAATAATAGCATTCTCAATACAGAATGCTTACTAAAATGTGGCTTTAGGGGTTAAAAAAAAAAAATATTAACTCTCCTCATCCTGTTGTTCGCGCAGACGGCATCATCATCTTTCAGGACCTGCAAAAGGACCTTTGATGACGCAATCGCGCTCACCACAGGTCCTGCTGATTCAAGATAGAAATTTTCTATCTTCATTCAGGAGGACCTGTGCTGACATCACCGCGCTATTAAGTCAAAGGTCCTTTTGCAGGTCCTGAAAGAAGATGATGCCGGCAGCGCGAACAACATGATGAGGAGAGTTAATTTTTTTATTTTTTAACCCCTAAAGCCACATTTTAGTAAGCACTCTGTATTAAGAATGCGTGCAATTTTCATGCAGACCCATTCATTTCTACGGGGCCTGCGTTGCGTGAAAAACTCAGAATATAGAACATGCTGCGATTTTCACGCAACGCACAAGTGATGCGGGAAAATCAGCGCTCATCTGAACAGCCCCATTGAAGTGAATGGGTCCGGATTCAGTGCGGTTGCAATGTGTTCATCTCACGCATTGCACCCGTACAGAATTCTCGCCCGTGTAAAAGGGGCCTAGCTGTTTTACTGGAGTTCTACCTAGGCCATGTTTGACCCACAGGATAGGACTACTCCAACAAGTGTCATCCTGTTCATTGTTCACACAGAACAGCAGATCATGCTGCCGACTGTGCCTGGAAATGCAATTTAGTTCTGTTCAAGTGAATAGGACCGAGCTGCAGTACCAGACAGACTCACCCATCTATACAGAACTCTCTCTGGGTACACAAGAAGTGTTGTGGCTCTGAGGTCACCCTCCCACCCTATGCTAAGGATAAGTCATCAATAATTTAAGTGATGCTCCGATGAAATGCAAGTGTCACAGACTTGCATAAAAAAAATATACAAATTCGCTCCACACAGCAGACGCTTACAAACTAAAAATAAAAAAAAATCACGCACCCAGATTGAAAGGTCAGATTGCAGCAAAACTCAGCATGCAGTCATGTCTCAAGAAGATACGGAAATTATCACAGGCGCGGTCTGATTAGACATTGAGTCTTGCCACAAAAGAAAATAAAAGTGCTTCCCTCATGCCCTATGAAAAGACTCTCAGAGGCTACTTTTGGACAGGTTACATCTTGGCAAGAGATCGTTAACTGCCACACATGCCTCTACTATGTACTCAAAGACATTTTGCCCAGTTGACAGACATTGAGAGGGGGCGCATCATTGGGTTGAGAGGTAGTTTTATCAGCTAACAAGCACGAGTTTTGCTGTTCACTATCTGGACACAGATGGCACCTTCAATACACACTCCTGTCTCTTCCTGCACCATTTTCAAACGTTTAGCAGAAGAAAAATTGGTGTCATGGCACATATTACATGTCTCGTCATCTACAGCCAGCCACTTTCACCTTTGTTTGCAGTGTCGTGAACGGGAAACTGCTATGGACTGGAACCATACTGTCTTTAGCAATTAATCCAGGTTCTGTTTGAGATCCAACAACGGTTGGGTTCAAGAATGGAGGCCTCGTTGTGAGCAAATTAATCCTGACTTTGCTGTGGAGCGACGCACTGCATCAACTACTGGTGTGATGATCGGGGAAGCCATCGCATACACCAGTTGGTCACCCCTAGTAGTGATATGAGGGACATTAAGGCCTCGTTCACACTTCAGTGTTTGGTCAGTGATTTCCATCAGTGATTTGTGAGCCAAAACCAGAAGTGGAGCCTCCACAGACATGAGGTAGAAGGGAAAGATCTGCTCCTGTTCTGTGTTTAGAGTTGCACCTGGTTTTGGCTCACAAATCACTGATGGAAATCACTGACTAAACACTGAAGTGTGAACAAGGCCTAACAGCTCAGCAATATGTGTAGGACATCCTGCGGTCACAGGTGTTGCCTCTCATGGCAGGCCTTCCAGCTGGCATTTGTCAGCAGGATAATGCTTACCTATACACAGCAAGGGTTTCCCAGGAATGTCTCCTCTATATTGCAACACTTCCTCAGCCTGCCCGGTCGCCAGATTTATCACCAATCGAGCATATGGTGCCAGCTTTGGCAACCTACAAGTTTTCAGGATCTACAGGCCCAGCTGCAATATATGTGGGCAAATGTGCCACAGGACACCATACAGAACCTGTATGACTCCATGCCGAACCATATCTCATCATGTATCCAGCTACAGACGGACCAACTGGGTCCCAGACCCTCCATTCAGTTGTACAGTTTCCCCCCCAATAAAAATCCTTTCACTAATATTGTAATCACTTAAATATATCATCATTACATTCACACATAGAAAGTGTAACTTAATTCCGACAACTCCTTCTTGGTGCGTTATGCTTTGTCAATGAGCATAGATTAAGAATTGATTGATAATATAAAGAAACCTACCCATCAAATGAGGAGCTTGTACAATCGTATACCATCTCCCTATTGCCTTTCATCTGTAGGTAGGCATCACAGTTGTCACAGCCATCGTATTCAAACTGGTCAATGGTCTGCAAAAGGAAATAACACACATACGAATAGGACAATCAACAAATTACTGGTGAAAACAGGGCTCCAAACGCTAGTAAATGTCTACGGCTAGTTTCACCCTCGCACAGTGGTTTTCTTCCGGCTGATTGTCGGCATGTTTCTAGGTTGCAGCCAGATCGCTGTTGTTCCTCATGATAGTTAAAGAGGTTCTCTGGGCTTTTAATATTGATGACTTATCCTCAGGATAGGTCATCCATATCAGATCACGGGGGTCCGGCACCCCCGCTGATCAGCTGTATTAGGAGACGCAGTGTGCACGTGCCAACTCCCTTCTCTCTTCCCTGCTCACCGCTAGTCTTTGCCATAGACAGCAGCAGCGGACAGGAAGAGAGAAGGGAGACTGCAAATGCGCACTGCGTCTCCTCATACAGCTGACCAGCGTAGGTCATCAATAGTAAAAGCCTGGACAACCCCTTTAAAAGGGGTTTTCCCCCATCTCAGACAATGGGGGAATATCGCTAGGATATGCCCCCATTATCTGATAGCAGTGGGACCCGCACCTAAAATGAAAACTGAGCCGGAAAATGAATGGAGGGTGCACTGTGCATGCGTTCGGCTATTGCTGCCTGCCCCATAGAAATTAATGGGAGCATGGGCCGCGCATGCGCGGTGCGCTGCCATTCACTTCTATAGAAGCAGCGCTTGGTGGTGGACGTACCACGGGAAATCCGGGGTCCTCCAGCCACAGTGCTCCCCGCTTCGTTCTTGTTGTAGGGGCGGGTCCCAGTGGTGGGACCCGCACCTATCAGACAATGGGGGCATATCCTAGCGATATGCACCCATTGTCTGAGATGGGAATACCCCTTTAATGGGGCCAGACATAGACGTTCAAGCTTCTGGCAATGCCTGCTGGAACAGCCTGCTGGTTACCTAGCACTAGAGGTAAACTAGCAGCAGCGCAGCCCAGTATCGAAAAAGATGGAAATCCCGGTATCGTATCGATACAGGGACAAAAGTATTGATTGGGTATTGAAACTTCAGAGAGTCTGATACCCCCACAGATCAGCTGTAGCCCCAGGAACTACGCAGCTTCATCCATTTCCCTAGTGGACTGCACGGGTTACTGCAGTGCTGCTCCCACTGAACAAAGCGAGAGCCATGCTGCAGTAAGCACCTAAGTTCACTACAGAAATGGTAGTTCCGCCACTGGAGCTAAGGCACAGCAGCTGATAGGCAGAGGGTGTGGGGTGTCGGTCCCCGCCCCTAAGATATTGATGGCCTATCCTGAGAAAAGGCCATCATTCACGAGACCGTAGTGTTTTGCGGACCCGCAGAACACAGATACTGGCCCACATGCGTACCGCACATTGCTGCCACTATCATAGAAAATGTCCTTAAAGAATAGGGCATGCTCTATCTTTTTTGTAGGGCCGCGGAACAGAACTACGGATGAGGACAGCACACGGTGCGCGGTCCGAAGCTTTTGCAACCCCGTTGAAATGAAAGCGGAATGGGTGGGGACCCCAAATTCTGGAACAGATGCGGACTCATTCATACGGTTGTGTGAATGACAACTGAAAGTACTGGAAAAAGTCCTTAAAAAAAATAAAAAATAAATAAAATAAAAAAGGTGCTCCAGAGCCAGGTAGTAGGATGAGGTGTAACTTTCTGCTTCACATGGCGGCCTCTAAGTTGGTGCAGATTCCACTCCAGAAAGTTGCCGGCAGATGGTGGTCTCCGCCTCGCTTTGTTTTTTGTAACACATTTTCTGGGTTTGGTAAAACCTGTGCACTATAATTGCTGGATACTGAACGTGCCAACACATCCCTTACGTGTTGAAGATTGTCTGGGTACTGGGGGTCTGGCGCCAACTGATCGCACATTAGGACCTGGAAAATCCCTTTAAATGTTAGATGTTTTGCAATTTTTTTTTAAAGGAAACATCCATCTTCTTGCAAGGCAGACTGTACACACAGGGTAACAGGCTCCTTACTGGCACAATGTTGTCTGCTCCCTGGTTGTAGAGATTGCTGGGATCCACCTGATGTACACACAGTATACAGGACGTGCCACAGAGGATTACAAGCACATACAACATAAAGCAGCACACGGCACAGTATAGGTGACCACCTCCGCTGTCCCAGGCATTTCTCCCCCGCTCCTCACCTTCACCAGCGAACACAGTAAACATGCTCTCAGGTGCCTCAAATCTTTCGGTACAGTTTCCAACGCCATTGCTGCAGACACCGGAAACACGTCACCAGGAAGTATGAACACATTCTGCGGCGGACTGGACGTCTCTATGGTGTACAGCTGTGCGACGCTCTATGAGGGATCCGGGAACTCTATTGTCAACACAGGTGTCGGTTTACGCTGAGAGCGGTCACGTGATGTGGTCTGTGCATGTAACGGAAAAAAGGGTGGAGGGCACTGGAGGAATGTGGCTGCAACTTATCATATGTGTAATTTGTATGTTTAAATTGTTATAGGGTTATTCCATTCATGGGTGAGTTCTAAGTAACCCTTCTCAGCCATGGCAAGGGTTTGCCACAGTTTTAGAAACAACCGAGGGTTGTGTTCTGATTTAGGCCTCATGCATGCGACCGGTATGTTTCTTGCGATCTGCACAAAACGGATCCGCAAAAAATACAGATGACGTTCGTGTGCATTCCGTATTTTATGGAACGAAACAGCTGGCCCCTAATAGAGCAGTCCTATCCTCGTCTGTAATGCGGACAATAATAGGAGATGTTCTATTTTTTTGTGAAATGGAAATACGGAAACGGAATGCACACAGAGTCCATTTTTTTGCAGACCCATTGAATGGTTCTAAAAAGAAACGGAACGGATACGGAAAGAAAATACGTTTGTGTGCATGTGCCCTTATCTGGGGGGTTGCAAACCCAGAATCACAGAAAAATAAATAAATCCAGCAGTGTTGGAATATTCTAGGGTCAAGGGGCTGAGACTCCAGAATTGCAGAAAATCCACCATAGGAGATAAGTTTAGGTGGGAGTCATACCACTGGGACCTTCACAGATCACAAGATTGGGGGCCCCATACCCCTCAGAGCCTGCCAAAATGAACGAGGGAAGCAAAATATCAACAGAATACCCCTTTAAGTGACTAGGAGCTGCACAAACAGTAGTATGCTGCTTCCGGAACTCGCTTTTGAGCGTTATTCCAATCTTGGTGATGAAAGAGATGGGAATAAACGTATTTCTAGGGGGAATAACTAGGGGTGGGCGGTATAGGCGATATGCAATATAATGTTCCACGATATGGATTTTGTGCATATCGCCTATATCACCGGACTGCGATATGACCATGGAGCGGCATCCGATCTGTTACCATGGCAGCCAGGACGCTACTGAAGTCCTGGCTGCCATGGTATGTCAGTGAGCAGCATTCTACTCACGTGCGCAGTGGCAGCCGGGCGCTCCTTCTGTCTGTGCGGCGCATTGCTAATGCTTATAGCTCACGTGGCGCTGCTTCTTCTCATAGGTCTGTGCGCCCGGCAGCCACGGCGCACGTGAGCTATAAGCATTAGCAATGCGCCGCACAGACAGAAGAAGGAGCGGCCACGGCGCACGTGAGTATAATGCTGCTCACTGACATACCATGGCAGCCAGGACTTCAGTAGCGTCCTGGCTGCCATGGAAGCCGCAGCATTACACTGCTGGGACTCCGATTGGAACTGCTGCTGCCACCAATGATGTGGGGGGAAGGGGGCCCCTGCCACCATTGATCTATACTGGGGAGGAGGGGGGTGCACTGCCACCAATGATGGGGGGGGGGGAGGGGGACCCTGTGGCCACTGCCACCAATGATTAATACTGGGGTGGGTTTGAGTTACCAGAGGGGGCTGATAAGAGGGAGAGGCTGGGGGCTACATCAGAGGCTGGGGGGCGGATCAGAGGCTGGGGGGCACATGAGAGGCTGGCTGCCATGGTCAACTCCCTGCTGTTGTGTGCACAAAGCAGAGGGCAGCAGGGAGAGTGTAAAGTCCTATTCACCCTAATAGAGCTCTATTAGGGTGAATATCACAAGGGTTCTAACCCTTAAGGAGGCTAATAGTTATTATATAAAAAGTAAAAAAATAAAAAAAAAGTTTAAACCTCCCCCCAATATAGAAAACAATATATCGCGATATATATCGCACATGCTTAAAATTATATTGCAATATAGATTTTAGATCATATCGCCCACCCGTAGGAATAACCATACTTGACAACTTCCTGGAGTGTTCGGGAGTCTCCCAGAAAGAGAAGAGACCTGCAAGACTCCCGAATCTGCCGAGCATAGCATGGAGGGCTGCTTTCTCCCTCCATGTACTGTAACTGTATGTGGCACTGGGATTCTGCATCATTAGACACAGTCCTGGTGCCCAATGTTCCTTGACAGAAGGCATAATGGGGGTGGAGCCTGAAAAGGGGAGCAGCTATAAAATACATTTTGCTGTCAAAACCTCTTACTGTCTGGAGGCCAGGCATCAAAAGATGGCGAGTATGGGAATAAAAACCTATAAGGTAAGCAGATATGCTGTAGGGGTAAAACAAAATCACAGTTACAGGCTGATTCAACTAATCTATAAAGACCAATAAACTGAAAAAAAGAGTCGCTGCAGCCCAAAGTATAGAGAAAATATATTAATATATATTAAAAACTGTTATAGCAAGCTGCCAGTATATGTAAATTATGGGATATAAATAGACAAGTCAAGAATACTAAGTGGTAACATAGTACATAAGGGTATTAATATATGTTCAAAAGAGCCCCAAAAAAATATCAACAATACAAAATGCACAATAGTAAGCCTGCCAGAAACCAAACTAGAAGATACTGTGGAAACACTGAGTAACACCACTGAGAAATACTGGCATCAGCCTGTCAGAAAGTCCCCCTCTCCACACTAGATGGGATCACAGCCAGCTGAAGGGGTGCTGCCACAACCTGGCCTATATCAGGCTTTATAGTAGCTAGATATATGAGCCAGATCTTATTTTTAAGTGCTAGCTGCAATATATCTAGAGATATAACCTTTAGAAATGGGGTCCAGAGTGAGATCTGCAGGTCACCGCCTTGTTTTAGTTTCAAAAAGTCTTTATTGACAACAAATGCAAATGATATAGAATTACAATGCTTGGCAGGCTGTCAAATAAAGGCACCACACAGGAGGCCGTACTGACAGCATGGAGTACAACCAGGACAATGATACACAAAAAGCGCACCAAAGTAACTGCAGTAAATAGGTTTAACCACTTCAGGACCCTGCTATTTTCACCTTAAAGGGAACCTGTCACCCAAAAATCGCCTATTAAGCTGTTTACAGTACCTTATAGTGCTGTATACTCGGTTCTTGATGCACTTTTTGTTCGTTTTCCCGCATGTCTGCTCATTCAGAAATCGTAGTTATATTCAGCTGCTGCCCCGTGCTGCAAGTCAGGCTTGAAGTCACGGGGGCAGCGGCCTCGGCGTCTTACATGGCCCTCTCCCCGCCCCCTGCCTCTGTTACTGACAGCCGAACTCCGAATCCGGGACCGCGCTCAACGGCCGCATGCGCAGTAAAGGGCGGCAGGAGCGCGGTCCCGGCTGCCGCGCGTACTACGCGCCGTCTTACTTTCGCCGCACTGCGCATGCGCCCGACATCCTGTATCAAACGCGCCCGCGCCCAGATGCCGGGCGCGGGCGCGTTTGATACAGGATGTCGGGCGCATGCGCAGTGCGGCGAAAGTAAGACGGCGCGTAGTACGCGCGGCAGCCGGGACCGCGCTCCTGCCGCCCTTTACTGCGCATGCGGCCGTTGAGCGCGGTCCCGGATTCGGAGTTCGGCTGTCAGTAACAGAGGCAGGGGGCGGGGAGAGGGCCATGTAAGACGCCGAGGCCGCTGCCCCCGTGACTTCAAGCCTGACTTGCAGCACGGGGCAGCAGCTGAATATAACTACGATTTCTGAATGAGCAGACATGCGGGAAAACGAACAAAAAGTGCATCAAGAACCGAGTATACAGCACTATAAGGTACTGTAAACAGCTTAATAGGCGATTTTTGGGTGACAGGTTCCCTTTAAGGACCAGGCCATTTTTTGCAAATCTGACGTGTCACTTTAAGGGGGCAGGGGCCCATTTAAAAGGGGCAGCTGCTATTGAGGTCACTATTAAAGGGGCTGGCACTGTGGAGGTCACTGTTAAGGGGTCAGGGGCCACTATTAAAGGGGCAGCTGCTGTGGAGGTCACTGTTAAAGGGGAGGGCATTGTGGAGGTCACTGTTAAAGGGTCGTTCACTGTGGATGTTACTGTTAAGGGAGCAGGCCGCTGCGGAGGTCACTGTTAAAGGGGCGGGCACTGTGGAGGTCGCTGTTAAAGGGTCGTTCACTGTGGATGTTATTGTTAAGGGAGCAGGCCGCTGTGGAGGTCACTGTTAAAGGGGCGGGCACTGTGGAGGTCACTGTTAAGGGGGCAGGGGCAGCTGCTATGGAGGTCACTGTTGGGGCAGCAGGGTACTGTGAGGTCACTGTTAAGGGAGTGGGCAGGGCTGGCGTCATAACCCGGCATCCCCCGGGGCCCAATGCTCCTGGGGGGGCCCACTGAGCTGCTATGAGCACTTCCATCAATACAGATGGGAGCTCTCACTGCTGTCATTTCCCTTACGCAGTACCCCTTTGGTGGGACCCCCTGAGCTGCAGAGACTCAGAACACGCCCCCTCTACACAGGACACATGCTGCCGGAGGAGAGAGATCGGAGGGCTGGAGCTGTGAGTGAGTCTGCACTGTGACCGTCTCTTGTCTGTGGGACAGAAGGGGGGGGGGGGGACTCTTCGATCTGCTGCTGCTTCATTCTATTTAGTTGTGTTACTGTTTCATTAAGCAGTTTGCCTCCATGATACCTGCCCCCCCCCCCCCATATCCTGTCCTATCTCATCCTCATGGGGCCCCTGCTGTCTCCTTTCCTCCCTCATGTATCCAGAGCTCCTGTCCCACCCTCCTATCTCCTATTGCTGCCCTGCACAGACCTCCTGACACTACTTCTTGTATGAATCCCCCTCAGAGCCCCTTCCCCCTACTTGCTGTGTCCACCCCTTCTGTCCATCCAGGGCCCCTGTCTCACTCCTCTGCCTCTCATTATGGTGGCATCTGAACAGCATTCACCATAAGGACCTTCTAACGTCACAGGGTCATATGACTGTGCCCCCCACCCCGTACTGTGCCCACTTATACCCTGCATTGTGCCCTCTTACCACACCCTGTGCAGTGCCCATAGTCATTCCCTGTACTGTGCCCTCTTATACCCTTTTATCCGGTCACTGTATGGTGGTTTTATCATTGTATGGCGGTGTTATCCAATAACTGCATGGCCATAACTGTATCCCCTTCCCTGCCCACGCCATCCTTTTTTAGACCTGGCATGAGCGGGAAAAGATACAGATTGCGGTGCTAAGGACCTTTGTGCCACAATTTGTGTCAGAAATACGCCTAAGGCTACTTTCACACCTGCGTTTAGGTGCGTATCCGTCTGGTATCTGCACAGACGGATCCGCACCTATAATGCAAACGCTTACATCCGTTCAGAACGGATACGTTTGCATGATAATGCAAACGGATCCGTTAAGACTTTACATTGAAAGTCAATGGGGGACGGATCCGTTTGAAAATTGAGCCATATTGTGTCAACTTCAAACGGATCCGTCCCCATTGACTTGCATTGTAAGTCTGGACGGATCCGTTTGCCTCCGCACGGCCAGGCGGACACCCGAACGCTGCAAGCAGCGTTTGGGTGTCCGCCTGCGGAGCGGAGGACAAACGGTGCCAGACTGATGCATTCTGAGCGGATCCGCATCCACTCAGAATGCATTAGGGCTGGACGGATCCGTTCGGGACCGCTTGTGAGAGCCTTCAAACGGAACTCACAAGCGGAGCCCCGAACGCTAGTGTGAAAGTAGCCTAACATAGACGTATTTGTATATAATAAATGACCCCCTAATTGTATTATTATTCGGGGGTAGGGCTAATATCATTATATTATATAGATTCTACTGTATTATACTGTGCCCTGTATTTCCCAGTAGAAAATGATCCTTGGTAAGCACAGTCCTCACCACTGACCACCAGGACCAGGCAGCTCTCTGTCAGTACATGGCGGCCTCCCTCTCCGCCACGCTGCTCCGCTGTGTACTGGGCTTATTCTGACACTAGGGCTGGGTTCACATCCCATTTGTGCCATCCATTTAATGTATACCAAAAATATATGCGTTAACAGATGCCTCAGACTGATGCCGTACAGTGGCGTCCGGTCACCATACAATCCTCAGACTGATGCCGTACAGTGGCGTCCGGTCACCATACAATCCTCAGACTGATGCCGTACAGTGGCGTCCGGTCACCATACAATCCTCAGACTGATGCCGTACAGTGGCGTCCGGTCACCATACAATCCTCAGACTGATGCCGTACAGTGGTGTCCGGTCACCATACAATCCTCAGACTGATGCCGCACAGTGGCGTCAGTTCACCATACAATCCTCAGACTGATGCCGCACAGTGGCGTCCGTTTACCATACAATCCTCAGACTGATGCCGCACAGTGGCGTCCGTTCACCATACAATCCTCAGACTTATGCCGCACAGTGGCGTCCGTTCACCATACAGTTCCATGGTAGAAAAAACATACGTAAACCAATGCATTTTTTACTTGACTCTGCAGGATACAAAAACGTGGAGTGCTGCACATGTCTATACATCAAACCGATAGGAAAAACGTGATGTGAACACACATTGGTGGGGAGGGGGGCGTACTAAAATTTGCTGTGGGGCCCAGTCAGTTCTAGCTACATCACTGCACATCTCCTTCTCTCCTCCAGGCCTGGCTCACTGCTGCAGTGGGCCGCCGGAGAGAAGGCGCGCAGGGAGCTGCGGTTAGTGAATGACAGGACCATCAGCTCCCCTGCAATGATAGGTATGTGAGGGGGCCACTGGGGGGGTCATTCATCACACTGTGAGGGCCCCTTACACAGTATAATGACTCCCAGTGCCCCCCATTTAGTATAATGATCCCCATTGACACTCCATTTAGCATAATGACCCCCAGAGCCCCCTCCATACAGTATTCCCCCAGTGTGGGGGCTACTGGGGGTCATTATTCTGAATGGAGGGTCACTGTGGGGTCATTATACTGTGAGGGCCCTTTACATAGTATAATGACCCCCAGTGTCCCCCATTTAGTATAATGACCCCCAGAGCCCCCTCCATACAGTATTCCCCCAGTGTGGGGGCTACTGGGGGGTCATTATTCTGAATGGGGGCGACTGGGGGTTATTATTCTGAATGCAGGGCCACAGGTGGTCATAATACAGTGGGGGGGGGGGATTGGGGGTTCATTATACTGTGTGAAGGGCCACTAGTAGTCATTATACTGTGTGAAGGGCCACTAGTAGTCATTATGCTATATAGGGGCCACTGGGGGTCATTATACCGTGTAGGAGCCACAGGGGGACATGTCAATGTAAAAAAATGCCTCATGGGGGCCCACTGGGATTTATCGCCCAAGGGCCCACATGAACCTGGAGCCGGCCCTGGGAGCGTGGTACTGTGGACGTCACTGTTAATGGACCAGGCTACTGTGGCAGTCACTGTTAAAGGGACGGGTGCTGTGCAGGTCTCTGTTAAGGGGGCAGGGAACAGTGGAGATCACAGATAATAGGACAGTCCCCTATGGAGGTCAGTGTTAAGGGGCGGGGTGATGTATAGGTTACTGTTAAGGGGGCGGACCCCTGAGGAGGTGATTGTCAAGGCAGTGGGGTGCTGTGAAACTCACTGTTAAAGGGGTGGGCTGCTGTGAAGGTCAAGTTAAGGGGATGGGCTGCTGTGGAGATCCCATTTTAAGGAGTCAGGGCACTGTGGGGGGTCAGTGTTAAGCGGTGGGGGGCTGTGGAGTTAACTGTTAAGGTGGTGGTGTGCTGTAGAGGTCACTGTTATGGGGGATACTGTCGACAGAAACATTAAATGAAATAGATTAAATATACCTGTGCGAATCCGGGTCCTTCTGCTAGTCTAATATACAGTATAAAGCTGAGTGTATGTATGTATGTCCGCTAAAGGAATCCGCACAGTCGCATTTACAATCACGAAATTTGGCACACAGGTATATCAGGTGTTCGGGAAGATTTTAGGCCAGGTTTAAGCTCTCTAGCACGTACCGTTCCTGAGATATTCCCCCCAAAAAAATGCAAATATGGCACCATCACATGACCTGCATTAGCCAATAGACGCTCGCAGGTTTTTCACTCATATCCCAACTGCCATACACACAGTCACATGTCCCATATCAGCCAATAGAAGCTCGCAGGTCCTTCAGTTTCGATATACACACAGTTTTACACCAGGTTTTCATAACAACCCAGCCATTTTTCTTCACTGCTGTAGGTCACCTTTAAAAGGGCAGGGCGCTGTGGGGGACACTGTTAAGGGAGTGAAGTGCTGTAGAGTTCACAGATAAGGGGACGGTCTGCTATGGAGCTCAGTGTTAAGGGGCAGATTGCTGTAGAGGCCACTGTTAAGGGGGCGGGGTGTTGTGGAAATCAATGTTAAGCAGATGGTACTGTTGAGTAGGGGTGGGCGATATAGACGATATGCAATATAAACAATATAAATTTGGCCAACGATAGAGATTTCGTTTATATCGCCATATTAAGGTAGAACATGGCATGCGCCGCTCTCTCGGCACGCACCATGTTCTCCTGAGCCGACACAGTGGAGAAGGAGGGAGCCCCTCCCCACTGTGTGCGGCTGCCGCTGACCACCAATGAGAACAGACTAGGAGGCGCGAGATTTCACTAGAGCACAGGGCTGGCAGACGGATGCGAACGCTGCCTGGCCGTGTCAATCAGGACTTGGAGGGAGGCGACAAAGGTGGGAGAACGGAGCCTCTAGGAGCAGGAACAACGCCTCCCTGCTCCTAGAGGCTAATTAGCATATTATAAAAGTTAGATTTCTGGCGTAACGGGGGCATAGATAAAAAGAATAGGCTAATTAGGTTTAGCTGACATTAGCACATCGCTAATGTCAGCTAGCTTAATAGGGTTAAATCTGGTGACAGAAACCATTTAAAGGGGAGGGTGCTGTAGATGTTACTGTTAAGGGGCAGGCCACTATGGAGGTCACTGTTAAAGTAGTGGGCACTGTGGAGGTCAGTGTTAAGGGAGCAGGGAACGGTGGAGGCAGCTATTAAAGGGGCAGCTGCTGTGGAGGTCACTGTTAAGAGAGCGGGGTACTGTGGCAGTCACTGTTAAAGGGGCAGTCGGTGTGGAGGTCTCTGTTAAGGGGGCTGGGAATGGTGGATGTCACAGTTAGGCCTTTTGCACACGACCATATGGCTTTTTCTGTATTTTGCGGTCCGCAAAAAAACGGATCCGCAAAAAATACAGATGACGTCCATGTGCATTCCGTTTTTTGCAGAACGGAACAGCTGGCCCCTGATAGAACAGTACTAACCTTGTCCGTTATGCGGACAATAATAGGACATGTTCTATCTTTGAACGGAGCGGAAATGCGGAAACGGAATGCATACGGAATACATTCAGTTTTTTTGCGGACCCATTCAAATGAATAGTTTCTTATATGGAACACAAAAAACGGAACGTAAACGGGAGTAAACTGTGGAGGTCACTGTCACGGGAGTGGGGTGCTGTGGAACTGTCACGACCATGGTCATGGTCGTGACTCCTGTAACCGCATGCAGTTGCCTGCGATCTAGGTCTGGTTGTCAATCACAGGTGAGGGCGGTAGTATTTTGCCTCACCTGTGGTTGCCGCTGGCAACATTGTTCATGTGGCAGCATAGCAGCCTGAGCTGTTGCGAGGCAGCTTGCTATGTTGTGCATGTGGTTGCACCTGGCAACCTGTCTATTTAGGTGTGCCTTGTTTCTGTTTCTGTGCACAAGGTTTATTTATGGGTGCACGTCCTGTTTAAGTGGCTTTCTTCCATTCCCTGGTGTTGGAAGGGTTAACTTCCTTCCTAGTGTGTGTGCACTGGGTGTGTCTGTGTGGGTGTGGCTACATGAACTATTTAACGTCAGTTGAGACCTGATGTTTGAGGGGTACTCCAGCCTTGTAGTAAGCTGGAGGCACCCTCCTGGTCTCTAATACCATCTGCCAGTGAGGGCCACCCTTGTGGTCATAAAATGTTATATGTGATGTTCAGTTGATGTTCTTTTCTCTTTCATATTTTATGCACCTATGGATCTGGGTTCCTGTGTGTTTGTGTGTGTGCTGTGTCCATTTATGTTATGGGTGTGGACACTAGCTTGTATTGCACGGGATCCAGTCAGTGTGTCTGTGGCAGGTAGGTGTGGATGTACTTTTCATCCTCCTTCCATATCCATAGGCTGTTCATGTTCCTATCCTCTTGCAGCTTGGCCACTTTAGACTCCTGTTTCTCCGCGTCCAGGAGGAATGGGCTGTCTACCCAGCTCCTAGCTCAGGGATCTGCGGAGGGTGAGTAGGGATCCGAGGTTCCTGAGCATGAGCCCTCCTACCTTCAAGGTCGGCTCATGTAGCTAGGAGTCAGGGTCAGATTAAGGATGCGTTAGGAGGTGACCTGCTCCCTAATGCTGTGGTCCTGGCCAAGTAGCGACCTACCAACTTCTGGCATCGCACGGCTGAGGATTTTCCCCATCCTCAGCCGTGACAGGAACTCACTGTTAAAGGGGGCAGGCTGCTGTGAAGGTCAAAGTTAAGAGGGTGGGCTGCTGTGGAGGTCCTATTTTAAGGAGGCGGGGCACTGTGGGGGGGTTGTGAAGGTCACTGTTAAGTGGATGGGGTACTGTTGATGTGACTGCTATGGGGGATACTGTTGATATATTTTTTTTTTTTTTTGCATTTTTTTTTTTAAACCAAATTTTATTCATTTAGTTTGACCAACATCAGTTGCATATACAGCATACATTCTTCCAATGTTTACAATATCATTTTGCATAAGCATTTTGACGAGTGATATAAAGAAATATCAATCGGAGGATGTCTCATCACAAGGACAATCTAAAGTTAAAGTAACCAACATACTAGTCATAACATATTCAAAATCCCACCCCTCCCACCTCCCCTAGCCTCTCGAAGGTCAGATTATTATCCATCTCTAACGTTCTTCTGATTCCCTAAGATTCCCGGCCACCAACACTAAACTGAGGTCCCTAAAGGCCTTACTGTTCTAGCTTACCCAAAGAACCCTTCATCTGTTCCAGTAAGTACCAGGATGTTTGTTTTTAAGCAATTTAATTTCCGTGGGATATAATTAATGATAAATCCCCTCCATCTGGTCATTAATTTTTGCATTGACTTCTCAGTACCTTGCTCTGCTAGAAAGAACTCTCTGTGCAAGCACCATTTTACTTGTATGATGATCTCCCCAATTGAGGGGGTCTCCTGTGGTAACCATTTCTTTAGTATACATCTTTTTGCTGCTAGGATGCACACATGTGTGATCTGTGTTATTTTCGAGTTTTCGGAATCATAGTGGAATAGAATTAACCCCGTAGTCAATGTAATCGTGATGCGCATTACGTTTTTTAACCATTCCTTGAAAGTCCCCCAAAACTCCATTACTTTAGGACAATTCCACAATCCGTGGAATAAGTTGGAATTCTCCAGCTTGCATTTTGGACAATGTGTCATCCTATTTGCCTGAACAGTAGTTTGTGTTTTATAGAACCCATATATGGCTCTGTGCACTATCTTAAATTGTGTTTCTCGCCAAACTTCATTAGGGGTCACTTTCCTCAGACATAACCACCCCTTCAAGATGTCGTCATGTACCCCTTGTTCATCCAGTTCCTTACCCCATGCCCTGAATGGCTGAAGAGGTGAACTCTTCTGCCTAGCTCCATGTAATCTACCCTGTATGTCTGATAGGGACAATGGGGAAGTCATTGTGCCTCTAAGGAGGTCAAATCTCTGTTGATATCTTTTAACGTCACACACAAACATTACATGAATTCTGTTCAGTTGTGTTCCCATACCTGACAGAAAACCGCTGCAAGCAACGTTTTATGTGCGGCGTAAGAAGTGGCGCAAGACGGATCCGTCATGACACACAATGTAAGTCAATGGTGCTGGATTAGTTTTCTTGGACACAAAAGAAAAAAGATCCGTCCCCCATTGACTTACAATGGTTTTAGTGCCGGATCCTTCATGGCTATAGTTTAGAGATAATACAACCGGATCCGTTCAGAGTGAATGCAGCCGGTTGTATTATCATGACCAGTTTACCAATGTATGTATTGGAGCACTTGGCCGGCTATGTGTTTAGGACCAGATTAGTTTGGATTTTCAGCCTATGAATGTAAGCATTATATTTTTCTTTGCTGTCACAGTACAGTATTGGTCATCCATGACATCCTGAACCAACTGATGGTACTGTGTCCAGGTGCAAGCAATGCCATCAGACAGAGCGTGCACATTAGTGAGGCCTGCTCCATTCATTTAAGTGACACAGGCACGAAGGGCTTAAAATGAATTAATTTCAGTAATAGTTATGTGTTTGCTGTCTAGGAGTATTTTTTTCTGCTGTGAATTTACAGCAGAAACGCATTTCACTGATGTGTGGACATGCCCTAAAGACATTGAGGGTCATTTATTATCCAGAAATACTCTTATATAAGGCGTATTTCTGGCTCAGATTGCAGTGCAATGGTTAGTTGCACCACAATCTGCGACTTTTCCATGCTCACGCCAGGTCTAAGAAAGTGGGCGTTGCGGGAAAGGGGACAGGCCGTGTGTCCTGTCTCATTCATCATTTTCTACACCCGTTTTAGGTGTTGAAAATGAAGCTGGCTTACATTTAGACTGGCGCTGGATGCGCCGAAGTTATGGAGAGGTCGGTGCCTCTTCATAACTTCAGGGGATCCACCGCCAGATATAGGGGTTATTAAGACTGGCGTCTAAAACGGCGGTCTTAATAATTTATCCCCCATTGACTACTTTTAACATCTTAGGACCTTCAAAGGCAGAGAATCTCTTTGTAGCCACCTGTGCTCTGGTCAACTGATGGACTTGCAAAATGAGGCTGTTAAAGAAGTTTTCTATGAACAGATAGATGGCCTATCCTGAGAGTGCCGCTGTCCCTTTATTCTGCCAATTAGTGGGGGTCTGACCGACTAAAGAATTGAAGGGGCTGTCCCACCTCAACATTTAGGCTGGGTTCACACCTGAGCGTATTCGATATGCGCTTTTTGCAGGCGTTTTTATCGGGCGTTTTTGTATTTTGGGAACGTGCGTAGTACGCGCTTTTTGTGATTGACCACAGAGGCATCCAATGAAAAACTGCCATGTCTACACTTGAGGTGTCCAATGAAAGAGACTTCCTGCGGAGCTATTTCCTTTGTGTTTTCAGTGATAGAGTACAGTGTGGAACAGTCTGTAATAACCATGGATCTCCGCAAAAGACGGCAAACAGCAGCAATAGTATCAGCAGTGCTTATTATGCGTTTGAGGAGAGGGAGACTGAACAGGCGACGGTTCTGGGTCCATCCAGTGATTGCAAACCGACACCAAAGGAGGACAGTTCTGGGCGATGTACGAAAGCCTTCGTGCACATGAGGAGAATTTTTTTTCCTACACACGGATGTCCATAAACAGGTTAGTACATATACAAAGCTTATTGTAGTGGTGTCCATAATGGTAACATGCTACATTAGTTTTTTTTGTCAGTATAGTTAACCCTCACAATTTCTTTTTACAACAGCTTTGATGAGCTCCTGGGATTGATGTCCATCCATTTGCAACGGCAGGAGACATTCATGAGGGACAGCATAGCACCATTGGAAAGACTGCTCATAACGTTGCGGTAAGTAGACAAATCACTGCACAAATAATCCTGTGCTGCTGCAGGTTGTGACCTGTGCGTGTTTGTGTAGGGGGTATGGCATGTGTGACCGTCCGAAATATGTGTAGCACAACCATACCTAGTTTAACCACATTCAAATAAACTACCAACCCCCCAAAATATAACCAAAAATACACCAACGCTTGAGAGTAAAATATTAAAAACTTTATAATAAAAGTGCAAACTTTGCAAAGAAACAAGTGCAATATTTCTATAAAAACAAAGACAAGGTGCACGGCATTTTGCCTCCTCAACGTGGTTAAACACCCTGGAGGCCAAAATGAAAAAGGTGCCTAGAGTGACAGATCTAACTCAGTTTTGGTATTGTGAGAACGAAAAGTCCGGCACGTCCTCCTGCATCTCCTCCCTCATTCCACGTGAGCGGGCACCAATCTGCGTTTGTGTGGTGGTGGTGCTGTGCCCCAGGTTGGTGGAGGGATAACCATAGGACTAATGTGTTCGTGGCTGCCATGTGTCGAGATGGTGTTGCATGGGTGTTTGCGGGTATGTTTGGGGTGTGTGTATGTGCATGTAGAGGCGCAGTAGTCTGTGTGGTACCATCAGGTGGAATGAAGGAGTCAATGCAGCGCGTGATTGCGTCCCGTACTTCAGTCTGTCGACTACTGGGCACCCTTTTCATTTTGTCCTCCAAGCTGAGGAGGAAAAGGGCCTTGCACGAAAGCCTGGGAGCCAGATGGGCCATGGCATCCAGGCAATCAATCAGCCGGTCCTCCTCTCGTTTCGGCCTCTTTCTCCGTGATCTGGGAATTGCCCTACCACTGGTCGGTTCCTGGGCAGCAGGGCCGGACTGGGGATAAAAACCAGCCCTGGAAAAAGTTGCATACCAGCCCCACAGTGTTGCGTCATTATTTACTTGTTTATAAAAGGGGAAAGCATTCATTTTAAAACACGTGTGTAAACACGAATATGAACTTTGCCCCACAATAGCTCTTTTGTAGAACCCCATTGTTCATATTACCGTTTTACTGGCTAGGGCAGCGCTAAATCCCGGCCATCAGTGACGGTGACTCACTGGGCTTCCTGGCAGCCCCATGGAGAGCCCTGGTACGTCACCAGATCTTCAAAAAATGCCTTTGCCCTGCGCGATTTAGCACAGGGCAAAGGAGAGCATCGGAGCATGAACTGCTCCGATGCGCAAGACAGGGGGGCTGCCTGGGTGAAAATGGAGGTATGTCCGGGTTCAGCTCTGAACCCGAACAACCCCTTTAATTTATACTCAGATATAGTCCTCCTGTAAGTACCTGGCCTTCCCCCTCTGTCCTCCTCTTCCTCACCCCCCCCCTTCCCCTTCTGTCCCCCTTGAATGTATGTCAGCAGCAGCACCAGGAGAAGGACTGGAGCTGCAGGCTGCACAGGGACAAGTGAGTGACTGGCAACCCCTTCCTGTTGTCACAGAGTTGCTGGATTCTCCTGGAAAAGTTGTTGAAGTGCAGCTGCCTGGAGGTGGTGGGCTCCAAGCTTCTCACAGCCACTCTGACCATCATGCATGGAGTTTCAGCTGCCTGGAAGTGACCTCCAGGCTTCTATGTATGAAGGCACAGTAGACTGCTGGGAGCTGCCTGTGTGGAGGCTGAGCAGCCTGCTGGATGCAGAGGGCTGTGTGATCACTGTCCCAGCAAGGGACTCTCCAGGAGTGGCATCAGCTGGGCAGATCAGCTTCTAGGATCTGGGCTCCATGGGCACTGTGTAGCCCTCACATGCTTCTTTATGCATCACAGCAAGGAGATTGGGGCAGTTGACAGCAGGGCTCTGGCTGGAGGTAGCACTTTGTGAAAGGTTGTCACACAGGTTGTCAGGGGCTGGGAGTGGAGAACATCTTGGTGTGTAACCTGGTGTCACTGTGCTGTACAAAGGATCTGCTGGGCATGGTGCCTCCACAGAGGGCAGGGAATCAGATTGACTGAGGAGGGCTTGTACTTTGGAGAAGAATATGTGGCTTCATGTGACAGAGCAGAGGAATCGCACAGAAGAGTGTGTGGATGAGGATACGTTGTGTCTCCAGGAGCTCTGCCCCTGACATCTCCAAGTGACAGACACTGCTGGACCCCCCTGGCACCCTGCACACAGAGCCTTCCTGTATGGCTGGTGCCAACTTGTGATCGGATCTGACAGTCTAAAGCCAGGAAGCGCTGCCACCCTGTCCCCTGGTCTGCTCTGTGCATGCACCCGGAGCCCTCTGTGCCCACGCCGGTGATGCCATGTCCTGCAACCATAGTGGAGGTGATGTGGGAGGCTCTAGGCTCTGGATAAAAAGCAGCTCTGGAGTTAAAGGCAGGGGCAGGGACCGTTACTACGGCATGAAAGATGTGGAGTCGGGTCGGGGCAACAGGGTGCTGTTGAACTCCAGTAGAGGGGACGGGCTGCTTCTCCTGGGCACCAGTGACACTGGCAGGGGCAGCAGTGTGGGACCGGGAGGGGGCTTGCAGGAGAGCCGCCGAGGGAAGCAGGGAGCTTGCATGAGCTTATTGGGGAAGCCGCTGTCGTACAACAGCAGCCAGAGCTGCCGGAGGAACGTGAAGTACCGGAGGCTGCATAACTACCTGTGCAACGTGCTGGAGAGACCCCGGGGCTGGGCATTTGTCTACCACGTCTTTGTGAGTACCGGACACCGTGCTGCTGTGTATAATGCATTGCCACATGTGGGCATGGCCCTGGCATCCAATACATATCAGGGAAAGCTATACTGTGCATTTATAATGTGTGCAGGGTACCTGGGGGGTCCAGCAGTGTCTGTCACTTGGAGATGTCAGGGGCAGAGCTCCCGGAGACACGACGTATCCTCATCCACACACTCTTCTGTGCGATTCCTCTGCTCTGTCACATGAAGCCACATATTCTTCTCCAAAGTACAAGCCCTCCTCAGTCAATCTGATTCCCTGCCCTCTGTGGTGGCAGCATGCCCAGCAGATGCTTTGTACAGCACAGTGACACACCAAGATGTTCTCCACTCCCAGCCCCTGACAACCTGTGTGACAACCTTTCACAAAGTGCTACCTCCAGCCAGAGCCCTGCTGTCAACTGCCCCAATCTCCTTGCTGTGATGCATAAAGAAGCATGTGAGGGCTACACAGTGCCCATGGAGCCCAGATCCTAGAAGCTGATTTGCCCAGCCGATGCCACTCCTGGAGATTCCTGTAAACTGGAGACTGTATGTAAACTAATAGTATACACTACATAACCCTGACAGCCTGCACAGTCACATGTGGGCACAGCCTGGCCCCTTCTTACCCCCAGTATTTGCGGCTCCTCAAGTCCTCTCAGGGCATCGGTCATGACGGCGGAATACACAGGGGTCGGGCTCTGCTTCCAGTCTGCGGCCTGGGCCCGGCATATTGAATCTGGAGGTGAGGCGGCGGGAGCCTGAGGCCACTTGCAGGAAGAGAGGGGCGGCCACACACAGGATAGCCAGCCAGGCCCAGGAGGATCACGGGCTGCCGCTCACAGCGACACCAGGTGGTCGGAGGGAGCAGTGCCGCTCCCATGGAGGCCGGCCGGCCGCCGGCCTGCTCAGCTCCACCTACCGGCCACCACTACATCAGAGCTTTCGGATTCGGCCCGCCGGCCACCGAAAAAGTGCAGGCACATCTTAAAGCGGCCCCAGGGCCGGCAGCCTACCGGGAAATTTCCCGGTATCTCGGTAGGCCAGTCCGGCCCTGCTGGGCAGGTGGGGCAGTAGGTGTGTGGGTTGATGATGGTGTGGTGGGATTTGGTGGCGGTGTACCTGCGGCCCAGTAGAGACGCAGGCGTCACTTTCCCTGGTGGCCTACTCATCTTCCTCATCCTGCCTCTCTGTAGCCTTCCAGCTACTGTCAGTGCTGTAAAAAGTAAAGTATATAGAAGTATGTGCAATATATGATAATGAATGTACTGTCACACATAACCCTCACAAACATTCGTATTGAATTTACCTACCTACGCATCTCTGTGCAGGGCACTAGAAAAGCCAATTGCTCAGAATGAACGTAGTTTGTGGCCATTGCAGCAGCTCCGCTTCTGTACTCCCGCTCCTTGCGTCGGTGCCGCATGAAGGCATCCTTGAGGCTCTTCCATTTTGATTTCAAGATATTGACTGTTGAAAAAAGAGAAACATCAACTAATGTAATTTATCTTTCCTTTTCCATATCTTAGGTATTTAGCAACTGGACAGTCAATGGTCAGTCTGCACTATGCCTTCATGATTGGTAAATCGACAGCAAGCGACATCATTCGGGAAACATGCAGTGCCATATGGGATGTCCTTCATGCTGTTGTGATGTCTAAACCAAACAAGGATAAGTGGCAGAAAATTGCCCACACATTTTTACCAAACATGCAATTTTCCTAATTGTGTGGGAGCGCTAGATGGAAAGTATATCCACGTGATAAAACCCAAGAGGAGTGGCAGTAGATTTTTTTATTATAAGAAATACTTTTCCGTTGTCCTTTTTGCCGTATCTGATGCCAACTACTGCTTCAGATACATAGATGTTGGATCGTATGGAAGCAGCTTGGACTCTGCGGTATTCACTCATTCAAAATTTGGACAAATGTTGAATACCAATGCTCTGGACCTTCCGGGGAACATCAAGCTGCCTGGCACCGCTGATCCGGCTATGCCTTTCGTATTTGTAGGAGACGAGGCATTTGCTCTGGGTGAGCATCTTATGAGGCCCTACTCAAGCCGAGCACTGTGCCTTGAGAAAAGGGTCTTTAATTATTGACTAACCAGAACTCGCAGGGTGGTGGAGTGTGCATTTGGCATAGTGTCAAACAAATGGCGCTTTCTGCACTCTCCAATCAAACTGAAATTGGAGAACACCATCTCTGCGGTTAAGGCAATTTGTTGCCTTCACAATTTTGTATGACAAAGGGATGGATTCAATTTTGCGGATTCATTGGTGCATTGCATGGAGTACAAATTGAACCTGCGTCCGTGGTACCACACATGGAGCCACCATTAGGGACAAGTTTGCGGCCTATTTCATATCACCGGAGGGGAAGATGCCATGGCAATTGCAAGCTATACAAGCTTGATTATTATAATAAAGACTTTGCCTTCTCTTTGTTCTGTGGTGCATTGTGTACTTGTATTTTGTATTAATAAAGTTGATTTGGATTAGACTGTTGTGAACACCTTTTTTTTTTTTTTTTTGTATATTGACAATTTGCATCTTGCAATTATTGCCACACCCACTCTCAAATTGCGTTGTTTTTGATGGTATTTTTTGTGATTTCTGAGTAGAACTCAGACTGCTGATGTCACCACCAGCCACCCCACACAATGGAGGCTGGTGGTGACATCAGCAGTCTGAGTTCTACTCAGAAATCACATAATACCCTCAAAAACAACGCATGCAGTAACTGTGCATATACTATATATACTAATGATCACACGTGGAGGAATATAATAATGATCCATTTATTACAATACACATAACAATGTCTGTACCTTTTGCCTCTTTCACTTGCTTTGTCATACTATTCCATTCTGGCCATATATTCTTTCCAATGGCTTCCCAGGCCTGCTGCCTGATTCGCCTATTCTTATACGCAGGATCCTGCATGTCGTACAGGAATCGCCTCTCATGTACCAGCCGAATCAGGGTCTCACTGTCTATGGCACAATCCTCCATGATGTCGGCTGTGAGAAATGTAGCTGGTTACCTAGGAGTGGTCTGTTGTCAAGTGAGAAACGCACGTATGTACGCGCGTTTTTAAATGAGGAAACAAGCAAGTGCCCATTTAGGCGTGCTCCCGCTGAAGTCTATGGGCGGGAACGCGTGACAATACGCCCCAAAGAAGCTCCTGTACTTCTTGGGGCGTATGGCGTTTTACAGCGCGTTCGTACGCACTGTAAAATGCTCAGGTGAGAACCATGCCCATTAGGGAATCATTGGTTTTTGCCTGTTGGATGTTTTACAGCGCGTAGGAACACGCTGTAAAACGCTCAGGTGTGAACCCAGCCTTATTGCACATTGCTACGATACACCACAAAGTAAGTTAGGGTTTACAATCTAGAAAGGTAGGGTGTGGAAGACAGTAGATGATGGCAACAGCTGCACATACAGCGGTATAGTACGAGCAGGGTAATGTAGGCTTTAGACTTAGTCTATAAAGATGGGTTTTCAGGTTTCTTTTAAAAGTTTCCGCCGTAGGTGAGAGTCTGATGTGTTGTGGCAGGCGATTGTGGGAAGAGCACATAGGAGAGTAGAGAAGGAGGTCTTGAGACATTCTGTGTGCGAAGATACTGGGAGATCAGGTCACGGATGTATGGAGGGGACAGTTTGTGGACAGCCTTTTATGTCATAGTTAATGTTTTGTACTGGATTCTCTGGGAAATGAGGAGCCAGTGAAGGGATTGGCAGAGAAGAGAGGCAGAGGTTTAACGGGGAAGAGGGAGATTAGACTGGCAGAGGTCACGCTACATTTTTCACGGAAGAGTAAAAATACTCCTCAGGATGGCAATACAATTGAATCTAATGCACTGAAAGAGCTAAAGGACCTGTGATGACATCACAGTCCATGTGATCAGTTCTAAATGCAGTAGCTGAAAAGGACCTGCGATGATGTCACCCTCATGTGACCAGTGCAGGATCGTGGCTCAGAAGTGAGGAGGAGAAGTCCTGGGAAGAAGCTGGGGTGATGTCTGCTACATGAGAGGTCAGTGTGAGAGGCAGAGAAATGCTGGGAGTTGTAGTTATTTAACTGGGACTGTATTTTAGGGAAGAAGGGAGGGAAGTTATTTACATGGGACTGTATGTTGGAGTGATGTTATTTACATGGGACTAAATGTTGAGGGAGTGAGATTATTTACATGGGAATGCATGTTGAAGGTGGCTGGGGCAGGGTGATGTTATTTACATGGGACCATATGTTAAAGGCGACTGTGGGAGGGAGTGATGTTATTTATATTGGACTAAATGTTGAGGGGTAATGTTATTTACATAGGACTGCATGTTGAGGTGGCTGGGGAGCGGGTGATGTTATTTACATGGGACTGTATGTTGAAGGTGTCTGGGAGAGGGAGTGATGTTATTTACATGGGACTGAATATTGAGGGGTGATGTTAATTACATGGGACTGTATGTTGAAGGCGGCTGGGGAGGGGGTGATGTTCTTTACATGGGACTGAATATTGAGGGGTGATGTTAATTACATGGGACTGTATGTTGAAGGCGGCTGGGGAGGGGGTGATGTTCTTTACATGGGACTGTATGTTGAAGGTGGCTGGGGAGGGGGTGATGTTATTTATGTGGGACTGTGACTGTATATTGGAGAGGCCAGGAGAGATGGTGTGATGGTATTTACATGGGACTGTATTTTGGAAGGGGCTGTAGATAGAGAGGGATGTTATTTACATAAGAATGTATATTGAGGGATATTATTTTAATGGCACTGTATATTGGAGAGGGCTGGGGAGATGGTGTGATGGTATTTACATGGGACTCTATGGCGGAGAGAAGGAAATGTTATTTACATGGGAGTGTATGGTGGAGAGGCTGAGGAATTATAATTTCTGAGGACATTAAATTGAGGAATATAACTGCAGGGGGCACTGCAGGAGACATTATAAATACTGGGGCACTTCAGAGCGAGCATTATAACAGTAGGGAGGCAATATAAATACTGGGGGCACTGTAGGGGCATTTTAAATCTAGGGGACACTATAGGTGTTCTTATCACTACTGGGCGATCTATAGGAAGGACTTATAGATCCACCTTAATTCTAGTAAGAGCAGTGGGGGGGCCTTATTAATACTGAGGGATCTGTAGAGAGCTTTTCTTTTACCACTGGTGGAACAATAGGGTTCTTTACTTCTACTGGGGGCTCTGGGAGGGCATTATTAATACTGGAGGGCTCTACTACTAATGGAGGCACTCTTGAGGAGCATTATCACTGTAGGGGCACTGTAGAGGGCAGTATTACTCTTGAGGGCATTCAAGAAGGGGATTACTATTGGTGGCGACTTTGAGGAGCAATATCACAATGGGGGGAGTTCATTTTTCTTCAGGATAGTATTTGGGGGGATTGGGGAGCACAGCGAGCAGCAGGATAACACTGTTGGGACTCGAGGATGGGGGATGATGATAGAAAAGTGAGGAAGCTAAGATGTCTGTGTGTCACACTCTGCTGAGACGAGGAGCGGCTGCTGTATAGCAAGTACAGGAAAATGTCTTCAGTGCTATTTTTATTTTTTTGGGAGGGGCATCGGTCGACTTAGAGAATTGGGCCATATACATTGGGGCCTGGGCTCCGGATCTTTTGAGACCCTAGCAACACCCCTGGATATGGGGCAAGAGCAAAAAAAGGAGGCTGTCAAAGGAAGGCTTTTTAAGGATGAGTGTGATTGTTGCTTGTTTAAAGGGAGTCTATCACCTCCATATGGCCATATACAGTGCTTACATGGCTCTGTAGCACACCTATACAGGATTGTAGCGGTACCTTTGTTCTTTTCTTTAGACTTGCACCAGCAGGGAAAACTAAGTTTAATTCATATGTAAATGAGCACTCGCAAGTGCCCAGGGGCAGCGTTCAGTGTGTAGGTGCCCAGGCTGCTCTGCCTTCTTTTCACTTTACTCCTCCCCAGCCTCTTCCTTTTTCCTTTCTGCCCTCCAAGTCCGGACCTATCGATGAGGCAAGAGACTTGGAGGGCGGGCAAAGGCAGATACTATGGAGGAGAAATAAATTCAGAAATTTACAAAAACCCAATTTTTAGCGACCACTACAGGTCTGAAGTCACTTTGCGAGGCTTACATAATAGAAACCGCCCAAAAATGACCCCATTCTATAAACTACACCCCTCAAGGTATTCAAAACTGATTTTACAAACTTCGTTAACCCTTTAGGTGTTGCACAAGAGTTATTGGCAAATGGGGATGAAATTTGAGAATTTCATTTTTTTGCCTAATTTTCCATTTTAACCCATTTTTTCCACTAACAAAGCAAGGGTTAACAGCCAAACAAGACTGTATCTTTATTGCCCTGACTCTGCCGTTTACAGAAACACCCCATATGTGGTCGTAAACTACTGTACGGCCACACAGCGGGGCGTAGAGTGAAAGGTGCGCCGTATGGTTTTTGGAAGCCAGATTTTGCTGGACTGTTTTTTTGACACCATGTCCCATTTGAAGCCCCCTGATGCACCCCTAGAGTAGAAACTCCATGAAAGTGACCCCCATCTAAGAAACTACACCCCTCAAGGTATTCAAAACTGATTTTACAAACTTTGTTAACCCTTTAGGTGTTGCACAAGATTTAATGGAAAATAGAGATACAATTTCAAAATTTCACTTTTTGGCAGATTTTCCATTTTAATATTTTTTTTCCAGTTACAAAGCAAGGGTTAACAGCCAAACAAAACTCATTATTTATGGCCCTGACTCTGTAGTTTACAGAAACACCCCATATGTGGTCGTAAACTGCTGTACGGGCACACGGCAGGGCGCAGAAGGAAAGGAATGCCATACGGTTTTTGGAAGGCAGATTTTGCTGGACTGGTTTTTTTGACACCATGTCCCATTTAAAGCCCCCCTGTTGCACCCCTAGAGTAGAAACTCCAAAAAAGTGACCCCATTTTAGAAAGTACGGAATAGGGTGGCAGCTTTGTTGGTACTAGTTTAGGGTACATATGATTTTTGGTAGCTCTATATTACACTTTTTGTGCGGCAAGGTAACAAGAAATAGCTTTTTTGGCACGTTTTTTTGTTTGTTATTTACAACATTCATCTGACAGGTTAGATCATGTGGTAATTTTATAGAGCAGGTTGTCACGGACGCGGGGATACCTAATATGTCAACTTTTTATTTATTTATGTAAGTTTTACACAATTATTTCATTTTTTAAACAAAAAAAATCATGCTTTAGTGTCTCCATAGTCCGAGAGCCATAGTTTTTTCAGTTTTTGGGCGATTATCTTGGGTAGGGTATGATTTTTGCGGGATGAGATGACGGTTTGATTGGCATTATTTTGGGTTGTGTATGACTTTTTAAATCGCTTGCTATAACACTTTTTGTGATGTAAGGTGACAAAAAAATAGCTTTTTTTTTACACCTTTGTTTTTTGTTTTGTTTTTTACGGTATTCACCTGAGGGGTTAGGTCATGTGATAACTTGCTACGGACGTTGCGATACCTAACATCTGCACAGTAATGGAGATGGAAATGGAGTAAAAAAAATTCATTTTTATTCATAATAAAATACCAAATTCACCCAAAATTTTTTTTTTTTTTCAAATTTCCAAGTTGCAATTTCTCTACATCTATAATACATAGTAATGCCTCAAAAATAGTTATTCATTTACATTCCCCATATGTCTACTTTATGTTTGGATCACTTTGGGAATGCCATTTTATTTTTTGGGGACGTTACAAGGCTTAGAAGTTTAGAAGCAAATCTTGAAATTTTTCAGAAAATTTCTAAAACCCACTTTTTCAGGACCGATTCAGGTCTGAAGTCACTTTGTGAGGCTTACATAATAGAAACCACCCAAAAATGACCCCATTTTACAAACTACACCGCGCAAGGTATTCAAAACTGATTTTACAAACTTTGTTAACCCTTTAGGTGTTCCACAAGAATTTATAGAAAATAGAGATAAAATGTCACTTTTTTGGCAGATTTCCCATTTGAATAATGCTTGCTAACAGCTCGGCCATCCTGGAAATGAGAGGAGGCGGGCGGGATGATCGCGCCCCCACCCCCCAGCACCGCCTGCAAAAATAAAAATTTATGTCATTTTGAAGTTTCTGATCCCCGCGGTCATTGTTTGCCGGCAGCAAAATGCTGTTTAAACAACACTATTTGCTGCTGGAAAGCGATGAATTAGGTGTCTGCATTAATGATTACTCATTCATCGGGTAATTGGCACCTTTACACAAGCAGATTGCTAAAGAGCATTCATACGAACATCGGGCAGTATAAAGTATAAATTTGAGTCAATAGGTCTTTTTAGACTTTGGTCTTTTGAATGTAACATCTTTAAGTGAACACACACGAATTATACCAGAAGGGAACTAAATGTAACTATAAAAATAGTCACTGCAAACAATGTTTCTGTTTATCACAGTTATGACCTCTATTTCGTACACTTCCTAAAATACCCCTGTCATGGTTTGAATCTCTCTGTGACAATGGCCACACCCATCTGCCTCCCAGCCAAGCTCTTGAACTAATATAAATATATGTGATGCATTCAATAAAGAATTTTGTCAGTTTGAACTCACATACAGCCTGACTGGTGTTAGTTCTGTGAGAATAAAAATGACACGAGCAGTCGTTTGAGGCCGGATCATCAACGGCAGAACCAGCAGATATTGTGGTCACATCAGGGAGTGCCGTGAGAGCAGAATAGAGCGAGCAGGGGCTTGTTACATTGGTGGCAGCGGTAGGATTGGCTCTCCAGTTACTGGGACACTCCAAATCACAACTAGGAATGACCAGCTACGCAGCCTGCAGGAGAGACACGCTGAAAGATTTACTTGAGAGCCGAGGAGGGATCGCTGGGACAAAGAACAAAGCCACCTTGATCAGTGAGTTTGCTGAGATGGATCAGAGGCATGGTGATGCTGGACCTCGGTCCGTGGAAGACTTGTTTCAGCAATGAGTTAGAGAGCGGTTGGCATTATATAGTGCCAACCCATCCGAGACCGCCATACAGAATGCCATCAGAGACATCCAGCTGCAGGATGAGCGTCAAGAGAGAGAACTAGAGCGACAAGAGAGAGAATTGGAGCGACAACATGAGTGGAGAATGGCGGAAATACGGCGATCAGAGACAGCAACTAGAGATACAGCACTGTCCGTAAGTTGCCCTTTCGCGCATTCAAATTATTTAAGGAAGGAGAGGAAGAAATAGAAGAGTTCCTCCAGGACTTTGAGAGACTGTGCCAGATACATAAAGTGCCGTCCCAAGATCGGGTCGCCTTACTGGCGAGTAACCTAACTGGCAAAGATGTGGATGCGTATCGGGGCATGGAGGATGAGGACGCCATGGATTATAACCGGGTAAAAGAAGCCCTGCTAGCCCGATTTGCCATTACCCCTGAAGCCAGCCGGATTAAGTTTCGAGAATCCCGGAAACAAGGCAACCTAACCTACGTGGAGTGGGCACATCGTCTGCAGCGGAACCTCAAGGGCTGGTTCCAGGGAAGCCATGCTTATACCATAGAGGACATCACCCAGCTAGTTCTCTTAGAGCAGTTCTTTGATCACACCCCTCTGATAGTATGGGATTGGGTGCGAGATAAGCGGCCACAGACGGTACAGCAAGCAGCGATTTTGGCCGATGAATATCTGGACTCTCGGAGATCCATTAGAGGCCAGCGCTATCCACTACCGCGGCCCAGTGTACTGACCTCGAGCCCAACTCCAGTATTTCAGTGGGCTGCCTCTAGACCCTTAGCCCGATCAAAACCTTCTATGGGGCCTAAGTGCTATACATGTAATCAGCCGGGTCATCTGCAGCGTTATTGCCCTAACCGATCCCCGAGGTACCAAGAGACTGCCTAGTTATCCAGGTTGACGACTTATTGCCTCCAGAACGAGGCCAACCCTCTAGATGTTCGGGAAGAGTTTGGTGAGCTGTTCGAGGCTGATCCCGTCCAGGCCGCAGCTGAAGATAATCGGCAGCACCATCGTCAGGCGGTATGGGTTAATGGGCAGCCGGCCCAGGGACTTCGTGATTCAGGGGCTACGATTACCCTTATTAAGCCTCACATGGTTCCTCAGTTGGCCCGAACCGGCCAAACTGTGGCAGTCAGGGTAGCAGGGGGCAAGGTGCTGCGTTTATCCACCGCCAGAGTTCACCTGGATTGGGGCTCAGGGAAGCGACAAGTGCGAGTAGGGATACTCCGTGAGTTACCCGCTGAAGTACTTTTGGGGAACGACTTAGGGCATTTGACTTTTTCATTTGCACCAGAGACCGCCATGGCCGTGACCACCCGACAATAAAGCCACCTACAAGCAACTCTTCTCCTATGGGGACCCAGGTAAGACCAAATCCTCCCACGTTACCACGACTTGACAACCGATGTCCTGGGATTCTCCTTCCGACGTTAGGCAAGAAACCCGGAGAGACCCTACTTTAGCGTGCTATCGGGACAGGGCGGGCAAGGATCCAGGGGGATTAGGGGAAGACAGAATAGAGTGGGAGAGAGGGCTTCTTTATCGTTACACTGAAGGGGTGGGCAACGGGAAGAGCGAGGGCCCCCACAAACAGCTAGTCGTACCCCAGATGTACAGACAGGAGCTATTGAGGCTGGCTCACGATATCCCCTTGGCCGGACATTTAGGGATAGCTAAGACCCGGAGTCGGTTGTCTTGTGATTTCTTCTGGCCTAGGTTACATGCAGAGGTACGAGAATACTGCCGGACCTGTGAGACTTGCCAGAGGGTAGGAAAGGCGGGGGATCATCCAAAAGCCTTTCTGCACCCCATGCCGATAATTAGGGAACCCTTTAGCCGGATAGCAGTAGACATTATTGGCCCGCCCCAGTGCCACTGGGAAGAAGTATATTCTTACAGTGGTGGATTATGCCACCTGCTACCCGGAAGCTATTCCCCTATCCAATATCCAGGCTGACACGGTAGCTGATGCCTTACTGCGGGTGTTTACTAGGGTAGGATTTCCCCAGGAGATATTTTCTGATCAAGGAAATCAGTTCACCGCCGAGCTGACCCAGCAGCTCTGGCACCTCTGTGGAATTAAAACTCTCCAGAGCGCACCCTACCACCCCCAAACGAACGGGCTGTGTGAGAGATTTAACGGGACCCTAAAACAGCTACTTCGGGCCTTCGTGGAGAGTAGGAAGGATTAGGATAAATATCTTCCCCACCTACTGTTCGCCTACAGGGAGGTACATCAAGAGTCCACAGGGTTTTCACTATTTTAGCTGTTGTATGGGCGAAGGGTTAGGGGACCCTTAGACTTAGTGAGGGCCCAGTGGGAAGGGGGAGAGGATCCGGAAGGCCTCCCCATCCTTAGTTATGTCTTGGAACTCAGGGATCGACTGCGGGAACTTACCGAGCTAGTCCATGAGAATATGCAATCAGCCCAGAGTCAGCAGAAAGTTTTGTATGATCGATCTGCTCGGAATCGCACTTTTTGTGTCAGACAGAAGGTCCTAGTACTAAAACCCTTGAAGCAAAATAAATTACAGGCCTCCTGGCAGGGCCCCTATCAGGTGGTAAAACAGCTATGCGACACCACCTACGTGGTCGCCAGCTGTGCAGGCACAAGAATTAAGAGGACATTCCACGGGGGGCGGAGCCTAGCGGCGCATGGAGTAGGACGCACGCCGCACTAGCTCCGGCAAGAATCCTGACTAAAATACCCACAACGGTGGCGATACACCTTCAACACGTCCAGAGGAGCGGGGGACATAGCCAGGAAGCGGTCCGGTGCGGAGAAATATCAACATGCCTGCAAAGAGAGGCAAAACGCCGAGTCGGCAGGACAGAGAGGCACGATCCCAAGATGGCGCTGAGGAGGAAGAGTGGCCTGACCTGGGGGCGGCGGTGAGTCAGGGAGCGGCAGCGCGGCTGGAGCGCTTCGCTCACAAGCCACACCAGTTCCCCAGCCATGTGTGGGGAGAAGGAGAGGGCACCCTGTCACAAGTGGAGGAAGGCTCAGGGGAGCGAGATAGCCCCTGTAAAGATGATCAGCAGTCCCCAGTTCAGCATGAGGAGGGGGCGAGTGCTAGCCTGTGCAGCACTGGACAGTGTCAGCCAGTGATCAATGCCCCTGAGCCCACCCTGAAAGATGTGATGGCAGCTATTGCTAGCTGTAACGCCACCCTCCAGAATATGAATATTAATATTGGAAGTCTAAAAGCGGACATGTCCATTATCCGTCATGACCTGCATAAGGTGGCTGAACGCACCTCAGAAGTGGAGAGGAGGGTCTCGGATCTGGAAGATGGGGCTGTTACCCTACAGAGAGAGAGCCGGGCTGCGTCAAAGGATATAGCGGCGCTCTACGCTAAAACCGACGACCTCGAAAACCGTTCTCGATGCAATAATATAAGGCTGGTGGGCATTCCTGAGAAGTCTGAGGGCCCAGAGGCCACTGATTTTATTGAGAAATGGCTCGCGGAAAAATTCCGCGATAGAGGACTCTCTGCACTACGCTGTTGAACGAGCGCATAGGGTCCCCACCAGGCCCTTGCCGCCAGGACGTCCGCCACGTCCAATACTGGCTAAAATCCTGCACTATCGAGACAGGGACACTATACTGAGGGCTGCAAGGTCTCATCCTGATTTAAAAATTAATGGAGTTCAGGTGTCCCTGTTCCCTGACTATTCGTCGGATGTACAGAAAAAGAGAGCTCGCTTTGTGGAGATTAAACGGAGGCTGAGAGATTTGCAAGTACAGTACTCCATGATGTTCCCGGCCAGGCTCAGGGTGGTGGCGTTTGGATCCGCGGTGTTCTTTGAGGACTCGGATGCTGCGGTCAAGTGGCTGGATCAAAATGAGCGTCGCCTTAGGATTCCATCAACAGACACCTGAGACTGTTGGACATTCCTGCTCCTGATTGAAGTTCTGAAGTCCCAGGGACTGTCCACCCACCGTTGTGGACATTTTCTTTTGTCTTTAGCCGGTTGCTGGAGACATCTTGTGGGTAGAGCATACGCCCGAGGTTGCTCCCCACCTTCTTAATGTGCCTGTGTACGGTATCGTGCTGGATGCTGTGCTGCTTCAGTCGCTGTTGGGCCAGGTTCACAATGTTGGCCCCGAGTTCATTACTGAATCTAATTATGCTGCATATGGTTACTGTCTGGGGGGGGTTAGTTGGGTGGGGGGAGGGAGGGGGGAAGGGGTTAGCGGGGGTTAATACTGTCAAAGGTGCTATTGTTGGCAATTCTAAAATGCTGAAACGTACAGTCCTTGTATATTCTGTTGGGGAAAGTAGGGAGGAGAGGGGAGTCTGTAATCTGATGAGTAACAGTGTTTTCTCCCGCAGCGGTTGGGAGGTGGAAAGGTGTAGATCTCAAATGTACTTTTATATATGTATGCATTCTTATGGGACCTGTTACGAGAATACTTAGCTGGAATGTGAGGGGAATGGCGGATGCTACGAAGAGACACGGTCTGTTCCGGTACCTATCTAGATATCAGCCAGCAATAATATGCTTGCAAGAAACGCATGTGACCAAACAATCTATACATGTCATGCAAAAGCCGTGGCTGGGTTATTCTGTGCATTCCGTCTTCTCCTCGCATTCCAGAGGGGTTAGTATCCTAGTCCATAAGAATATCATATTTGAATGTCTCAGGGAATGTGTGGATGAAGAGGGAAGGTTTATAGGAATGCATTGTGTGGTCCAAGGGATAAGAATGGTGCTAGCGACAATCTATATACCCCCACCATTTTCCTCAGTGCCTTTAAGGAAACTTATGGAGTTTATGGCAGAATTCTCTGAACTTCCAATGTTGATAGTGGGAGATTTTAATAATGTACTTGACAGTTCGATCGATAGATGCCAGATCACACCTAGTGGTAGTAATACGGGCGAAACCTTGTTTGCAAGAATACTGAGGGAACTAGGTCTGATGGATGTATGGAGAGAGACTCACCCCCTGGACAGGAAATACTCGTGTTGCTCCTCGACTTATGGCTCCCTGTCGCGTATAGATCTGGGTCTGGTAAATGCGCATATGTTCCCATTTGTACAGAACTCAGAATATCTTGCTAGGACCCTATCTGACCACTCCTTATTTAGCATCGCCCTCGACATCTCTGTGACAGCCAGGCCGGGGGTTAGATGCTGGCGATTGAATGCCTTTTGGTTAAAACTGATGGGTGAGCCGACTGATATGCTTCAATCCCTTAGGGAATATTTTTGTATAAATGAAGGGACTGCGTCTCCGTCAGTCGTCTGGGATGCAATGAAGGCCTTCCTCAGAGGATCCTTTATTAAAGCAGTCAGTCGGATTAAATCTAAATCTAGAGAGCTTGATCGGCAGAAGCAGGATAATATGAAGATAGCGGAGGAAGCTTTTGTGTTAAATCCTTCTGTCATGACAAGCAATACCTTGAAGGCTAGGCAGGAGGAGTTGAGGTGTCACCTTTTGGAGGTAGCAGAGAGGAAACGACTGTTTTACAAGCAGCAATTTTTTACTGAGGGTGAGAGTGTAGGCCATATGCTCTCGGTTATCGCAAGAGCGCAGCAAGGGTCACAATGTATATCTGGCCTGTTAGATGCTGGCGGCGTCCTCAGGCGTGATACGGATAACATTTTGAATATACTGAATAATTTTTACTCCTCTTTGTATACTTCTAGGGTGACATGCTCGGATGAGGATATTGACACCTTTTTAGCCACATTAAATCTCCCTAAGCTTTCCAGGGAAGACAGTATGCGATTAGAGGAGCCGATTGAGTTGGAAGAATTGAGGGCGGCATTAGCTGCTATGGCCAACGACAAGGCTCCGGGTTTAGATGGGCTTCCGGCGGAAGTATATAAGTCCTTTTCGGATGTGCTGCTCCCGGAACTTCTGAAGGTATTAAATTATTCCAAGGAGAGGGGGGAGTTGCCTCCGTCCATGCAGGAGGCGGTAATAGTAGTCATTCCTAAGCCGGACAAGGATTACTCTCTCCCTGACTCATATAGACCGATATCGTTGCTCTCCGCTGATGTTAAGTTGCTTGCAAAGGTCTTGGCCATGCGTCTGTCTAAAGTGATTTTGTCTATCATACACTCTGACCAGACTGGCTTCATGCCTCAGAAGTCAACGTCAATTAATATTAGAAGAGTGTTTGCCAGTATTCAACTTCCAGCTGATAATGTTGGAGATAGAGCTATCCTTTCTTTAGATGCGGCCAAGGCCTTTGACAGCATTGAGTGGCGATTCTTGTGGAGAGTTATGGCGTATATGGGATTTGGAGATGAATATATATCCTGGGTCCGGGTGCTATATTCTAAACCCAAAGCATGTATCAGGGCGAATGGAGGGGTGTCCCCCAAGTTCTGCCTGGGCCGGGGTACTAGACAGGGGTGCCCGTTGTCGCCTCTGCTATTTGCAGTTGCGATTGAGCCATTGGCCGCAGCGATTCGGAAATCAACGGACATTCGGGGGTTCCAATATGGGACAGTTAATAATAAAGTGGCGATGTATGCAGACGACACTTTGCTTTTTCTGGGGGATACTGGCCCATCGTTGGAAGCGGCTATGAAAATCATTGATTGCTTCAGGGATCTGTCGGGTCTGACTATTAACTGGAGTAAGTCGGCGATTATGCTGCTTGACGGGCAAGTGCAATCACAGACAGTGCGAGACAGAAGTATTCCATGTGTAGCGACCTTTAAGTACTTGGGTATCCATATATCCCCGAGAATACGAGACTTTGGGCGCCTTAATTTTGACCCGCTGGTTGTTAAATTTCGTAATAAAACTAAGGCATGGTGTAAACTATATCTGTCAGTGGCGGGAAGAGCAAATCTCATTAAAATGGTGTTGATGCCCCAGCTACTCTATGTTCTACATAATTCCCCGGTCTGGCTGTCAGTCCAAATTTGCTCCAATCAATGCTACTTTCAGGGAGCTCATATGGCGGAAGGGGCAACCGAGAATTAAGCTGGAAACGTTGCAATATCCTAAAACGGAAGGGGGCCTTGCAGTGCCAAACCCCTGGGTGTACTTCCTGGCGGCACAATGCCAACATTTTAAGGGGTGGCTGGAACTGGAGTCGAGTGAGATGTCGTGTCAGTTGTTTAAGTATTGCTTGTCCTCTAGTGACCTACTGCTAATCCTTGAGACTAAGGGGGCTGGAAGGAGTGGTCCGATGGGTGATTTGGGACATTTGATGCAATCCGTGTGGAATAGGGTCAAGCTCCTGAGGGGGGTTTTCGGCAATACGGAATACACTCCACTGTGGGATAATCCCGTGCTGCCGGAATTCCTCTCCCTGTCTGAGTTTGGGGCATGGAAAGGGAAGGGTATTCTGAGGTTGGGACATCTTTTAGAGGAAAAGAAGTTCATGTCATTTGCCAGATTTCAGGAGAAGTATGCACTGCCTAGGAATCACTTTTATAAGTACCTTCAGGTGAGACACGCTTACAACTCCACATTTAAAGGTACAACTATGGTGGCGGGGAGAGATGCTGCATTGCACCTGATTCTGTCCAGGGGGGTGAGGAGAGGTATGATTTCCTGTATATACAAGATGTTGCTTGATAAGTTTCTAATGTCACATCCGCTTGCGGCTAAAAGTAAATGGGAAAAAGATGTTGGCGAATTAACTGACGACCAGTGGTCTGACATACTGGAGGCGATACCTCTCTCTTCCTTGAGTGAAGGGCGTAAACTCTCGCAGCTGTTTATTGTCCATAGAGTCTACAAAACACCGTTTTTTTTGTTCCGTATTGGGTTTAGACCCACGGATGAATGTCCAAGATGCTCTGTGGTGTCTGCAGATTTGTTGCATATGTTGTGGACGTGCGAAAGGTTAGGGAGATACTGGGAGTTGGTACGTCAGACGACACAGGACGTTTACAAAGTACGAATACCCTCTGACCCGAAAGTGTGTGTGTTGGGATATGTCTCTGAATTGGCCACCGGTCAGGTGCATAAAATAGCTATAGGTAGAGTGTTGTATGTTGCTAGAAAATTAATCTCCCTACATTGGATACAGACAGCGCCGCCAACGCTAGGCGAATTCTTAAGTGCGGTTGACATGATGCTGAGTTATGAACGGATGGTATACCAGAAGCGTGGATGCCCAGCGAAATTTGAAAAATTGTGGGATCTATGGCTGTCGTTTCGACGTCTGAATAGAAATGTTTAACAATGTGCCTTTTGATTTTTGCAGGTTGGGTGGGGTGGGATGGGAGGGGTGGGGGGGTTGGATTGTAATTTGTTTACTACACATAGCTTGGCGTCCTTTTCGTTATTAGCCATATGGAAAGCATGTCTCTATGTCATCCTTGTACGTAATATGATAAAACGTGTAGTTACATTGTAAAATGTTCAATAAAAAATGATCTGATTTAAAAAAAGAGGACATTCCACATTAATACGATGAAGGCCTATCATGAGAGGGCTGAGGCAGTAGTCGCCATATGTGCTCCTGCCACCGGGGACTCTGAATACCTGCCGATGCTGGAGCTTCCTGCAGTCAGTAACTGTTCTGGGGAAGGGGGGGGGTGGAAGATGTTCAGTTAGGAGATGGGTTAGGACCCAAGGAACAAGAACAGGTCAGGGAATTACTCCAGGACTGGAAAGAGATGTTCTCAACACTCCCTGGATATACTCACTTGGCAGTGCACAAGGTGGAGACCCTCGGGCAGAAGCCCCTGAGACAATCAGCCTATAGGATTCCCGGAGCTGTGCAAGAAAGGATGAGAGCAGAGATTAGGGAGATGCTTGAGTTAGGGGTTATCAAACCATCAGCAAGCCCCTGGGCTTCCCCTGTAGTATTAGTCCCAAAACGGGATGGCACGACCCGATTTTGTGTGGACTATAGGTGACTGAATGACTGTACTGTGACAGACGCCTACTTAATGCCCCGAGTGGACGAATTGTTGGACAAAATAGCTCAGGGACATTATCTGACGACTATTTACATGTATATAAGCTACTGGCAGATTCCCCTGGAGGCAGACGCCATTCCAAAGTCGGCCTTCATCACCCCGTTTGGCCTTTACCAGTTCCGGGTAATGCCATTCAGGATGAAAAATGCTCCGGCTACCTTCCAACGAATGATAGATCAACTCCTCTGTGGTCTGCAGGATTCTGCATGTGCATATCTTGATGACATCGCAATCTATAGCCAGACATGGGAGGAGCATCTCAGACACCTGGGCATAGTGCTAGACAGAATCAGAGTTGCAGGCCTGACTCTGAAGTCAGATAAGTGTAATATCGGGATGTCTGAGGTACAATATTTCGGACATAGAGTGGGATGTGAGAAGCAGAGGCTGGAGCCTGCAAAAATCGAGGCCATCCTAAACTGGCCGGTTCCCAGAACCAAGGCCCAGGTACTTGCATTTTTAGGGACAGCCGGGTACTACAGAAAGTTTGTACCCCACTATAGTGACATAGGCAAACCACTGACGGACCTGACCAAAAAGAATCTCCCTAGACAGGTCCTGTGGTCCCTGAAGTGCGAAACAGCATTTCAACAGTTGAAAACCACCCTAACACAAGCTCCTATACTGGCGGCACCCGATCCTAACAAACGCTTTGTCATACATACAGACGCCTCCATGTTCGGACTGGGAGCCGTACTAAGTCAAGTTGGCGACGACGGGAAGGAGCACCCGGTGGCGTATCTCAGCCGCAAGTTGTTACCCCGTGAAGTTGGATATGCTGCCGTGGAAAAAGAATGTTTGGCTTTAGACTGGGCTTTAAAGAAATTGCAGCCCTACATCTATGGACGCTCTTTTACCGTCATGACGGACCACAATCCCTTGATATGGCTAAACCGGGTGGCAGGAGAGAATGGCCGATTACTAAGGTGGAGCCTGGCTTTGCAACCCTACAATTTCACCATAGAATATCGGCCAGGGCCTCAAAACGGGAATGCGGATGGATTATCCCGGCAAACGGACCTGGAATCTTAAGACTACTTTTCCAACATCCTCGAGTTGACCCGGTGAGGGTCTCACTGTGGCTGTTGGACTGTTTCCCGGGAGGGGGGGTAATGTCATGGTTTGAATCTCTTTGTGACAATGGCCACACACATCTGCCTCCCAGCCAAGCTCTTTAACTAATCCCTTCTTACCTCATTTGCATAGCCAATCAGAGGGGGTTTTACAATTTACCAATTGAAAGAGGTGTTCCAACTCTCAATATAAATATATGTGATGCATTCAATAAAGAATATTGTCAGTTTGAACTCACATACAGCCTGACTGGTGTTAGTTCTGTGAGAATAAAAATGACACAAGCGGTTGTTTGAGGCCGGATCATCAACGGCGAACCAGCAGATATTGTGGTCATATCAGGGAGTGCCAATAGAGCGAGCAGGGGCTCGTTACAACCCCCACACCCCTAAACCCAGCAAGGAACTATTCATCTCTTCTTCCATTCTTACCCACCTATCTGACCCCCTCCTCAGATCTGTTCCCAAAGCATTCATCTCCAAACACACATAGCCACCTTATGCCCTCTCTTATTCCCACCTGCCAACACTCTGCTTCTTTTTACTGCTGCTGATATACACAGTATCTCCAAATCTTGGGCCTCCTCAGCAGATCCCTACTATCCTATCTAATTCCCAATCCTGATCTCCTTCTGCAAACTTTTGCAACTCCTCAAATCTTAAAACCATTTGCTTGGCCCCTGCTTCCCCTGCCACTCTTGCAGGAGCACTATGGAATACTTGCAACAAAGATTCCTACATTCATGACATTTTCATCTCTCACAAACTTTCCTTCCTGGATTTAAAAGAAACATGGCTCACCTTCTGCACTGCATTCTTATGGTGGATTTCATTTTACTCACACTCCCCGCTCCATCAGCAAACATGCTGGAGGAGTTGGTCTTCTCCTATCAGATAACTACACCTTCAGCCCAACTCCACTACTACCCGCCATTATGCTCCCTTCATTTGAAGTACACTCTGTCTGCATCTACTGTCCCTCCAACCTCCAAGTTGCAGCCTCCCCGGCACAATCACCATCTTTTTGACCACTTCAACACTTGGCTCTAACACTTTCTTTCCGCTGACATTCCCACTATGATCATGGGTAACTTCAAAATTCACATTGACACTCAGCTACCTACAAACATCTAGCACTTACTTCCTCATTTGGCCTCTCTCAATGGTCTCCCACTGCCACTCACAAAGACACTAGATCTTATCTTTCAGCTCCCTATCCTCTCTAACATAACATACTTACATTCTCTTCCCTTGTCTCTTCAGCTGCCCCTCCACAAGTCCACAAGCTGGCATACCCTCACAGAAACCTTAAACATCTTGACTCTCGCTTGCCTTCTAACTCTCTACCATATGTTCCCTTCATGATGCAGATGTAACTGCCACTTTGTATAACACCACTATAATTACAGCTCTCAACTCAGACAAGCTTCCAGGGTTGCAGAGCAACGATGAATGAAAACCCATTCTAAGGAGCACTTTACCACATACAAACAATCTCTCCTCAATCCACATTTGCTGCTGGCTGCAAAACAGGCCTACTTCACATCTTTCATATTTTTCCTGTCTTACAACCCTAAACTACTATTTAACACTTTCAACTCTCTACTCTGTCCCCCAGTGCCCCCCCTTGTCTCTCATCTCAACTGATGACTTATCATACTTCAAACAAAAGATTGAAAACATCAAGGAAAGCTTCAGCCCACGGTCCCTGCAGCCTCTCTAAACAACTTTTCAGTCTCTAAAAGCTGCTTCTCCACCATTATAGAAGAGAAACTTTACACCCTACTCTCCAGATCATATCACACCCTGCTCTAACCTATCTCTTCAACCTATCACAAACCACAGTGTCTTCCCTTCTTGTTTTAAACATGCTACCATCACACCCATCCTCAAAAAGCCTTCCCCTGACCTTTTCTCTTTGTCTAGTTATCCCTCCATATTACTATTCCCATATGCCTCAAAGTTACTTGAACAATATGTCCTCCTTAAACTGTCCTCCCACCTCTCTTCCTGCTCCCTCCTTGATCGGCTACAGTCTGGCTTCTGACCCCAACACTCAGCTGAAACTGCCCTTACCAAAGTTACCAATGACCTGCTAACTGCCAAAGCCAAACAACATTATTTTCTCCTCCTCGATCTCTCCTTTAACACTGTCGATCACTCCCTTCTGTTACAAACTCTCTCATCTATTGGCATCAGGGACTGGGCCCTCTCCTAGGGCCTCTCTGCTATAACTCCCTCTTTTTGCTTTCTAAATCTTAACATGGAGAAAACTGAATGTTTCATCTTTCCTCCATCTTACTCAGCTCCCCTCCAACAGACCTATGTATCACAGTCAATGGCTGCATACTGTCTCCGATCAACCAAGTCTGCTGTCTTGGGGTAACCTTTGATTCTACACTGTCATGCAAACCGTACATTTATGGGGGCATCTACTGGAGGCACTCAGAAGGGGTATTTTATACTGGCACATTATAGGGGGCACTATGAGGGCATCTACTGGGGCCACTATATAGGGACATTTTATACTGGCATATCATGGGGGGCACTGGGAAGGGAGGGGAGCACTATGGGGCCATCTATTGTAGGCACTATGCACTATATAGGGACATTTTATACTGGGACACATTAGGGGGGGTACTATGGGGAAGGGGGAAAGATGAGCACTATTGGGGCATCTACTGGATGCACTATATAGGAACATTTTATACTGGCATATCATGGGGGCACTGGGGGGGAGGGGAGCACTATTGGGCAATCTACTGTAGGCACTATATAGGGACCTTTTAATACTGGCACACATAATGGCGGACACTGAGGGCATATACTGGAGGCACTATATAGCGCATTTTGTGCTGGCACACATTATGGGGGACACTGAGGGCATCTACCGGGCACTATACAGGGGCATTTTATACCTGCACATTATGGGGAGCACTATGGGGGAGCAGAGCAGTATGGGGGCATTTACTGGGGGCACAATATAGGAGTATTTTATGCTGGCACACATTATGGGAACATTAGCTCAACTGGGGACACTAAGAGGGAGTATTTTTCATAGTTCACTTTATTAGGGGACTTTTTTTTGTACTGGCACACATTTTAAGGGGGCATTTCTACTTTCGCATTATAAAGAGATTTATTACTACTGGAGGGCATTCTGATGGGCTTTATTACTACTGGGGGACTATGAGGTACATGATTACTAGTATAGGTACTATGGGGGCATTATTGCTTCTGGGGCACAGTGGGGACATTATTACTATTGGGGGCACTATTACTACTAAGTATCCTCTGGCAGATTATTACTATTGGTGGGAGTTTGGGGAGCATTATTACTGTGGGGCACTGTTAAAACTGTGCACTCTGGGAGAAAATTATTTCTATTGGAGGGACTTTGGGGTACACTATTACAATGAGGGCACCCTGGCACAGTATTAGCTTACCACAATTATTTTTGGGGTTACATTATGTTTATACCATTAGTGTCTGGGACACTATTTGCTATGCACAGTTATTTTTTAGCCACTGTGTGCCAATAATTATTGTAGGGGGCACTATCTGCATGGTACTTGTATTTTCAGGGGGACTGTTTCTGCAGTATAGTATTGAGGAGTACAGCAGGCATACTATTGGGGGTGGCAGGATGTGAGAATGGTGGAAAAGTAGTAAACTACTGTCTGTCAATCTCTGCAGAGATGAGAGATGACTGAAAAATGGCGGTCTGGTCTGAATGGAGAAGATGAGGAAAGAGAACATCTACATCAAAGGTGACGTCACAGGATGTAGGAGGTACGTGGTGCTATGTAGGAGAAGAGACACTCCAGTTCCTCCCCCTCCCATTCCTGGCTGTGGCCTTCTGTGGTCTATTGTATAATGTAAGGCAGCCAAGGCAGGCCCTCCCCTCTCTGTATGATGTGTTCCTCCACCCTGACCTACACACCTTGAATATTGTTCAGCTCCGTCTCCAGTCCTCTTTTGGCACCTTCAGGACTTGGAGGGAGGAAGTGAAGCTGCAAGAGCTCCTGCCAGAGCCAGCAACGTAGTGAGCAGTCTGTGAAACAGAACTGGATGGTGATTCCTGTCATAGGGAGGGAAAAAATAAGTTTATTTGAGTACAGTAGCTTTATGTTGGGTCCCTGAGTATTAAGTACAGTGGGGGAGATTTATCAAACTGGTGTAAAGTAGAACTGGCTTAGTTGCCCATAGCAACTTAGCAGATTTTATTTTTCACACCTACCTTGGAAAATGAAAGGTGGAATCTGATTGGTTACTATGGGCAACTAAGCCGGTTATACTTTACACCAGTTTGATAAATCTCCCCCAGTGTGTCTATATAGGATGTTCATCCTCAACAATATAATTTCAGCTGTATGATGTTTAAGAGTGACCTATTTGTATCTATATGTAGGAGGGGCTTTAACCATGGGCGGGAATAACATTTTGCCTAACTGCTCTTCCTGCAATTGCCTCCAAAATATGTCCTATGTATCCCCCATATTCTGGAACTCTCTACCCCAACATATCAGACTCTCACCTACAGTGGAAATCTTAAAAAAAAAAAATATGAAACCTACCTCTTTAGATAAGCCTACAACCTACAGTAACCCTACTGCCGCTATACCGCTGTATGACCAGATTGATCCTCACCCACTGTATCCTTCCCCCATTCCTTGTAGATTGTAAGCCCTCGCGGGCATGGTCCTCTCTCCTTCTGTACCAATTTGCAACCTGTCTTTTTTATGCTTATTGCAATTTTTTTTATATTATGTATGTATACCGCTTTTCTCATGTAGAGCAGTTACATAGAATGAATAGCGCTTTAATAATAAATAATAATAATAATTATAAACAATAGCTTTTTATCCATCTGTGTCTCTAGGTGCTGAACATTTTAAACCTCACTGGCAGTGAGCCCTGACACATACTCTATCTGAAGTGAATATAAACAATGGTACCCAGGTGTTGTGCCATAGTCCCAGAGAACATCTGCTACATAAGCAGTGGTATATTCCACAAACAAGATTAAAGACCAGCACTTGGTATTCCTGCTGAGATTCTTTTTTTAATGAATATTTTAAAACAAACAAGTGATAGTAGCACAAGGTTCACTCTGCTTATGTGTGTCCTGAGGATAGGTCATCAATATTAAAGGCTATGTACACCTTTTGGGGATATTTTTTATTTTTTATTATTGCATTGTACTCATTTTGGATTAAAAATCATTTTTTCACTTGGTCTTTATTAAAAAAATATATTAGCCCTTCTGTCACAAAGGGTTTACTGTCTAGCTCTGTAAATCCTGCTTTCACTTTTGGATGTGGATAGATTGGAGGCTTGGGCAGATAAGTGGCAGATGAGGTTTAACACTGACAAATGTAAAGTTATGCATGTAGGAAGGAATAATGCAAGTCACCTGTACATACTAAATGGTAAAACACTGGGTAACACTGACATGGAAAAGGACTTAGGAATTTTAGTGAACAGCAAACTAAGTTGCAGAAACCAGTGTCAGGCAGCTGCTGCCAAGGCCAAAAGGATAATCAGTTACATCAAAAGGGGCATAGATGCCCATGATAAGAACATAGTCCTGCCACTTTACAAATCAGTTCTGGGCTCCTGTGAACAAGGCAGACATAGCAGAGCTGGAGGGGGTTCACAGGGCTCCAGATGGCGACCAAAATGGTCGCCAATGCGACTTAGAATTTACAAATGGCGACAAGACTTTTTAGGAAAATCGGAAAAATGCACCGTTTTGCAGCCGAGACCGTGATCCGTGTTTCCTGTCTGTCAAAAAAATAGGACCTGTCCTATTGTTTTGACGGACAACGGTTCACGGACCCATTCAAGTCAATGGGTCCGTGAAAGAACACGGATGCACACAAGATTGGCATCCGTGATCCGTGGCCGTAGGTTACTTTCATACAGACGGATCCGAAGATCCGTCTGCATAAAAGCTTTTTCAGATGTGAGTTTTCACTTCGTGAAAACTCAGATCCGACAGTATATTCTAACACAGAGGCGTTCCCATGGTGATGAGGACGCTTCAGGTTAGAATATACTGAAAAACTGTCTACATGACTGCCCCCTGCTGCCTGGCAGACCCCCCCCCCCCTGTTTTTAACTCATTGGTGGCCAGTGCGGCCGCCCCCCACTCCCTCCCCTGTAGTTAACTCATTGGTGTCCAGTGGGCCCCCCCTCCCTCCCCTGTAGTTAACTCATTGGTGTCCAGTGGGCCCCCCTCCCTCCGCTGTAGATAACTCATTGGTGTCCAGTGGGCCCCCCTCCCTCCGCTGTAGATAACTCATTGGTGGCCAGTGGGCCCTCTCCCCTCCCTCCCCCTCCTAATTAAAATCGCCCCCCCTTTCATTGGTGGCAGTGGAGAGTACCGATCGGAGTCCCAGTGTAATCGCTGGGGCTCCGATCGGTAACCATGGCAACCGGGACGCTACTGCAGTCCCGGTTGCCATGGTTACTTAGCAATTTGTAGAAGCTTCATACTTACCTGCGAGCAGCGATGTCTGTGACCGGCCGGGAGCTCCTCCTACTGGTAAGTGACAGGTCTGTGCTATAGGCAATGCGCCGCATGAAGGCCAGTCAATACAGAAAATTTCCAGAACTTTGAAGGTATCCTCAAATGCAGTCATGAAAACTATCAAATGTATGATGAAACTGGCTTTCATGAAGACAGCCCCATGAATGGAAGACCAAGAGTTAAGGTTACTTTACACGGGACAATTTAGGCGATTTTTGGGAAGGAAACGTTTTCTTCCCGGCAATCCCCCTGCTCGTCAGTGAAGGAGACCACAGCATTCACATGCAGCGATCACCTCCACAGTATGGGGAGAAGAAATTGCTAATGCTCTTGCTCCTTCCTGTACAGACTCGTTTGCCAGCAGCAGATTGCTGTTTAGACAGAATGATCTGCTGCTGGCAAACAACGATTTAGGCGCCTGCACAAACGAGCATATTACCCTACGAACAATCGTTTTGCTCATTCATCGCCTAAACGGTGGAACCACTACAGTGCTAGATAACTGCTAACGAGCCTTCCTATGGCCTGTGTAAAGGGGCCATAACCTCTGCTGCAGAAGATAAATTCATTAGCGTTATCAGACTCAGAAATGACTACTTAACAGCACCTTAGATTAGAGCCTACAAAAATGCTTTACAAAGATCAACTACCAGACATATCTCAATATCCACTGTTCAGAGGAGACTGTGAAAATCAGGCCTTTGTGGTCAAATTGCTGTAAAGAAGCCAGTACCGAGGAAAAAGAAGAACAGAAATGCTTGGACCAAGAAACAAATAGAATGGACATTAGACTAGTGGAAGTCTGTACTTTGGTCTGGTGAGTCAAAGTTTGAAACTTTTGGTTTCATGTTTTTGTGAGACGCAGAAAAGTTGAGCGGATGGTTTCTACATGTGTGGTTCCCACTGTGCAGAATGCAGGAGAAGGTGTGATGTGTGGGTGTGCTTTGCGTGTGATACTGTTGGTGATTTATTCAAAATTCAAGGCACACAACCAAAATATCTTCTGGTAGATCTCTTTTGACACGTGACATGCTTCTATAATTTTGTGCAATAAAGTGATGTGCAGCTTGACACCACCTAAAGACAATCATCATAAAATATATACTTGTCAATGGAACATTTTGTATGAAACTGTTGTTAGTGGGGGTTGTGGTTGGTGAGGGGCTCTGACTTGTTTCATGCCATAGGCCCAGGAAGCTGAATCTAGATCATTGTGGTAAGCTCCACACTATGTAGGCTTTCAGCAATAAAAAAACGGCTTGGTGGTGAAGCAGTTAAAGGGTTGCTGAGATGAGCAGTCTGTAATCACTTCCCCTGGGTTGTATATAGAGAGAGGAAGGAGTGGTTTGTCACATCTTATCTGTGTAGACTTACTACAGGAGTTATAGAGAAATGAAAGCTCAGTGCAAGGTCACAGCAAAACCGTTTTTTGTACTGCATTTTATATATATATATATATATATATATATTTATAGCGATTTAGAGGATAATGATACTTTAAGAGATGTTGCAAACACCCCCACATACTGTAAACCATGGCAACTAAACATCTGCATTAATTACCCTTTTGTATTTATAGAGGATCAGTATCATTGTGAAGTATGCCTTGTTGTGACCATGGGTGGATCATTGGACCTTGTCCCATGTAATACTCAAATTATTGGTTGGTCATTTGTAAAGAGTGCAGGAACACCCACCTAAAGTGAGTACTTTCTTAATAATTTTGAGTTAAACCAACCATTATATAATCCTATATTGCTGAGAACACCATCATTGTTTGGACATTGCAAAAAGGTAATGTACTGTATATATTCGTATTTGCCTCATTTTTAGGCTACTTTTACACTAGCGTTTTGGCTTTCCGTTAATGAGATCCGTTCAGGGCTCTCACAAGCGGTCCAAAACGGATCAGTTTTGCCCTAATGCATTCTGAATGGAAAAGGACCCGCTCAGAATGCATCAGTTTGCCTCCGATCCGTCTCCATTCCACTCTGGAGGCGGACACCAAAACTCTGCCTGCAGCGTTTTTCTGTCCGCCATGTGGTGCGGAACAAGACGGATCCATCCTGGCACACAATGTAAGTCAATGAGGACGGATCCGTATTCTCTGACAATAGAAAATGAAACCGCCCCCAATTGACTTTCAATGGTGTTCATGAGGGATCCGTCATGGCTATAGAAGACATAATACAACCGGATCCGTTCATGACGGATGCATGCGGTTAGATTATTGAAACGGAAGCTTTTTTGCAGAACCATGACGGATCCGCAAAAAACGCTAAAGTGAAAGTAGCCTTAATTTTTGATAGTTTACAGTGGAGAATACCTGTGTACATACAGCATTTAATGACACATGCCACACTTTTTCTTCTTTTACATTCATAAGGAATTCAGATTGATAACATAGAAATACCAGCAAGCGCTTTGTACAAACCGGATTCCCAAAAAGTTGGGACACTAAACAAATTGTGAATAAAAACTGAATGCAATGATGTGGAGATGGCAAATGTCAATATTTTATTTGTAATAGAACGTAGATGACAGATCAAACGTTTAATCCGAGTAAATGTATCATTTTAAAGGAAAAATACATTGATTCAAATTTTCACGGTGTCAACAAATCCCCAAAAAGTTGGGACAAGTAGCAATAAGAGGCTGGAGAAAGTAAATTTGAGCATAACAAAGAGCTGGAAGACCAATTAACACTAATTAGGTCAATTGGCAACATGATTGGGTATAAAAAGAGCTTCTCAGAGTGGCAGTGTCTCTCAGAAGCCAAGATGGGTAGAGGATCACCAATTCCCACAATGTTGCGCAGAAAGATAGTGGAGCAATATCAGAGAGGTGTTACCCAGCGAAAAATTGCAAAGACTTTGCATCTATCATCATCAACTGTGCATAACATCATCCGAAGATTCAGAGAATCTGGAACAATCTCTGTGCGTAAGGGTCAAGGCCGTAAAACCATACTGGATGCCCGTGATCTCCGGGCCCTTAAACGACACTGCACCACAAACAGGAATGCTACTGTAAAGGAAATCACAGAATGGGCTCAGGAATACTTCCAGAAACCATTGTCAGTGAACACAATCCACCGTGCCATCCGCCGTTGCCAGCTGAAACTCTACAGTGCAAAGAAGAAGCCATTTCTAAGCAAGATCCACAAGCTCAGGCGTTTTCACTGGGCCAGGGATCATTTAAAATGGAGTGTGGCAAAATGGAAGACTGTTCTGTGGTCAGACGAGTCACGATTCGAAGTTCTTTTTGGAAATCTGGTACGCCATGTCATCCGAACCAAAGAGGACAAGGACAACCCAAGTTGTTATCAACGCTCAGTTCAGAAGCCTGCATCTCTGATGGTATGGGGTTGCATGAGTGCGTGTGGCATGGGCAGCTTGCATGTCTGGAAAGGCACCATCAATGCAGAAAAATATATTCAGGTTCTAGAACAACATATGCTCCCATCCAGACGTCATCTCTTTCAGGGAAGACCCTGCATTTTTCAACAAGATAATGCCAGACCACATTCTGCATCAATCACAACATCATGGCTGCGTAGGAGAAGGATCCGGGTACTGAAATGGCCAGTCTGCAGTCCAGATCTTTCACCTATAGAGAACATTTGGCGCATCATAAAGAGGAAGGTGCAACAAAGAAGGCCCAAGACGATTGAACAGTTAGAGGCCTGTATTAGACAAGAATGGGAGAGCATTCCTATTTCTAAACTTGAGAAACTGGTCTCCTCGGTCCCCAGACGTCTGTTGAGTGTTGTAAGAAGAAGGGGAGATGCCACATAGTGGTGAAAATGGCCTTGTCCCAACTTTTTGGGGATTTGTTGACACCATGAAGTTCTGATTCAACATATTTTCCCCTTAAAATTGTACATTTTCTAAGTTTAAACCTTTGTTCCGTGATTTATGTTCTATTCTGAATAGAATATTAGATGTTGGCACCTCCACATCATTGCATTCAGTTTTTATTCACGATTTGTATAGTGTCCCAACTTTTTTGGAATCCGGTTTGTAGTTCAATCGGGTAAATCCTTTATTGTATTCCAGCAGATATAATCTTAGGACGCGTTTTGGCCTATCCAGACTTCCTCAACTGATACACATGTAACAAAAGTACAATATTTTTTATAGGAGAAGTAATCAAGTCACATACAAATGACGTCAGACGCACCATATGTGGTGCCAATATCATTTTTATAATACCACATTTGGGAGGTCTGACATCGCTTGTAAGTGACTTGATTATATCTTCTATAAAATACTGTTCTTTTGTTACATGTTTATCAGTTGAGGAAGGCTGGACGGGCCGAAATGCGTCCTGAGATTATATCTGTTGGAATACAATAAAGGATTTACCTGATTGAACTACAAAGCGATTGGCGGGATTTCTCTGATATTGACTTGGGGAACGCTCTTCCCGTTGCAGCGTGCACAACTGATCGAGTACTGGCTGAACTGTGAGACATAATTCAGATTGATGTCTGAAATCATAGCTGTAACACCTGGACATTCTGCATTTCTGCTTATCTGAACTTAGATCACAAAGGATAGTAAAACTGCGGCACACCTCCTTTGCAATGAAGCAGTAAAGACTTTATTCACCAAATTGTGCAACACTTCGATACAACTCTGATTCACCTGAGTGCAGCTGATCAGCGGGCGTGCCATGGTTACCTTCAATATTTAAAGGGAATGTGTCACCTATAATTTTTTTTTACGAGTTACAACCAGATTTTGACAAGTATCCTGTTTTTCTAGTCTGTTTTTATTTTCTGATTGTAGATTTTTTTTATTCTATTTCCTGAACATGATTATGGGCTGTCATCTTGCATGAGCTGTTCTTAACAGCATTTAAATATATATATTTTCCATTATGGAAGCGCTCATTAGTACCGAAGGACCAGGAAGCGGTAAACGCTCTGTACTTACCACTTCCTGGTGCATGTTCATTGTGCATATGTAGAAAGTACAGTGCTTACTTCATTGCGTCTAGGCATGTACTGCCCTCGGCTTTATCCGCACATTGCCCAAAGCTGCCGGACAGATCGCAGGTAATGGATTAGATCTATTACATTAGGGATGCTCAACCTGCAGCCCTCCAGCTGCTGCAAAACTACAATTCCCAACATGCTCTGAAAGCTGTAGGCCGTCAGGGCATGCTGGGAGTTCTAGTTTGGCAACAGTTGGACGGCTGCAGGTTGAACATCCCTGTATTACATAATGAAGGAAGAGAACCATCACACTAGCGCCACCTCTTGGAATTGGCTCCCTGTAGCTGGCCAGCTAAGACCTGTCCTAGGTTGCTAATATAGCTTATATGTTTATACAGCTAGACCTGCCAATAACCTTAATACAGTTCCTATGTTTTTGTGTTAGGCAGAGTTATTTACAGATAATTCATGTTTGGATGTCATATAACTGTTATATATTGTGTTCAAAGAAGCATAAAAGATAATATGCCTTTAAGATTAATTATATAATGTTAGGTAAGCTCAATAACACAGCAGACACAACAGAAAGCATAGAGTTAAACTGTTGTTGCAAAGCAGGAGTCTTGACCAATCCTAGCTAGCCTCACACAGCCCAGGAGTTTTGACCAATTACAGCCAGCCTCACACACAGCTTGTGTGGGAAATTCCCCTAGCAGGAGCTGCTAGAAACCATAACACCAGAGGAGAGAAGCCGAACAGACATTTACTCCACTAAGAGCTGTGTTTTATGGAAGCAGAGAAGCCATAATAGGTATTTAAAACAGTTATATAATGTTCCTACTGTTAATATAGTGATTAGAACTGTATACTGAACCAGTTATACAGTGGGATGCGAAAGTTTGGGCAACCTTGTTAATCGTCATGATTTTCCTGTATAAATCGTTGGTTGTTCCGATAAAAAATGTCAGTTAAATATATCATATAGGAGACACACACAGTGATATTTGAGACGTGAAATGAAGTTTATTGGATTTACAGAAAGTGTGCTATAATTGTTTAAACAAAATTAGGCAGGTGCATAAATTTGGGCACTGTTGTCATTTTATTGATTCCAAAACCTTTAGAACGTATTATTATAACTCAAATTGGCTTGGTAAGCTCAGTGACCCCTGACCTACATACATAGGTGAATCCAATTATGAGAAAGAGTATTTAAGGGGGTCAATTGTAAGTTTCCCTCCTCTTTTAATTTTCTCTGAAGAGTAGCAACATGGGGGTCTCAAAACAACTTTCAAATGACCTGAAGACAAAGATTGTTCACCATCATGGTTTAGGAGAAGGATACAGAAAGCTGTCTCAGAGATTTCAGCTGTCTGTTTCCACAGTTAGGAACATATTGGGGAAATGGAAGACCACAGGCTCAGTTCAAGTTAAGGTTCGAAGTGGCAGACCAAGAAAAATCTCGGATAGACAGAAGCGACGCATGGTGAGAACAGTCAGAGTCAACCCACAGACCAGCACCAAAGACCTACAACATCATCTTGCTGCAGATGGAGTCACTGTGCATCGTTCAACCATTCGGCGCACTTTACACAAGGAGATGCTGTATGTGAGAGTGATGCAGAGGAAGCCTTTTCTCCGCCCACAGCACAAAAAGTGCTGCTTGAGGTGGGCTAAAGCGCATTTGGACAAGCCAGCTTCATTTTGGAATAAGGTGCTGTGGACTGATGAAACTAAAATGTAGTTATTTGGCCATAACAAGGGGCGTTATGCATGGAGGAAAAAGAACACAGCATTCCAAGAAAAACACCTGCTACCTACAGTAACATATGGTGGTGGTTCCATCATGCTGTGGGGCTGTGTGGCCAGTGCAGGGACTGGGAATCTTGTCAAAGTTGAGGGACACATGAATTCCACTCAGTATCAGCAGATTCTGGAGACCAATGTCCAGGAATCAGTGACAAAGCTGAAGCTGCGCCAGGGCTGGATCTTTCAACAAGACAACGACCCTAAACACTGCTCAAAATCCACTAAGGCATTTATGCAGAGGAGTAAGTACAACGTTCTGGAATGGCCATCTCAGTCCCCAGACCTGAATATAATTGAAAATCTGTGGTGTGACTTAAAGAGAGCTGTCCCTGCTCGGAAGCCATCAAACCCGAATGAACTAAGGATGTTTTGTAAAGAGGAATGGTCCAAAATACCTTCAACCAGAATCCAGACTCTCATTGGAACCTACAGGAAGCGTTTAGAGGCTGTAATTTCTGCAAAAGGAGGATCTACTAAATATTGATTTAATTTCTTTTTTGTGGTGCCCAAATTTATGCACCTGCCTAATTTTGTTTAAACAATTATAGCACACTTTCTGTAAATCCAATAAACTTCATTTCACTTCTCAAATATCACTGTGTGTGTCTCCTATATGATATATTTAACTGACATTTTTTATTGTAACAACCAACGATTTATACAGGAAAATAATGATGATTAACAAGGTTGCCCAAACTTTCGCATCCCACTGTATGTGTTTACTTACAGTTCCACCAATTGCAAATTACAAATACCATACAAACAATTGTAACCAATCAAATTATATATTGCAATCCAAATTGCATACAACCATACCAGATCATACTCAACCATTCTGCAAATAGTTACTGCTAACTGCATATTGCAAATTGCGACCAAATTCAGCAAGTGAACTATTAGTTAGACCTCAGATATACCTCTTAGAGAGATCATAAAGTGCTTAAATAACTTAAAGTGAGATTACAGATACTCAAGCGAGAAATATATCCACAATTTTATGTTGAATGACAAGACTGAACAGTTGGACCACCATCTTATGCATACCGCCATCTTGTGATATCTTTTCAACACGTGTTATGTACATGGACTATCTGCTGCAGAGGCGGCAGTGTTATATATGAAGAAAAGTTGAAGTTAATAAAGAAGTTATTTCAAGCATTTGGTGTGCTCTTTAAACCTACTGATTAAATAGAACGGCACAAGAGGAATTACAGAGTAACAGTTAGACTAAAAATCTGAGATATCAGAATGTTTCTAATGCCACAGCCCAAAAGGCATTTCATAGTGCTGCGCCTGCCACACTCCCTATGAGAAAAAATCTCACCTTCCAACAAGCCTTGCAATTTGAGAAGTGAATATAGCCAAGCCAGATATCCATTTGTACACAGCTGTTTTAGGGTGCTTGCCCCTCGTCAGTACGGAGTAGGGTTCTGGCTGTCCCAGTGCTCTCCTTAAGGGTAAATGCACACATTCAGGATTTGTATGTGTGGACAATCCGCACTGAAATCTGCAGGCGTTTGCAGGGAAATCCGTGCGATCAATCCTCATCAATTTGTGTAGATTTGATGTGGATTTTCTGAATGCGGATTTTACTGTCCCCGTTGAAGTGAATGGAGAAAATCCGGACAGGAAATATAAAATAAATTACATGTTGCAGATTTTAAATTTTTTTAATTCATTCCATCGGTCAACATCCGCTGTGAAAAAATCTGCATAATGTACATGAGAATTTCAAATTCTCATAGAATACAATGTACATGACCTGCGATGCAGATTTTCTGCACGCAATCCTGATTGTGTGCATTTAGCTTAAAGAAACCTGTCCTGTATGGAGATACTGGAAGTACTCCATGGTATGGAGAACTTTTGGCAATGTCTCCATACCATGAAGTGCTTCCAATAAGTCTCCACACAGGACTGGTCTCTTTAACCCCTTAAGGACCCAGGACGAGAATGGCTCGTCCTAAATGGCCTGTACTCTCATCCTGCGGTCCTTCCTCTCCCCCATGTGCGGTGCCGCGATCAGCAGCAGAGAACCGGCTGTTACTGACATTGGTGATAACGCCGATGCCCGTGGATTAACTCCTCATACGCCGCGGTCAGCGGCTGACCGTGGCATATAGGAGGTTTGCGTCCCCTCTCCTGTCACGGTGGGGAGTGGGGGAAACCAGCCTGCAATATGGGCAAAGTAGAATACATAGAATACAGCTGTACAATCTATCTAATTAAGAGCACATAGTAGAACTTCCGGTTCCGGCGCTGGGATGCGGGCGGCAGCGTGAAGGAGCTCCGGTGACCTCTCACTAACTAATACACCCCGCTCATTATAAATCGGCAGGAGGGGACTGAGACGGGTGCGTCCTGGCCCCTGAACACCCAGAGTCCATAAGTATATGGACCGCTACTTGCTGCGGAGCGGAAAAAAGAGGATCTCTACAGGACGGGGCAGAGCCATTGAGGACACGCTCGACAAGATGGCAGACTCGCGCCCTTCTTCTCCATCCCCACTGACGCAAGTACTGCTGGAGGGGGGTAAGATTGAAGAGCATGCTGCTCAGCCGAATACCTCAATGGACATTGACTATAGAAGGTTGGCTATAGAGGTGGCCAGGCATTTAGCCCCCGATATCAGAGAAACGCTCACTACAACTCTGTCTTCCTCGTTACAGCAATTACATGAAGCGGTCTCCCAGCATGATATGAGATTGGAGGAACTAGAGCAGAGATTGTCCAGGGCTGAGAATGAAGTGGCTGCTTCTGCTAAAAAAATGAGTGAACTTTCAAAACAGAATACGATTTTATATGATCGGGTAGAGGACCTGGAAAACCGGTCCAGAAGAAGCAACCTGAGATTGGTGGGGTTGCCTGAAAAGTTCAAACCGCAGAACCTGATGGATATCTGTGAGAAAGAGCTACCAAAGGCCCTGGGGCTAGAGGGGCGCTGTAAGGTGGAAAGGGCCCACAGAATAGGCCCGGTAATAGAGGAACAGCAGGATCTGTCAGGGTCGTCTAGAAGCCTGGGCGCCAAGCCTCGTCAGGTCATAATGAAATATCTGGACTATTGTGACAATAAAGCCCTGTTGAAAGCGTACAGGGCTAAGAAAGGCCCATTAAAATTGTTGGGGCACTCTGTATTACTTTTTGGTGACTACTCTGCAGCCGTGGCTAGGAAGAGGAGGGAGTTTAGCCACGTGTGTACCCTACTACATCAAAAGGGACGCAGGTTTCAACTGCAATACCCTGCAAAGTTAAGGGTGCTACATTCTAATGGATCCAGCACAATCTACCATGAGGCGACAGCAGCTGAAGAGTGGATTAAATCCATACAGAACCCGGGGGAGCCTGCTACAGAAGACAAGAGGGGAGGAAGAAGCTCATCCGGAATGGAGAACCCAAGTGATCTGGAACGGAGAAGAGCGAGAGATAGAGAGTATCCAGAGCTTGGGGCTAGGAGGCGGAGATCTTCAGACCGGAGAGAAGATTCCTACCCTGGGAGATGACTTCTGTCCCTGGTCTTATTGCTAGGAGATTTATAAGATCTCTCAGAATATCTGCGGGACTGGTATATCTACTGGTTTACGATGGTGATATTGAGTTGATATAGCTTTTGTGTTGGGGAGGGCTTCAGTTCGGCCCGCCAAGTTATGTTTTTATAATATGCTAATTGCAATGTCAATGAAGTACTATGCGTGGGGAAGATGTTACCAGTTGCAGAGATGACTGCCGCGGGTAGATGTCTAGTATATTTAATGGAGAGACCTCATGTGGGCAATCCAGGAATATTTTCCTAATTATCATAGTGGGAGGTGACCGCAACCCAGAAAAAAAGGGAAGTTACTAGAGAAGTTAAAGGGGTTGTAATTAGAGGAGGATGAAGGTAGAGTCACTAAAAGTTGGTGTTAGTGGCACAAAAGTTGTAGGTAATCTAACTTTTATCTGTTTGTTTGCAAGGGATCTCTCTGAGCGCTTTCGGTGAGTGACGTGGACCCCTGGCTCGGTAGGTGTCATAGTATAAATATTCATAATTAAAGGGGGGGGGGAGGGGAGGAAGAGAGGGGGGGGGGGGAAACAGAGCAAGAAAATAAGGGAAAACAGCATTGGCGACAGATATGAAGGTGATAACTTGGAATATCAAAGGTTTATAATCACCTCATAAAAGATGGATGGTTCTTCGGCACCTTAAAAAACTTAAACCAGATGTGGTTTTCCTACAAGAGACCCATCTTGAGGCGCAGGATTTCGATAGAATGAAGAAATTATGGGTGGGCAGAATTATTGGGTCCCCGTCACTCAACTGGAAGGCTGGGGTAATGACGCTTATCAATAAGCAATTGAACTGCCAGGTTATATCACAGACAAATGATTCCCAGGGAAGGTGGGTACATACTGTAATACAAGTGCAGAATACACAATATAGCATGTACAATGTATACTGTCCTAACACAGGAAATTCTGTTTTTCTAAAAGACCTAGAATTGAGACTGCTGGAGGATTTGTGCATGAATAAGATAGTTGGAGGCGATTTTAATGCGGTTCTTAGTGGTGTGGTGGATAGGAGAAGAAGTGATGGAAAGGTAGGGGGGGAGACCTCCCAAGACAAGGCACTGCAGCAGCTATTGGTGGGGGGTAGACTGGTAGATGTCTGGCGCCAAACCCATCCAGATGATAGTAGTTATACTTTCTACTCCCACCCCCAAAATTCTTGGTCTCGCATCGACTATTTATTAGTGACTCCCAATTTAGTACATAGAGTAGAACTGTCGGATATAGGAGACTTGGTGATCTCTGATCATGCGCCGGTGACTCTAGTGGTGAGAGATGATTTCCCTAGAGGCCCCGATTTCATATGGAGATTCCCTTCACAACTATGCGCGAGGGAAGAGTTCGTGGAAAAATTATCTATTTGGTGGGAGGAATATAAAGCAGATAATGCGGACCACATTGACACACCGAACCTTTTCTGGAACACCTCTAAAGCAATCTTGAGAGGCAGAATTATGGGATACCTGGCAGGTCTTAAAAAAAAGGCTCAAGCACAGCTGGAACTGGCAAGCCAAAAAGTTAGGGGAACTTATGCGGAGTTTAAACAGGACCCCACTGATTCAAATAGGAAAAAGTGGTCAGAGGAGCGACAAGGTTTTGAGCAGTGGGTTAAGGAGAAAGAACTACTACGTAGCTCTGAGTTTAAGGCTAGGATGTTCAAATATGGTAACAAGTCAGGGAGGCTTCTAGCCAATCTGGCGAAGGGACTGAGACAACCGCAGTACATAAATAGCTTGAAGAATTCTGTAGGGACAATTGTACATGATCCTGCAAAGATAAAATCCATTTTGGGAGAATTCTATGAAAAGCTGTATAGGGATGGGGAGAATGCTGACTTGAGTAACACCCTTCTTGACAAAATTAGGCTACCTAAGATGACCGAGGAACAACGACATACTTTAAATGCTGAGGTCACGGTGACAGAGTTGCAGGGCGTGATTAAAGGGTTAGGGAACTCTAAAGCTCCTGGACCGGACGGTTATACGGGAGAGTACTACAAGGCTTTGTGCACTCAGTTTTTGCCGGTGTTGAGGGACGTCTACAATGGCATGTTTAGGGGTGAACCGACCCTGGATGGAACTAGCCTCTCCTATATTAAATTGATACCCAAGCCTGAGAAGGACCCATTATTGCCGGGCTCCTATTGCCGGGCTCCTATAGACCCATCTCTTTGATAAATGTGGACGCAAAGATTTTGTCCAAGATTATTGCAGATCGTTTGGCTAAAATGATGCCATCATTGATAGGACAGGAGCAGGTGGGTTTCATCCAGGGTCGGGCGGCGGTTACTAATATTAGGACAGTACTTACTGTTATGGACAGGGTGCAGCATGATCCAGAGAAGGTAGAGTCACCAGCCATGCTCACTTTAGATGCTGAGAAAGCGTTTGACAATGTTCGGTGGGTATGGCTGGAGGCGGTCCTAGATAAAATGGAGATCACAGGGGCTTTTAGGGGAGTCTTGTCACAGATGTATCATAGACCGCAGGCGAGGGTCTATACGCAGGGCTACCTGTCCAAACCATTCGACCTGCAAAAGGGGACTAGGCAGGGCTGCCCTCTATCCCCATTATTATTCAATTTAGCACTAGAACCACTGACTAGGGAACTATGCAGGTCTAACTTATTTGAGGGGATTAAAGTAGGAAAGACACAAGTGAAAGCGGCGCTATTTGCCGACGATATAATTTTATTTATGTCAAAGCCACAAGGACAAATTGACAACATCTTTAAGGCATTGGAGAAGTTCGGGAGGTATTCCGGATACAAAGTTAACATGTCAAAATGTGAACTTCTACCAATAGGCCAGAATAATAGGCTTGAGGCGGACGGGAATAAGGGCATAGTAGGTTCCTTAATAAAATCCCAAATCAAGTATCTAGGTATAAGAATTGGACGGACACCGCATTCCATTTATCAGCTAAATTATCCACCTTTTTTTTTTTTTTTTATTAAATTTTATTTATTGTGATACAAAAACTTAAATACATATTACATAATTAACATTATAAGATCCATAAGTCCGCCAATTCTAATCTGTGAACGTGGTTGACAATAATTTCATACGAATATACATAATAGTGTCGACATTTGAACCTTCACATTCTACATCTATAGAATAAATGCTGAAAAGCCGGACAGATAGCATTTTCCCCGTCTCTTCCCACCAACCCGCCACCCCCCCCCCCCCACCCTGCAGGGAGAAAAAAAAAGAAAAAAAAAAAAGAAAAAAAAAGAAGGGGATCCTAATTAATTAGCCGTGTCCCAATCTTTCCATAGACTATTCCACTTTGAGTAGGATCCTCTTTGTTTGTACAGGATCCTCTCATAGCTTTTCACTTTCTCCACCAAACCCAGCCAGTTCTTACAATCTGGGGCAGAGGAGCAAAACCAGGATCTAGAAATCAGAAGCCTCGCCAAGAACATCACCTTGATCAACAAGTGACTTTTTATGGGTTGATGATTGACCTCAGATAAATCTCCCAGGACCCATATCCTAGGAGACAGAGGAACAACAATTTTAAGTTTACGCGTCAGATTTTTTTGGACCAGGCTCCAGTACCTCCTCACCATTGGCCAGTCCCAGAACAGATGTAGATGATCTGCCCCGGGATCGCCGCAGCGGGGGCAGTTAGAGGAGGTCCGGAGTCCTCTTCTGTATAGCCATATAGGTGTCGCATAAATTTTGTGCAGAATATTAAATTGAACAACAATGTGATTAGAATTGTGTGAAACCAATTTTAAGCTTTCCCCTATATTCTCCCAGTTTGGGGGACCCTCCTCTGAAAGAAGAGAAGACCAGGCTCTCTGTCCTGGAGAAAGAACATCCCGAAAAAAATTATCCATTAAGTGTCTATAACAGTAAGATAGTTTAATTCTCGTGGCAGTTTTCTTACAAATTAAATCCTGTAAAAATAAAGGAGTGTCTATAATAAAAAGGTGACTGTTCAAAGTGCTAAAGAGTGCTGACCTCAATTGAAAATATGCGAACCAGGCCACCTCACCTAATTTTGCCCTTAGTTCCATAAGGGGCAGAATTTGTCCACCGCTGACTACTTGATGTAAGTACTGCACATTTTTAGTCCTCCAGTACTGACTGCAACTTAAATCGTTTAGATTAAGAAGTTTCGGATTGTGCCATAATGGGGTGCAGATAAGCGATGCCTTAACTGCGCACCAAGCCCTTATAACCGACCAGGTCTTTATAGCCATTCTGCAGAAAAGTGTGTACCCGCTCAGTATATTTAATAGGTAATCGGATTCCAGTACAGTGAAGAAATCAGAAAAACCTGCCTCCTTCACCACTTTACTGCAGAAAGGACTATTTTCCCAGTCACTAAAAAGGCAGAGTTGGGAGGCCACAAAATAACCCCTAAAATATGGGAGATTAAGACCTCCCCGCCTATAAGGCATGGAGAAATAAAGTGCCTTCAGCCTCACACGCTTCCTCCCCCATAGTAAGTCATTAAGCATCCGCTCTATCAATCTGAAATGCTTGTCTGTAATCCATATAGGCGAGTTGCGCAGGACATAAAGAACCTGGGGCAGCACTACCATTTTTATTAATGAAATTCTATCCGCTCTTGCTTGCAGAATTTTCTGCCATATCTTAATTTTTGCTCTCAACTTCATCAGCAAGGGGAACAGGTTAAGCTGTAGATATTCCTGAGGTTTGGCGGAAATTATTATCCCCAGGTACTTTATTGAATCAGAGATCGTAATCTGATTATTTAATTCGCCTCGCAGCTCGTCTATCGGGAGAAGTACGGTCTTCTCCCAATTGATCTCAAGTCTGGATATGTCGGAAGTAGGAAAGACACAAGTGAAAGCGGCGCTATTTGCCGACGATATAATTTTATTTATGTCAAAGCCACAAGGACAAATTGACAACATCTTTAAGGCATTGGAGAAGTTCGGGAGGTATTCCGGATACAAAGTTAACATGTCAAAATGTGAACTTCTACCAATAGGCCAGAATAATAGGCTTGAGGCGGACGGGAATAAGGGCATAGTAGGTTCCTTAATAAAATCCCAAATCAAGTATCTAGGTATAAGAATTGGACGGACACCGCATTCCATTTATCAGCTAAATTATCCACCTTTGCTCAACAAAATTAAGGAAGACCTAATCAGATGGCAGAAGCTACCGCTGTCGTTAATGGGGAGGTGTCATTTAATTAAAATGCTAGCAGTATCTAAACTGATGTATCCACTCCAGACCATACCAGTGCTATTGAGGCATGCAGATGTGAGGAGTTTGGAGGGATGTTTTATAAAATTCATTTGGAATGGTAAAAAGCCAAGGGTCTCACTGAGGAAGCTGAAGTTGCATAGGGAGGTCGGAGGACTAAGTGTTCCTGACGTTAGGGGCTACAATTTAGCTTGTCTAAGTAGGCACCTGATAGATTGGTTTAATGAGATTTCCCACTATTCTAATCTGAGGTTGGAGAAGCAGCTAGCGGCACCCTGGGATTTAAAGGCTCTAGTACATACCAAACTATCTCAACTTCCACGTTTAGCTAGGTGCTCGCTGATATTACGAGACTCCATTATAGCATGGAAGAACCTTAGAAAGATATATAGACTGCCATATCAGATCTCAAAACACCTTCCTTTGTGTAATAATCCAGCTATTGTTCCAGGGCAGTCGGAGCGGTCGTTGCGGGAGTGGAAGATCAAGGGCTTGAAGACGGTAGGGAATTTGTTCCATACTCAGGAGAATAGATGGGCGACTCTACAAGAACTAATAGATAGGTGGGGGCTGACGGGATCTGATTTGTTCCCATATCTGCAGGTCAGGCACTATTGTAAGAGTCTAGCTACCAACATGGCTGGTGAATGGATTCGGAATAAATTTGATGCACTCATTATCTCTGGCAACAGACAATCCATATCGCTTTTATACGGTAGCCTGAGGTGTCATTGGGAAGACTCTTTCTCTCAGGGATTGTTCGGCAGGTGGGGGAACAAGTTAGGCCTGGAAGAGGTTTACCCAATAGTGAGAAATGGTATAGTAGCCCTACACAAGACAGTGGTGAATGAGACAATGAGGGAGACCCACTTTAAAATTATACATCATGCCTTGTATGGATTTGATATGCCAGTCACTAGCGCGAAACCAGATAGGTTGGTGGCCTGTCCTAGGTGCTCCACCCCTAAAACTGACCTTTTACATGGGCTGTGGAGCTGCACAAAATTGGAGGAATACTGGAAGATGGTGGGATTGGTCCTACGGAATGGCAGTAATTTTAATGAGGAATTTGACATCCGGGTGGCTATGCTACATGCAGGAAAGCAGGTGGAGTCGAATGAAGGTGGAAGTGAGCAGAATAGGGGCCTCACGGCAATGGGTCATAGGATAGTTCTTGAGGCTAAAAGATGCTTGTTGTCTGCATGGCTGGAACCAAAAGTACCATCAAAGACAAAGTTGTTGGGGCGTTTAAGACATATGCTCCATCTGGAGTGGTTAGAAGCAATAGGTAAAAAAGAAATATTTGGAAGGAAGTTGTACAAGACCTGGAAAAAATTCATGGTAAACTTCATGGAGGAGGCAGAATCGTTAAGGATCATGAGACCGTTTACCTTAACAGCCTGGTACTTGCAGGAAGATATCAAGGGACGGCTGGGTAGGCTTAAAGTCTGTGATCATTAGGGATTTGGGATGAGACAAGTAATAAGCGACAAAGGGGAGCCAGGAAATGGGTCTAGGGTTAGTGGCGAATAAGATGGTGCTCAGAGAGATGTGTTTATCCTTGCCAGTTATGATCGATCTGGGGTGATCATTTGCTTGATTACACGGGGGGGAGGGGGGGGAGGGAAACGAATGAGGGAAGGGCTAAAAAAAATATAAAATGTATTGTGTTGTGCTGACAGATCTCGATGAAAATGTGTCACCTATTATGCAGTTATTGTATGCTGGATGATGCTGTAATGTTAACTTTTCATGATCATGACACAATGCTAATAAACATCTTTGTTAAAAAAAAAAAGCACATGGTAAATGGACGGTGGTGCACGGTTCAACCTCACCACCAGGGGGCGCCACCCCTCCAGTGGCAGTGACAATAGGGAAGAAAAATAAACGAACCAGCACCTACATCTACTTTGCCCATATTGCAGGCTGACAGCCTGGGAGAGGCATGTGTAGGATATAGCTGAGTGCTACTTTGCCCAGATTGTAGGCTGTAAGCCCAGGAGAGGCATGTTAGAGTAGGCCCCATCTGATTAGAAACCACCTTGTCGTCTGGTAGATGGGCCCGACATATTTTTGATCAATTATATGCGTAAAGAGCTTCTAACTGCCCTTGCAGTAAGTATGGCCACCAAGCAGCTATTTTTAATCGGTGTTTGCTCATATCTTTGTGCAATTGACCAAACACCACCAGACATGTAACAACAAACTAGACATACCAACTCCCTGAATATAACCCACTCCATACAAATAGGGACAGGAAGGGAAGGAGACACCGGGATAACATTGATGACCACAAGGGTGGCCCTCACTGGACAGATGGAACACCCTGGACTGGAGCAGAGCTTCAGCACCAACTACAGCTGAAGTACAACTCACTCCAACCAGGAAACCACAGAGGATATAAGCCAAGTGACCACACCCAGTCAGGGAGTTAACCCTTACAGCACCAGACAGAGGGAGGCTACAACTTAAAGAGGAAGTGCATACACAAGCATACAAAACCATACGTTACCACCGGCAACAGCATGGGTGGCAACCATGTCACGGCAATCACCCAGAAGGCCGAGACACTGCCACTGCATGCTCTCACAGCAACATATTGTCGCGGGCAACCGCAAGTGTGGCAAGTGTCACAGCGCAAACCAAAGGCCGTGACATCTCCTTAGCCATGGTGTCCCCGCTCTGCTGTGGTGGGGACCCGATTTTTGCCATGGCAGCCCCAAGCCATTCCAATACACTGATAGTCAAAGCAGTACAATACAGATGTATTGTGCTGCATTGAAACAGGGATCAGACCCTGTAATGTTGAAGTCCCGTCAAAAAAATAACATAACACCGTCAAGAAAATAACATAAAAACCGTGCCAAAAAAAGCCATTTTTATCACCTTACATCACAAAAATTGCAACACCAAGCGATCAAAAAGGCATATGCCCACCAAAATAGTACCAATCAAACCATAACTTCATCAAGCAAAAAATGAGCCTCTACCTAAGACAATCGGTCAAAAAATAAAAAAGCTATCACTCTCAGACAATGGAGACACTAAAATATATATTTTTTTTGCTTCAATGCTGCTATTATTGTGCTAAAGTGAAATAGATGAGAAAAAAAAGACATATTAGGTATTGCCACATCCATAACAACCTGCTCTATAAAAATATCACATGACCTAACCACTCAGGTGTACACCGTAAAAAAAAATAAAGTAAAAAGTGTGTAAAAAAAGCTATTTTTTGTCACCTTGCATCACAAAAAGTGTAATACCAAGCTATTAAAAAGTCCTATGCACCCTAAAATAGTACCAATCAAACCGTCATCTCATGAACCTTTTTTCAAAAATGCTTTATTATGTAAAACTGAAACAAACAACCAAAAATAGTAGTCCTATTTGGTATTGTCGTTTCCGTAACAACCTGCTCTATAAGAATACCACACCACATGATCTAACCTGTCAGATAAACACTGTAAATAACAAAAAATTAAAACAATGCCAAAACAGCAATTTTTTGTTTCCTTGCCTCACAAAAAGTATTATATAGAGTAACCAAAAATCATATGTAACCAAAATGTTGTTTTTTTTAGGGGAGTTTCTACTCTATGGATGCATCAGGGGGTCTTCAAATGTGACATGGCAGCTTAAAATTATCCCAGGAAAATCTGCCTTCCAAAAACCATATGGCGTTCCTTTCCTTCTGCGCCTTGCAGTGTGCCCGTAATGCAGTTCACAACCACATATAGGGTGTTTCTGTAAACTACAGAATCAGGGCAATAAATATTGAGTTTTGTTTGGCTGTTAATCCTTGTTTTAATACTGGAAAAAATGGATTAAAATTGAAAATCTGCCAAAACAGGGAAATTCTGAAATTTCATCTCCATTTTCCAATAATTCTTGTGGATCACCTAAAGGGTTAACAAACTTTTTAAAATCAGTTTTGAATACCTTGAGATGTGTAGTTTCTAAAATGGGGTCACTTTTTTGTAGTTTTAACTCTAGGGGTGCATCAGGAGGTCATCAAATGTGACATGGCAGCTTAAAATTATCCCAGTGAAATTTGCCTTCCAAAAACCATATGGCGTTCCTTTCCATCTGCGCCCTGGCATGTGCCCGTAGAGAAGTTTACGACTACATATGGGGTGTTTCTGTAAACTATAGAATCAGGGCAAAAAATATTGAGTTTTGTTTGGCTGTTAACCCTTGCTTTTTTAGCTGATTTTTTTTTATTAAAATGGAAAATCTGCCAAAAAAGTGAAATTCTGAAATTTCATCTACATTTTCCATTAATTCTTGTGGAACACATAAAGAGTTAACAAAGTTTGTAAAATCAGTTTTGAATACCTTGAGGGGTGGTTTCTAAAATGGGGTCATTTCTGGGTGGTTTCTATTATGTAAGCCTTACAAAGGGACTTCAGACGTGAACTACAGTATTTTTGGAGTTATTACTATCTATTATAAAAGTAGAGAAATTAAAATTTGGAAATTTGCACAGTTTTCCAATTTTGGGGTAAATTTTGTATTTTTTTAGAAATAAAAATGTTTTTACTCAATTTTACCACTGTCATGAAGTACAATATGTGAGGAGAAAACAATCTCAGAATGGCCTGGATAAGTAAAAGCGCTTTAAAGTTATTGCCACGTAAAGTGACACATGACACATTTGCAAAAAATGGCCTGGTCCTTAAGGTGAAAAATGGCAAAGTCCTTAAGGTGTTAAGGAGATTCAGCACGCTACATAAATGACAGAATGCTAAAATGGATGGCTGGTTTTGACAGGGGCTTCTTTGGATTGATAAAACTTATCTGCACAAGAATATGTTGGTGGTTTAGTGGCCTCAAACCTTTTGACAAGTTCCTTTTTAATGTACAGCAGGAGGGGTGGCCACAAGGCGACCTGTCGCATGACAAGAAAGTTGGGCAACATTATTATTATCATTATTATTAAAGCACCATTTTTTCCATGGTACTGTACATATGATAAGGGGTATACATACATAATACAGACAATTGCAATAACTATGAACCAGGCGAATTACAAACTGGTACAAAAGGAGAGAGGACCCTGCCCGCAAGGGCTTACAATCTACAAAGGATGGGAGAAGGACACAGTAGGTGAGGGTAAAGCTAGTCATGACAGTATAGAAGGAGTAGGGTTACTGTAGGTTGTAGACTTGTCTAAAGAGGTGGGTTTTTAGGTTTCTTTTGAAAGTTTCCACTGTAGGTGGAAGGTTGATATGTTGGGGTAGAGAGTTAGAGAGTACGGGGAAGACACTTTATGTAATGTCGTTATGTGACATGTCGGATTGTGTCGCAGGTCATGCGCGACCAGGGCCGGCATTGGCGGCGGGAAACAGTGTGGGGTAAACTACTGTGTGGGGGAAATTACTGTGTGGGGACAAACTACTATATGGGGGCAGTGTGGTGGAAATTACTATGGGGGGATTACTATGGGGGGCAATGTGGGATAAATTACTGGGTGGGGGGCAAATTATTATGGGGGGATTACTATATGGGGGGGAAATTACTGTGTGGGGGAGCAAATTATTATGGGGGATTACTATATGGGGCAGCTTGGGGGGCTTTGTTATTTGGGAGGCACTGTAGGGGCAATGCTATTATTTTTGGGGACACTATACAGGGATTATAACCTGGAGCACAATACAGGATGGTATTATTATTACTGGGGCACTCTAGGGGACATTATAGCTGCTGTGGACACTATAGGGACATTTGGGGTAATTTATCAAACTGGTGTAAAGTAGAACTGGCATGGTTGCCCATAGCAACCAATCAGATCTCACCTTTCATTTTTGACAGCTCGTTTGGAAATCCAGTTCTACTTTACACCAGTTTGATAAATGACCCCAATTATGTCTATTAGGGTCACTATTTTTCAGCAGTATAGTACCTGGGACATTGGGGAGCACAACAGGCACAGTATTGGGGGTGGCAGCAGTGACACTGTGGGGACACCACCAGGATGGGGAGGTTGATGGAAAATTGAGAAATCTAACGTGTCTGTGTTACAAACTCTGTAGAGACTAGATGCGGCTGAAAGAATTTGTCATGGCGGTCTGGGTCAAACGGAGGAGAAGAGGAAAGAGAAGGTCTACATAACAGGAGATGTCCCTGGATGTAAGAGGTATGTGGTCACTATGACATGTAGAAAGTGTTTTTAAAGGAGAGTTACAGGCTATATTTGTTTGTCTTTCCAACCTGCTTCTTGTTTTTTTCAGTTAAAAGGTTTACCTGGGAATTTGATATGGATGGTCTATCCTCAGGATAGGTCATCAGTCTAATATCAGTGGGGATCCTGACACCCCTGCTGATCAGCTGTTTGAAGAGGCCACAGTGCTCACAAGAGCTCCGGTGAGCACTGCGGTCTCTTTATACCAAGCACAGCGCCATACATTAGACAGCAGCGATGCTTGGTATTGCAGCTCATTCACTTGAATGGGACTGAACTGCAACTAGGTTATGTGACAGATATACCGTGACATCACTGGCCTCCCAACAGTTGATTAGCAGGTGTCCCGGGAGAAGGACGCCAGCCGATCTGATATTGATGACCTATCCTAAAGATAATCTTATACACCTTGCTGGTACTGTATTACACTGCATTTTTTCTGCACGAGCAGTGGCGTACCGCCCATAGAGACAGACCACGCCACTGCTATGGGGCCCGCGGCACTGGGGGGCCCGTAGCGCAGATAAGGCCCCGCCCACTCATGACCTGTAGCCGGCTATGCGGCTGCTTTTCTCCCCAGGGCCCCCCCCATGTTTAGCTGAATCGCCTCCCAGAGGCGCGGCTAAGGCCCTAGACACCCGCCCCCCTCCTCAGCGCCGCGGTCTGCACACACCCGATCCTCCTCTCGTCGGCGTCCCAAATCCCGCGCAGGCGCAGTGCCGGCGATTTCCTGCGCCTGCGCTCTGATAATACGGCTGAGGGCAACAGCTTCAACATCGTCACTGGGCATGCGACATGTGACAGGTCACCCCCAGGAAACCCCTAACAGTTTCTGTAGGTCATGTATAAATTTATTTAATGGGGGTGTGGCATGGGAGGAGCAAAGTCAGGAAGTGGGAGGGGCCATGGTGGGTAGTGGGCAGGGTTAAGGGGCCCAATTCAGATTTTTGCTATGGGGCCCAGTGATTCCTATGTACGCCTCTGTGCACGAGAATCTGCGTGGAAAAACCATGAGTAATCTGCTATCACTGCAGGCAGGCTATGTGTGAATGTATTGTCTGTGCAATACTTATTTTGGGGCCCCACTTAAAACTTTACCAAGGGCCACACTTTGTCTAAAACCGGCCCTGTGCTTGACTTTTACCCCATTGACTTTAATTTAAGTCACTCGTACGCGACAGGTGACTCACCTGCAACTTTGTTATGTTTTCTCAGTTCTAAAATAGTTGCACAACAGCAAGTTGCAAACAAGTCGTACTCATTTTTTGGCCAAACACTGTACGTATGAACGCTAAAATCTGAAATAGGAAGCTAGCGAGTAGCAAACACACGCCTGCAGGGAGGTGACTTCTGTGATTAATCAAAGATTCAACAAAGATAACATTTTTACCACAAAGTTAGGGCTCATGCACACAAACGTATTTTCTTTCCGTGTCCATTCCGTTTTTTTTTGCGGACCGTATACGGAACTATTAATTTTAATGGGTCCGCAAAAAACGGAAGGTACTCCGTGTGCATTCCTTTTCTGTATGTCCGTATTTCCGTCTTGCAAAAAAATAGAACATGTCCTATTATTGTCCGCATTACGGACAAGGATAGTACTGTTCTATTAGGGGCCAGCTGTTCAGTTTTGCAAAATACGGAATGCACACAGACGTCATCCATATTTTTTGTGGACCGCAAAAAACATACGGGCGTGTGCATGAGGCCTTACTCTTATGTTGGCACATTAAAGTGCTGTGAGCAATCTGTCGCTGGAGCAGTAATAGTCTGATGACAGCGCAGGAACATTTTCTGAAGTGTAATTTCATCCATGTGATGTGTGGATGTGTCAGTCTCGGAGTGATTGAGTGCATTGCGTCCTAGTTTTTTACTGTCTGGAAAGTACCCATGTGCCATAACAATACAAATGTATCATTTCTTTTCTGCAGGATCCGTCTTATAGCCCAGGGCCCATGCTTCATACCGCCTAGGTGATTGTTCAGTTCTGAGATAATAAGCCAGGAAATAGGACTTGTGAACAGTAGAAGGGACAGTAAATTGCGGAGGAGCTCAAGATGACATCTGTGCAGCTTGTTCTTGTAAGAACCCTGTAATTTGTGTGCTGGAGAACAATTGCGTTGGTGTGCAGTCATTTGCCGGCAGGATGCATTCCTCACTGGAAAATCATTGTTGGTTTCCACAAATGATGATCTATTTTTCTATTCTTTGCAAAAATCTATATGCAACTTGATAAGCAGAAAAAAAAACCTTGTAGGGAATTGTCCCAGAAGAAGCGCTTATCACATATCCACTGTATAGGTAATAAGAATCTGATTGGTGTGGGCCTGATCACCTCCACTGATGTCCTAGAGTGAATGGACGTACATGCACGCCGCCGCTCCATTCATTCTTTATGGGACTGCCAGACGATGAATCATAAAAGGAGACAAAATATAGAAGACGGATACGACTTCTCCTCTTTTTTTTATTTACTTCTGTTTTTTGTCTTTCAAAACTGCATTCAGACCCTATTTAATATTGCATAGTTCCCTCTAAACTGTGCTCCCGGGAAAGGAGAGGGTTAAAACAACAAACTAATGAGGATTAACAAGCTTTAGGGTTCATTCACACGTCCGCAATTTCGTTCCGCATTTTGCGGAACAGAATTGCGGACCCATTCATTTCTATGGGGCAGCACTTCCGGGTCCACAATTCCGTTCCCGAAAAAAATAGAACATGTCCTATTCTTGTCCGCAATTACGGTTCCAGAGGACACAGTTTAAGCTTATATTACACGGGCAGATAATCTTTCAGATTATCGCTAACAAGCGTTCACATGAACACTTATTAGTGATGATCTGGCAGTGTAATACTGCCGCCGATTACCCGATGAACGAGCAAACGCAATTCTCTTTCAACAGGTTTGAAAAAGCTTGTTTGTCAGCGGCAGATCATGCTGTGTAATCACGATATGTTGCTGGCAAACAATTGAGTATGGGGACGACTGATGGCATTAGTGATTGCTCCTCCGCATACTGTGGAGGAGATCACTGCTTGTAATAGCAGTGGTCTCCTCTGCTGACAATCAGGCGATTGCCGGGAAGAAACACTTCCCTCCCGACAATCACCTGTCTGATCTGCATGCTCCGTAGGAGTATGATTTCCCGTCCTAGGATGCCTTCACATGTGGCATATTTTGTGGCAGAAAATTCCACGACTGAAAATCAGTTCCATTCATTTAAATGAGGCAGCAAGCCAAAAACCTGCCATGTGTGAAGGTACCCCTAGACTCTTGCAATGGGATTTCACAGCATTAGGCCTCACGGCTGTGTTCAGCGGCCGAGAGTGGTCCGTGGAAACACGGCCTGGATTCCTGTTGAGAGCAGGAGCGCACGGCGTCATTGGTTGCTATGACGCCGTGCGCTTCATGCCGCCGCTGCACGGCAGTAATACACTATATGAGTGTATTACTCTAGTGCAGCGGCGGCATGAAGCGCATGGTGTCATAGCAACCAATGACGCCATGCGCTCCTGCTCTCAACGGGAATCCAGGCAGTGTTACCACGGACCGCTCTCGGCCGCGGAACACAGCCGTGTGCATGAGGCCTAAGGGCTCGTTCACACAAACATATCCTGCCCGTTCCATATTGCGGACCGTATTTGTGGATCCGTAATACACGGGCACCGTTCCGTGGCCATTCCGCATCACGGATGCGGACCCATTCATTTCAATGGATCCACAAATTCGGAGATGCGGAATGGAAGAATGGAACACTACGGAAGCACTACGGAGTGCTTTCTGGGGTTCCTTTCTGTGCTTCCAGACCGCAAAAAGATAGAACTTGCTCTATCTTTTTGCGGAACGGAAGGATCGCAGACCCATTCAAGTGAATGGGTCTGCGATCCCCATCCGCCTGCCCCACGGACAGTGCCCATGCATTGCGGACCGCAATTTGCGGTCCTCAGCACGGGCTTCACACGTTCGTGTGAACGAGCCCTTAGTCCTTTGTGTGCAATAGCCTGACTCCAAACTAAAATCTGTGTTTTATAATGGTCAATAACAGACCTAATAACGGTCCTAAAAATCAGTAGTAGGCAGCGAACCTCAGGGAGGCACCTAGCCTTTCTGCTGCCTGAGGCAGAAACTGAAACGGCGTGCCCCCCAATGCCAATTTCTTAACCTAACCCCTTTGCCACTGCCCCCCTCTTGACCCTACCTGGTGCTGCCTTAGGGTACTTTCACACTTGTGGCAGGACGGATCCGACAGACTGTTCACCATGTCGGATCCGTCCTGCAACTATTTCGCCAGGACCGCCGCTCCGTCCCCATTGACTATAATGGGGACGGGGGCGGAGCTCCGGCGCAGCACGGCGAAAGCCGCCGGATTAAAAAGTACTGCATGTCCGACTTTTTAGTCTGGCAGCTTTTGCCGTGCGCCGGTGCTCCGCCCCGTCCCCATTATAGTCAATAGGGACGGAGCAGCGGTCCGGCGGCACGACGAAATAGCCGCAGGACGGATCCGACATGGTGAACAGCCTGTCGGATCCGTCCTGCCGCAAGTGTGAAAGTAGTGGTGCCCCCCTCTGTCATTTGGTGTTAAAAAAATAAAATAAAGGTTGGTTAGACATAACATCAGTAGTGTGTGTGGAGGCAGCTGCAGGGATTTTGCAGCATTTAGTTACCCGCACTTCTTTAAGACAGCACTGTCTGCTTTTGTTGGGTTTCTACTTGCCAATCCTTTATTCTACTGGGAGATATGTGTTGCCAGAAATGTCTTGCAGAGGCTTATCTCCATATTCTTAGAAGAACCCAAGGAGGTCCTGGTATTGTGGCCATAATATGGGTGCTAAAATGCGCCCATATCATGGCACTTTGAAGAGCTCTTTAATGTTGTCAAATTTTTTGGGGGGTGGGGTGAAATTTGCACATTTTTTTTTGTATTTAACAGTTTTTTACCGTTTTTTTATGCGGCCAGATGTTAGTTTAAAATATATAGTGGATTATGAAATTTAAAAAGAAATATGGTCTAGGTATTGTATGTTTTGGCACAGATTTAGGCCTATTGCACACGGCCGTTGTGGTTCTATTCCGTGCATTGGGGACAGCTGCCAGAACGGATCCAGAAGCATTCAACTTGAATGGGTCCATGATCCGTCCATTCTGCACAAAGATAGAATGAGTTCTATTTTTTTGCGGAACGGAAGCACAGATTGGAACACCACGGAAGCACTCCGTAATGCTTCCGTTCCATGCTTACATTCTGCACCGCACTGCATCTCCGGTTTTGAGGATTCAATCAAAATTTGCGGAACCGCCGTATGTGGCCTGCAATACGGCCACGGGAGCACAACGGCCGTGTGCAAGAGGCCTTAATAATATGTTTGTCTAAAAAGTCTTACAAATTGGCACAATTTGGCTCAATTCGGTGCGACAATAGTTTCTTTACATTTTTCCAAATTGCTTGAAAAAGGGGTGGAATTTAGCAGGAAGGAGCACGTCTTTCTGGGGATAGTGGCATCACCTATGATGCAATGCTTTATGCAAAAATGGCACCACAATTCTTGGCGTTAGAAAAAGGTGTCAATTCCTGCACCACATTTATCATCCAGCCTTAGCCACTGTGATAAATTTATAGTAAACCTGCTCATTATAAGTGTTAAAAAAAAATATATGTAAAAATGCTGCATGAAACACAAAATGCTATAAAATACATGGAATATTTCAAAGCAAAAAAATAAAATAAAAGGAAGGAAGGAAGGAATCCTAATGCACATGTGTTCAGACACTGGTCTATAAGCAATTACCTTGTGTCTAGTGATAAGTGCAGCTCATAAGTACAGTTGCACCATTTCTGGGTATGCAGCCTTAGTGTCACAACTATATCCTTGCATACCCACAGGGTCAGAATTGCAACACTTGCTTCCTGGAACTGACAAAGTAATGCAAAAGGGCTTGGTTTAAACCTGTTGAAAAAGAAAGATTATTTAATTGGAAGAAAGGAAATGGCCAAGAGCAAAGCAAGATAAAAAAAAGCTAGACGTCTATCCATAGCAACAAATCAGATGTCTGCTTCAATATTAAAGGGAGTCTTTCACCTATACTGACCGTTATAGAATTCACATATGGGGACTATAATGCTGATAATAGTGTCAGTGTGCTATAACGGTCAGTATAGGTGAAAGACTGCCTTTAAACCTATGTACATAATAATACATATAATGTGAATAGTTGTCACGGGGAACACTACTGTTTGTCCTTTGTTTTTGTTTGTCCTAGTTTTAAGAAATACTATGTAACTAATTGTTATAAATTATTGTTTCATGCGTCCACCTTTTGTCTGTTTCAGTCTCCCAGGAAATGGTGTGATCATATCACCTATATAAAATCTAGAAGGTAAAACACAACTAAAACAGGTAGATGTGTTAAAGATGATCTGTCAGCTCTCCTGCCATATTCCTGCTGAAATAGTAACTATGTAGCTACTTTTCTTGTTGGAGGCGAGTCTCTACCCATGTTGACACTGTCTGATCCATGCTGGCAGTGTCTGTGTATATGAAATGGTAACACCCAGTTGTCAATCTATTCATAAATCTCTAGGAAGAATAACTACATATAAAGTGTTATTTTTGTTTATTACACTCCTGAACATTGAAATTGCAACACCAAGAAGGACAAGCCGGAAGGTTATTCAAATCAAGGAAGCAGGTGCTAAGATCTGCAGATGATCACATTTTCAAGCACCTAGCTTCAATTTGTGGCATGTGGGAGGGGCATAAAAGCTAAGTTTTTGAACCACATGAAACCTCAATAATTGTTTGACATGCTAGTTATTACCACTTGTCACAAACTGAGAGGTACAGAATTCTTTAAGACAGCGGTTCTCAACCTAGGGGTCGCGACCCCTAGGTCGGCCCTTTCCGGGGGGTTGCCTGAGGCTTCCTATTAGGGCTGCATGATTGTAGCGTTACATTACCCTACTTTGTGAGATTTCCCTAACTCCTGACTTCCCATCGCACTGCTAATGACGTGAGGAGGCGTTCCTGAGTTTTGACGATCTGCGCATGCGCAAACCGACAGTTTATAGAAAATCTCAGCGGAGTTCAGCTTCACACCGGAACACTGTGCATGCGCCGGCCGGAGTTAGCCGCGCTTGCGCACTGGGCCGTAGTATTTCCCTACTAAGGCTCTCCTGCGCATGCGCAGTGTCCCGGTGTAGAGCTGAACTCCGCTGAGATTTTCCATAAACTGTCGGTTTGCGCATGCGCAGATCGTCAAAACTCAGGAATGCCTCCTCACGTCATTAGCAGTGCGACAAGAAGTCAGGAGGTAGGGAAATCTCACGAGGTAGGGTAGTATAACACTACAAATAGGAGAGAGATTGTTTCACACAGGAGTAACATACTTTACACGCAAAGACAGTTATGTGCGCAGTTTAGGACACATGAGGGGACACATATATGTCTTATGCTGGCCCCCCTCATGGCCCTATGTGTCATAGCACACATCCCCTATAACAGCGTACTCCACAGATCCACCCCATAACAGTGCCATCCACAGGTCCCCCATAAGTGTCCTCCACAGATCCCCCATAACAGCGTCCTCCACTGATCCCCCATAACAGCGTCCTCCACAGATCCCCCATAACAGCCTCCTCCACAGATCCCCCATAACAGCGTCCTCCACAGATCCCCCATAACAGCGTCCTCCACAGATCCCCCATAACAGCGTCCTCCACAGATCCCCCATAACAGCGTCCTCCACAGATCCCCCATAACAGCGTCCTCCACAGATCCCCCATATAACAGCGTCCTCCACAGATCCCCCACAACACAGCGCCCTCCACAACACAGCGCCCTCCACAGATCCCCCACAACACAGCGCCCTCCACAGATCCCCCACAACACAGCGCCCTCCACAGATCCCCCACAACACAGCGCCATCCACAGATCCCCCACAACACAACGCCAATTACAGAACTACCTAACACCTTGTAATAGACTGGCATACATCCTGCATATCAGATATTTACATTACAATTCATAACAGTAGACAAATTAGTTATGACGTAGCAAGGAAAAAAATTTAATGGTTGGGGGTCACCACAACATGAGGAACTGTATTAAGGGGTCACGGCTTTAGAAAGGTTGAGAACGACTGCTTTAAGAGAAAGACCTTGGTTTATTACTCCAGCAGATCACTACACGCTTAGGCCATGATGTCAGCACTCTTCAATGTTGTATGTCCTAGTGGTTGGGAGAACAGTAACTAACTGGAATGACAGCAAGAGGTGCACAGAGGAAAACTTCTGCATGGACAGATCGTCTGATTAGAAGAATGGTGCATAGTGATCCATTCTGTATTGCTAGTGAAATTGGAAGTCACATCCCAAGCCTAGGGTGGCAAACAGTATCTATACAAACCATCAGAAGTCGGTTGCGTGACATTGGGGTATGAGCCAGACGTCCAGCTACAGTTATTCCATTGACCTCACACCACCGTTCTATAAGACTATTATGATGCACAGCAAGACGGCAATGGTGGCTGGAATGGAGGTCTATCCTCTCCATCAATAAGTTGTGCTTTTGTCTTGGAAGCATTGATAGCCAGAGATTGGTCTGGAGAAAACGTGGGCAACACCATAAAGAGGCCTTCACAAAGGAATGTCACACTGGTGCTACTCTCGGACCCCTCTAGTCTTTATTTCAGATACAATAACAGCTCAGCATTACATTGATTTGGTCGAGGAACCAGTGGTATGGGCATTTCTTCAGGAGCCGTTTTCCAATAGGACAATGCCAGGCCGCATGATGCTCATGCTGCTGTTAGCAGCCTGTGTGGCCTAAACGTGCTACCATGGCCTGCAGTGTCTCTGAACTTGTCTCTCATTGAGCACATCTGGGATGTCATTGGTCAGGCGAATGCAAAGGGAGCTGCCAGCCGCATATCTTGATGATTTGCATGACCAAGTGCATTCAGTGTGGCAGAACATTCCTCAGACAACCATTAATAACCTCATTGAAGGCCTGCCAATGAAAGTAAGTGCGTGTATTTCTGCAGAATAAATTGAGAATATTTTGTTTCTATTTTATTGTCATTTTCATATTATTTACAAGTCTATCCTTAATTTCCATAATTCCACGATTTTTCCTTGTTGGTGCTGCAATTTCAGTGTTGAGGAGTGTATATAGGGACAGTGGGGGTCATTTACTAAAGTTTTGTGCCAGGTTTTTGAAGTACAAAGTATCAAAATTTGGTGTGAAGGGCATTTTACATTTTACACTTTACACTTTGTGTGTTTTAAAAAAGCGTGTTGGTTATAGCAGAAGGATGCTCCACACATTTACAATAATTTATACAGGAAAACTGGTGTAAATTATAACTGAAATTTTCTCTGGTGCCCAGCTGGAGCAGATTTCAGTTTCTGGAGCACAGCAGATGATGAGACATATTTATTAAGAGTTGTGCACCTACTAATAAATTGGTCAGATCTTTCTCCACTGGGCTGGTGTATGAAATGGTGGTCTTAGTAAATCACTCCCAGTGAGTGTGTTTTGTAATATACTTTATTAGGGTTGTTCAGCGTGTTCATGAAGACTGGCTAGAACATTTAACCATGTGCATTTAGCAGAATGGTGGACACTTCAAACACGTCATGTAAAGCACTTTAGAAAACTTTGACCTCGCTTAAAGATGCACTCCCACAAAGACTTTTATTCTCTGACCCGAAAGGAACATGATGTAATGTGTAGTGAATGTAATCCCACCAGTCTCTGCATTTGTGAGTTTCCCCCTTTCTTCTGATCTTCAGCTGTATCTTATGACCAGCAATCAGACTTTCCAAATATCACAGCATCTTATGTGTCTACAAGAAGCTAGTTTCTCTTTGTATTCCTATGGGAGCCTCAATGTCAGTCTCATTAGAATAAATAGAGAACTAACTGATCAGAGCGTTGGTCACATGATACAGCTGAGGATCAGAACGCAGGTTATAACTCACAAATACAGTCACTGGTAAGAAGATTATCTTCACTATAGAGTACATCATGCACCTTTCTAACAGAGAAGAGAATAAAAAGAAACTGTGGTAGTGTTACTTTAACCCCTTCAAGCGACAGCCTGTTTGGACCCAATGCCGGAGCCCCATTTTTCAAATCTGACATGTGTCACTTTATGTGTTAATAATTTTGGAACACTTTTACTTATCCAAGCCATTCTGAGATTGTTTTCTCATGACACATTGTACTTCATGATATTGGTGAATTTGAGTTGATATGTTTTACCTTTATGCATAAAAAAATCCCCAAATTGCAGAAAATTTGGAAAAATTCGCTATTTTCAAAATTAGAATTTCTTTGCTTTTAAGACGAATAGTGATACTTCGTAAAATAGTTATTACTTTACATTCCCCATATGTCTACTTTTTGTTGGCATCATTTTGTAAATGTCATTTTATTTTTTTAGGAAGTTAGAAGGCTTAAAAGTTTAGAAGCACATTTTAAACTTTTTAAGAAAATTTCCAAAACCCACTTTTATAAGGACCATTTCAGTAAAGAAGTCGCTTTGTGGGGCTTACATAGTAGAAACCATCCATAAATGACCACATTTTAGAAACTACACCCCTCAAGTTATTCAAAACTGATTTTACAAACTTTATTAACCCTTTAGGTGTTCCACAAGAATTGAAGCAAAATGGAGGGAAAATTTTAAAATTGCATATTTTTTAGCAGATTATCCAATTGAATCCAATTTTCCTGGAACACATCAAGGGTTAACAGCCAAAGAAACTTTAATATTTATTACCCTGATTCTGCAGTTTACAGAGACCCCCCATATGTGGTTGTAAACTGCTGTATGGGCACATGCCATATTGTTAATGGAGGGCAGATTTTGCTGGAATGGTTTTTCAGGCGCCATGTCATATTTGAAGAGACCCTGAGGCACCCCTAGAAAGAAAACCCCAAAAAGTGACCCCATTTTGGAAACTAACCCACTTAAGGAATACATTTTGTGCTGAAGTGAATGATTTGACCCAACAAGTGTTTCATAGAATTTAGAAACAGATTACTTTGAAAATGAAAAATTTACTTTTATTTCCAATATAAAGTTGCTTTCAGGGCCGGCCTTTGGGGTGTGCGGGCTGTGCGGCCGCACAGGGCGCCATAGCAACAGGGGCGCCGGACGGCCGACAGCTTGCAGTGTAATATGCGGCAGGCGAGGTGGCACTTGTGTTCTCCCTCGGGGCGGGCCCCCAGCCCCCTCCCCTGTTTGACCTGATTCCCCCTCCCCTGTGTCAGGTCCAGGGGGGGGGGCAACGGGGCAATTGCCCCCCCCCAGGCTGGAGCGGCGGCTGCTGGGCACAGGGAGATGAGCGCTACAGATACAGCGATACAGATGCCTGCCTGTGCTGCGGTAGGGGAGGGAGAGGCGTGTCCCTTTCCCTTCCTCTTTCCCCCCCGGTCTAGTGCCTGCAGCCTATCAGAGGCCGGCGCCGGCTGAGCCATACAGCGTGGGACACAGGCCAGAAGAGGCCTGCATCGCATCACTGACATGGAGGTAAGTATGTGGTTTTTTTTTTTTTTTTTTATTATGTACAATACTTTTACTGGCGGGGGCTGTTATTACTGGCAAAGGGGGGGGGCTGTTTGTTATTACTGGCAAAGGGGGGGCTGTTATTACTGGCAAAGGGGGGGCTGTTATTACTGGCGGGGGCTGTTATTACTGGCACAGAGGGGCTGTTATTACTGACACAGAGGGGCTGTTATTACTGGGGGCTGTTATTACTGGCACAGAGGGGCTCTTATTACTGGGGGCTGTTATTACTGGCACAGAGGGGCTCTTATTACTGGGGGCTGTTATTACTGGCACAGAGGGGCTCTTATTACTGGGGGCTGTTATTGCTGACACAGAGGGGCTCTTATTACTGGGGGCTGTTATTACTGGCACAGAGGGGCTGTTATTACTGGGGGCTGTTATTACTGGCACAGGGGGGCTGTTATTACTGGCACAGGGGGGCTGTTATTACTGGGGGCTGTTATTACTGGCACAGGGGGGCTGTTATTACTGGGGGCTGTTATTACTGGCACAGGGGGGCTGTTATTACTGGGGGCTGCTATTACTGGCACAGGGGGGCTGCTATTACTGGCATAGGGGGCTATTATTACTGGCACAGGGGGGGCTGTTAATACTGGCACATGATTGGGGGCACTATAGGGGCATCTACTGAGGCCACAAAGAAGGGGTATTTTATATGGGCTCTCTGTACAGTACAATTTTATACTGGGACACATGGTGGGTACTATAGGGAAGGGGGGAGAGGAGTACTATGGGGTCATCTACGGGGGGCACTATTTTATACTTGCAAATTATGGGGGACGCTGAGGGCATCTACTGGAGCATTTTATACTGGTACATTATGGGGGGCACTAGGAGGAAGGAGGGTGTGGAGCACTATGGGGTCATTTACTAGGGGCACTGTATAGGGGTATTTTATACTGGCACATTATGGGGGCACTATGAGGACATTAGCTCAAATGGGGGCATTACAAGGGGGTATTTTTTGCACTGTCACATTATAAGGAGAATTATTACTACTGGGGGAGGCATTATGGTGGGCTTTATTACTCCCCCATGGTATGACCCCCTAGTAGCAGCACCAGCCTCTCCCTGCTCTGCTATCCCTCTGCCCCTTCTCCAAATACTTATTATGAAATCTTTCTCATTAGGATAAAACACCTCATCAGCTCCACCGAGCCCCCGGCCAAAGTGTGGAAGTGGCGTCCGAGATCCCCAAGGGCCAAGCCAAGTAATTGTAAGTTTTCATGTGAAATATGTTTGTTATACACATATAGCATACACTGTGCCACACAATATTTTTTATTTATTTTTTTAGGGGGGGGGGGGGGCGCCACAAGGTTAGCTCGCACAGGGCACCTGAACACCTAAGGCCGGCCCTGGTTGCTTTAGCCCCAAATTTTTCATTTTCACAAGGGGTAACAGGAGAAAATGCACCCCACAATTTGTTATGCATTTTTTCCTGAATACAGCAACACCTCATATTTGGTCACTAATGTAGCTGTGTGGGGACTTGTATTTTGCGAGACGGGCTGTAGTTTTTATTGGTATCATTTTGGGGTACATATGTCATTTTGATCACTTTTTTTACCATTTTTTGTGGAGGTGAAGTGGGCAAAAATGCCAATTCTGTCAGTGTTTTTTATTTAGATTTTTTATGGGGCTCCTCTTGTTTTAAATGTTATATGATTATTTTATTCTGTGGGTTGACACGGTTATGACGATACCAAATTTATGTATTCTTTTTATGTTTTACTACTTTTCCAGCAATAAAATCACTTTTGTGTTAAAAATAAATAATATATTGCATCGCCATATACTAAAGTCCATAACTTTTTTTATTTTTTCACCAATGTAGCTGTGTGGGGGCTTGTTTTTTGCGGGAAGGACTGTAGATTTTATTGGTATCATTTTGTGGTACATATCTCTTTTTGATCACTTGTTATTTATTTTTATTCCTTATTTTTTTTCTGCATTATTTTTTACGCCGTTCTACGCTCGGGATTAGTAATATTATATTTTTATAGATCAGGTCGTTACGGACACAGTGATGCCAATTATGTGTATTTTTTTTATCTATTTCATTTTTTTAATTACTGTACATAAGTGAACGAATGTGAGAAAAGACAATTCTTATTTTATTTTTATTAAAATTTGCTTATTTTTTTCTTTACTTTTGTTTTTAACACTTTTTAATTTATTTATCAAGAGCCATCTGGATCTTGAAGATCCAGTGGGCCTGATGGCTATAGAGTGCATTACAATAGTGATCTATTGCAATACACTGTATAGTGTCTATTACAGTTACACCAAGGCTGATCAGACCCTCAGGGTCTGATCAGCCTTAGGCAGGGCGGGCGTCAGGGGGGGCAAACTGGGCAATTACCCTGAGCCACCATCACCAAAGGGGCCCTCTTCCAGTCAGTGGCAGCTGAAGTTCGGGTTGGCAGTCCTGGGCCCAGCACCGCTGGGGGGCCCAACGCCGACCCGAACGCCTAGATACTGCGGTGGGCAAGGGGTGGGCTGGGCCGGGTGGCAATTGCCCTCCAGGCCGCCCTAAAAAAACGGCCGCTGGACTGTCTTTCATAAAAAGATATTTTTTTTTTTATTCCTCAGTGCCGCACTGCCAATCACCACAGGCACTCATCTCCATATTCATCTGTATCGCCGTCCTCAGGACAGCGATACAGATGGCTGTGCTGTGGGGCAGGGGAGGGAGAGGCATGTCCCTCTCCTGTTCTTCTGATAGGCCGCAGGCACTAATGCCTGCAGCCTATCAGAGGCCGGCTCAGGCAGCGCGATGACGTCATCATCGTGCCTCCTGAGGCGGGCAGCACACAGCAGGGACACAGGCTGGAAGAGGCTGCGGGGGGAGCTGTCACTATGGCTATGGGGGAGCTGGCACTATGAGGGGGAGCTGGCACTATGGCTATGAGAGAGCTGGCACTATGGCTATGGGGTAGCTGGCACTATGGCTATGGGGGAGCTGGCACTATGGGGGGGCTGGCACTATGGGGGGGCTGGCACTATAGGGGGGCTGGCTCTATGGGGGGGGGAGCTGGCACTATGGGGGGGAGCTGGCACTATGGGGGGGAGCTGGCACTATAGGGGGGCCTGGCACTATAGGGGGGGCTGGCACTGTAGGGGGGCCTGGCACTATGGGGGGAGCTGGAACTATGGGGGCATTTCTTTCTGGCAGATTATGGGGGCACCATGGGGATGAGGAGCACTATGGGGGTATCTGGGGGCTCTAAAGGGGCTTTTTTTTTATTATTGGCACATTATGGGGGCACTATAGGGGAGAGCGGCACTATGGGGCATCTGGTGTTACTATAGGGGCATTATTTGGGGGCACTATGGGGAAGTGGGGGCTCTAAAGGGGCCTTTTGTATTGGCACATTATGGTGGCACTATGGCATTTGGTGGCACTAAGGGGGCATTTTTTACTGGCACATTATGGGAGGCACTATAGGGGAGAGCGGCACTATGGGCATTATTTGGGGGCACTATGGGGGAGTGGAGCACTATTGGGGAATATGGTGGCACTAAGAAGGGGCATTTTTTTACTGGCATATTATGGGGGACACTATGGGGAAGGGGGCATTTACTAGGGCACTATATAGGGGTATTTAATACTGGCATACATTATGGGGACATTAGCTCAACTGCGGGCACTAAGCGGGCGTATTTCATGTACTGTCATATTATAGGGAGAATTAGTACTACTAGGGGGTATTATGGGGAGCTTTACTACTACTGGGGGGCTATGAGGAACATGATTACTAGGGCACTATAGGGGCATTATTACTACTAAGTGTGCTCTAGCAGAGAATTATTTCTATTGGTGGGATTTTGGGGAGCACTGTTACTTTGGGGGCACCCTGGCATAGTATCAGCTTAGCACAATTATTTTTGGGGGACATTATCTTTATACTATTAGTGTCTGGGCGCAGTTATTTTTTAGAGCACTGTGTGCCAATAATTGTTTAAGGGGGCACTATCTGTGTGGTAGTAGTACTTCCAGGGGGACTGTTTCTGCAGTATAGTATTGGGGGCATAGCAGGCACAGTATTGGGGCACGATCTGTGTGGTAGCAGTATTTCCAGGGGGACTGTTTCTGCAGTATAGTATTGGGGGCACAGTATTGGGGGCACTGTCTGTGTGGTAGTAGTATTTCCAGGGGGACTGTTTCTGCAGTATAGTATTAGGGGTGGCAGGAAAGGCTGTTCAGAAGATGATGGAAATGTGGGAAACTAATGTCTGTTTCTCAATCTCTGCAGAGACGGGAGATGGCAGAAAAATCATCATGGCGGTCTGGTCTGAATGGAGAAGATAAAGAAAGAGAACGTCTACAACAAAGGTGACATCACTGGATGTAAGAGGTATGTGGCGCTATGTAGGAGAAGAGATGCTCCGGCTCCTCCCCCTGCCATTTGCAGAAGGAGGATTCAGAACTGGGTGAGGACGGCGAAAGGGGGCAGCAGGCCACGGGCGGGTGACAGATGGTGGGGGGAACCACAGGCTTTGAGCAGGATCTGAGGAGGGAGGAGCTTCCTGGCTGTAGCCTGCTGTTTATTGTATAATGTAAAGCAGGCAGTGCAGCCAGGACAGACCCTCCCCTCTCTGTATGATGTGTAGAGACAGGCCTCAACAATAGAATTTCAGCTGTACAGTGTTTGTTGGGAGTGGCCTATTATATGTAGGAGGGGCTTTTAATAAGGGGCGGGGCTAAAATGGGCCACTTGACTGGATTTGCCCCCCAGGACTAAGGCTGCCAGCCCTCCCCTGGCGCCGGTGGGGCACCGGAACGCATAGTTCCTTGCCCCGCCGCTGATCCCTGCCATAGGCTTTAGGCCAAGTAGCCCTGAGGCCTATGCGGTAGTGAAATCCCAGTGCAGGCGTGCCTGATGACGTCATCGCATGTGCCTGTGCCAGGACGCAGTACAGTGAAGTGTGTGCTCCTGGACATAGGTGAGTATTTAGCTTTTATTTTATATTTATTTTTTTATTTTTTTATGTGCCGACATGGGGGGACACAGGAGGACATGTGAAGAGACAGTACATCGGTGGGAATTTGCAGTATTGGTGCAAATTACGTGGGGGAAAAATATTATGGTGGGATTACTGTGTGAGGGCAAATTATTATGGGAGGGATTACTATTTGGGGGCAAATTATTATGGGAGGCTGCTGTGCTGCCGCCGGAACTATTATAGTCAATGGGGCCGGAGCGGTAGTCTGGGGGCACGCGTTCACTTGCGGAGGACGGATCCGACAGGCTGGTCACCCATCGGAACAGCCTGCTGAAGGTCCGTGCCGGTAGTGTGAAAGTACCCTGATTAGGACAGGTTTTGTCTGTACTAATAGGACGGCGGACATTTTTATTTCCCCTAATGATTGATTCCCTAGACAAAATGAGCCATTATAACTAATAAAAAGTATTTGGGAATATATTTATTATAAAGTAATATGTAAGTATTTGCATTTTCTTATTTCCCGGAGAACCCATTTAATAGCCTGGTAATGACCTAGACTGTGTTACAAGGAAAACTTCTACTAGCCAGGAAGGGAATGATAGGCTCCACTATGAAATCCCACTCGAAAACAGGACTTACCAAAGTCTTTAGCAAACTTTTTTTTTTTTTCTAGCAATACTCAGTGTGCACATAGTGGCATGGAGCCAACATATTTCACAGCACTGTACAATTGGAGGAAGCAATAAATGTACAAAATGAAAAAGAGTGAAAATGACGAATGTCATCAAAATATGAGACAAGAGGAGAACATCCGGCCTATATGAGCTTACAATCGTCTCATATAGCATAGGTTATTGTTACTCATCTGTCTTGCATCCTCGCTGCCCTAATCTGTCTGGCTCATTCTTTCTGCCATGGCAATCTGTTGCATGGTGATGATGTCATGCTACTGGTTTGTTTTAAAGCTGGCACAGGCGGTGGGATGGCATCCAGTTCACATAACCATTATGGATTTCATTTTTGTTTTCCATTATAACATGGTTATAACGGAAACCATAAGACAGAAGTCAAAATGGAAGCCATTCCGTTTTGATCCATCATAATAGAAGTGTATGGGCAATCATAACGGATCAATATGGGTTCCGTTATGCAAGATGGAAAACAAAGTCCTGTCGACAGGACTTTTTTTTTCATTCTGCATAACGTAAACCAGACAAATCCGTTATGATTGCCCATACACTTCTATTATGACAGATCAAAACTGAATGCCTTTTAAAGGCTTCCATTTTGCATTCCTTTATAATACAAGTCTATGGGCAGCAGAACAGATCCGTCCTGGTTTCCGTTATGCAGGACTGGACTCCTGCATAATGGAAACCAGGACGGATCCATTATGCCAGTGCTCCTCAACTCCAGTCCTCAGGGCCCACCTACCAGTCATGTTTTCAGGATTTCCATAGTATTGAGCAGGTGATATAATTAGTGTCCATCCATCAGGATTTACCACAGGTATTCATTCTGTGGGATACTCCTAAATCCTGACCAGCAAGTGGGCCCTGAGGACTGGAGTTGGGGAATCCTGCATTATGCTGCCCATAGACTTGTATTATGAAGGATCAAAACGGAATGCCTCTTAAAGGCTTGTTATAACGAAAAAAGTAACGGAATCCATAACGGTAATGTGAACTCACCCTTATTCTGCCTTGTTCCACTGCATCAGCCATCGGCAGCTACATTACTCTTCTATACTGTTTTCCAGTATGCTGCTACAACTGTGCTGCTACATCACTCTGCTATACTGCTCTTCAGTATGCTGTCACAACTCTGCTGCATAACTCTGCTATATTGGTCTCCAGTACACTGCTATCTCACTGTGCTATACCAATCTCCAGTACTCTACTAGAACTCTGCTACATCATTCTACATTCATCTCCCATTGAGGCCTCATCCACATTTCCATGTCAGTGACACGTCCGTGAAAAAAAGTGTACATGTTTAATTCGTGAAGATGTCAATGAAGGATCCGTGGTTGGTCCGTGTGTCTGTTTTTACCACCCGTGTGTCACCCATAATCCACAGACGCTTCTCATCTGAAAATTAATTTCCAAAGAATCTTCTATTAGTCTTCAGTGAAAAATGGACGCACCACGGGTGCCATACGTGTTGTGGCCGTGATTTTCACGGCCTAATAGACTTCAATGGGTGTGCTTGGTCCACATCACAGATCAAAGTAGTGCATGTCTCCGTGATTTTTTTACTCACCCATGGTCAGTAAAACAATAACGAAATGCGAACAGACACATTTAAATCAATGGGTACATGTGCTGTCCAGAAAATGCGGACAGAACACGTCAGTGAAAAATGAAAATGTGGGTAGGGCCTGACTCTGTAACTCCACTACTCCAGTCTCCAAGATAACTCTGCTGCACCGGTCTTCACTCAGCTTTGCTACATCAACTCTGCTTCATCCAATCTCCAGCTACCATATCAGGTCTACCGCCCCACTATACCATCTCTGCTGCTCTGCTACACTGGCTATCTTGCTCTGCTGCACCAGCGCAGCTTATCCGCGTAGCTAAAGATCTGACCTTCAGCACAAGCATCTTTGTGGATCCACCTCACACCAGTTGAGAACATAACAGCATCCAAACATCATTCCTGTTAAGTATCCGGCTGTGCAGTTGCCATGGTCAAAGCGAATGGGTTTCTTTCCTGCTGTTAATACAGTTAATATATTCTAATGGTGATATCTGAGGAATTCATTATGCATCATATTGTCACAGTCTGTAAATGATTCTGGGATAAGAGCCAGGGCATATAATTAGGTACAGGAAAATGTATCAATGATTGAAAGCTTATGGGGGTCATTTGTTAAGGTTGGCACCCTGATCCGTCTGACAAATGCATTAAAATGCCGAAACTGTCTTTCTGGTGTCATCCGGAAAAAAGGGATCCAGCATTGGAAGATCCAGATCTGAGCATGGGAAGACTGCAAAAACTGATCCGTTTTACAGGAACACTCGGCATTAATGCATTTCAATGGGAAAAAATGCCGGCATTCCGGCAAGTGTTCCGGAATTTTGGACGAAGATAAAACTGCAGCATGCTGCGGTATTATCTCTGTCCTGAAAAGGCAACAAGACTGAACTGAAGACATCCTGATGCATCCTGAACGGATTTTTCTCCATTCAGAATGCATTAGGATAAAACTGATCAGTTCTTTTCCGGTATTGAGTCCCTAGGAGGGAACTCAGCGCCAAAAAAGAAAAACGCTAGTGTGAAAGTACCCTAAAACAGGAGTAGAAAATTATAAGTGAGACAGGCTTTCCAGACCATCCCCACCCATGCCACAACAACTGACCTGGCGTGAAGAGGGGGGAAAGTCGCAGATTGCGGCACACGGCACAAAGGTTATTTAACAATATAGGCGTATTTCTGGGTAGTAAATGACCCCTATATGTTTAGTATAACATTGAGATTATCTGGATCCAGCCATCCAGTGCAGAAAAAGGCTCAGTGTTTTTCTATACGAGTGAGCTGTAAATGGGATAATGATAATCATATTTCTTCAAGAACATAATTTACCATAGATTTTATTTTCAGTCACAAGGAAAATCATTAAGTGTCAAGGTCCAATTAAACCAGCACACAGCAAATGCCTAGCTTTATGGGGATAACTATGGGTGCTTAGCAAAGTAAAGGACAGCATTCCTATGACTCAAGGTGAACAAGTGACATCTACTGTTCAAATGTGGAATAACATGATATTTACTAGTAACGATTAGGAATGATAAAGGTGAGTTAGAGGGAAAAGATGAGGTAGGATATGGGATAAAAAGTCGATGGCCATATGACTGTTAACAATGAGGAATCTGAGGGTTGGGAAGTGGAGCAACTAACTATGACTGGCCTGGTACAATGTTTTGGGAGCAGGTAGGCCCTAGCTCATGGAGTGGGGCATCACTGTGTCACAACTAATCAGGCTTCATTGTATTTTAATTATTTATTTAACAAAAGGGGGTACACATCATGATTTTGCCAAAAAGAACATGTTGGTGAACTTGGGTGTGTGTTTATTAACCACTTCAGCCCCGCTAGGTGAAACCCCCTTCATGACCAGAGCACTTTTTACACTTCGGCACTACACTCCTTTCACCGTTTATCGCTCGGTCATGCAACTTACCACCCAAATGAATTTTACCTCCTTTTCTTCTCACTAATGGAGCTTTCATTTGGTGGTATTTTATTGCTGCTGACACTTTTACTTTTTTTGTTATTAATCAAAATGTTACGATTTTTTTGCAAAAAAATGACATTTTTCACTTTCAGCTGTAAAATTTTGCAAAAAAAACGACATCCATATATAAATTTTTCGCCAAATTTATTGTTCTACATGTCTTTGATAAAAAAAATTTGGGTAAAAAAAATGGTTTGGGTAAAAGTTATAGCATTTACAAACTATGGTACAAAAATGTGAATTTCCGCTTTTTGAAACAGCTCTGACTTTCTGAGCACCTGTCATGATTCCTGAGGTTCTACAATGCCCAAACAGTAGAAAACCCCCACAAATGACCCCATTTCGGAATGTAGACACCCTAAGGTATTCGCTGATGGGCATAGTGAGTTCATAGAACTTTTTATTTTTTGTCACAAGTTAGCGGAAAATGATGATGATTTTTTATTTATTTTTTCTTACAAAGTCTCATATTCCACTAACTTGCGACAAAAAATAAAAAATTCTAGGAACTCGCCATGCCCCTCACGGAATACCTTGGGGTGTCTTCTTTCCAAAATGGGGTCACTTGTGGGGTAGTTATACTGCCCTGGCAATTTAGGGGCCCAAATGTGTGAGAAGAACTTTGCAATCAAAATGTGTAAAAAATGACCGGTGAAATCCAAAAGGTGCACTTTGGAATATGTGCCCCTTTGCCCACCTTGGCAGCAAAAAAGTGTAACACATCTGGTATCGCCGTACTCAGGAGAAGTTGGGGAATGTGTTTTGGGGTGCCATTTTACATATAACCATGCTGGGTGAGAGAAATATCTTGGCAAGACAACTTTTCCTATTTTTTTTATAAAAAGTTGGCATTTGACCAAGATATTTCTCTCACCCAGCATGGGTATATGTAAAATGACACCCCAAAACACATTCCCCAACTTCTCCTGAGTACGGCGATACCAGATGTGTGACACTTTTTTGCAGCCTAGATGCGCAAAGGGGCCCAAATTCCTTTTAGGAGGGCATTTTTAGACATTTGGATCCCAGACTTCTTCTCACACTTTCGGGCCCCTAAAAAGCCAGGGCAGTATAAATACCCCACAAGTGACCCCACTTTGGAAAGAAGACACCCCAAGGTATTCAATGAGGGGCCTGGCGAGTTCCTAGAAATTTTTTATTTTTTGCATAAGTTAGCGGAAATTGATTTTTTTGGTTTTTTTCTCACAAAGTCTCACTTTCCGCTAACTTAGGACAAAAATTTCAATCTTTCATGGACTCAATATGCCCCTCAGCGAATACCTTGGGGTGTCTTCTTTCCGAAATGGGGTCACATGTGGGGTATTTATACTGCCCTGGCTTTTTAGGGGCCCTAAAGCGTGAGAAGAAGTCTGGAATATAAATGTCTAAAAATGTTTACGCATTTGGATTCCGTGAGGGGTATGGTGAGTTCATGGGAGATTTTATTTTTTGACACAAGTTAGTAGAATATGAGACTTAGTAAGAAAAAACAAAAACAAAAAAAAAAATTCCGCTAACTTGTGCCAAAAAAAATGTCTGAATGGAGCCTTACAGGGGGGGGGGGGGGGGGTGATCAATGACAGGGGGGTGATCAATGACAGGGGGGTAATCACCCATATAGACTCCCGGATCACCCCCCTGTCATTGATCACCCCCCTGGTAAGGCTCCATTCAGACGTCCGTATAATTTTTACAGATCCATGGATCGGATCCGCAAAACACATGCGGGCGTCTGAATGGAGCCTTGCAGGGGGGTTATCAATGACAGGGGGTGATCAGGGTGATCACCCCCCTGTCACTGATCACCCCCCCTGTAAGGCTCCATTCAGACATCCGCATGATTTTTTACGGATCCATGGATACATGGATCGGATCCACAAAACACATGCGGACGTCTGAATGGAGCCTTACAGGGGGGTTATCAATGACAGGGGGTGATCAGGGTGATCACCCCCCTGTCACTGATCACCCCCCCCTGTAAGGCTCCATTCAGACATCCGCATGATTTTTTACGGATCCATGGATACATGGATCGGATCCACAAAACACATGCGGACGTCTGAATGGAGCCTTACAGGGGGGTGATCAATGACAGGGGGGTGATCAGGGAGTGTATATGGGTGATCACCCGCCTGTCATTGATCACCCCCTGTAAGGCTCCATTCAGACGTCCGCATGTGTTTTGCGGATCCGATCCATGTATCCATGGATCCGTAAAAATCATGCGGACGTCTGAATGGAGCCTTACAGGGGGGTGATCAATGACAGGGGGGTGATCAATGACAGGGGGTGATCAGGGAGTGTATATGGGTGATCACCCCCCTGTAAGGCTCCATTCAGACGTCCGCATGTGTTTTGCGGATCCGTAAAAATCATGCGGACGTCTGAATGGAGCCTTACAGGGGGGTGATCAATGACAGGGGGGTGATCAATGACAGGGGGTGATCAGGGAGTGTATATGGGTGATCACCCCCCTGTAAGGCTCCATTCAGACGTCCGCATGTGTTTTGCGGATCCGATCCATGTATCCATGGATCCGTAAAAATCATGCGGACGTCTGAATGGAGCCTTACAGGGGGGTGATCAATGACAGGGGGGTGATCAATGACAGGGGGTGATCAGGGAGTGTATATGGGTGATCACCCGCCTGTCATTGATCACCCCCCTGTAAGGCTCCATTTAGACGTCCGTATGCGTTTTGCGGATCCGATCCATGTATCCTTGGATCCGTAAAAATCATACGGACGTCTGAACGGAGCCTGACAGGGGGGTGATCAATGACAGGGCGGTGATCAATGACAGGGGGGTGATCAGGGAGTTTATATGGGGTGATCATGGGTCATCAGGGGTTTATAAGGGGTTAATAAGTGACGGGGGGGGGGGTGTAGTGTAGTGTAGTGTGGTGTTTGGTGCGACTGTACTGACCTACCTGAGTCCTCTGGTGGTCGATCCTAACAAAAGGGACCACCAGAGGACCAGGTAGGAGGTATATTAGACGCTGTTATGAAAACAGCGTCTAATATACCTGTTAGGGGTTAAACAATTCGGATCTCCAGCCTGCCAGCGAACGATCGCCGCTGGCATGCTGGAGATCCACTCGCTTACCTTCCGTTCCTGTGAGCGCGCGCGCCTGTGTGCGCGCGTTCACAGGAAATCTCGCGTCTCGCGAGATGACGCATATATGCGTGACTGTGCGCCAGCCTGCCACCTCCGGAACGCGAATCTGCGTTAGGCGGTCCGGAGGTGGTTAAAGGGGTTGTCCCACAAAAAATATTCTACCGTTTTCAAACCAGCACCTGGATCTGAATATTTTTGTAATTGCATGTCATTAAAAATTTAGCATAGCCACTGAGTTATTCAATAAAATGTGTCTGTATAGCGCCACCTGCTGTTTTTCTTTCTTTGACATGCTTACTGAGATGGCCGCTGATGATAGGGAGAGCATGGACACGCCCCCTGAGCTGAAACAGAAAAGACACTCCCCTGAGATGTCAGCTTGATATAAGTGTAGCAGAGCAATGATTGGGGAGATCTCTGGGCCCATGTGAGGTACAGAGCTGGTTCTAGCTTTGTTAGAAAGCGATTGTCATGTACTGTATGATCATGTGTAGGATCATGGATTTAATTTTTTTACATTAGTCATGTGATAACCCCTTTAACTGGAGTACACGGGTTAGTCTCTAGGGGTTAGCTTGTGCACTTCTTGAGGTAAATCCACACTTACTGGGGAAAAAGTGTTGTAGATTTCTTGTAATTTGTTACAAGTGGCTTTTGCTGTTGATTTTGAGGAGATTTGCCACATATTTCTCTCCTGCTACATTGAAATGGATGAAAATCCGCAACTGAAATTGACAATAAAATCTACACCGCATTTCACTTGTTGCAGCATGTAAAATCTCCTCCACTTGCTTGGTACCATTATCCAATGTAATCCTGTCCCAAGTGGAGAAGAAAACGGACATACATTTTAAATGTGTCTAGTGTCTACCCTTCAGTCCTTGCACATCTCACTGTCATGGAAAAGCCCTGGTAGAAGTATTCCACTCACCTAAAGGAACCTGTCATCAACTTTATGCTGCCCATACTAACGGTAGTATAAACTAGAGACAGGTGAGTTGATTTCAGCGGTCTGTCATTTTGAAAGTTAAAAGTAAGTGGTTGCCGAGAACCAACATCACAATCATTACAGACTGGGCCTGGAAAAGAGTCCCGGCCACCTGAGAAGAGTCCTGGTTATTCATGAATTCCTGCTCTCCTGCCCACCTGCTGATGACTGACAGTCTTCTACCGTAGTTTTCTCTCTTTCTCTTTAGGAGAGAACTGCCAATCATCAGCAGATGGGCGAGAGAGCAGGAGATTATAATAACCAGGACTCTTCTCAGGTAGATGTGACTCTTTTCCAGGCCTGGGCTGCAATGATTATGATGCTGGGTCTCAGCAACCACTAACTTGTAGCTCATGAGCGAGGTCGGCATAAAGTTGATGACAGGTTCCCTTTAATCAGATTGAATGCTTTTACCAGCTATCATGTTACAGAAACTTTTTACTGGTCTATGTGCAGGATGCAAGATTTCGGGGGTATTTTCCTCTTTCACAAGCACAACTTTAGATCAGATAAAGAGGTTTTAAAAAGCAAATAGCTGATTCTGATTTTCTTTTTCTTTTATGTGTATAACCAAGTGCATATTAGCATATGTTATATCTATTTATAATGTTTTTTTAGTAATGTTATGAAAAAGGCATATTAAATAACAATCTCAGAGACATAACGTGTAGCTCATGGGCAAAATCTGCAAGAGTACACGGCCCCCCAACTACCAATGCACCATCTATTATACTGTCTAACAATGTTGCAGAGATTTGGACCCCCTTGTGCACCAGGACCCTGTGAGAATGCTTTCTTGCATTAGCTAAATAGCATTGGCATCTGATAGGTGGGAGGCCCTATTACAGGTTTTGCATTGGAGCCCAGGAGCTTCATGTTACACCTCTGACTAATACCATGGGAATAATGGAAACACCAGAGTGTAAGAGGCGACTTCTATCACATTCACAGTAATATGCAGCATCCCAGTGAATGAATTTCATAGTTCACAATTTCTGGTGAATTGTTGGAAAGACGTAAGCCGACGTTCTATGATGAGAGCAATGTGCCCAAATACTGCTCTTGCAGTCTATATCTGCCCCTGAAATGTGTAATATTTAATTTCTCCTCTAGAGGCACTGTAGTTATATAGAGCACGTGCTTTCAAATTCTGAGGAATACTTATTTTCTCCTCTAAAAGCAGATGGGTCTGGGTCCCGATGCAAAGTTGGGCCTCCAAATATAATTTGCTATTTATGGCACTGGTGTCCTCATATAGGCCTCCTCAGGCGTCATGGCCTGGGTAGGAGTGCAATCTCTGAATACCCTACAGTTACACCTCTGCTTGCCTTTGTACAGCTAAACAGCAAAAAAGGCAAAGTAACATAGCTTGTACATAAATGCTGTAAGAACCCAATGTTCATTGCATAAACTAAAGATCACTGTCAACATTATAAACCCTATTAAACTAGGCATACAGCCTGGTACGGTTGATCATGTTGATAAAAACGATACCCTGATTATGACTATCCGTGGCCCTGTGGCTGAGAAATGACGTTACTAGAGCACCAAGGGGCCCTCCATAGCCCTCAGAACACTAGTTTGTTACATTCCTTCAACTTTAGCCCAGAACCCCTTCCCCTGCATTGACAGGGCTAGACATCTCATCTACCCCTTTCTTCTTTTGCCTGCTGCACTCCGAGAACCAAGACCTGTCATCTTTTTCCTGTGCTGCATCTTCCGGTCTTGGCACTTGCTCAGTTGAAATCTACACTACTTGGAGAACAGCAGGATCTTCACTAAGCAAGTGCCGAGACTGGGTGATGCAGAGCAGGAATGAGCTCACAGGTCTTGGCACTTGGAGAGCAGCAGGCACAAAAAGACAGGGCAAGATGAGATGTCTAGTTCCGTCAATCCAGGGGAAGGGGCTAAAGCTGAAGGTGTGTAAGAAACTGGTGCTCCAAGGGCTCTGGCTGGCCCCTCTGTGCTCCAGCAAGGTAATTTGCATGTAAATAAAAATGTGTTTTTCTTAGCCATGGATAATCATAATCAGAGTGTGGTTTTGTATAAGCTTGATGAACCCTACCAGGCTGTATGCCTGGTTTAATAGGATTGATCATGTTAACAGTTGCTATTTAATCCAGTGTCTATAAAAGGTGTGTCTAATTTGACCCAAACACAATAGTAGAAACCAAAGTAAATTTAAAGATGGTGCTAAAAAAAAAACAGCCTAAACCCTCATTCACGCAGTCAGTGTTCGGTCAGTGATTTCCATCAGTGATTGTGAGCCAAAACCAGGTGCGGCCCTAAACACAGAACAGGTGCAGATTGTTCCAATCCTGGTTTTGGCTCACAATCACTGATGGAAATCACCGACCAAAACACTAACATGTGAATGAGGCTTAACTGTGAATGATATAAAACATTGGGTGATTATCTCAAAATCTTTCAAAACATCCCTTACATACTATATCCATGATCTTGCATAAGTATAGTGAAAGATAAGACAGAAGAGAAGGAAGAGGAAAGAACAGCAGGAAAAGGGGAAGAAAAAAGAAGAAGTAGGAAAGGAGAAGGAAATACTGGAACCTCAGGATTTTTCTGTGTTCTCATGCCTTCCATATTCAAACAGGCTGTCTGACTGATACAAATGATTTAGAAGAGTCTCACAATTCTGTGAAATAAAAAGAAAAGAAAAAACACTCATCTTACCTTTCACCTGCCAGTTTCAGCCACTTGCTGAGCAGTCAGTTTCTGTGCATAGAGAAACCAGGAAACAGAGACCAGTGGGGGGCCATAAACCGGGGAACAGGAACTGAGGTTTTGGTTAGGTATTATTTTTTACAGCATTTTGATCCTTTTCTAAATATTTCATATCAACCAGACAACCCAATTAAAGAGGTTTCCACATTTTATGTATTGAATGAAGGTTATGCAGTTGCTTTCATTTTCAGTTTTCTGCGGTCAGTGCGTGGGAAAATTCCTGTTTTCATCCAGAAGATGTGAACCAGTACAGACCTAACAGCTGACAATTTACTATAGTTGTGTCCTGTATTGCCTGGACTCCCGACTGATACATTTTAATTTTTGTGCCATGCCCATGATATACATCTTGAAGATGAGACTTTGATAGATCCCTGTTCCCTGAATAAAACAGGTTCCCCCACTCACACCTGATTGTCATCCCATTGATTAAAAACACCTAATCTAATTTCACCTTATCTGCTAATCACAGGCATGTGGTGTTAGATCATTTTCCTGAATAAATAAATGACCAGGTCTAATATTTTTGACTCATTTGTTTGATTTGGTTATTTTTATCTACTTTAAAGACGTGTGTGAAAATCTGATGTAGTTTTTTACTCCCAGCCTTCCTAGAGCCATAACTTTTTTTATTTTTCCATTCACATAGCCATATGAGAGCTTATTTTTTGCAGGACAACTTCTACTGGCACCATTTACCTTTGCATATGATGTAGTCGTGGGAAGCTGGAAAAAAATGTAAAATGGGATGGAATTATAAAAAAAACACAATTTTGCCACAGTTTTATGGGTTTAGTTTTTACAGTTTCATTTGCGGTAAAACTGTTACCTTCATTTTCTGTATTGAATAACACAATTACAATGATGCCAAATGTATATAGTCTTTCCCGTTTTAATACTGAAAAAAAAACTTTGTAAAAAACAATTTTTTTTCTTGCATCGCCATATTAAGACTTTTATTTGTATATGTACACAGCTGTGCGAGGGCTCATTTTTTGTGGGACGATCTGTATTTTTTATTGCTACCAATTGGAATGTGTATGATTTTTTATTGCTTTTTATTAAATTTTTGGGGGGAGTTTTCACAAGCAGCATTGCCCTTGATGTTTATTTTTTCAATTGTTTATTTTAATTTAAATTTTGGGGAAAGGGTGGGTGATTTGATTTTCTATATTTTTTTATTTTTTCTTTCTCACAGTTTTTTAATAGTTCCCCTATTTAACTTGAACAAGCAATAATTAGATTGCTTCTCTCAGACTCCAATTCATTAGCATTGGAGTCAAGGAGAATTTCACCGTAATAGAGCTAACTGGATACATAGTCTGTAAGGAAAAGTAATAACTTATAATAAGCATACAATGCCATCATTTACAGGCATTATTTAACACCACTAGTAGATTTAATACTGTTATTCAGTGAACATTGGGCCATGGTACTCCGGTGGTGCAGTCCATTCATTATTTACACAGGCATAGTGAAGCACATTGTGACTTTGTACTGGAGCTCAGTCTTATTAATTTGAATCGGACTAAAGCTCGGCAGAGCATGAATATGTAGCAAATGGAGACAGTGAAGAAAGTCACTGCCAGACTCTCCTGGCAGTGGATTATTTGGTGAGAATAGATTGGGCAGTTGAAATCCAACATTCATGATCCTTATCTCCACCAACAGCATTGATCAGGGGAAAGTCGGAAGGCCCCAACACATTAGTTGGTCAGCGGAAGCTAACCCATTGGTGGGTTTAGCCAACATAGATCTAATGTATATGGCCAGCCTAAAGGAGTTGTCCAAGATATTTTAAAATCTCGAACAGTGGCTTAAAATAAAAGTATAAGTGAATCAGGCTGAGTGGCATCTAGGCCACTGAACCTATGATCGTGACGTCACTGGCCTAGGGTAAGCAAAGACAAGGCAGCAGCGCTCACAGGAGACTTCTAAAAAAGCTGATTGGTGGGGGTCCTGAGTGTCAGACGCCCCACGATCAGATGCTGATGACCTATCTAGAGGATAGGTCACGAGTTACAAATAGTCAGATTATTCCTTTAAGGCCTCATGCACACGACCGTTGTGTGCATCCGTGGCCGTTGTGACGTTTTCCGTTTTTTTTCGCGGACCCATTGACTTTCAATGGGTCCGTGGAAAAAAAAAACAGAAAATGCACCGTTTTGCAGCCGAGACCGTGACCTATTTTTTTGACGGACAACGGTTCACGGACCCATTCAAGTCTTACCTGTGAGCTGCGATGTTTGTGTCCGGCCGGGAGCTCCTCCTACTGGTAAGTGACAGATCATTAGGCAATGCACCGCACAGACCTGTCACTTACCAGTAGGAGGAGCTCCCGGCCGGACACAGACATCGCAGCTCACAGGTAAGTATGAAGCTTCCACAAATTGCTAAGTAACCATGGCAACCGGGACTGCAGTAGTGTCCCGGTTGCCATGGTTACAGATCGGAGCCCCAGCGATTAAACTGGGACTCTGATCGGTACTCTCCACTGCCACCAATGATAGGGGGGGAGATTTTAATTAGGAGGGGGAGGGAGGGGAGAGGGCCCACTGGCCACCGACGAGTTAACTACAGCGGAGGGAGGGGGGCCCACTGGACACCAATGAGTTAACTACAGGGGAGGGAGGGGGGGCTGGCTACCAATGAGTTAACTACAGGGGAGGGAGGGGGGGCCCACTGGCCACCAATGAGTTAACTACAGGGGAGGGAGGGGGGGCGGCCGCACTGGCCACTAATGAGTTAACTACAGGGGAGGGAGGGGGGGCCGGCCGCACTGGCCACCAATGAGTTAACTACAGGGGGGGAGGGGGGGAGGCCGCACTGGCCACCAATGAGTTAAAAACAGGGGGGGGGGTCTGCCCCCTGCTGCCTAGCAGCACCTGCCAGGCAGCAGGGGGCAGTCATGTACACAGTTTTTCAGTATATTCTAACCTGAAGCGTCCCCATCACTATGTGAACGCCTCTGTGTTAGAATATACTGTCGGATCTGAGTTTCACGATCTAGCTCATATCTGACAGTATATTCTAACATAGAGGCATTCCCATGGTGATGGGGACGCTTCAAGTTAAAATATACCATCGGATTGGAGAAAACTCTGATCCGAGGGTATAAAGGGACTCCTGACTTTACATTAAAAGTCAATGGGGACGGATCCGTTTGCAATTGCACCATATTGTGTCAACGTCAAATGGATCTGTCCCCATTGACTTGCATTGTTATTCAGGACGGATCCGTTTGGCTCCGCACGGCCAGGGGACACAAAACTTTTTTTCATGTCCGTGGATCCTCCAAAAATCAAGGGAGACCCACGAACGAAAAAACGGTCACGGATCACGGACCTACAGACCCCGTTTTTGCGGACCGTGAAGAAATACTGTCGTGTGCAAGAGGCCTAAGCCTGTGTTTCGACTGCTAAGGTTTCTGGTTTGTATACAGCGTTCCTGGATTCAAAACCTGGCAGTAGATGATCTGGAAAAAAAAACAGAAATCAAAGTTTTAAATACACAGAGGTATCCTCAAAAACTATTAGAACACTGGTGGACTCTGTAGAAAAGAGCAGCAACTCCTAACTATGACTCTTTAAAGAAGTAAAGGGACTCTTTACACTGAACTGCTTGCCAAATCACTCTGCTGCAAGTGTGAAAGTAGCCTTAATTAGCATTCTATTGATAGGGATTGAGGTCTATTGCAGATAGGGCTTGAGGTGTGTAATGGCAATCTCTGACTATACAAAATAAAAAAAGATTATTAAAATTGAAGGCTAAATAAATTTGGAAATTTGAGCTACATGTATTTGCACAATTATTCAGGCATATGATTTGATATGATTAAAGTAATTTGATCAAAACAGAAATAAAATATAGAATATTTATATTATTGTATGTTTGCCATACACCGCAAAAACATAGGAAATCTAACTTAAAGAATGAAAGGGTGTTTTGAAATATTTTAAATCATTAATATTTAAGTAAAATGCTGTTTAAATCTAGAAGAATGATTTGGGTAGCTGTAGGGTATTTAGGAAGAATTGAATGATTTAATTACGAGCCTCACATTAGGCATCCCTTTTCTTGTTACATGGTTAAAAAGGAGTCCACTCTTACCTGTCTCTTGCTAACCTTCAACTGGCCACCACATGGATCTGTGCAGGCCCATTTTAATGTGTTAATAATGTATGAAATGGGCCAACTACATAAAACTACATTTTATTTTAACATGAAGATATTGTAACGGTCACATCCACACGCACACAGGGGGAAGGATAGTGACCACTGCGCTCCACCCTCACCCCTGGCCCTGCCTACTTGCCTCACGAGTCCTGATGGCAGGGGACAACTGGACAACAGTCCCTTACTTAGGATATGTACAAGGAAGACAGACAAGACAAAATGCGGAACGTGAACGGACCAGGTCAGAACCAAGAGATCTACGCAGTAGGGATCGACCGATATTGATTTTTTAGGGCCGATATCGATACCGATAATTTGTGAACTTTCAGGCCGATAGCCGATAATTTATACCGATATTCTGGGAATTTTCATTTTTTTAAAAAAAATAAAAAATTCCCACAAATCTGCAGAAAATTAATGTTTATTGTGAATGTGTATTTTTTTTGTAAATCTTTCTTTTTCATTTATATTTAATATTTTGGTGTTTTTATTTTAATTTTTGTAACTTTTTTTTTTTATTAACTAACTTTTAGCCCCCTTAGGGACTAGAACCCTTGTCCTATTCACCCTGATAGAGATCTATCAGGGTGAATAGGAGCTCACGCTGTCCCTGCTGCTGTGTGCTTTGTGCACACAGCAGCATGGAGCTTATCATGGCAGCCAGGGCTTAAATAGCATCCTGGCTGCCATGGTAACCGATCGGAGCCCCAGCATTACACTGCTGGGGCTCCGATCGGAGGAGCAGTGGAGAGGGGATCCTGTGGGGGGGCGCACTGCGACTGGGGTGGGGGGGCCCTATGCGCCACCACTGCTTAATACTGGGGGGAGGGGGGGCGCACTGCGCCACCAATGCTTAATACTGGGGGGGCTTTAGGGGAGGCGCACTGCGCCACCAATGCTTAATACTGGAGAGGGAGAGGGGGCGCACTGCGCCACCAATGTCTGATACTGGGGGGCTTGGGGGGGCGCACTGCGCCACCAATGAAGCTTAATCTCTAATTTATTCATCTACAGGAGGCGGGAGCTGTCTGCAGGATCACATAGCCGTCTCCCGACCTCTATGAGCAGTAGCTGCGATCCGCGGCACCTGAGGAGTTAACTACCGCAGATCGCAGCTACTGCTCATAGAGGTCGGGAGCCGGCTATGTGATACTGCAGCTCCCGCCTCCTGTATATGAATGAATGAGAGATTAAGCTTCATTGGTGCCGCAGTGGGCATAGCTCCTCCCCTCCTCTTGTCCCCTGTCCTTTCATTGGCGGCAGCAGCAGCAGCACAGGGGGAGGAAACACTGCTCCTTCTCCCCTGTGCTGCTGCTGAGGGAACACGGAGAGCGTTGTCAGCAGCGCTATCTGTGTTCCCCATACGCTATCGGAATATCGGCAAAATAAATGCCGATACCGATAGCGTTCAAAATCCTGAATATCGGCCGATAATATCGGTAAATCCGATAATCGGTCGATCCCTACTACGCAGTACAAAGGGTTAAGCAAAGAATGGTCAGGAGAATCCGGGGTCAAATACCAGGAAAGTAGAGAAGTACCAGAGGAGTCCGCAAAGAGTAGTCAGGTGGGAGCCGAGGTCACAATACCAGGAGGGATGTGCAGTACAGGAGGAGCAGGCAAAGGATCGTCAGGGAACAGGATCAGGTGAGTATTCAGTAGTCCAACAAATAGCAAGGAACCTAGAATTAACAGGCAACCTGTGGCCAGCAGGCTGCCTGTATTTATAGTGGGGTCTGAGGGTCATGTGACGTGGCCAGCGTCACATGACCGACAGACAAGTCGAGCACCGAGTGATCAGCTAGGCGCTCAAGGCAGACCTAGGAGCAGGGAGCCTCCCAGCTAGCAAAGCCGCCCTGGGAACAAGGCCAAACACCGATCCTCGCTCCCGAAGCTAAGTAGCAGGTCTGCAGCTGATGGGAGACCGAGTGCGCCTTTGGTGCCCCGTGACAGATACAGTGGATATAAAAAGTCTACACACCCCTGTTAAAATGTCAGGTTTCTGTGCTGTAAAAAAATTAGACAAAGATAAATCATTTCAGAACTTTTTCCACCTTTAATGTGACCTATAAACTGTACAACTCAATTGAAAAACAAACTGAATTTTTTTAGGTGGAAGGAGGAAAACAAAAAAAATAAAAAATAATGTGGTTGCATAAGTGTGCACTTGAACCTGGGGATGTAGTTGTGTTCAGAATTAAGCAATTACATTCAAAATCATGTTAAATAGGCGCCAGCATACACCTGCCATCATTTAAAGTGCCTATGATTAACCCCAAATAAAGTTCAGCTGCTCTAGTTGGTATAGTAATTTTCTTAGTCACATCCCACAGCAAAAGCCATGGTCCACAGAGAGCTTCCAAAATATCAGAGGGATCTCATTGTTAAAAGGTATTAGTCAGGAGAAGGGTACAAAATAATTTCCAAGGCATTAGATATACAATGGTACACAGTGAAGACAGTCATCATCAAGTGGAGAAAATATGGCACAACAGTGACATTACCAAGAACTGGACGTCCCTCCAAAATTGATGAAAAGACGAGAAGAAAACTGGTCTGGGAGACGACCAAGAGGCCTACAGGAACATTAAAGGAGCTTCAGGAATATCTGGCAAGTACAGGCTGGGTGGTACATGTGACAACAATCTCCCGTATTCATCATATATGGGCTATGGGGTAGAGTGGCAAGACAAAAGCCTTTTCTTACGAAAAAAAAACATCCAAGCCAGGCTACATTTTGCAAAAACACATCTGAAGTCTCCCAAAAGCATGTGGGAAAATGTGTTATGGTCTGATAAAACCAAGGTTGAACTTTTTGGCCATAATTCCAAAAGATATGTATGGCGCAAAAACAACATTGCACATCACCAAAAGAACACCATACCCACAGTGAACCATGGTGGTGGCAGCATCATGCTTTGGGGCTGTTTTTCTTCAGCTGGAACTGGGGCCTAGAGGGAATTATGAACAAGTCCAAATACCTGTCAATATTGGCACAAAACCTTCAGGCTTCTGCTACAAAGCTGAACATGAAGAGGAACTTCATCTTTCAGCATGCCAACGACCCAAAGCATAAATCCAAATGAACAAAAGAATGGCTTCACCAGAAGAAGATTAAAGTTTTGGAATGGCCCAGCCAGAGCCCAGACCTGAATACGATTAAAAATCTGTGGGGTGATCTGAAGAGGGCTGTGCACAGGAGATGCCCTCGCAATCTTACAGATTTGGAGTGTTTTTGCAAAGAACATTGGGCAAATCTTGCCAAGTCAAAATGCACCATGCTGATAGACTCATACCCAAAAAGACTGAGTGCTGTAATAAAATCAAAAGGTGCTTCAACAAAGTATTAGTTTAAGGGTGTGCACACTTATGCAACCATATTCTTTATTTTTATATTTTTTTCCCTCTACCTAAAATATTTCAGTTTGTTTTCAATTGAGTTGTACAGTTTATAGGTTACACTAAAGGTGGAAAAAGTTCTGAAATGATTTATCTTTGTCTCATTTTTTTACATCACAGAAACCTGACATTTTACCAGGGGTGTGTAGACTTTTTATATCCACTGTATCTCCAGATTGCTGAAGATAGACTGGATCATATGTGAAATTTATCCACATGATTTGGAAATGTCGCAACTGTTTCCAGTACTGGAATAAAGTAATGTAATTATAAGATATATAACATTTGCTCTTCTTTTGATCCAAGACTGTCACAAGGGTGTCAAGAGCCACGTCTGACTCCGTTATACCCGGGGTCAGGAAGTTGCAGCGGGTGGCTGCGCGCTCTATGTCTAAAGATAGTGCTGTTTCTTAATGGTAGCTTTCTGGGTTTGCCTTGCAATCCTTTTTGTCTCACTCAGGGATCCGTAGCTTCTTCTCCTCAGCTGTTTCTTGTCCAGCACTCCCAACCTCCTTATATTCCCCTCTCCCACTTCTCTGGTTGCCATATATAGAGCTTCTTGCCTGGACTTCTATACTGACCCACTGGAGCTGTGTAGCTGTGATTCCTGGTTGTTGTTCCAGAGCGTTACCCTCCGGATCCCTGTTGGGCTTTTGTTGTCCGCTGTTGTCGCCCACCTGGGATTATATGTTTTGTCTGTATTGTCTGTCATCTCCTTGGTGTTTTCCTTGAGTGTTAGTGGTGTGGACTAGTGTTCCCATTGCCCTATTCACTACGTAGGGCATATCTTAGGAAAAGCCAGGGTTTAGGCACGTGATCGGCGTACAGGTGAGGAACCCGTCTAGGGACGTCAGGGCAGTCAGGTGCCAGCCTCAAGGTGAGTTAAGGGTCACCACCTTTCCCTCTCCCTTGGACAGGGCCTTTCTTTTCCCTCCCTTTGCGTCACATATGTGATCGTCACACCGGTCATGATATTATATCTGGCCCTTATTTTGTGTAGGTAGAAAGAAAAAAAAAGAAAATTTTTTCTTTCTGCCTATTTAGAATCCAGCATGGATCCTATTGCTGCTTTGACAAAGCAACTTCAAGGCCTGTCTTTGGAGGTGACAGGATTGAATGCGTCGGTCCTCCAGCAACAGCAGCAATTGCAGCAGACGGCAAGCCCAGCGGTTGCTATGGGTAACCAGGTTGCTGCGGAACCCAAGGTTGTTCTTCCTGACAGATTTTCTGGGGGAAGGGACAAATTTGTGACGTTCTGTGAGGCCTGTAAATTATATTTTAAGCTGCGCCCTTACTCCTCTGGTAATGAAGAACAGCGGGTGGGGATTGTTACTTCCCTGCTTCAGGGGGACCCGCAATCCTGGGCGTTCTCTATACCCACTGATTCCCATTCATTTAAATGTGTGTATTTAATGTGTGACTCACAGAATGGCTCTCCGGTCAGTGGATGAATTTTTTGGGGCCTTGGGTCTCTTATATGATGACCCTGACCGAGTCGCCCTGGCTGAGTCGAAATTGCGGAGACTCCTACAGGGAGATCGGCCAGCAGAGGAGTATTGCTCAGAGTTCCGTAGGTGGGCTACGGATACCCAGTAGAACGACCCGGCTCTCAGGAGTCAGTTCTGCTCTGGGTTATCAGAAAGGGTTAAGGATGCGCTTGCGCTGTATGAGACCCCCTTTTCCCTTGATGCTGTTATGTCCCTTTCTATCAGAATAGATAGACGTCTTAGGGACAGATTGAAAAATCCTGAGCAATTGGTAACCCCTCCGAAGCAGCAGCTAGTCTGTACAGACCTAAAAGAGCCTATGCAGCTAGGAGGAACTACTCGTCAGGTCCGTCCTCCTGAGGCTCGCTGTAGGCGGGGGGTTTGTTTTTTCTGTGACAGTACCCCCTTTCCACGAGGGGCCTCCGGACACTCAGGACTAGGTCTCTCAGGATGAGAGGCATGAAAAGCCTGAACTAACCTGTCAGCGTTTAACTCAGACGCTGGAACCCACATTCTTTTTGGAATTCCTATAGGGCATTGTAGAGAGCTGAGCATCTGAACCCACCTCTTCAGCATTAGACAGGGGTTTGGGGGATGCCCGTTCTCAAGATTGCTGTTATAAGCAACTGCCTTGCATATAAATCTGGGTTAGGTTGTCACCTGGCCTGGTTAATTTAGGGTGGAACTGTTGATTGCTTATCCTTTATATGTCTAGGTTTTTTCCTTCTTGAGTTGTCTATTGTGTTCTGTTGTGTCTCCTGGGACTTGGGGTTCCCTGGTCTTTCATTGTTGTTAGCTTTGAAGCTTATCTGTTTGCAGAGTTGCTTTTTTTAATTCACCCCACTGGTATATTAATTGTTTAAGTGCTAGTTCCAGTAAAAGGTTCCTGCTTCTACTGCAAGATGCAAATAACAAGTTCCAAATTGTCAATCCTACTTTGAGCGCTGCAGGTTACGGGTGCGGTGGGTCCTGTTCACACCAAGTTTCACTTCACAAGAAAGAAACCGCGCTGCTCCTCAATAGGTACTCTTTCGACCATTCCAGCAGATGCAGACCTTCGATAATGCACCAATTCACTGTTCAGTGCTTCACAATCCAATATTGCTAATTTCTCCTAAAAACCTTGTCTTTCCTCTAAGTGTTAGGACGAAAGGAGCGAAACAAAAGTGAAGCACCGCAGAGGACGTTCTTTATCACATTTTTGATACTCACAGGATTAAAAGAATCATAGGCGTAACAAATACTAAAAACCGTCTTCCCATTTGTCACCCGACCCGGGTTTGACCTTCGCTTCGTCAGGGGTGCATGTTCCGCCTCTCTAGGGCATGCCTTTTATACAAAAAAATCATTCCTCCCTTCACTTATTTGGGTATCTAAAATACAATCTTAAAGCCATTAAAATACACATATGAAATTCCTTATAAACCCTCCATAAAGGGTAAACATTTAAATGAACAAATTGAGGAAGTGCTGAGGAAGCGAGCGTCTTTCTCTCAGAGCGCCTGCGCCGAATGAAGACACGTAAGGCGCAGGCGCGGGATTTGAATTGCAGACAGGGCCAGCCGGAGGAGGAGAGCGCTCGCTGGCCCTGTCAATCAACTAGAGGAGGGGGCGTTTTTTTAAAAGGAGGATGCGGCGGCTACCAGCAAGTAGACGTCCTACTTGCTGGTAGTGAAGTAATTTGCATATTTTAAAAGCTTGATTTTTTATGAAACGAAGCCACAGAACAAGGTAAGAGCCCTATATAGGGAATAGTCGTACAATAAGGATTTTAATATGCCCAAAAATGAAAAATCAGTTTTGGGGGGTGACAGAAGGCCTTTAATACCTAACACAGGATCTTAGTGAAGCACTAAGAGGAAGGATCGTCTGCAGGAGCTATTAGCAATAAGGAAAAGCAATCTTTATATGTTGCCAACCCGTGCATTCCAATAATGTATGATCTTCCTAAAATTTATAAAGGTGACCATGTACTGTCATACTGCCCCAATGTATCCTTTTTGGGGTCATTATTTGAGAAGCTCTGCCAAAGGCTGGACAGTCACCTTCAGCCTTTGGCTGCACGGGTTCCCAGCTTTTTGAAGGACAGTAAAGACATTTTGAATGCGATGAACAAAATCCATTGGGACTCTTCTATTTGCTCGTGGGTTCCTGTGACACCCAGGCTTTGTATCCCTACATTCCCCATTCAGCTGCCATCTCTGCTTTATCATCCCATCATCATAAATATAGTGATTATCCTGAGACTAAAAGAATATATGCTTGAAGTCACTCATTTTCTGCTTATTAATAATTATTTTTCTTTTAATATGTTTTTTTCTTCAGACAAAAGACTGCCCTATGGTCGCCAGATTATCACCTACATTAGCCATTATGTTTATAGTTTGAGGAAAGCTATATTTACTCCGAGGGTAACCTCTTTTTGTCGTGCTTAGGCTGGTGCGGACACTATATTGATGACCTGCTCATTTGGCATGGTCCAATGGCGTCTGTGCCAGTCTTTGTACAATACATCAACGATAACCCTTTTCCTTATGGTTTACTAATGCTACTCACCCCAACATGATTACCTTACTTAACCTAACCTTGATAGGTATGATACAACTAAAAATATTTATACTAAATTGTATCGTAAACCAACTTTTCGAAATGCTATACTTGCTGCGGATAGCTGTCATCCCAAGCACACTATCTGCAGCATACCTGTAGGTGAATTTATCAGGGCACGCCGCGCCTGTTCACATGATGCGGATTTAGAAAGAGGGGGCCACCATTCACCATTAGCGATCGTCTCAAAGGACCCCGTTACCCTGAATGGATGATAAAATGTGTCATAAATATTGTACAAACCAAAAATAGGACTTTTTTGCTAATGAAAAATACAAATAAATAATAAAGGTAAAACAATGAATGTATTACATTCTTCACTTATTTTTCCCTTGAGTATAATCACATTATTTCCTTGGTCACCAAATACTTAGCTATATTAGATGATGACTCCAAGTGAAATAAATATTATCTAATGGGTGTAGGTTTGTGGTGAGACGGGGTGTAACCCTAGGCAGCCTGGTGGCACCCTCTTTGTATTCCTCTCAGACTATTAAACACACTAACTGGCTTTCCTGTAAAGCCTCATTCACATGTCTGTGTCCGTGCTTAAATATGTGAAAAGGTGGTCAATGGTGCCTCTGTGAAGATGTCTGTGATGGATCCGTGTGAGGTCTATGTGTCCGCTTTTTGCTGTCCGTGTGTCATCCGTGTTCCACAGATACTGAATGGCTGAAAAAATAATTTTCGAAGCATCTCTTCCTAATGATCCGTGAAACACAGATGCAACACGGATGGCATCCATGTTGCATCCGTGGTTTTCACGGACCCATAGACTATAATGGCTGTGATGGATCCATGAACACTGACAAAATAGAGCATGCATCCGTGCTAAAAAAAATGGACTGTGCTAAAACACTGATGTGTAAATACACACATTAAAATGAATGGGGACGTGTGCATTTGGTGAACATTTGAACAGTATAGCCAATTCTGAACACAAAAGCCTGTCCGGTGCTGCATTGCACTTTGTGAATATGCACCAAGGAGATACAAGCTCACTCCAGGTGAAAGCAATTGAAAAAGTGCACCTACCCAAATGAGGAGGGGATTGGAGGAGGGTTCTCCTCAGATGTGAAGCCTTTTGGATGGGCAGCCTTTTTGACTATGGCTTAATCCTTAAAACTGATTTGGCTTATTTTTTATTAATCATGTAATTATTCTTTATTCTTTTTTTTTTTTCTGGCACATTTCTTTATTGATTTTTGTTATACAGGGTGGGCCATTTATATGGATACACCTTATTAAAATGGGAATGGTTGGTGATATTAACTTCCTGTTTGTGGCACATTAGTATATGTGAGGGGGGAAACTTTTCAAGATGGGTGGTGACCATGGCGGCTATTTTGAAGTCAGCCATTTTGAATCCAACTTTTGTTTTTTCAATAGGAAGAGGGTCATGTGACACATCAAACTGAGAAATTCCCAATAAGTTTGATGTGTCACATGACCCTCTTCCTATTGAAAAAACAAAAGTTGGATTCAAAATGGCCAACTTCAAAATGGCCACCATGGTCACTACCCATCTTGAATAGTTTCCCCCTTCACATATACTAATGTGCCACAAACAGAAAGTTAATATCACCAACCATTTCCATTTTATTAAGGTGTATCCATATAAATGGCCCACCCTGTAGATATGCAGCGTCACATGTAAATCCAAAAGAAACATGTCAAGCTAGTACAATCTTAAGTAGCAGAAATACAGTGTCATACATCTTAAATTGCAGACCGTACAATAATTATCAACGGTTTTCGAGTAAAACAGTCAATAACATCCAAAAACATACCCCAGCCCGCCTCTCCACCCTTCCCCCATCCTGTCTTTTGTCTGTTACCTCCCCCACTCCCCCCAAATATCTAATAATGTGCCCTATACCTAACCAAAGCCAAATTCAGCCTATCTACCCTTAACAGCCCAGTCTAAGGCACCTTCAACACCCCCAAATTCTCTTTCAGGTCCTCCGTTAAATACCAGGACGTTAACTTAAATGGAGATAAGATTCGCGGATACTCCGAAGCGATAGTGTACCTGATCAGGAACCGTTTCCATACTTGATAGAGTTTTTTCCCCAAAAGCTCTTTATTATTTAGGGCTTCAAGCCATTCTAAATGGAACACATGTCGTAATTGGGCAAGAACCATATCCGAGATGGAACTGTCGGCTGCAACCGTAACTGCAAGATCGCTTGGCCGCCATCAAAAGTTTATGACCCAACGGCGCAAGCTGCAGGGTCCCTCCATCTCCTTCCTCCCAGAAGACGAAGAATGCTGAGTGAACGAGTGTGTGATCACCAACACTGGGGAAATATCTCCCTTAAAACTGGTGGTATCCAGCAAGATCTGCCCCACCTGTGACCAGAAAACTGTCAGCTTTGGACACTGCCACAGGCCATGAAAAAGGTCCGACCCCTCCATCATACATTTGGGACACCCCCTCAATCTGCTGGTATCACCCTCCTTACATGGGATATTAAAGCCATAAGTGGCGCGATGTAGTATTTTAAGATGTGTTTCTCTCCATATCTCATTTGTAACCGCTCTATATAGACCTGACAGACCTGAACAGATATGCGAGTACACATCCTCCACTTCCAATAGTCCCTTCCACTTGTCAAATATTTTCTCCCTATCTCTAGATCTCCACTTGTCTCGTAAGTACTGGTACAAGGAGATTATCATGGGTCTAGTCGTAGTCTTGAGAAACCGGTCAAAGTCATTCCTAGTCCACTTCCGAGACAAGTCCCTAATAAGGCTTCTACCATAACTTCTGACCTGCAGATATGGCAAAAAGTTTAATCCCCGTATCCCCCATCTCTCCTCCAACTCCTGCATTGTGGCCCATCTGTCTACCCCTTCTTTGAACAGGTCACCCACTGTAGCGATCCCTTTCTGGGCCCAGTCATCAAATAGCTTGTTAGCTTCTCCCAAATGGAAGCCGGGGTTGCTAAATAATAGGAGATGTTTAGAGAATTGGTAAGACAAATGGAATTGTTTCCTCAAGATCTTCCACGTCAGTATCGTGTCCCTCAGTATTAGCGACCTCTTAGCGAAGATTGGGAGCTTGGGTATGCTAGTATGCAGCAAGGTGCCAAGGTTCCGCCAGTTGTGTTTCCACTCTCAAGTTGGAATAATAGGACGTTTTATTAGCCCAATTAAAATAAGTGACGACTCAGGCATGTCAAATTGTACCCTCTTAAATACGGGAAATTTAGTCCCCCGTGTTCCTTTCTCAACTTCAACTTGTCTAGGGAAATACGTGGCCTCTTTCCCTTCCACAAAAATCTCAAGAAACCCTGCTCTAATTTCTGAATATCCGCATGTCTAAGAAAAAGTGGGATGGTCTGTAAGGGATATAACATTCTGGATACCCCCATCATTTTTATTAAATGACATTGCCCCACCATAGAAAGTGGTAGATTCATCCACCTGTCCAGGTCTGTCAGTATTCTAGAGATCAGCGGTGGGAAATTTAACTGGTATAGTGAGTGTGGGTCTTTCCCCACCTTAATGCCCATGTAGGTAATGTGGGTCTTGGCTCTAGTAAGAGGTAAACTTGTTAACCCCCGCTGGGATCTCCCACTATCAGGGGACAATGTTAGCAACTCACATTTGGCCATATTAACTTGGTAGCCCGAGTAGGAGCCAAAAACCCTCAGTTCCTCGAAGATTCTTCCTATATGATCCTGGGGTCGAGCCAGAAAGAGGATGATGTCATCAGCGAACAGGGCCATTTTCAGTTGCGTGTTCCCTATCCTTATCCCCTTAAAAAGGTCAGACTGATTCAGGCTCCTGGCTAGAGGTTCTAGAGCTAGGTTGAAAAGAAGGGGTGATAGGGGACACCCTTGTCGTGTGCCTTTCTGTAGAGGAAAAGGGCTAGAAAGGAAACCCTCCGTATAGACTCTCGCTTTGGGGTTCTTATATAACTGAGACAGGAAAGTCTGGAAAGGTCCCTCAAACCCCATCTTGTCCAATACCGCCTCCAGCCACGTCCACCGGACATTGTCAAATGCCTTTTCAGCGTCTAGGGTGAGCATGGCTGGAGTCTCCCCCTTCTGGGGATGATACCTAACCCTGTCCAGAACCGTTAGCACATTTCTTATATTAACAACTGCCGATCTCCCCTGCACAAAGCCTACCTGTTCGGGGGCATTTAGGCAACATGGTCGCCAAACGTTCTGCCATTATTTTGGATATTATTTTCGTGTCTACATTTATAAGAGAAATGGGCCTGTACGACCCGGGATCCAACAAGTCTTTCCCCGCTTTGGGCAACAATTTAATGTAGGACATGTTCTCCCTGTCTGGGGGCGCATTTCCCCTCAGCACCTCATTATACAGCCGCAGCAAAACTGGAGACACCTGGGTAAGTAAGGTCTTATAATACTCCCCCGAATAACCATCAGGTCCTGGGGCCTTGGAGTTACCCAGGTGACGTATGACCGTCTGGAGCTCCTCTACAGAAACATCCGCATTTAGCTGCGCAACCTGGTCTTGTGTAAGTGACAGCAATTTTACCCGACTTAGGCCTCCTGCACACGACCGTTGTGTGCACCCGTGACCGTTTTCCCGTTTAACGTCTTTTTCTGCGGTCCCATTGACTTTCAATGGGTCAGTGGAAAAATCGGAAACTGCACCGTTTGGCAGCCGCATCCGTGATCCGTGTTTCCTGGCCGTGAAAAAAATATGACCTGTCCTATTTTTTTCACGGCCAACGGTTCACGGACCCATTCAAGTCAATGGGTCCGTGAAAAAACACGGATGCACACAAGATTGGCATCCGTGTCCGTGATCCGTGGCCGTAGGTTACTTTCATACAGACGGATCCGACAAAACTCAGATCCGACAGTATATTCTAACACAGAGGCGTTCCCATGGTGATGGGGACGCTTCTAGTTAGAATATACTGAGAACTGTGTACATGACTGCCCCCTGCTGCCTGGCAGCACCCGCTCTCTTACAGGGGGCTGTGATCCGTACAATTAACCCCTCAGGTGCCGCACCTGAAGGGGTTAATTGTGCATATCATAGCCCCCTGTAAGAGATTCGGGGCTGCCAGGTAGCAGGGGCAGACCCCCCTCCCTCCCCAGTTTCAATTTCATTGGTGGCCAGTGCGGCCTCCCCCGGCCCCCCCTCCCTCTATTGTATTAATATCATTGGTGGCACAGTGTGAGCCCCCCCGGCCCCCCCTCCCTCCCTCTATTGTATTAATATCATTGGTGGCACAGTGTGCGGACCCCCCGCCCCCCCTCCCTCCCTCTATTGTATTTATATCATGGGTGGCACAGTGTGCGGCCTCCCCTCCCCCCCCATCATTGGTGGCAGCGGAGAGTTCTGATCGGAGTCCCAGTTTAATCGCTGGGGCTCCGATCGGTAACCATGGCAACCAGGACGCTACTGCAGTCCTGGTTGCCATGGTTACTTAGCAATATTAGAAGCATCATACTTACCTGCTGGCTGCTGCGCTGTCTGTGACCGGCCGGGAGCTCCTCCTACTGGTAAGTGACAGATCATTAAGCAATGCGCCGCACAGACCTGTCACTTAACAGTAGGAGGAGCTCCCGGCCGGTCACAGACAGCAGGTAAGTATGATGCTTCTAATATTGCAGTAGCGTCCTGGTTGCCATGGTTACCGATCAGAGCCCCAACGATTAAACTGGGACTCCGATCGGAACTCTCCGCTGCCACCAATGATCGGGAGGGCGGGCCAGGGGGGCCGCACACTGTGCCACCAATGATATAAATACAATAGAGGGAGGAAGGGGGGGCCGGGGGGTCCGCACACTGTGTCACCAATGATATAAATACAATAGAGGGGGGGCCGGGGGGGAGGCCGCACACTGTGCCATCAATGATATAAATACAATGGAGGGAGGGCCGGGGGGCCGCACACTGGCCACTAATGATATAAATACAATAGAGGGAGGGAGGGGGGGCAGGCGGGGCCGCACACTGACCAACAATGATAATACAATAGAGGGAGGGAGGGGGGCCGCACTGGCCACCAATGATATTCAAACTGGGGAGGGAGGGGGGTCTGCCCCCTGCTGCCTGGCAGCCCCTGATCTCTTACAGGGGGATATGATACGCACAATTAACCCCTTCAGATGCGGCACCTGAGGGGTTAATTGTGCTGATTACAGCCCCCTGTAAGAGATCGGGTGCTGCCAGGCAGCAGGGGGCAGTCATGTACACAGTTAGTAGTATATTCTAACTAGAAGCGTCCCCATCACCATGGGAACGCCTCTGTGTTAGAATATTCTGTCGGATATGAGTTTTCACGATGTAACTCAAATCCGATGGTATATTCTAACATAGACGCGTTCCCATGGTGATGGGGACGCTTCAAGTTAAAATATACCATCGGATTGGAGAAAACTCCGATCCGATGGTATAAAAGGGACTCCTGACTTTACATTGAAAGTCAATGGGGACGGATCCGTTTGCAATTGCACCATATTGTGTCAACGTCAAACGGATCCGTCCCCATTGACTTGCATTGTAATTCAGGACGGATCCGTTTGGCTCCGCACGGCCAGGCGGACACCAACAATCAAGGAAGACCCATGGACGAAAAAACAGTCATGGATCACGGACCTACGGACCCCGTTTTTGCGGACCTTAAAAAAAAAACGGTCGTGTGCATGAGGCCTTAGAAGGGTATCTGTTAGGTCCGCAGTGACAGGGTCTTCATACAGGGATTTATAATATTCCCCCACTATTCTGTTGAGACTGGCTGGGTCAGTAACCACCTTACTATCAGGGTTCCTCAGGGTCCTGATGCGCCTCCACCCATCTCGTTTTATTTGCTTCAGTTGAGCTTCCTAGGAAGGCCGTATAAGAAGTCCAAACTCTAGCACTAGCTTCTTCCTGTTTTAGCAGCACCTTTTTTTTCATCCCAAACACATAGTTCATTATCCTCCCCCTCATCACCGCTTTAGATGTACACCAGAACAGACTGGGGTCCTCCATATGTTCCTGGTTCGCATCCTGATACTCCTCCCACCACCCCACTAGCTTATTCCGAAAATCCTCTCGGGATAACAACTGGGAAGGGAACCTTTAGAGATAGTCCGGGCCCCTGGGATACTCCGCACAAAGAACTAACTCTACCGGTGCATGGTCCGCTATTACAAGGTCCCCCACACTCGCCATTTCTCCACCCTCCCTCTCAGAGAATGGTGCACTAAGATATAATCTAAGCGAGACCACAAATTTCTCACGTGGGAATAAAAGGAGTAGCACCATTCATCGCCAAGGATATATTAACTCCGTCGCCTGCATCAACGTTGACAACACCCCGTCTTGGGACCTAGCGCCCCCTTCTCCACCCTCTGCACGCTTCCTATCCTCCAGTTCATTGAATACGGCATTAAAGTCACCCCCTACTATTTTATTAGGACATTCATCCTGCAATAATAATTCCTCCAACTCTCTATAAAACCATGCATTATTATGGTTCAGCCCATAAATAAGCTGTACTGAGTCTCCTGAACCTTCAACGATACATGGACCCACCTTCCCTCTCTGTCTGACTCACAGCTTATCACCTGACAATTAAGCTGCCCGTTAATGAAGACTAAAACCCCAGCCTTCCTGTTGACCGCCGGTGAGCCCATAACTTGTGCAACCCACATCTTTTCCATCCTGAAAAAATCCTCCTGACCCAAATGCAATTCCTGCAAAAAGACTAGGTCGGGCTTCAACTTTTTGAGATGCCTAACTTTTCTGTGGTGAGCGGAGGGCATTTACATTCCATGATATTACTTTCATTGTATCTGGCTGGGGCAGTAGATAAATAGGCACGGACTTGTCTTCCCCCAAGTAGTAGTACTAGAACAGACCAATTTCCCTCTAACCTTAAGGTATGAAAACAAAATAAGCAATATACTTTTAAACCAGATAGCCTTGTCACTACACCTCCCCAACTGAATTTATGAAAACAAACTCCCTTTTTTCTGTGCTACAGAACATTTACCGCCCCCTCATTCAGTGGCGGATCCAGAGCCTGGTCTCGGGAGGGGCACTTTCAGATTATTTTCTGTCCGCCGCCACAAAACAATGGTGCTTATAGAACAGACTACACAGTGTAGGCTATATGTGTATAACAAACATATTTCACATGAAAACTTACAATTACTTGACTTGGCCCTTGGGGATCTCGGACGCCACTTCAACACTTTGGCCGGGGGCTCGGTAGAGCTGATGTGTTTTATCCTAATGAGATAGATTTCATAATAAGGATTTGGAGAATGGGCAGAGGAATAGCAGAGCAGGGAGAGGCTGGTGCTGCTACTAGGGGGCTCATACCATGGGGGAGTAATAAAGCCCACCATAATGTCCCCGCCAGTAGAAATAATTCTCCTTATAATGTGACAGTGCAAAAATTACCCCCTTGTAATGCCCCAGTTGAGCTAATGTCCCCATAGTGCCCCATAATGTGCCAGTATAAAATACCCCTATATAGTGCCCCTAGTAAATGCTCCCATAGTGCTCCACACCCTCCTTCCTCGTAGTGCCCCCCATAATGTACCAGTATAAAATGCTCCAGTAGATACCCTCAGTGTCCCCCATAATTTGCAAGTATAAAATACCCCTTCTTAGTGCCCCCCGTAGATGACCCCATAGTACTCCTCTCCCCCCTTCCCCATAGTACCCACCATAATGTGTCCCTGTATAAAATTGTACTGTACAGAGCGCCCATATAAAATACCCCTTCTTCGTGGCCTCAGTAGATGCCCCTATAGTGCCCCCAATCATGTGCCAGTATTAATAACAGCCCCCCATGTGCCAGTATTAATAACAGGCCGCATGTGCCAGTAATAATAACAGCCACCCATGTGCCAGTATTAATAACAGCCCCCATGTGCCAGTATTAATAACAGCCCCCATGTGCCAGTAATAATAACAGCCACCCATGTGCCAGTATTAATAACATGCCCCTATGTGCCAGTATTAATAACAGCCCCCATGTGCCAGTATTAATAACAGCCCCCCATGTGCCAGTATTAATAACATGCCCCCATGTGCCAGTATTAATAACAGCCCCCCATGTCCCAGTATTAATAACAGCCCCCTATGTGCCAGTACTAATAGCAGCCCCCCCTGTGCCAGCAATAACAGCCCCCATGTGCCATCAATAACAGCCCCCATGTGCCAGCAATAAAAGCCCCCGTGCCAGTAATAACAGCCCCCCGTGCCAGTAATAACAGCCTCTCTGTGGCAGTAATAAAAGCCCCCCCTGTGCCAGTAATAACAGCCCCCCCGTGCCAGTAATAACAGCCCCCACGTGCCAGTAAAAACAGCCCCCCTGTGCCAGTAATAGTATTGTATATATATATATATATATATATATATATATGTATATGAAAAATAATACTTACCTCCATGTCAGCGATGCGATGCAGGCCTCTTCCGGCCTGTGTCCCACGCTGTATGGCTCAGGCGGCGCAATGACGTCATTTCGCCGCCTGCACCTGTGCCCCGTTGCCAAATCCGCCACTGCCCTCATAGCTCAGCTCTAATATCAAGTACAGCGTTGCGAAGAAAAAAAAACATGTCATACAGGAGCCCGACAGGACCAATATATCCCCTCGGTTCCTCACCTTTAACCCTCCCCTCCTTCTTCTCCCTGTCAACACCAGCAAACAGATGGTAAAACTAGGCATAATAGACAATATAGAGAGACAAAGGAAAAACAACATTATGACTAGCTACTGTATGTCAGTAAACCTTGGACGCTTGCCTCTTCAGCGTCTGCTTTTCCTCAGTGTCCCCTGACAGCGCGAACTGAAACAGTCAATTCCTCTTGCTCAATGCTCTGCGACCTCTTGGAGATCTCCGGTCTCAAGGTCGCGGTGTATCATCTCGAACCTCCCAATCACGGCCTGCCGGCTCTCGATCTTTCTGCTTGTCAAGCGGATCCCTTATAGGGTAAGCAGTGAACGGAACATCCGACCGGTGAGAGTTCCGATTGTCCTTCTTAAGTCTTGTAAGTATTTGCTCCGCCTCCTGGGGGTCTCTGTAGAACCGCACCGACCCATCATGCAAAGTTACTTTCAGGCTAGCTGGATATTGTAGATGGAACAGCATCTGCCGCTTGTACAATTCTGAGCAAACTCAACTGAAGTCTCTGCGCTGACGTGCTACCGCAGCCGAGTAATCGGCAAATATGAGAACAACGTGGCCTCGAATCCGCGGGGGCTCTCTACGGGTCCGAAAAGCACGGAGAATCGCCTCTTTGTCGCAGTAGTCTAAATAGCGGATTATCACCTGTCCCGGTTTCCCACGGGCATCTCCAGAATTGTTGCCTCTGCAACTTTTACTGTCCGGTGTCGGGCCTACACGATGGGCTGTCTCCACCTTATGCTTGCCCTCCAGACCAAGGGCTTTGGGTACCTCGTGTTCACATATCGCCATCAGAGCTTGAGGTCTAATATTCTCAGGTAGGCCCAAAAGTCTAAAATTATTCAGCCTATACCTATTTTCTAGATCAGGCATCCTCAAACTGTGGCCCTCCAGCTGTTGTAAAACTACAACTCCCACAATACCCTGCTGTAGGCTGATACCTGTAGGCTGTTCGGGCACGCTGGGAGTTGTAGTTTTACAACAGCTGGAGGGCCGCAGTTTGAGGATGCCTGTTCTAGATCCTCCAGCCGGTCTCTCAGGATACTGTTCTGCTTGTACAGATCCTGAGTTTCACTTTCCGCTCTCTCCATTGCCTCTTCTACTTGCACCAGTCTTTTTCCACATCTTCTATGCGGGAATCTTGTTGGGCTAACGCTTCCCGGACCTCGTGCAAGGATTGCGTCATGGTTTTGGTCAGTGTCTCTCTAATGTCAGGCGCCAAATGCCGAGCTACCTCAATTGCCAGTGCCTGATAATCAATCACCGGAGTGTCAGTAGCCACTGTTTGAGATACGAGGGACGGCAGCTCCACCGCCTGTGAGTTAAGCAGCTCGACTGGTGAGGCTGGGCAGGGATCTGCCATCTTGTTGAGCACGCTCTCCCCTCCTGCGGCCTTGCCGCTCGTCGTTATCCTGCTCCCGCTCCTCAAAAGATAACGGTCCATGGACCGAGTTGCCCAGATGTAAGGCCGACCGAACCTCTCCCGTTCCGGTCTCCGTTGTGCGCTTTTACTGTGGAGCGGGGCTCAAGTTAGGTGAGCGGTGTCCGGAGCTCTATCACTCCACGTCCTGCATCACAGCGCCGGAACCGGAAGTCCTCTTTATTATTTTTTATTGGTGTCTGTTCACATTATGTTGCTGAAAACCATGTATTCTTGTGATTTCTTGCATATTCTCTATACAGTTAGGTCCATAAATATTGGGACATCGACACAATTCTAACATTTTTGGCTGTATACACCACCACAATGGATTTGAAATGAAACAAACAAGATGTGCTTTAACTGCAGACTGTCAGCTTTAATTTGAGGCTATTTACATCCAAATCAGGTGAACGGTGTAGGAATTACAACTGTTTACATATGTGCCTCCCACTTGTTAAGGAACCAAAAGTAATGGGACAGAATAATAATCATAAATCAAACTTTCACTTTTTAATACTTGGTTGCAAATCCTTTGCAGTCAATTACAGCCTGAAGTCTGGAATGCATAGACATCACCAGACGTTGGGTTTCATCCCTGGTGATGCTCTGCCAGGCCTCTACTGCAACTGTCTTCAGTTCCTGCTTGTTCTTGGGGCAGTTTTGTCTTGAGCAAGTGAAATGCATGCTCAATCAGATTCAGGTCAGGTGATTGACTTGGCCATTGCATAACATTCCACTTCTTTTTCTTAAAAAACTCTTTGGTTGCTTTTGCAGTATGCTTTAGGTCATTGTCCATCTGCACTGTGAAACGCCGTCCAATGAGTTCTGAGGCATTTGGCTAAATACAGGGAGTGCAGAATTATTAGGCAAGTTGTATTTTTGAGGATTAATTTTATTATTGAACAACAACCATGTTCTCAATGAACCTAAAAAACTCATTAATATCAAAGCTGAATATTTTTGGAAGTCGTTTTTAGTTTTAGCTATTTTAGGGGGATATTTGTGTGTGCAGGTGACTATTATTGTGCATAATTATTAGGCAACTTAACAAAAAACAAATATATACCCATCTCAATTATTTATTTTTACCAGTGAAACCAATATAACATCTCAACATTCACAAATATACATTTCTGACATTCAAAAACAAAACAAAAACAAAGCAGTGACCAATATAGCCACCTTTCTTTGCAAGGACACTCAAAAGCCTGCCATCCATGGATTCTGTCAGTGTTTTGATCTGTTCACCATCAACATTGCGTGCAGCAGCAACCACAGCCTCCCAGACACTGTTCAGAGAGGTGTACTGTTTTCCCTCCTTGTAAATCTCACATTTGATGATGGACCACAGGTTCTCAATGGGGTTCAGATCAAGTGAACAAGGAGGCCATGTCATTAGATTTTCTTCTTTTATACCCTTTCTTGCCAGCCACGCTGTGGAGTACTTGGACGCGTGTGATGGAGCATTGTCCTGCATGAAAATCATGTTTTTCTTGAAGGATGCAGACTTCTTCCTGTACCACTGCTTGAAGAAGGTGTCTTCCAGAAACTGGCAGTAGGACTGGGAGTTGAGCTTGACTCCATCCTCAACCCGAAAAGGCCCCACAAGCTCATCTTTGATGATACCAGCCCAAACCAGTACTCCACCTCCACCTTGCTGGCGTCTGAGTCGGACTGGAGCTCTCTGCCCTTTACCAATCCAGCCACGGGCCCATCCATCTGGCCCATCAAGACTCACTCTCATTTCATCAGTCCATAAAACCTTAGAAAAATCAGTCTTGAGATATTTCTTGGCCCAGTCTTGATGTTTCAGCTTGTGTGTCTTGTTCAGTGGTGGTCGTCTTTCAGCCTTTCTTACCTTGGCCATGTCTCTGAGTATTGCACACCTTGTGCTTTTGGGAACTCCAGTGATGTTGCAGCTCTGAAATATGGCCAAACTGGTGGCAAGTGGCATCTTGGCAGCTGCACGCTTGACTTTTCTCAGTTCATGGCCAGTTATTTTGTGCCTTGGTTTTTCCACACGCTTCTTGCGACCCTGTTGACTATTTTGAATGAAACGCTTGATTGTTCGATGATCACGCTTCAGAAGCTTTGCAATTTTAAGAGTGCTGCATCCCTCTGCAAGATATCTCACTATTTTTGACTTTTCTGAGCCCGTCAAGTCCTTCTTTTGACCCATTTTGCCAAAGGAAAGGAAGTTGCCTAATAATTATGCACACCTGATATAGGGTGTTGATGTCATTAGATCACACCCCTTCTCATTACAGAGATGCACATCACCTAATATGCTTAATTGGTAGTAGGCTTTTGAGCCTATACAGCTTGGAGTAAGACAACATGCATAAAGAGGATGATGTGGTCAAAATACTCATTTGCCTAATAATTCTGCACTCCCTGTATGAGCAGATAATATTGCCCGAAACACTTCAGAATTCATCCTTCTGCTTTTGTCAGCAGTCACATCATCAATAAATACAAGAGAACCAGTTCCATTGGCAGCCATACATGCCCACGCCATTACACTGCCACCACCATACTTCACTGATGAGGTGGTATGCTTAGGATCATGAACAGTTCCTTTCCTTCTCCATACTCTTCTCTTCCCATCACTCTGATACAAGTTGATCTTGGTCTCATCTGTCCATAGGATGTTGTTCCAGAACTGTGAAGGTTTTTTTAGATGTCGTTTTGCAAACTCTAATCTGACCTTCCTGTTTTCGAGGCTCACCAATGGTTTACATATTGTGGTGAACCCTCTGTATTCACTCTTGATTGTTGACTTTGAAACACATACACCTACCTCTTGGAGAGTGTTCTTTTTTTTTTTATATCATTTTTATTAAATTTTTTCCCAAAATAACATCCTAGATCAAGATACAATAGAAATATTTCCAGTGTATATTAAATCAAGCATATGTCATACATAATAACAATGAAGAATTATCCACCCCGCCCTTACCCTATTTCCCCAAAACCTTTGTATCAGCTTCTTGACTAATTCCCACCCCATACCATGCAAAAAGACTTTGTATCAGGAAATTTTCCAGGAAACTTTAGGAAACTTTCAGTGCCCCCAGTTTATCTTTCAGGTCTTCCAGCAAGTACCACGTCGTTAGTTTGAAGGGACCCATAATTATAGAGTATTCTGAGCTCTCTATATAGTTCAATATGAACTTGCGCCAGGTGGTATATAATTTTTTACCCATCACCTCCGTTCTTTTAAACACTTCGAGCCATTCCAGATGGAATGTATGCCTAAGTTGTTCAATAACCATGACTACAGATGGGGCAGGCGGCTGGAGCCATAGCTTTAATAAGCATTTTTTAGCTGTCATCAGCAATTTGTGACTTAACGGGGATATGGACTCCACTGTATATTCACTAACAGTCTGGTTGTCTCTATCTATGATAACATGCAAAATTACTAGGGATGACGTGATATCTATCTGTTTTCCGCCTAAGTTAGACATAACTGAGCTAATGTCTTTCCAGAAACCCTCTATTTTAGGACAACTCCATAACCCATGAAGTAAGTCTGACTTTGACAAGCCACACTTAGGGCAGGCAATCAGTCTATCCGGGTTGCCCTTAGATCTAGGGATATCAAACCCATAAATAGCATGATGTAGAATTTTTAAATTAGTCTCCCTCCATTGTTCATTAGGTATTGATTTATGTAGGGCCACAATCCCCGAGCACAAAGGCTTATAGATTTCCCTAATCCCAAGGGTTTCCTCCCACCTCGAAATACCTTCTTAGGATCTTTCCTCTCCCACCTATCCCTGAGACAATGGTACAATAGTGAAATTGACGGTCTGGTTTTGGTTTTCAAAAATGAGTCAAAATCATTAGGTCTCCATTCTCTAGAGAGATCTTTGGCCTTATTTTTGCCATAGGTTTTAAGTTGCAGATATGGGAGGAAAGTTGAGCCCATCAAACCCCACTTGTCTTCCAGTTTTGGTAAAGTCGCCCATCTGCCTTTTTTATCATAGAAAAGGTCCCCTATCTTTTTGATTCCCTGACGCGCCCATTCTCGTATAGTTGCACTGTACCTTCCTGGTTCAAAATTTGGGTTGCACATTATTGGGAAATGCTAAGATTTTTGGTATGGCAAGTGAAACAACTTCCGTAAAGTTTTCCAGGTCAAAATTGTGTTGCAGTAAAGCCACCAGGTCCCAGTGTCCCGACAATTGAACCTCCAGATTAAGATTGGAATAGAAAGATGTCTGATTTACCCAGTCTAGTATGTATCTGCTGTTACAGGCTAAATTGTAATCACGGATATCTGGGAAATTAAGCCCTCCCTGGTCCCTCCTTAATTTCAGTTTCTCCAGTGAGATCCTCGGCTTATTTACCTGCCATATGAAAGGCAGGAATCTTCTTTCCAGGAGTTTAATATCAGCATGTCTAAATAATAGCGGAATTGTCTGCAGAGGATACAAGAGCTTGGCTACTCCCATCATTCTAACTAGATGGCAGCGGCCTACCAAGGAGAGAGGCAAGTTTTGCCATCTGTCCAGATCTGCAATTATTTTGGATATCAGAGGGGGAAAGTTTAATTGGTATAAGGAATATGGATCCCTCCCCACCTTTATACCCAAATACGTGATATGAGATCTGGCAACAGTGATCTCCGATCTCGTAATTGCCTGTTTTAGGATCCTCCCCATAGGTAATAACGATAGGCATTCACATTTGGAAATGTTTATATCCAGAATAGCCAGAATAGGCACCAAAGTCTGCTATGGCTTTGAAGATGGTCTCTAGGTGGTCTTCTGACCTTGCCAGAAATAATATAATGTAATCAGCAAATAAGGCTGCTTTCACTTGTTTGGATCCTACTGCTATTCCCACAAATAAATCGGAAGTGCACAAGAGCCTAGCGAGGGGCTCCAGTGCCAAATTGAACAGGAGTGGTGATAATGGACACCCCTGGCGAGACCCTTTCAGCAGTCTAAAAGGTTTTGACAGAAACCCTTGAGTGTACACTCGTGCCTTCGGATTTTCGTATAACCTGGAAAGGAATGTTCTGAACGCTCTGCAGAAACCCATTTTGTCCAGTACCGCTTCCAGCCATCCCCACCTGACATTGTCAAAAGCTTTTTCTGCATCTAAGGTGAGCATGGCTGGAGCCTCCCCCGACTTAGCCTGGTGATGGACTCTATCCAAAACTGTAAGGACAGTTCTAATATTGGTGACAGCTGATCGTCCTTGAACAAATCCTACCTGCTCCAGTTCTATTAAGGATGGAAGAATCACAGCCAGTCGATCTGCCAAGATCTTGGACAATATTTTCGTATCAACATTTATGAGGGAAATCGGTCTGTAAGAACCAGGTTGGAGGGGATCCCTTCCCGGCTTGGGTAGAAGTTTGATATATGACATGTTATTCCCTATCTGGGTAAACTTGGCCCTTCAGCACTCCATTACAAAGTTCTAACAATACTGGGGATACCTGAGTCAGCATGGCTTTAAAATACTCCCTAGTAAACCCGTCAGGTCCGGGGGCCTTCGCATTTCCCAAACTTTTAATAACTGATTGTAGTTCTTCTATGAAGGGTTCAGCATTTAAGCTTTGTAGCTGTTCAGGAGTAACCGATGGTAGTTTAACACAATTAAGGAGGGTGTCAGTCAAGCTAGCTGGGGATTTTTTTTTATACAAAGCTGAATAATACTCTCCCACTATCGTGTTAATAGTGTCTGGATACGTCACTACCTTTCCATTTGCATCTCTGAGGCTGGATATATATTGGGGTTTTCTTTGACCCTTGGCTAGATTGGCAAGCAGGCGCCCGGCCTTATTTCCATATTTATACATCGCTGCCTCAAAATATACTTGTTTCAGGGATTCCCGATCCCTTTCGCATTTGTCAAATCCCTGGTAGGCTTTCACCTATTATGCCTTATTTTCCCTAGAGGGATTATTAGTGAACTCCCTATGTCTCTGTCTTACCCTAATACTGTTCTGCTCTAATTGGTGCTGACAGGCTTTTTTCAGGCCGAAAACATAGCCTATGATCTTTCCCCTCATAACCGCTTTTGAAGTATGCCAAAATAACTCCGGTGTGTCTAAATGGATCTGGTTGTCTTCCTTATATTCTTCCCACCATGCTACCAATTTGTTTACAAAATCCTTGCTGGTTATCAGATTAGAGGGAAACCTCCATGAATAATCTTTGCCTTTTGGGAAAGTGTCTCTCATGTTTAGTATCACTGGGGCGTGGTCAGAGATGACTATGTTACCAATGTCCGAGCTTTCCACCAAACATGATAGAGAGCCCTGAACAAGAATATAATGAATGCACGACCATTAATCTCTGGCCTGTGAATAAAAGGTATACGCCCTGTCATCAGGGTGAAGTTGGCGCCAAGGATCTACTAGTCCCACCCCTTCCATTAGTGGGCCTAAAACTTTGTCCTAAGTATTATTGTCACCCTTCTCACGAGTGTTTGATTTTCTATCCTCGGTTCCTAATATAACTGAGTTAAAATCACCTCCTATTATTAAATTGGAGTTTCTATCTGTAAGCAATCGGCCTTCCAGGGTTTTGAAAATTTGGGAATTATTGGAGTTAGAACCATATATGTTATAGATAGTATATTCCGTATCCTGAACTCGTAGTGATAGCTTAACCCATCTACCTTGGTCATCTGAGGAAGATCCCAGCACTTGGCAATTAAAAGCTCTATTAAGTAGAATCAGGACTCCTGCATTCCTTCCAGAGAACGCCGAGCCAAACACTTGCACTACCCACAACTTATTCATCCGTCCAAAGTCACCCGCCTCCAGATGGGTTTCCTGGAGCAGGGAAATATTTGGTTTAGTTTTTTTCAGGTGACGTAAGAGCATCCACCTTTTTTGCAGGGAGCGTAAGCCCTTTACATTACAGCTAACGATCCTCATATATCCTAATAAATGAGTTTCTCGACATTATCCTCAATCGGATGGTCATGATGGTGGGAACACACATAAGCAGATTATAGGCTGATATCAAGACTGACACAAACACCCCCTTAACATGAACAACAATTTCCCTCCCTCCCATCCCAACGTTCTATTGCAGGCAAAATATCTTCCTCCTCTCCTTCTTCGACGACAATGCATCTTCCCACTTATATTTCTGCATGACTTCCTTTTTTCTAGACTGCAAAACTAGACATCCTCCCCTTATTTTGAAACAATATAATGCAACCACAAAACATGTGAAACAAAACATGTGTATATGCGGATAAAACCATAGCGTTCCCCCCCCCCCCACGTCTGCTCAAAGGCACTATAGTGGGTCTATTACTGATACTACACAAAGGATATCAGGCAGCAATCAACACGTCCCATTCATGGCCTATTGACGAGAAGAGTTCATCTCGATCTGGAGTCCTTCCTCCCGGAGCGTGGCTTGCATTTGTCCGCCGGGACCAGTTCCCAATCTCTTCTCGCTCTACCGGCGGGTGGCGAATGTCTCCACTCAGGGCTACTGGATGTACCTCTGCGGGTTTTTCGACATTGTGGTGATCCATTCGTCCATTCGGGGCTTCTGGGATTGCCATCCGATCTGAGAAGTTCTTCTGCTGATTCGGGGTTATGGTAAGTTTTAACCACGCCCTCTGAGCTGGTTACCCTCAGGATTGCTGGGTATAGTAGCTGGAATTTTACTTGCTTCTTGTAGAGTTCCGAACAAACACGGCTAAATTCGCGCCTTTTCTTAGCTACTAAAGCAGAGTAGTCCGCAAAAATTAGAACAGTGTGGCCCCTTAATTTTAAAGGTCCTTTGCAAGCCCTGAAGGAGCGCAATATCGACTCCTTGTCACAGTAGTCAAGACGGGGTTTCGGCATGTTATTCCGGGTTTCCACACCCTTTTGCTTCTGTACATCTACAGCAGAGCCAATACGATGAACTCTTTGCACCTTATGCCTCCCTTCTTAGTGAAGAGCTTGCGGCAGTTCAATTTTGCAGATTTCTTTAAGTGCTGGTGTCTTAATGCTTTCTGGGAGGCCCACAATGCGCAGGTTATTCTGCCTGGACCTATTTTACAGGTCTTCAAGGCGATCTTTCAGAATAATATTCAGTTTGTACAGATCTTGAAAATCATGGTTAGACCTGCTCAAATCTTCCTCCATATTCGCCACCCTTTGCTCCAGCTCCTCTATGCTGGCATCATGTTTCGCCACCTCATCATGTCATTCATAGAGAGACTGCGAAAGGGTATTGGAGAGAGTCTCCTTGATATCTGGGGCCAAGTATTTAGCCACTTCTATGGCCAATGTTCTGTAGTCCAATTTGGCCACATCACTCTCACTGGTGAGTTGTGTCACTTCGATCTCTTCAGCCTCTTTAGCATTAGCTGGGGACTGCAGGGCGGGAGTCCGCCATCTTGCTCAGCATAGTGTTCGTGTTCGGAGTTTCGCCGCTCTTAATTTGCCTTCAAATACCGATCCATGGACAGAGGTCCACTGTTGTGTAAGGGACTCTAGAGTACTTTCTGGGTCACCTTAAAACTGTTATATCCGAAGTGCAGGTGAATCTAGGAGGATGGGTGTCCGGAGCTAACTCACTCCACGTCCTGCATCCTAGCGCCGGAACCGGAAGTCTCTGGAGAGTGTTCTTGATCTAGACAACTGTTGTGAAAGGTGTTTTCTTGACCAGGTAAAGAATTCTTCGGTCATCCACCACAGTTGTTTTCCGTGGTCTTCCAGGTCTTTTGGTGTTGCTGAGCTCACCGATGCGTTCTTTATTTTTAAGAATGTTCCAAACAGTTGTTTTGACCACGCCTGTTTTTGCTATCTCTCTGATGGGTTTGTTTTGTTTTTTCAGCCTAATGGTGCCTTGCTTCACTGATAGTGGCAGCTCTTTGGATCTCATCCTGAGAGTTGACATCAACAGATTCCAAATAGCACACTTGAAATGAACTCTGGATCTTTTAGCTGCTCATTCTAATTGGGATCATGAGGGAATAACACACACCTGGCCATGGAACAGCCGAGAAGCCAATTGTCCCATTACTTTTGGTTCCTTAACAAGTGGGAGGCACATATGCAAACTCTTGTAATTCCTACACCGTTCACCTGATTTGGATGTAAATACCCTCAAATTAAAGCTGACAGTCTGCAGTTAAAACACATTTAGTTTGTTTCATTTCAAATCCATTGTGGTGGTGTATAGAGCCAAAAATGTTAGAATTGTGTCCATGTCCCAATATTTATGGACCTGGCTGTATCTGTATCCAGTGATGTGCTAGCGTAATTTACTAATTCTGTACCTAGTGATGTGATAGAGTCTTGTCATAATTCTGTACTCTACTGCCAGTCTGCAGTTTACCAGATGAGGTGGAGAGGGAAAATATATTTACCTAGTAGCCATAGCACAGAAGGAAGGATCCATTGAGGGTGCCCAATTCAACCCACAGCTGTCAGAGGCCCAGAAGCTCTAGCTATGGTTGGTATTTACTACTTTCTTAGGCTACTTTCACACTAGCGTTCGGGTTTCCGTTCGTGAGCTCCGTTTGAAGGAGCTCACGAGCGGACCCGAACGCAGCCGTCCAGCCCTGATGCAGTCTGAATGGAGGTGGATCCGCTCAGACTGCATCAGTCTGGCGGCGTTCAGCCTCCGCTCCGCTCGCCTCCGCACGGACAGGCGGACAGCTGAACGCTGCTTGCAGCGTTCGGGTGTCCGCCTGGCCGTTCGGAGGCGTGCGGATCCGTGCGGATCCGTCCAGACTTTCAATGTAAGTCAATGGGGACGGATCCGTTTGAAGATGCCACAATGTGGCTCAATCTTCAAGCGGATCCGTCCCCCATTGACTTTACATTGAAAGTCTGGACGGATCCGTCCCAGGCTATTTTCACACTTAGCTTTTTTTTGCTAATATAATGCAGACGGATCCGTTCTGAACGGAGCCTCCGTCTGCATTATTATGAGCGGATCCGTTCAGAACGGATCCGCCCGAACGCTAGTGTGAAAGTAGCCTTATCCACCTTTACAGGGAAAATTGGAAGAACCCAGCTAGCAGTCCATCACGTGAACACTCGAGATCACCTCCCTCTAAGGCAATCAGCCTATCGCATCTCCTTAGAGGTACTGGCTGATGTGAAGAGAGAGATTGATGAGATGCTACGGCTGGGCGTGATCCAGAAGTCGCATAGTGTGTGAGCCTCACATGTACTCCTTATACCCAAGAAGGATCGGATGACCGTTTTTTGCGGGGACTACAGGAAATTTAATGCCATCACCATGTTTGATGCATACACGATACTCTGCATAGATGAGTTACTGGATCAGCTTGCAGTGCCAAGTACATAATGATTATGGACTTGAGTAGGGGATACTGGCAAATCCCAATGTCCAAAGAAGCCCCAAAAAGGTCTGCCTTTCTCCCCGCTTTTGGGCTTTATGAGTACCTAGTAATTCCTTTTAGCATAAAAAATGCAACTGCCACTTTTCAGCACTTGGTGAACCAGCTACTTGAGGAGTTTGAAGAGTGCAGGGGCTTATCTGGATGGCATTGCTGTGTTCACTCATACCTGGATGGATCAGCTATGAATCCAAACCTCAGGTCTGGCAATCAAGCCTGTGAAGTGTCAGATAGCCATGAAAGAGGTGCAGTACCTTGGACACAGAGTGGGTGGAGAGACACTGAAACCAGAACCAGGGAAGGTAGATGCCATATAAGCTTTGCCCACTTCCAAAACCAAAAAGCAGGTTATGTCCTTTTTAGGGACTGCGAGGGTACTATATGAAGTTTGTTCCTAATTATAGCACCATTGCTAAACTTTTAACTGACTTCATCAAGAAAAAACTGCCTCAAATAGTCAATTGGACTACAGACTGTGAGCGTTCTCTGTCAGCTTACCAGTCTTGCAATGTCCGGATTCGAACCCACAACCTCCAATCTATCAGTGAATCAGTGGCAAAGCATTTACCCTCACAGCCATAAAGGCTGCATTACAACTGATTGGGGGGAAAAAAAAACAACTACATCTATACACATGACAGCTGCCCAAACACACCTAGCACTGCTATATCTGTATATGACAGCTGTCCCTGCACACTCAGCTCTGCTATATCTCTATATATGACAGCTGCCCCAGCAAACCCAGCTCTACTACATCTATACACATGACAGCTGCCGAAACACAGCCAGCTCTGCTACATCTATACACATGACAGCTGCCCCCAACACACCAGCACTGCTATATCTCTATATGACAGCTGTCCCAGCACACTCAGCTCTGCTATATCTCTATATATGACAGCTGCCCCAGCAAACCCAGCTCTACTACATCTATACACATGACAGATGCCTAAACACACCCATCTCTGCTACATCTATACACATGACAGCTGCACCAGCACACTCAGCTCTGCTATATCTCTATATATGACAGCTGCCCAAGCAAACCCAGCCTACTACATCTATACATGACAGATGCCCAAACACACCCAGCTCTGCTACATCTATACACATGACAGCTGCACCAGCACACTCAGCTCTACTATATCTCTATATATGACAACTGCCCCAGCAAACCCAGCTCTACTACATCTATACACATGACAGCTGCTGAAACACAGCCAGCTCTGCTACATCTATACACATGACAGCTGCCCCAGCACACTCAGCTCTGCTATATCTCTATATATCTATCTACTGTATAGCAATACTTAGAGATATATAGATGTAGCAGAGCTGGGTGTGCTGGAGCAGCTATCATATCTAAAGATATAGCAGAGCTAAGTGTGCTGGGACAGCTGTCATATAGAGATATAGCAGTGCTGGGTGTGTTTGGGCAGCTGTCATATGCATAGATGTAGCAGAGCTGGGTTTGCTGAGGCAGCTATCATATATAGAGATATAGCAGAGCTGAGTGTGCTGGAACAGCTGTCATATAGAGATATATCTGAGATACTGCTATATCTGTATATGACAGCTGTCTCAGCACATTCAGCTCTGCTATATCTCTATATATGAGCAGCTGTCATGTGTAAAGATGTACACTTAGCCAGCTATAACAGTAGAAGTCTCATATTTTTTTCAGTCAGCTGCAAGGCAGCTGGTATGGTCTAGTGGTTAGCTGCTTTGCCTCTGAAGCAGAAGGTCGTGGGTTCGAATCCCAGCAGAATCTTTTCTCAAATACAAGCACTGACTCCATATAAGGACATACAAGGCGGGACACAGGAAGAGGCTGCATCGCATCGCTGACATGGAGGTAAGTAGAAGTGTTTATTATTTTTTTTTTAATACCCGACTGTTACTGCCATGGGGGAGCGGGAGGCACCAGATACTGGCACATGGGGGGAGGGGGGTTGGCACCTGATACTGGCACCTGGGGGGGAGGGGGGTTGGCACCTGATACTGGCACATGGGGGGGGGAGAGGCACCTGATACTGGCACATGGGGGGGAGAGGGGTTGGCACCTGATACTGGCATATGGGGGGGGAGGGAGAGTGGCACCTGATACTGGCATATGGGGGGGGAGGGAGAGTGGCACCTGATACTGGCACCTGGGGGGGAGGGGGGGTTGGCACCTGATACTGGCACATGAGGGGGAGAGGGGTTGGCACCTGATACTGGCATATGGGGGGGGGAGAGAGGCACTTGATACTGGCACTTTTTTTGTGGGGGGGGGGAGATGGCACTATGATACTGGGACATGGGGGGGGAGAGGCACCTGATACTGGCACCTGGAGGGGAGAGGGGGGGTTGGCACTTGATACTGGCACATGGGGGGGAAGAGAGGAACCTGATACTGGCACATGGGGAGGGGGAGGGAGAGAGGCACTTGATATTGGCACTTTTATTGTGGGGGGGGGGGGTGGCACTATGATACTGGGACATGGGGGGGGGAGGAGAGAGGCACTTGATACTGGCATGTGGGGGGGGGGGGGTTGGCACTATGATACTGGCACATGGGGGGGAGAGGCACTTAATACTGGCACTTTTTTTGGGGGGAAGATGGCACTATGATAATAGGACATGGGGGGGAAGAGAGAGGCACTTGATACTGGCACATGGGGGGGTTTGGCACTATGATACTGGCACATGGGGGGTGGGAAGGAGAGAGGCACTTGATACTGGCACATGGGGGGAGATGGCACTATAATACTGGGACATGTGGGGGGGGGGAGAGGCACTTGATACTGGCACATGATGGGGGGGCATCTATGGGGACACTTACTGGCACATTATTGGGGGGCATTATGGGGGACACTAGGCCGGCAGCCTATCAGAGGCCGGACACTGAGGGGCATCTACTGGGGCACTATATATGGGGCATTTTATACTGGTACATTATGGGGGGCACTAGCAGGAAGGGGGAGAGGAGCACTATAGGGGAATTTACTGGGGGCACTATATAGGGGTATTTTATACTGGCACATTATGGGGGCACTATGGGGACATTAGCTCAACTGGGGGCATTACAAGGGGGTATTTTTGCACTGTCACATTATAAGGAGAATTATTACAACTGGGTGGGCATTATGGTGGGCTTTATTACTCCCCCATGGTATGACCCCCTAGTAGCAGCACCAGCCTCTCCCTGCTCTGTGACCCCTCTGCCCCTTCTCCAAATCCTTATTATGAAATCTTTCTCATTAGGATAAAACACAACATCAGCTCCGCCGAGCCCCCGGCCAAAGTGTGGAAGTGGCGTCCGAGATCCCCAAGGGCCAAGCCAAGAAATTGTAAGTGTTCATATGAAATATGTTTATGTTATACACATATAGCATCCACTGTGCCCCACAATATACAGTATACCTCTATATTGTGCCCCACAATGTACAGTATACTGCTACACTGTGCCCCACAATATACAGTATACCGCTACACTGTGCCACACAATATACAGTATACCTCTACACTGTGCCCCACAATATACAGTATACCGCTACACTGTGCCACACAATATACAGTATACCTCTACACTGTGCCACACAATATACAGTATACCGCTACACTGTGCCACACAATATACAGTATACCTCTATATTGTGCCCCACAATGTACAGTATACTGCTACACTGTGCCCCACAATATACAGTATACCGCTACACTGTGCCACACAATATACCTATAAAGCTATAAGTAATCTCAAAATTGGCAAGAGTCCGGGCCCGGATGGGTTGACAGCTTCTTATTACAAAAAATTTAAAAACTCTCTGACTCCTCATTTAGTTACATATTTCAATTCGATAGGCAGAGGAGATAGTCTAAGAGAAGAATCCCTCCTCGCGCATATTGCAGTGCTGCCCAAGGAGGGGAAAGATATCACAGACTGTTCCAACTACAGGCCCATTTCATTACTGAATGTGGATCTGAAGCTATACGCAGCTCTATTAGCTAACAGGATTAGTCCTTTAGTAAGCTCTTTAGTCGGGGGTGACCAGGTCGGGTTTGTTCCCGGTCGCGAGGCCAAAGATAACACGATAAAGGTAATTCATCTGATGAAGTATGCCAAAATTAAGAGGGTGCAGACGGCCCTGGTCGCCTCCGACGCGGAAAAAGCTTTTGACCGTTTAAATTGGATGTACCTAAAAGGGGTGCTGCAGAAATTGCAGTTCTCAGGATGAGTTTATTGATAAAATTATGGCCTTATACACAATCCCAAGCGCCAAAGTAAAAGTAAACGGTACGCTTTCAGAGCCATTCCGTATAAAAAATGGAACTAGACAGGGTTGCCCCCTTTCCCCCTTATTATTTATCTTATCTCTCGAACCTTTCTTTGCTAGGATTAGGGATAATACCAACATCAGTGGGTTGTTCACAGGCACAGAGGAGCATAAAATAGCCGCATTTGCAGATGATGCGCTGTTTATAATTACGAAGCCTGAATCCTCACTTCCACACTTATTAAAAGAATTCGACAAATTCAATTTGGTTTCAGATTTCAAAATTAACCTCTCCAAATCTGAGATATATAACGTCAACATGAGCAATAGGTCTTGGAAGAGGGTTATATCCATCAGCTCCTTAAAGCCCGCAAAGAATTGCTTCAAATATCTAGGGGTAAACATGTGTGACAACTCCTCGGAGCTTTATAAGTGTAACTTCCCCAATATTTTAAAATCAATTGAAGCTCAACTTAAGGAGTGGGAGGATTTATGGATTTCCTGGTTTGGGAGAATTAACCTAGTCAAAATGCATATTGTGCCCAAAGTCCTTTATTTGATACAGACAATCCCTATAAACATTCCCAAAGCCTTCTTCAATAAATATAGGAGTATCATTTCAAAATTTATATGGAAAGGCAAACAGAGTAGGCTCTCGTATGATCTCCTATCCCGCTCTAAGGATAGTGGAGGTGTTAACCTACCTGATTTGGAAAAATATTACAAAGCCTCGTCCCTGTCTAGAGCCTTTGAATGGTTCATTCGTCCAATTAGAAAAAAATGGGTCATTGTTGAGAGAGACTTTGCTGGCTTCAGCTTAACAGCCCTTCTTTGGAAGTCCACCTCCTGCCAAAATAAACTCAAAAGTATTAAAAACCCGATAACCAAAGACACAATTAGAAAATGGCATACGTTAAATACATCCCTACATTTCCTTCCTGAATTAATTAGAGAATCCCCAATCATCTGTATTATTCCTGAGGACTGGCATTATTGGGTTGATAAATTTAAGAGTAATACGTTAGGAGACGACCTCCCCTTAAAGGCTTTCTGGCATAAAGGTAGGCCTATCAACAGGGATGATCTTAGTAGACTAATCGCTACGCCACATATACCCGATCTAGAGTATGAGAAGCTAGCCGATTTACTTAAAAATGTTGAATGTCCCATTATCCCAACTTGCGGAAATGATTGGTGGTACAAATTAGTTCAGTTAAAGGTCCCGACGATTCATATTCTGGCAAAATGCTACAAATTAATCAACTCCTCATCTCAGGAACCAGGGTTCTGCTCCAAATGGAACCAAGAACTACACTACAAATTAACAGAGTCTCAGAAATTGATGGTTATTCGCAACGCCTTTTCCAATTCTCCTGCGTACAATTATAGAGAACTGCAGTACAAGATTACTACACGATGGTACAAGACTCCTGTCTTGCTACATAGATACAATCAGGAGATACCTGACACTTGCTGGAGATGCGGACAGGGGGTTGGGAATTACGAGCATCTGTGGTTTTCCTGTTCAACGCTCTCATCATTCTGGGAGGGCATCAGCAGAATCATAAACAAAATTTTTGACTCTGAAATTAAGTTGTCCATCAACATGGTCCTTTTTAATATACATAATGCTCATCAACATTGTGTGAAGTCTGACCTGTGCTCGTTCATTCTGAATGCAGCTAAGTTATTGATCCCAAGGAGATGGCTCCAGAAAAATCCACCTACTTTAGGAGATTGGTTTGTGGAGTTTAGTAAGGTTTGTGATTTTGAGAAGAGAAGGTGGTACACAGTTCATAAACCGGAAAAATTTCACAAGGTTTGGGAAAAGTGGCTTCAAGCTATAGAGAATGACAACATCAATCCTCTTCTATAATGTCAGGGATTATATTGTTCACTATACGAGATAGGGACATCCACTTTGTTCTGCTAATGTCCATTTCCCCTCCCCTCCCTTCCTTCCTCTCCCATCCAACCTTTTTATGATGTACTTATTTGCTCTTCAAATTGTTTGTACAAAATGCTTTATACCTGTGTATACTTGTAATTCTTATTTCTATATATTTGTTTCAAGAATGGAATGACGTAATTCCAATATTGAATATTCATGCTGATTAACATATGATTATACTTTTGTTTATGTGTAAAAATGAGAATTTATATATTTTAAGAAAAAAAATCAATAAAACTATAATTTACACAGTATACCTCTACACTGTGCCACACAATATCCAGTATACCTCTACACTGTGCCACACAATATACAGTATACCTCTACACTGTGCCACACAATATACAGTATACCGCTACACTGTGCCACACAATATACAGTATACCTCTACACTGTGCCACACAATATACAGTATACCTCTACACTGTGCCCCACAATATACAGTATACCGCTACACTGTGCCACACAATATACAGTATACCTCTACACTGTGCCTCACAATATACAGTATACCGCTACACTGTGCCACACAATATACAGTATACCACTACACTGTGCCACACAATATACAGTATACCGCTACACTGTGCCACACAATATACAGTATACCTCTACACTGTGCCTCACAATATACCTCTACACTGTGCCACACAATATACAGTATACCTCTACACTATGCCTCACAATATACAGTATACCTCTACACTGTGCCTCACAATATACCTCTACACTGTGCCACACAATATACAGTATACCGCTACACTGTGCCACACAATATACAGTATACCGCTACACTGTGCCAAAGGAGTGGGGTTTACACAGGAGGAGGGAGATGCGAAGCGCGCTGAGGGGGCCCTTACAAATATTTGCTGTGGGGCCCAGTCACTTCTAGTTACGCCCCTGCCCACAGGAAAATTTATCTTAGTGGACAGAGCCAACCACCGACCTCATAAAGCCTGGTTGAAAAATCCCATTAGCATACACACTAGCCTTGTTCTGACATTAACACTTCACTTTAATAAGAGCCTTCTTGTGTTCTAAATGATTTCAATACCTCAGAAGAAGCATTTTGTATATTGGAGTAGTAACCCTGTCAATGCTAGAGAGAGTAGTGGGTTGGAGTGGGTAATTGTGAGTTACCTGTTAGATAGCTAAAGGGGGAAGATTTTGCCTTGTGGCTCAAAGTAGTAGAATGGGAGGTTGACGTTAAAATATGGGTCTCCCTTTAAGCTAACATCCTGAGTCTAAAGCCTGTATTACACCTGACGATTTCTCAGCAGATAATCGTTAACGAGTGTTCGTATGAACGCTCATTAGCGATCATCTTGCAGTGTAATACTGCCGCTGATTGCCCGATGAATGAGCAAATACTCGTTCATCTGGCAAGCCAAATCTTTCAACATGTTAAAGAATTATCATTTGCAGGCGGCAGATGGTGGTCCTGCACATATCTGACATTTATGACATATCCTAGCGATATGCCATAAATGTTGAGATGGGACAGCCTCTTTACACCGGGAGGGGAAGGAGGGGGTGGGGGAAACTATGCCAAAAGATATAAAGGCCATACACTTCAAGTTGGAACAAGCAACAAAGAAGAAACAGAGGCAAAACTAACAATAACTTCAGTTTTACTGGAACATGTCTCAGCAAGAGAAGCAATATTTACAGTCAGCACAACAGTGGGTCAGTAGTGACCTCCCCAGGACTAGCAGCTCTCCCCAAGGGTGGGATCCTCTTTCACATGGATCAGTCTGTACCAGTTTCTAATTCACACCTGCACCTTTCACTGGCAATTGCCCTACTAGCATCATGCAGTGTGCTTAAGTCTATACTGGTGGAAAACGGTCTGTTAAATTTACCCCCCCCCCCCAGGCGGGTGATGCTGCCTTGCACTCCTGGGTTTCCATACTGGTGAACCGGAGGTGTTATCTCCTCCTATAAATATGGCCTCTGGGACGTCCCTCCTCTTGACCTATTACATACATCGAAGGAGTCACACCACCATCTTTACAGATATATAACACATATTACACACATAATAATGAGAGTAGTGGTAGTCCAAAAGGGCAATGTTCTGACCTTTAGGCTTCAAGTGTCTTGTTCAGGGTGTCCTCTCACATGCAGTTGTCACATTTGCCCGGGGCACTACTCCTTCTCCAGTATTCTCAGAGGCTGCTGCATAGACTACAGAGTTGGCTACTCTTTGGTCTGGCGACAATAACCTATTGCCTCCTCTGAAGGGACCCAGTTTCTCACCTGACACTTTGGCCACTTTAGGTGACACTGCAGTCTGTTGCGCGTATTTTACGCACTTATATAAGGCTACTACATTCTGCAGTTCTTTACAGACATTAGAATCAGGCTGTCCCCGATGGGGCTCACAATCTAAGTTGCAGTATGTATTTTGAGTGTGAGACAAAACTGCAGTACCCGGAGGAAACCCATGCAAACAAGTGGAGAACATAAAACTCCATGTATATGTTTTCCTTGGTCGGATTGGAGCCTGCAAGGAACCAGTGCTAACCACTGAGCCACTGCACAGCATTTGTAGCCGTCTCGTCTCCAGGGTTATTGTCTGGTCAGGGCATCTCTACGCCTCAGTCAAGGACATCAACTTGCACCTCCTGCTTAAACCCATAGGCCCCCTTAACATCTTGGGCCTTTCTTTGGTGCACACTCTAGTTAGAGAATGTACTACTGCCCCACATTTTCTGCAGCATACACATTTGTAGGAGCCTGCACTTGACTGCTGCTGCATCAGCCACAGCAGAAGCAGGCCTTTATTCAGTGCTCACCCCCAGCAGGGAGGGTGAAATCATGACACATGGCTCATGCCGGACTCTCCAACATTGCAATCAGTCAGGCGCTTATATTTGGGCCCACCAAGCTGGTGACCTTCTAGGTGTGTCAGCGCTCATCCTAGCAACAGGGGGTGGCTTTTTCTGTTACGGCCTCTGGTGCTGAGAGTAGTACATTCATTTGTGGTGCAATAGCATCATCTAATGGCTGGGCTGGGGCAGTGCCTCAGGTCCGGCATGTCTCTCTCACAAGCCAAAAAGGTAGCGCTGACACTTCCTATGTGCGGAAGAGTGGCTGCGCCATTCACCTTTCCTCTGGTGGTCACCTGGCGAATATAGAGGCCACTCTTCGTACGTGTTGGGCCCTCACATTACATTTGCATGGTATATTCTCTACTATAGCTCTACAAATAGCTGAGACTTGAAACGTTATATTCATTTCACTTTAATGCTGTTATTTTTTGTGAAAAATATATTGTTTGCTTTACAAATAAGATAAGGGCAGCGAGAACACAATGGTGCAACAATCTTAAACAAACACTAAAAAAATTCTTCACATCTAAAAGGAACTTATTAAATTTGAGCAAAAATATAACCGCAGGGAAGAGGGGAAAAAAGTTGATGAATAATAACAGACGTGTAGAAGTTGAAACGATAACAGTTTCTATGTAAGCTTATCTGCCCGAGGAGAGGGACTCGGAACAATGTGCAGACTTCACATAGTAAAGGGCAGCTGCACCGTCCACCAATAGGATTGTCAAATACAGTGACACGCCCTAGTCACGCCCATTCAACCTCTTATCCCTTGTAGTTTGATCAGGACTAATAGAAGGTTGGCAGTAACCTCTTCACTGCCATAGGGCTCAGCAGATAGAAGAAAGAACAACCAAAATTCTGCATACTTAGCTTTTTTAGCCGCATGGTAAACATGATGAGTTTTCTCAGAATGGGCAGCACAATGGCAAGGGTTCAAATAACATTATAAGATTCAGAAAGAGTGTAAATACTTTGATGCTGACTGCGGCATATTTGATGTATACAAATAAGGACCCTGCTGGCAGACGATCAGCAAAATAGTAGTGGAACATAGTGATCTGTATCACTAGATAAACTTTATTGCATATGAAAACCTGCCTAACCGTAAATAAGAAAAGCAGTAGATTCTGACTTTGGTATCAGTGCCAATTTAGATATGAATTCTGGAGTACTTAACCCTAATCATGCCCTACTTAATAATGCTAACATATAATTTCAGTTAATGTAATAATCTGTCAGTATATTTTTCCAATGCCACTCCTTACTGAAATTACAGAGGCAGTTAAAGTTATCAAGAGTCACATCTATAGACTGACCCATATACAGAGGTGAAGACTAAAGCGTCCAAGTTCTAGTAGGCAGGTTCTCATTTGCAGTAAAATACACTGATCAGGTGTATAACATATAAAGGCTTTTCCAGGGGATTAATTTTATTTAAAAACAAGTTCAAAGTGGGTAAAAAAAGAATCAATATTCACCTGCCCCTACCCAGTGCCGTATCTATCACAAGGCAAACAAGGCATTTCCTAGGGCGGCACTTGCCAATGGGGCCGCAAAATGCCTTGTTTGCCCCTTGTCCCATCCGTCTTATGCCGTTATACTCAGAAGAGCCGATGGTATATTCTAACCCCCAGGCATTCCCATGGTGACGGGGATGCTTGCCTGGGGGTTAGAATATACCATCAGATCTGAGTTTTCACGATCTCAGTGAGATCGTAAAAACTCAAATCCGATGGTATATTCAATTTCTAACCCCCAGGCGTTCCCATGGTGACAGGGACGCTTGCCTGGGGGTTAGAATATACAGGGCCACGCCACTCACAGGAGTATATTTATAAACTGTAATCAGTAACTTTAACTTTAATCATTGCTGATCTCTTTACTTGGATACCTTACTCTATCTTATCTCCGGTAACAGCAGGCAGTGCAGGCGGCGCTCACTCACTGACGTCACGCGCCTGCTCCTCCCACTAGGCGGTGCAGGCGCATGACGTCAGTGAGTGAGCGGCGTTCGCACTGCCTGCTGTTACCGGAGCTAAGACAGAGTAAGGTATCCAAGTAAAGAGATCAGCAATGATTAAAGTTACTGATTACAGTTTATAAATGTACTCCTGTGAGCGTCGGGGGATCTGTGGATGTCACTGTTTAGGGGGGATCTGTGGATGTCACTGTTTAGGGGGGATCTGTGGATGTCACTGTTTAGGGGGGATCTGTGGATGTCACTGTTTAGGGGGGATCTGTGGATGGCACTGTTTAGGGGAGGGTGATCTGTGGATGGTACTGTTTAGGGGAGGGGGATCTGTGGATGGCACTGTTTAGGGGAGGGGGATCTGTGGATGGCACTGTTTAGGGGGGATCTGTGGATATCTGTTTAGGGGAGGGGGGTCTGTGGATGTCACTGTTTAGTGGAGGGGGATCTGTGGATGTCACTGTTTAGGGGAGGGGGATCTGTGGATGTCACTGTTTAGGGGAGGGGGATCTGTGGATGTCACTGTTTAGGGGAGGGGGATCTGTGGATGGCACTGTTTAGGGGGGATCTGTGGATGGCACTGTTTAGGGGAGGGGGATCTGTGGATAGCACTTTTTAGGGGAGGGGGATCTGTGGATGGCACTGTTTAGGGGAGGGGGATCTGTGGATGTCACTGTTTAGGGGGGATCTGTGGATGTCACTGTTTAGGGGACAGGGGTCTGTGGATGGCACTGTTTAGGGGAGGGGGATCTGTGGATGGCACTGTTTAGGGGGGATCTGTGGATGGCACTGTTTAGGGGGATCTGTGGATGGCACTGTTTAGGGGGATCTGTGGATGGCACTGTTTAGGGGAGGGGGGTCTGTGGATGTCACTGTTTAGGGGAGGGGGCTCTGTGGATGTCACTGTTTAGGGGAGGGGGATCTGTGGATGTCACTGTTTAGGGAGGGGGATCTGTGGATGTCACTGTTTAGGGAGGGGGATCTGTGGATGTCACTGTTTAGGGGAGGGGTATCTGTGGATGTCACTGTTTAGGGAGGGGGATCTAGGGATGTCACTTTTTAGGGGAGGGGGGTCTGTGGATGTCACTTTTTAGGGGAGGGGGATCTGTGGATGTCACTGTTTAGGGGAGAGGGATCTGTGGATGTCACTGTTTAGGAGAGGGGGATCTGTGGATGTCGCTGTTTAGGAGAGGGGGATCTGTGGATGTCACTGTTTAGGGGAGGGGGATCTGTGGATGGCAGTGTTTAGGGGAGGGGGATCTGTGGATGGCAGTGTTTAGGGGAGGGGGATCTGTGGATGGCAGTGTTTAGGGGAGGGGGATCTGTGGATGTCACTGTTTAGGGGGAATCTGTGGATGTCACTGTTTAGGGGGGGATCTGTGGATGTCACTGTTTAGGGGAGGGGGATCTGTGGATGTCACTGTTTAGGGGGGATCTGTGGATGTCACTGTTTAGGGGGGAGATCTGTGGATGGCACTGTTTAGGGGAGGGGGATCTGTAGATGGCACTGTTTAGGGGAGGGGGATCTGTGGATGGCACTGTTTAGGGGAGGGGATCTGTGGATGGCACTGTTTAGGGGAGGGGGATCTGTGGATGACACTGTTTAGGGGAGGGGGATCTGTGGATGGCACTGTTTAGGGGAGGGGGATCTGTGGATGGCACTGTTTAGGGGAGGGGGATCTGTGGATGGCACATAGGAAGGGGTGGGCTTTAGAGAGGAAGGGGTTTGGCCTTGACAGGAAGGGGTGGGTCAAATTTCTATTAGGGGGGTGCCTGAGTTTAGTCTCGCCTAGGGCAGCACAAAACCAAGATACACCACTGCCCCTACCTATTGTGTAGGTCTCCCTTGTGTCACCAGCACAGCTCTAAACCCATCAAGGCATGAGCTCTGCAAGAACTCTGTAGATGTCCAATGGCATCTGACATGAAAAAGGCCATATTTACAGCTCAAGCCTCCATAGGCAGTAAGGCTACTTTCACACTACATTTTGCTGGATCCGGCAGGGCCCAGTAAAAACGCTTCTGTTACTGATAATACAACCATCTGCATCTGTTATGAACGGATCCAGTTGTATTATCTTTAACATTGCCAAGACAGATCCGTCATGAACTCCATTGAAAGTCAATGGGGGACGGATCCGTTTTATATTGTGTCAGATGGTGTAAGATTGTCTTGATCCACATCCCATGACGGAAAGAAAACCGCAATGCATTGTGGAGCATTCCGTTCCGTTTTGTCCCCATTGAGACCCTATGACGGATCTCATAACTGGAAAATAGAAACGCTAGTGTGAAAGCAGCCTAAGCCTGAATATGTCCCCATTAAAGGGCCTCCAGTTAACATAATGATAACTGAAATACAGGGCACACTATGCTGTATCAGAATCTGGAATCTGTATATATAAAACAGCACTACCTGCTGATAAAATATAGTGCAGGGGTACTCATCTACTTTTTGTAAAGGTCTACATACGGTACCTGGGTCTGCACTGTAGTAATAAGCCATGCCTCTATTCCTGCCCTATCTCCTTTGTGCCTCCCTAGGCAGTGATGCCTCTGAACCAGAATAATTCTCCGTTAGTGCCCCTGACACAGTGGGGGGCATTTACTAAGCATGTTGCGCCAGAATTATGGTGTAAAATGTGCCAAAAAGAATAGTGTTTCGATTTGTACCAAATATATCAACTGTTTTCTCCAGAATTTTCACCAAAAAGAATGCATTGCGTCAGAAATGAGTTATAAATGTCAAAGTGGGCTGGGCTATCAAATTGGCGCGCATTACGCCATCCTCCTATCGGCAGAAATGGCTCAAATTGTTGCAGACAATTAAGCCAGCTTACGCTGTGGTGTTTTGTGTAAAAAGTCATATTTGTGGCAAAAAGATGTAACTTTTTGTCAAAATGTCGCATTAATAAAAAGAAAAAACAACTCGTCGTGGGAACAACCGGTAGGTAAGTATTAAAACACAAAGCATTTATTTTTATCTAATATAAATGAGCTAAACAACAGTTTTGTCAGTAAATGGACATTCAGCAAAAACAAAACAATAACAAATATGTTCCCAGTCTTAGATAAAAGTCGCAATTTACCACAGGAAATGTCACAAATATGCTTCAAAAGTCGCAAATATGTTTCAAAAGTCGCAAGTGCAGACTGGCAGCGTTGGCTGAAATGGCGCATTTCAGTTTTAAAAAAGTAGCGTTTTAGTGCTATGTCACAAATCGAGAGAAATAGGCAAATAATCAAGTTTATATTTTTAAATTGTCCGATTTTAAAATTGGCGTGCGCCTTATGATAAATGAGGTGAAGCAAATCAGCACTTTTGATTTGTAATGTTAGCATTTTTGGCGCAAATTACGCTATTATTGATAAATGTCCCGCAGTATGATGCCCTTAAGTGTCACCTCATAGTAGGATGTCCCCTAAGTGCTCACCAAACAGAATAAGGCCCCCTTAAGTGCCCACCCCCACACAAAGTGATTCTCTCTTAGTGCCCCGAAACAGCATGATGTTCCCTTAAGTGGCTCCCACACAGTGATGCCCCTTTAGCTGCCCCCACACCGACTGATGCCTACTTAAAGGGAATCTGTCACCATGATCTTGGACAATTATCAGCTGTACTGAAATACACAGTCAGGACTGCGCCCGCCCTGCTGAATACGCTTGATTCTCATGGCAGACAGGCTGTCAGTGTATTACACTAGTAATATATTGCATTTTTCGCCCCATAAGATGCACCCCCCCCCCCCCCCAAAGTGGGGGGAAAATGCTCCTGTGTCTTATGAGGCGAATACTAATAGTACTGGATGACCAGGAAGCGGTGAAGGCTTTGTACTCACCGCTTCCTGGTCCTCGGCTGTTGGCTGTGCACAGCGTGAGGGCGCTCTGTGACCTCACGCTGTGCACGCTGGTTCACAGAGCACAGCCGACGGAGGAGGAAGACAGAGGGCAGGCAGTGAGGAGTGTCCAGGAGCAGGAGAGGTAAGTGATTTATTTTTTGTGATCTGAGGCTGGGGGCTGCTGAAACATGGCTGGGGGATGATATAACATGGTTGGGGGCTGCTGAAACATGGCTTGGGGCTGCTGAAACATGGCTGGGGGCTGCTGAAACATGACTGGGGGCTGCTGAAACATGGCTTGGGGCAAAGAAATATGGCAGGGGGTTATGAGATATAGCAGGGGGGGTGATATGTGACATGGGGTCTCATCTGAAGTCTGAATGGGGGGTATTCTTTATATTGGGCTTTGATCTGAGGTCTGATTGAGGTCTTATTAACATTAGAGTCTGATCTGATGTCTGATTGAGGTTCTTATTAACATTGGGGGTCTGATTGGGGCTGTGAGCTGAAGTCTGATTAATATTGGGGGTCTGATTGGTGGTCTGACCTGAGGTGTAATGAAAAATATTTTATTCTTATTTTCCTCCTCTAAAACCTAGCTGCATCTTATGGGCTGGTGTGTCTTATAGGGTGAAAAATACGGTACTTACAACCAATGCATTACAATACGCACGTATTGTAATGCATTGTAGATGGGATCAGACCCCCAAAAGTTAATGTACCACAGTGGAACATTAACAAAAAAAAAAAATTTAAAAAAGTTTCATGTAAAAAAACCACACCTTTCTCATAATAAACACATATAAAATTGTAGAAAAGAAAACAATAGACATATTAGGTATTGCCGCATCTGTAATGATCTACTCTATGAATGTAGCACATGATCTACCCTGTCAGATGAATGCCATTAAAAAAATAAAAATAAAAAATCTGCTGTACATTTTTTGGTCCCTTTGCCCTTACAAAGGGCCCTTGCACATGACCGTATGCCCTCTGAGACATACGGTCTGTGAGCAGGCCTTATGTCACGGAGCAGCATTGATCGTGCGCACGGGAGCACACAGCATCATAGATTACAATGATGCTGTGCACTTTGGGCCGCCCACGGGACTATTGTCCCGCACTCATAAGATCATATGAGTGCGGGACTATAGTCCTGCGGGCGTCCCGACATGTGCAAGGGCCCAAAAAGTTTAGTAGCAAGTGATCATAAAGTACAATGTACACCACAATGGTACCACTGAAAAATAAGCCCCCAAACAAGTTGATTGGCAGAAAAATAAAAATAAATATGGAAATGGCAACACAAAAAGAGCATTAAAAAAATCTAAACCTTAAAACGTCCTAAATAAATAAAATGACATTCACAAAATGATGCAAACATTAATAGACAGAAGGTTGATGTTAATGAATAACTACTTTATGAGATATCACTGTTCATCTTAAAAGCAGAGAAATTCAAATGACAGCTTCCCTATAAATGTCCCCCCACACAGAGTGGTACCCCTTATTGTTTACACTCTTTATACTCGCCTATCCCATGTTCCTCCTGACAAACAAGGCAGTTGCTCTGTTGTCACTGCATTGTGCCTGCCTGTGTTGAACAGCAGATGGCAGAAGAATGAAGAAGGTGGGAGCTGGTGGCTCCTTGCTTTACCATTGTATTCAACTGTATCTTTGTCCTGAGCATAACACCACCACACCATGACTGAATAATACCAGTGAGTGAATACTAGAACCAAATTATATATTTTTTTTAATTTTTTTATTTTACCAAGTTTAACCCCTTCAGGGCTCTGCAACACACAAAATAACCCCAACAAAATACAAAGGGAATGAAAACACTTAACTTCAAGTAGCTATGGCAGCATCAGGAACTCAGCCGAGATGCACACACCAGCTATCCACAACTCAAACTGAAGCTATAAACCGCATAGCATAGTGGGAGAAACAACAATAGAGAAGGTTAAATGACCATAATAGCCACACCTGGGGAAAGAAGGTGTGGAAAGCCCCAGAAGCAACACAGGCATCATTTGATCCAAACAGAAAACATGTCAGATCAAACCACGTGTTGCCAGTCTCACCGATCTCCTGCCAACTGTCGCGGAAACATCTGTGACAGGTACCCTTACAGTGGAAACCCCCAAAATATGGTCCCCTTTTTTAAACTACACCCCTCATGCAATTTTTTTAGTGGTGTACTGAGTGCTTTGATCCCACAAGTGGGAATTCCATGTTTAAACACATGGCTGTGAAAAGGGAAGAAAAAATATAAAAATAAAATAATATTGCTGCATAAGTGTGCACACCCTTAAACTAATACTTTGTTGAAGCACCTTATGATTTTATTACAGCGCTTAATCTTTTGGGGTATGTGTCTATCAGCATGGCACATTTTGACTTTGCAAGATTTGCCCACTCTTCTTTGCAAAAACACTCCAAATATGTAAGATTGCGAGGGCATCTCCTGTGCACAGCCCTCTTCAGATCACCCCACAGATTTTCAATCGTATTCAGGTCTGGGCTCTGGCTGGGCCATTCCTAAACTTGAATCTTCTTCTGGTAAAGCCATTCCTTTGTTCATTTGGATGTATGCTTTGGGTAATTGTCATGCTGAAAGATGAAGTTCCTCTTTATGTTCAGCTTTCTAGCAGACGCCTGAAGGTTTTGTGCCAATATTGACTGGTATTTGGAACTGTTCATAATTCCCTTTAGCTTAACTAGGGTCCCAGTTCCAGCTGAAGAAAAACAGCCCCAAAGTATGATGCTGCCACCACCATGCTTCACTGTTGGTATGGTGTTCTTTTGGTGATGTGCAGTGTTGTTTTTGCGCCAAACATATATTTTGAAATTATGGCCAAAAAGTTCAACCTTGGTTTCATCAGACCATAACACATTTTCCCACATGCTTTTGGGAGACTTCAGATGTGTTTTTGCAAAATGTAGCCTGGTTTGTATGTTTTTCTTCGTAAGAAAAGGCTTTTGTCTTGCCACTCTACCCTATAGCCCAGACATATGACGCATACGGGAGATTGTTGTCACATGTACCACACAGCCAGTACTTGCCAGATATTTGTGCAGCTCCTTTAATGTTGCTGTAGGCCTCTTTGTAGCCTCCCAGACCAGTTTTCCTCTTGTCTTTTCATAAATTTTGGAGGGACGTCCAGTTCTTGGTAATGTCACTGTTATGCCATATTTTCTCCACTTGATGATGACTTCTTCACTGTGTTCCATGGTATATCTAATGCCTTGCTAATTCTTTTGTACCCTTCTCCTGACTGATACATTTTAATAATGAGATCCCTCTGATGCTTTGGAAGCTCTCTGTGGACCATGGCTTTTTCTGTGGGATGCAACTAAGAAAATTTCAGGAAATACCCACTTGAGCAGCTGAACTTTATTTGGGGTTAATCAGAGGCACTTTAAATCAGGGGCGTAGCTAAAAATGACTGGGCCCCATAGCAACATTTTTTAATGGGCCCCCCTCACCGATCTCCCACCCCCACATACCTCTCAGACCCCCACCCCTTCCAGAGCTCCCACCCAAACACCCTTCCAGGACCTCCCACCCCAACATCCCTACACCCCTCCTAGACCTCCCACCCCCACCCTAAACCTCCCACCGCTAGTCCCCAGATATATTGGTCCAGACATCAAGTGTCCTGCTCCCCCCTCCTGCCTATATAATGGTCCAGACCTCCAGGTTCATGCTTCCCCCTACTCCCCATATATAATGCTCCAGACCTCCAGGATCCTGCTTTCCCCTACTCCCCATATATAATGTTCCAGACCTCCAGGATCCTGCTTCCCCCTACTCCCCATATATAATGGTCCAGACCTCCAGGATCCTGCTTCCCCCTACTCCCAATATATAATGGTCCAGACCTCGAAGGTCCTGCTCCCCCTAAATAGAATGGTCCAGACCTCCAGTGTCCTGTTCCCCTCTATATAATGGTCCAGACCTCCAGGATCCTGCTCCCCCCTTCTCCTTAAATATAATGGTCCAGACCTCCAGGGTCCTGCTCCCCCCTTCTTAAATATAATGGTCCAGACCTCCAGGGTCCTGATCCCCCCTTCTCCTTAAATATAATGGTCCAGACCTCAAAGGTCCTGCTCCCCCTAAATAGAATGGTCCAGACCTCCAGTGTCCTGTTCCCCTCTATATAATGGTCCAGACCTCCAGGATCCTGCTCCCCCCTTCTCCTTAAATATAATGGTCCAGACCTCCAGGGTCCTGCTCCCCCCTTCTTAAATATAATGGGCCAGACCTCCAGGGTCCTGATCCCCCCTTCTTCTTAAATATAATGGTCCAGACCTCCAGGATCCTGCTTCCCCCTACTCCCAATATATAATTAGTCCAGACCTCCAGGGTCCTGCGCCCCCCTCCTCACTATATAATGGTCCAGACCTCCAGCATCCTGCTTTCCCCTCCTCGCCAAATATAATGGTCCAGACCTCCAGGGTCTTGCTCCCCCTAAATAGAATGGTCCAGACCTCCAGTGTCCTGTTCCCCCCTATATAATGGTCCAGACCTCCAGGATCCTGCCCCCCCTTCTCCTTAAATATAATGGTCCAGACCTCCAGGGTCCTGCTCCCCCCTTCTTAAATATAATGGTCCAGACCTCCAGGGTCCTGATCCCCCCTTCTCCTTAAATATAATTGACCAGACCTCCAGGGTCCTGCTCCCCCTCCTCCCCAGATATAATGGTCCAGACCTCCAGTGTCCTGTTCCCCCCTATATAATGGTCCAGACCAAACCTCCAGGGTCCTGCTCTCCCCTTCTCCTTCAATGTACTGGTCCAGACCTCCAGGGTGCTGCTCCCCCCTCCTCCCCAGATATAATGGTCCAGGACTCCAGAGTAAGTTTTACCAGTCCCAGAGTCAGCCAGCCCTCACCTCACAGCCACTTGAACGTCTATGCGCCCACACTCCAGCAGCGCTGCCAGGCCCAGCAGCACGCAGCTTCACTGTACGCTCCGCATCCTCCACTTTCGGCCAGTTTGACTGCCGCCCAGACTGGGAGCGGGACCACTCCATCTCCTCATTGCAGGTATGCCTCTCTGCCTCCGGCCGCGCCCTATCACACCGCCCACAGCCTGCAGGCCTTGCAGATAGTGCTTTCTCTGTCTGTCCTGGAGGGGCCTGCGACCCCTGTAGCTACGCCACATGAATTTAAAAAAATATATAATCCTCAGCCGGCAGCCCGGGCCCCCAGTGGCGTAGGGCCCCATAGCCATTGCTATGGCTGCTATGGTGATCCCTACGCCCATGCTTTAAATGATGGCAGGTGTATGCTGACTCCTATTTAACATGATTTTGAATGTGATTGCTTAATTCTGAACACTGCTACATCCCCAGTTATAAATGTGCACACTTATGCAACCACATTATTTTTGTTTTTTTTTGTTTTCTTCCCTCCACCTAAAAAATGTCAGTTTGTTTTTCAATTGAGTGGTGCAGTTTATAGGTCACATTAAAGGTGGAAAAGGTTCTGAAATGATTTATCTTTGTCTAATTTTTTTACATCACAGAAACCTGACAGAAAACTCCTCAACTTACAATTGTCAAGCCTGTTATAAGGAATACAGCTGAACCAATATTTGGAATTATTGCCATATACATGAACTGTACTGACTACATGAAGACAAGTGATTTAGTAAAAGTTCTGTTGACTCTTCATCCTTTCTACCAACTTCATTTGCACCTAACGGTGCTGGCGTCACAAACACCAGGACCCTGCCACCAAGGCACTTTAAACCCATACCATCGAGGGCACCTCAAGTACCATCTGGCAGGAGTTCCTGGACAAATAGAGAGTGCCCTGGAGGATTTAGTGCTGTCTTCCCCATCACTGTACGCCGGCCCAGGGAGGCTCTGCTAACTTTGAGTACAAACAACTACTACCCCCATCGGCCCACCGTAGCTCACGTGTTGCCCCTGCAGTCCCGATCGCTGCAAAAGCACCCCACATTTTGTTACCCATTTTCTTCTGAATATGGAAACACCCCATATGTGGTAATAAACTACTGTATGGGCACACGGCAGGGCTGAGAAGGGAAGGAGCACCATATGGCTTTTGGAGTGCAGAGTTCATTGGAATAATTTTCAGCGCCATGCTTCATTTGTTGAGACTTTGAGGGACTGTCACGATCAGTGTTGGGGAAAATTCCACACTGAACACAGGAGGGAAGAGTAACAGTAACTGGGCCTAGAAACTAGGGAAGGAACAGGTCACCTCCTAAACAACCCTAATCCGGCCCTAACTACCTATCAATATGAATAGACCTTGAAGGTAGGAATATTCATAAGCTGTATACCTGGGCCCTTATTTCCCTATAACGCCCTGGAATGAGGTTAGGACCAGAGACAACCCATTCCTCCCCAGATGGACGAATGGAAGTCTCTGTCTCAGGCCCAAATACAAACAACAGGGAATATAACAAACACAATACAATAAGAAAAGACAAGACTTAGCTGAAAGTAGAAAACTAGCATTTCCAGAAACACCACAGAGTACAACCGACCAGCTAGTTAGAAGACAGGAAGAAAATCTATAAACCGCACCTCCAAAAGTGAGAAGCAGCTGCTTATGGGCAAGGTAAATTGCCAACAAGCAACACCTGAAGCAAGGGGTGTGGCATTTACCAAAACACAGACACAATAAGATCCACAGGGAACTTGTCAATTTAACCCACGGGTTGCCAGTCTCTCCGATCTCCTGGTACCTGCCACGGGAACGTCTGTGACTGTACCCCCCTTTCTACAAGTGACCCCTGAGCACCCAGGACCGACCCTATCCAGTTGAGATCTATGAAAGGCATTCGCTAAACGATTGGCATTAACGTCGGATGCCGGCACCCACATCCTGTCCTCCGATCCATAACCTCTCCAGTGGACAAGATATTAAAGGGATCCACGGAGAACTCGAGAGTCAACTATTTTCGCGATCTCGAATTCCAAATTATCGTCCACAATGACCGGAGCGGGTGGCAAGGAAGATGGCTGTAAAGGTTCCACATATTTTTTCAACAAAGACCTATGGAACACATTATGAATTTTCAGTGCATGAGGAAGCTCAAGACAAAAATCTACAGGATTAATAATAATGGCCGTGATATTATATGGGCCGATGAACCTTGAACCCAACTTCCAGGAAGGTACCTTCAACTTAATGTTTCTTGTGGACAGCCACACAGAATCAACCACACTTAGGTCCGGACCATTCATACATTTCCTGTCAGCCACACGTTTATATTTGTTGCTCATATTTTTCAAGTTATTTTAAATTTTTCGCCATATCGATGACAATGATGACGAAAAACTTTCTTCCTCAGGGATACCAGAAGTATTAGAACCAGAAAATGTGCCAAACTGCAGGTCAACCCATAGGCCCCAAAAAACGGCGACTCACCAGTGGACCCCTGACTACGATTGTTTATGGCAAACTCTGTCCAAGACAAAAAGGAAGACCACTCCTCCTGGTTCTCAGATACAAAACATCTTAAGTAAGTCTCCAGACTCTGACCATTCAACTGAGGATGAAAACCCAGAGAAAAGGACAGTTGAATTCCCAGACAAGTACAGAATGTCTTCCAGAACCTGGAAACAAACTGAGTGCCGCGATCCGAGACCACGTCAGAGGGAATGCCATGGAGTTTCACAATGTTGTCAACAAATACCTGTGCAAGGGTTTTAGCATTAGGTAGGCCTGGTAATACAATAAAATGTACTATTTTACTAAAGCGATCAACTACCACCAGAATAACTGTCTTTCCTGAAGAATTAGGTAGATCAATGATAAAGTCCATGGATACATGAGTCCATGGTCTGGATGGAATGAGTAATGGAAGTAAAGATTCAGAAGGTCGAGTATGTGTCACCTTGGCACGTGCACAGGTAGGACAGGCTGACAGATAGTCCTTCACACACTTACGCCACCCTGGCCACCAGAATCTACGAGATATCAGGTTGGCAGTGGACCTACTCCCAGGATGTCCTGTAAGAATCGTACAATGATGTTCCTCCAACACCTTGTGACGCAATTCCGGTGGCACAAATAGTTTCCCAGAGGGACACGAGTCCGGTGCGTCTCCCTGAGCCTCTAACACCTTCACCTCAAGGTCAGGGTAGAGGGCGGATATCACCACCTCTTTAGACAGTATGGGACTGGGGTCTCCAAAATCTCCACCTCCAGGGAAACTATGTGACAAGGCATCCACCTTGACATTCTTAATCCCAGGACGATAGGTGACAGTGAAATTGAATCTGGCCTTAGGTTGGGTTAGGTTGTTTTGCCGACTCCAGATAAGCCAGATTTTTGTGATCAGTGAATACCGTGATCAAATGAATAGCCCCTTCTAACAAATGACGCCATTCCCCAAAAGCCAATTTATTGGCCAGCAACTCCATGTTACCCATATCATAATTTTTCTCAGTGTAGGGATAGTTTTTTCGAGAAAAATGCACATGGTCGCTATATTTACCAGGTGATAGGCCCTGTGACAAAACTGCTCCTACCCCCACCTCAGATGCGTCAACTTCCACAATAAACGGTTATGACACATCTGGCTGCACCAATATTGGAGCAGAGGAGAAGCATAAGAGCCTTCAGATTTTCGGGTCAATCCCAGTCCAATACAGCACGGACCCGAAGATGACACCAGATAGCCCAAGAACTGCACCTCGTGTACTGCAAAAACACACTTCTCTAATTTTGCGATCAATTTATTATACCTTAGGATCTGTAACACCTGTCTACCGTGATCCTTATGTATCTCCACGTCTGGAAAATAAATTAATATGTCATCCAAATACACTATCACAAACCCCCAGGTGAAGAAAGATGTAATTCACAAAATGTTGGAAGACCGCCGGGGCATTGGTAAACCCAAAATGCATGATCAGGTTCTCAAAGTGCCCCTCAGGAGTATTAAAAGCTGTCTTCCGTTTATCCCCTTCCTTGATCCTAACCAGATTATATGCCCCCCTTAAATCCAACTTGGAGAACACCTTGGCACCAATAATCTGGTTAAACAAATCAGGAATCAAAGGAAAAGAGTAATGATCACGGATAGTAATCTGATTGAGTTCACGAAAATCCAGATATGGCCGAAGACCTCCATCCTTCTTTTTTACAAAAAAGAACCCTGCACCAAGGTCTTATGTGCCCTTTCTTCATACTCTCAGAAATATATTCTCTCATGGCCTGCCTTTCAGGTACAGAAAGATTATACAACCTAGATTTAGCCAATTTAGCCCTGGGAATAAGATTGACAGGACAATCATATTCCCGATGGGAAGGTAAATCCTGACATTCACTCTCAGAAAACACATCGGCAAACTCGGATATAAAAGAGGTTACAGCTAGAGTTGAGCGGACACCTGGATATTCGGGTTCGACGGGTTCGGCCGAACTTGACCCCGAACCCCATTGAAATCAAAGGGGACCCGAACTTATGAGCACTAAAATGGCTGTAAAAATGTCATGGAAAGGGCTAGAGGGCTGCAAATGGCAGCAACATGTGGTTAAGAGCATGGCAAGTGCTCTGCAAACAAATGTGGATAGGGAAATGACTTTAAATAACATAAAATATGTAAAAATAAAAATAATAATCTTAATCTAGGAGGACAAGGTCCATATGGAGTAGGAGGTTGAGGAGGCGGATGTGGCGGTGTAGGTGGAAGCGGCAGTGAAGGTAGCCTACACTGCTTTTTGGTTTTAAATTTTTTTTTTTTTTTTTTTATTAGAGTACACCCCAAAACATTGGGAAATATAACCTGTGATACCCCCTCCAGTCAACACACGTTCAGACAATACACTGGCTGCAGGGCAGTCCAGCACCTCCAAGGTGTAAAGGGCAAGCTCAGGCCATGTGCCCAATTTGGAGACCCAGAAGTTGCAGGGGGCAGACCCATCAATCAGTATGTGTAGGCGTGTGCACACATACTGCCCCACCATGTCGCACGTCCCTGTGATGTTCACGATCCAATTGGATATCTGCTCTATCAACTTTCGATGTTCTTTTCTGCGCCTACCATGTTGATCACAGCGGCAAATCAGGGTTCCACGCCGGAGAGGGAGCTTGAGAAAAGGAATACTACATCCAAGGGAGGTCAATGGATGAAATTCAATGTGATCTAGCGGAAATGTGGGACAAAGTATTGAATCAAAAGCTTCGACTCGGGGAGGTAGTGACGATAAATAACAATACAGGACTCTTAAGATGCCCTGTTATTTGAATGATTAATAAAAAATTATAGGGAATGTCACTGGGGTATTTTGGATTTGAAACGTTAGCCAGGAGAGGCCTTGCTGCCGCTTTCTTAACTCTAGATTACTTCTGCCCGTTCGCACATTCCTGTGACGTCCACCATCCATTTGGATATCTTCTCTATCAACTTAGGATGTTCTTTTCTGAGCCTACCATGTTGATCACGGTTATTGGCGAATCAGGGTTCTACGCCAGAGAGGGAGTGTGAGAAAGGGAGACCTCATCCAAGGGAGGTCAATGGCTGCAATGGGATGAAGGGGAAATGTGGGACAAATTATTAAAGCAGAAGGATCGAAGGAAAGGGCCAATTAAAGACGAATTTTTGAAATTTAAGTCCCTGTCACCTATGCAGAGCAGGGGTTTTTCATCGCCAGAAATTGGTTAATGTCACCCACCAATGGAACAGATTATTTTTTACAATTTCGGTCCCTGTCACCTATGCAGAGCATGGGTTTATTCACGGCAAAAATTGTAAAATGTCAACCCAAGAATGTAACAGAAAAAATTGAGAAATGTATTAACCTGTCTACTAAATAGAGCAGGAGTCTATCACAGCCAAAGATTGTTGAATGTCACCCGAAAATGTAAAAGAAAAATTTGTGAAATTTATTAAGCTGTCAACTAGGTAGAGCAGGGGTATATCACTGGTGCATTTCACCCACAAACTGGTGCATTTCACCCAAAAATGTAACAGACAAATTAGTGATTTGTTTTACCTGTCTACTAGGTATAGGAGTGGTATATCACACCCAAAAATTGGTGAATTTCACCTGAAAATGTAACAGACAAATTTGTGAATTTTTTTAACCTGTCTACTAGGTAGAGCAGTGGTATAACAATAGTAACAGTCCAGCTCACCTGCATCAGTAGTTTGGAAGGTGCACGGATGGGAAGAGACCCAGACCTGGGTCTCTTCCCATCCGTGCACCTTCCAAACTACTGATGCAGGTGAGCTGGACTGTTACTATTGTTTGCTGGATTGAGAGTTTTACCGTGTCTCCCTGCCTGGTATAATGTGCTAGATGTTCCAAAACCAGCGGTTATACAAGATTTCCTTATATCAAGCCCTGAACATACCTTGTTGCACATGGCGTTTGCTACAATGCCAGACCGCTTAAACAAAGCGGAGCAGGTTTTCTCAAGAAGTGATCAACTTGTTCAAAACCCATACAACATGGAAAGTACTTTTTTACAATTTGAAAACCTGCAACTCAGGAATTGAGACTATGGTGGGACCATACTACCCTCAACAAATATTTGGAAAAAAATATGGTCCCCAGGGGCCTAAGAATCAAAAAGATTCCAACCATTTTATATTCTGATGTTTTTGTACAATCATGGAATAATATACTCACTGACTGCTTGTTTAAACTTATGAGACTGATAGTGGAATATGAAACTGAAAAGCTGGTTATGATACAATCAGAAATAGAAAAATGCAAACAGTCTGTGGTCCAGTATGAATCCACTCACAAATATGATGAATTGTTACAAAACTCAAATGACAATATTAATGAAGCTGAAGAGCATATTATTGAATTGAAACACAAAAAATTCCAAAGGGATTTATACGACTCTGATAAGGATCAAGTGTACGAGTGGGGACGGAGAGAGAATCCTTATCAAACTCCAAAATCCATACTGAAAAATACAAAGAAAAAACTACAAAAAAAACTTATGAAAACCGCAACTGTCAGTTTTGATTCTTCAGATCAGGAAGGATTTGAGACCAGCATGGAAATTCAAACAACTGAGAAATCGAACATAAATACAAAAAGTAACATTCCAGGAGCTCAGTCTTCATATTATAAAAAATCTAAAATAAGGTAAAAAAATCAGTCAAAAAACGAGTCAGAAGAGGAGGAAGAAAACATAACAAGAAAGGCACACAATATGGCCACTCGATTCCAGAAGAAACAGTGACTCAAAAAGTGGATCCACAAACACATGATGTGATTAATTTGTCAGCTGTTACTTTAACTGGACCGCAATTGCAATTGATTAGTTTGGGGTTAAATTTTGTTCCTACCACTGACTTTGATCTCACTTTTTAGTGAATCACACTTTTTATCCCCTTAAAGAGGACCTTTCACTACTCTACAAACGAAAAACTAACTATACCTGTGGGCAGAGCGGCGCCCAGGGGTCCCCCTGCACTTACTAGCAAGTCTGGGCGCCGCTCCGTTCGCCCGGTATAGGCTCCGGTGCCTGCGCTCCCTCTGACTGTTTTCTTGTAGGAGGCGTGTCCCTTGCTGCACTGCTGGCCAATCGCAGCGCACAGCTCATAGCCAGGCTATGAGCTGTGCGCTGCGATTGGCAGGCGGACACCCGAACGCTGCTTGCAGCGTTCGGGTGTCCGCCTGGCCGTGCGGAGGCGTGCGGATCCGTCCAGACTTACAATGTAAGTCAATGGGGACGGATCCGTTTGAAGATGCCACAATATGGCTCAATCTTCAAACGGATCCGTCCCCCATTGACTTTCAATGTAAAAGTCTGGACGGATCCGCTCAGGCTAATTTCACACTTAGCTTTTTTTTGCCAATATAATGCAGACGGATCCGTTCTGAACGGAGCCACCGTCTGCATTAATATGAGCGGATCCGTTCAGAACAGATCCGATCGAACGTTAGTGTGAAAGTAGCCTAATTTTACTTGCAAATTCAGGGTGTGAGTATGGGAGCAAAATTTTCCCCGTCACTTGCAAACGTCACCATGGCGTACTGGGAGGAGCGCTATATCTATGATGTTGATAATCCTTTTGGCGAGTGTATAGAGTGATATGGCAGATACATCGATGACCTGTTATTCATTTGGTCCGCCGATGTGTCTGCCATACATTCTTTTTTACATTACCTGAATAGTAACCCATATGGATTGCGATTTGTTGGAGTTCATGATGCTCCCAAAATACATTTCTTGGATGTGACTTTGATTGGTATTCCAGGCCAGGTAATATGCACTCGAACTTATCGCAAACCCATATCTGGAAATACAGTATTAAGAGCCAACAGTCATCATCCACTCCATACAATAAAGGCTATTCCAGTGGGTGAGATGATCAGAGCCAGACCCAATTGCAGCAAAGACTCTGATTTTTATGAAGAGATACAAATAATCACTGATAGATTAAGGGAAAGAGGAAACCCAGTGTGGATGACCCAAAGAGCAAAAAATATAGCAGAAAGAAAAAAAAGGCAGGATTTGTTGTTTGGAACCCCCTTGACTCATAAAAAATGTAATAGAAAACAAATGGATAAGAACAAATATAGTGAAAATAGGGAAGTAAAAGAAAATGAGATTAAATCATGCTACAAAGATAAATCCTCTAATATTCCAACACTTGTACTTACTTTTAGCAATCAATTTTCTTTGCTAGAGAAAGCGGTCTCCAGATGTATCCCTATCCTGTATGAGGATCCACAGTTATACAAAATACTGAGGGGAGGACATAGAGTGGTATCAAAAAGACCCATGTCACTGGCTGCCTCTCTATCTCCATCTCTTTTTAGTCAAAAATCGGAGGGACAATTGCGAACATGTTGGGTGCGATATACAGGTTTTACACGATGCGGCAATTCCCCATGTAAAGCTTGCAGTTATGTATCCCCCAAAGAATATTTTCAAGATTCTGATGGTATTAATAAATATCCGGTTAAAACTTCCATTAATTGCAACACATCGGGAATTGTCTACATCATTGAATGCAAAGCATGTCAGTTAATATATGTAGGATGTTCAACCAGAAGGTTCAAAGTAAGGTTACTGGAGCACATTAATTATATAATAAATCCGGCATATGTAAACATCTCAAGTGCAGCAAAACACTTTATCATGGTCCATAATAGAAGTCTGTCATCATTCACAGCCTATGCCATAGAACGAGTGTTTCTGCCTGCAAGAGGTGGAGACCTCAAAAAACTTGTAAACCAAAGAGAAGCCTTCTGGATTCTAAAAATTGAAGTCCCCAAGCCCTGCAGGATCAAATTTGAGAAAAGAACTCATGTATATTTATTAGTAGCTATTAACGATCACATCATGCTGCAACTTCAAGAAAATAAAAAATGTATTGTATAGCCTGAATGGTCAGAGTTAGATTGCAGCCAACAAGTATTGAGGAGTGTTCACATGGAGCGTTTTTTCTGCTGCTCACTTATAATCATGTTTATTCACTTATTTATATATTTATTATCAATGCTATGTTACTCCTCAATTTTTGCTGGGTTTAATGTCATGAAATGTCTGTTCATAGGGGCTCATGTTAGATTTTAAACTTGTTTGGTACATTAAAATTTCTGCTAGCACTTTTGATTGTAACACCTGGGATGGCTTGCACCTCCCAGCTAGTTTAAGGGGGGAGGGATTGTCTATGTTCACTCCTATATATACTTCCTTAGAAATTTATTATGAAGGTCATGATTAACCACTTCAGCCCCGCTAGGTGAAACCCCCTTCATGACCAGGCCACTTTTTACACTTCGGCACTACACTCCTTTCACCGTTTATCGCTCGGTCATGCAACTTACCACCCAAATGAATTTTACCTCCTTTTCTTCTCACTAATGGAGCTTTCATTTGGTGGTATTTTATTGCTGCTGACATTTTTACTTTTTTTGTTATTAATCAAAATGTAACGATTTTTTTGCAAAAAAATGAAATTTTTCACTTTCAGCTGTGAAATTTTGCAAAAAAAAAAGACATCCATATATAAATTTTTCGCTAAATTTATAGTTCTACATGTCTTTGATAAAAAAAAATGTTTGGGCAAAAAAAAAATGGTTTGGGTAAAAGTTATAGCATTTACAAACTATGGTACAAAAATGTGAATTTCCGCTTTTTGAAACGGCTCTGATTTTCTGAGCACCTGTCATGTTTCCTGAGGTTCTACAATGCCCAAACAGTAGAAAAACCCCACAAATGACCCCATTTCGGAAAGTAGACACCCTAAGGTATTCGCTGATGGGCATAGTGAGTTCATAGAACTTTTTATTTTTTGTTAGCGAAAAATGATGATGATTTTATTTTTTTTATTTTTTCTTACAAAGTCTCATATTCCACTAACTTGCGACAAAAAATAAAAAATTCTAGGAACTCACCATGCCCCTCACAGAATACCTTGGGGTGTCTTCTTTCCAAAATGGGGTCACTTGTGGCGTAGTTATACTGCCCTGGCAATTTAGGGGTCCAAATGTGTGAGAAGAACTTTGCAATCAAAATGTGTAAGAAATGACCGGTGAAGTCCGAAAGGTGCACTTTGGAATATGCGCCCCTTTGCCCACCTTGGCAGCAAAAAAGTGTCACACATGTGGTATCGCCGTACTCAGGAGAAGTTGGGGAATGTGTTTTGGGGTGTCATTTTACATATACCCATGCTGGGTGAGAGAAATATCTTGGCAAAAGACAACTTTTCCCATTTTTTTATACAAAGTTGGCATTTGACCAAGATATTTTTCTCACCCAGCATGGGTATATGTAAAATGATACCCCAAAACACATTCCCCAACTTCTCCTGAGTACGGCGATACCAGATGTGTCACACTTTTTTGCTGCCAAGGTGGGCAAAGGGGCACATATTCCAAAGTGCACCTTTCGGATTTTGCAGGGCATTTTTTACACATTTTGATTGCAAGGTACTTCTCACATATTTGGGCCCCTAAATTGCCAGGGCAGTATACCTACGCCACAAGTGACCCCATTTTGGAAAGAAGACACCCTAAGGTATTCCGTGAGGGGCACTGCGAGTTCCTAGAATTTTTTATTTTTTGTCACAAGTTAGCGGAAAATGATGATTTTTTTTTTTCTCTTTTTTCCTTACAAAGTCTCATATTCCACTAACTTGCGACAAAAAATAAAAAATTCTAGGAACTCGCCATGCCCCTCACGGAATACCTTGGGGTGTCTTCTTTCCAAAATGGGGTCACTTGTGGCGTAGTTATACTGCCCTGGCAATTTAGGGGCCCATATGTGGGAGAAGTACTTTGCAATCAAAATGTGTAAAAAATGACCGGTGAAATCCGAAAGGTGCACTTTGGAATATGTGCCCCTTTGCCCACCTTGGCATCAAAAAAGTGTCACACATCTGGTATCGCCGTACTCAGGAGAAGTTGGGGAATGTGTTTTGGGCTGTCATTTTACATATACCCATGCTGGGTGAGAGAAATATCTTGGCAAAAGACAACTTTTCCCATTTTTTTTATACAAAGTTGGCATTTGACCAAGATATTTTTCTCACCCAGCATGGGTATATGTAAAATGACACCCCAAAACACATTGCCCAACTTCTCCTGAGTACGGTGATACCAGATGTGTCACACTTTTTTGCTGCCAAGGTGGGCAAAGGGGCACATATTCCAAAGTGCACCTTTCGGATTTTGCAGGGCATTTTTTACACATTTTGATTGCAAAGTTCTTCTCACACATTTGGGCCCCTAAATTGCCAGGGCAGTATAACTACCCCACAAGTGACCCCATTTTGGAAAGAAGACACCCCAAGGTATTCCGTGAGGGGCATGGCGAGTTCCTAGAATTTTTTATTTTTTGTCGCAAGTTAGTGGAATATGAGACTTTGTAAGGAAAAAAGAAAAATCATCATTTTCCGCTAAATTGTGACAAAAAATAAAAAATTCTAGGAACTCGCCGTGCCCCCCACGGAATACCTTGGGGTGTCTTCTTTCCAAAATGGGATCACTTGTGGCGTAGTTATACTGCCCTGGCAATTTAGGGGCCCAAATGTGTAAGAAGTACCTTGAAATCAAAATGTGTAAAAAATGGCCTGCGAAATCCGAAAGGTGCCCCTTTGCCCACCTTGGCTGCAAAAAAGTGTCACACATCTGGTATCGCCGTACTCAGGAGAAGTTGGGCAATGTGTTTTGGGGGGTCATTTTACATATACCCATGCTGGGTGAGAGAAATATCTTGGCAAAAGACAACTTTTCCCATTTTTTTTATACAAAGTTGGCATTTGACCAAGATATTTCTCTCACCCAGCATGGGTATATGTAAAATGACACCCCAAAACACATTCCCCAACTTCTCCTGAGTACGGCGATACCAGATGTGTGACACTTTTTTGCAGCCTAGATGCGCAAAGGGGCCCAAATTCCATTTAGGAGGGCATTTTTAGACATTTGGATCCCAGACTTCTTCTCACACTTTCGGGCCCCTAAAAAGCCAGGGCAGTATAAATACCCCACATGTGACCCCACTTTGGAAAGAAGACACCCCAAGGTATTCAATGAGGGGCATGGCGAGTTCCTAGAATTTATTTTTTTTTTTGCATAAGTTACCGGATATTGATTTTTTTTTGTTTTTTTTCTCACAAAGTCTCACTTTCCGCTAACTTAGGACAAAAATTTCAATCTTTCATGGACTCAATATGCCCCTCACGGAATACCTTGGGGTGTCTTCTTTCCGAAATGGGGTCACATGTGGGGTATTTATACTGCCCTGGCTTTTTAGGGGCCCTAAAGCGTGAGAAGAAGTCTGGAATATAAATGTCTAAAAATGTTTACGCATTTGGATTCCGTGAGGGGTATGGTGCGTCCATGTGAGATTTTATTTTTTGACACAAGTTAGTGGAATATGAGACTTTGTAAGAAAAAACAAAAACAAAAACAAACAAAAAATGTCCGCTAACTTGTGCCAAAAAAAATGGCTGAATGGAGCCTTACCAGGGGGGGAGTGATCAATGACAGGGGGGTGATCAATGACAGGGGGGTGATCACCCATATAGACTCCCTGATCACCCCCCTGTCATTGATCATCCCCCCTGTAAGGCTCCATTCAGACATCCGCATGATTTTTTACGGATCCATGGATACATGGATCGGATCCACAGAACGCATGCGGACGTCTGAATGGAGCCTTACAGGGGGGTTATCAATGACAGGGGGTGATCAGGGTAATCAGGGTGATCACCCCCCTGTCACTGATCACCCCCCCTGTAAGGCTCCATTCAGACATCCGCATGATTTTTTACGGATCCATGGATACATGGATCGGATCCACAGAACGCATGCGGACGTCTGAATGGAGCCTTACAGGGGGGTTATCAATGACAGGGGGTGATCAGGGTAATCAGGGTGATCACCCCCCTGTCACTGATCACCCCCCCTGTAAGGCTCCATTCAGACATCCGCATGATTTTTTACGGATCCATGGATACATGGATCGGATCCACAAAACGCATGCGGACGTCTGAATGGAGCCTTACAGGGGGGTTATCAATGACAGGGGGTGATCAGGGTGATCACCCCCCTGTCACTGATCACCCCCCCTGTAAGGCTCCATTCAGACATCCGCATGATTTTTTACGGATCCATGGATACATGGATCGGATCCACAGAACGCATGCGGACGTCTGAATGGAGCCTTACAGGGGGGTTATCAATGACAGGGGGTGATCAGGGTAATCAGGGTGATCACCCCCCTGTCACTGATCACCCCCCCTGTAAGGCTCCATTCAGACGTCCGCATGATTTTTACGGATACATGGATACATGGATCGGATCCGTAAAAATCATGCGGACGTCTGAATGGAGCCTGACAGGGGGGTGATCAATGACAGGGGGGTGATCAGGGAGTGTATATGGGTGATCACCCGCCTGTCATTGATCACCCCCCTGTAAGGCTCCATTCAGACGTCCGCATGATTTTTACGGATCCATGGATACATGGATCGGATCCGTAAAAATCATGCGGACGTCTGAATGGAGCCTTACAGGGGGGTGATCAATGACAGGGGGGTGATCAATGACAGGGGGTGATCAGGGAGTGTATATGGGTGATCACCCGCCTGTCATTGATCACCCCCCTGTAAGGCTCCATTCAGACGTCCGCATGATTTTTACGGATCCATGGATACATGGATCGGATCCGTAAAAATCATGCGGACGTCTGAATGGAGCCTGACAGGGCGGTGATCAATGACAGGGGGTGATCAGGGAGTGTATATGGGTGATCACCCGCCTGTCATTGATCACCCCCCTGTAAGGCTCCATTCAGACGTCCGCATGATTTTTACGGATCCATGGATACATGGATCGGATCCGTAAAAATCATGCGGACGTCTGAACGGAGCCTGACAGGGGGGTGATCAATGACAGGGCGGTGATCAATGACAGGGGGGTGATCAGGGAGTTTATATGGGGTGATCAGGGGTTTATAAGGGGTTAATAAGTGACCGGGGGGGGGGGGTGTAGTGTAGTGTGGTGTTTGGTGGGACTGTACTGACCTACCTGAGTCCTCTGGTGGTCGATCCTAACAAAAGGGACCACCAGAGGACCAGGTAGGAGGTATATTAGACGCTGTTATGAAAACAGCGTCTAATATACCTGTTAGGGGTTAAAAAATTCGGATCTCCAGCCTGCCAGCGAGCGATCGCCGCTGGCAGGCTGGAGATCCACTCGCTTACCTTCCGTTCCTGTGAGCGCGCGCGCCTGTGAGCGCGCGCGCCTGTGCGCGCGCGTTCACAGGAAATCTCGCGTCTCGCGAGAAGACGCGTATATGCGTCCAGGAGGAATAAAGCAACCACCTCCCGGACGCATATACGCGTACAGCGGTCGGGAGGTGGTTAAGAACTATCTGGTTCGAAACGCGTAGACCGTACTGGGGCTTGCACCTTGAGGATTTATTACCGCTGTATATTTGGTTTTGTGGAATAAAACATCGATAAGCAAGAAAAATCAAGGTGCTGGATTTTTTCCTTTCAAGAGCAGTGGTATATCACATCCCAAAATAGGTGAATTTCACCCGAAAATGTAACAGATAAATTTGTTGTTTTTTTTTACCTGTCTACTAGATATAGGAGTGGTATATCACACTGAAAAATAGGTGAACTTCACCCAAAAATGTAACAGACAAATTAGTGATTTTTTTTAACTGTCTACTATGTATAGCAGTGGTATATCACACCCAAAAATTGGTGAATTTCACCAAAAAATGTAGCAGACAAATTAGTGAATTTTTTTAACCTGTCTACTAGGTAAAGCAGTGGTATATCACACCCAAAAATTGGTGAATTTCACCCGAAAATGTAAAAGACAAATTCGTGAATTTTTTTAACCTGTCTAATAGGTATTGCATTGGTATATCACACCCAAAAATTGGTGAATTTCACCTGAAAATGTAACAGACCAAATAGTGAAATTACATTAAATAAAATAAAATACGTACAAATAAAAAAATAAAAAAACTTGATTTATGAGGTGGAGGTCCATATGGAGTAGGAGTTTTATTCTGCACAAGGTACGGACAAGTCCTGTGGGATCCATGCCTGGTTCATTTCAATGAACGTGAGCTTGTCCACATTGGCTGTGGACAGGCGGCTGCGCTTGTCTGTTATAATGCCCCCTGCCGTGCTAAACACACGTTCAGATAATACACTGGCTTCAGGGCAGGCCAGCACCTCCAAGGCGTAAAGGGCAAGCTCAGGCCATGTGCCCAATTTGGAGACCCAGAAGTTGGAGGGGGCAGACTCATTATTCAGTACGTGTAAGCATGTGTGCACATACTGCTCCACCATGTTGGTGAAATGCTGCCTCCTGCTAAGACGTTCCATATCAGCTGGTGGTGCTGGTTGTTGTGGCGTGCTGACAAAGCTTTTTCACATTTCGGCCATGCTAACCCTGCCTTCTGAGGTGCTGGCGGTGCCCCAGCTGCCTTGGCGACCTCTTCCTCCTCCTCTGCCTTCACCTTCTGCTTCCACTGTGCCCCCACTATCAGGTGGGAATGCCACCAGCAGCGCGTCTACCAGCGTGCGCTTGTACTCGCGCATCTTACGTTCACGCTCCAGTGACGAAATTAAGGACGTTATGTTGACCTTGTAACGGGGATCCAGCAGTGTGGCCACCCAGTAATCAGCACAAGTTAGAATGTGGGCAACTCGGCGGTCATTGCGGAGACACTGCAGCATGTAATCGCTCATGTGTGCCAGGCTGTCCAGAGGCAACAAAAAGCTGTCCTCTGTGGGAGGTGTATCGTCTGTGTCCTCTGTATCCCCCCAGCCATGCACTAGTTATGGCCATGAGCTGGTCTGGGTGCCACCCTGCTGTGGACATGGTTCCTCCTCCTCCATCTCCTCACCCTCCACCTCGTCATCCTCCAGATCTGTGCCCTGGCTGGACATCTGTGTGCCTGGCGTTTGTGGGTGCAGGAACCCACCCTCGGAGCCACTTGTCAGTGAATGTCCGGAAACCCTAAGAAATTATCCCTCTTCCTCCTCTTCCTCCTGTGCCACATCCTCTTCCATCATCGCCAGCAGCGTTTTTTCAAGGAGGCATAGAAGTGGGACAGTAACGCTGAGAACGGCGTTATCGGCACTGGCCATGTTGGTGGAGTACTCGAAACAGCGCAACAAGGAACACAGGTCTCTCATGGAGGCCCAGACATTGGTGGTGAAGGGGTGCTGTTCCGCAGAGGGACTCACCCATGCATGCTGCAGCTGAAACTCCACTATCGCCTGCTGCTCGCACAGTCTGGCCAGCATGTGGAGTTCCATCTTGTGGGCATGTCGCATATGAGGCGGTGAGAGGGAACGCCCAAGTTACGCTGCAGTGCTGATAGGCGAGCAGCAGCAGGGTCAGAACGCCAAAAGCGCATACAGATGGCCCGCACTTTATGCAGCAGCTCTGACATATCGGGGTAATTTTTAAGGATTCTCTGCACCACCAAATTCAGCACATGCGCCAGGCAAGGGATGTGCGTCAAACTAGCTAGTCCCAGAGCTTCTACAATATTTTGCCCATTATTGCACACCACCAGGCCGGGCTTGAGGCTCACTGGCACCAACCACTCATCGGTCTGTTGTTCAAGGCCCGTCCACAGCTCCTGCGCGGTGTGGGGTTTGTCCCCCAAACAGATAAGTTTTAAAACTGCCTGCTGTCGTTTACCCCTGGCTGTGCTGTGGTTGGTGGTGAAGGTGTTACGCTGATCGGATGAGGAGGCGGTAGAGGATGAGGAAGCAGAGTAGGAGGAGGAAGCAACAGGAGGCAAACTGAAGCGCCCTGCAATCCTCGGTGGTGGAAGGACATGTGGCAAACTGCTATCCGCCTCAGGCCCAGCCTCCACTGCATTTACCCAGTGTGCTGTTATGGAGATATAGAACGTCCCTGACCATGCTTACTGGTCCACGTATCCGTAGTGAGGTGCACCTTGCCACAGATGGCGTTGTGCAGTGCACACCTGATTTTGTCCCCCACTTGGTTGTGCAGGGAAGGGATGGTACGCCTGGAAAAGTAGTGGCGGCTGGGCACGACGTACTGTGGGACAGCCACCGCCATAAGGCTTTTAAAACTCTCCGTCTCCACCAGACGGAATGACAGCATTTCAAAGGCCAGTAATTTTGAAATGCTGACATTCAGGGCCATGGATCGCGGGTGGGTAGGGGGGTACTTCCTCTTCCGCTCCAGTGTTTGGGAGATGGAGAGCTGAACGCTTCCGTGGGACATTGTGGAGATGCTTGGTGACCCAGATGGTGGTGTTGCTGGCAGATCCTCTGTTTGCGGGGTGGCAGGTGGCACTGTTACTCCAGAGGTGGATGAAGAGGCCGAAACTGCAGCAGAAGAGGAAGCAGGAGGAGCCAGAAACCTTTCTTGGTTTTTGAAGTGTCTACTCCACTGCAGCTCGTGCTTTGCACTTAGATGCCTGGTCATGCAGGTTGTGCTCAGGTTGAGAACGTTTATGCCTCGCTTCAGGCTCTGATTGCACAGCGTGCAAACCACTTGTGTCTTGTCGTCAGCACATTGTCTGAAGAACTGCCACGCCAGGGAACTCCTTGGAGCTGGCTTTGGTGTGCTCAGTCCCTTGCTGCGGTGGGCAGTAGCAGGTGTACTGTCTAGGGGATTGCCTCTCCGCTTTTGCACCCTGCTCCCTTTTCTGATGTGCTGGTGGCTCTGTGCGACCATGGCCTCTTCCTCCGAACTACACCGGTCACTCGCATGACCTTGAGTCCATGTGGGGTCAAGGACTTCATCGTCTTCCACATCATCTTCCACCCAGTCTTCACCCCTGCCCTCCTTGACTGTCTGCACACTTTCAAAAGCCCCAGCAGTTGGTACCTGTGTTTTGTCATCATACGAGACGTGTTGCGATGGTCCTCCCATGTACTCATCATGAAACATAAGTGTTTGGGCATCGGTGCACTCAATCTCCTCCACTTCTGGGGCAAGGCTAGGTGGATGGCCCTGGGAAACCCTGCTAACAGAGTCATCAAAAAGCAGAAGAGACTGCTGCATGACTTGGGGCTCAGACTGCTTGGCTGATTTGCAAGGGGATGAGGTGAAAGACTGATGGACATCGGCTGCGGTGCCAACTCTGATCTTTCAGCAGGAGACTGGGTGGAAGATAATGTGAAGGAACTGGAGGCACTGTAAGCAACCCAATCTACTATCGCCTGTACTTGTTCTGGCCTCACCATTCGTAGAGCCGCATTATGTCCGACCAAATGCCGCTGCGGGTTCTTGTCGCCTACTCGCACCTGAGAAAGGTGTTTCACTTATGCTTGTAGCTGGCACAGATCGACCACGTCCTCTCCCTGCAACTGGAGATCCACCAGCAGCACCACGACCGGGGACACGTCCCTTATTTGACGCTCTCCTCATATTTCTCAAATTTAGGATCTTGCCCTAAATGGGTGTTTTTTTTAAAAAGCAGAATAGAACCACAGTATCTAAATGGTGTATCTCACACGTATAGATGTAGACTAGGCCGCAATTTAAGATTTTTGCCATAAATGGGTGTTTTTTTAATAGCAGAATAGAACCACAGTATCTAAAGATTCTTCCTCCTTGACGCGCCGGTGCGTTATCTCGCGAGACGCGAGATTTCCTGTGAACGCGTGCACAGGATCGCGAGGTAAACGAGTTGATCTACAGCCTGCCAGCGGCGACCACTCCCTGGCAGGCTGTAGATGCGATTCTTTTTTTACCCTAAAAAAGTACTGTATATTAGACGCTATTTTGTTAACAGCCTCTAATATACCTGCTACCTTGTCCTCTGGTGGTCTCTTTTGCTTGGATCGACCACCAGAGGACACAGGCAGCTCTGTAAGTAGCACCAATCACCACACTACACTACACCCCCCCTGTCACTTATTAACCCCTTATTAACCCCTGATCATATTCCACTAACTTGTGACAAAAAATTTAATCTTACATGAACTCACCATACCCCTCACGGAATCCAAATGCGTAAAAATGCTCTGCGAAATCCTAAAGGTACTGATTGGAATTTGGGCCCCTTTGCGCAACTTGGCTGCAAAAAAGTGTCACACATGTGGTATCGCCGTACTCAGGAGAAGTAGGGCAATGTGTTTTGGGGTGTATTTTTACATATACCCATGCTGGGTGAGAGAAATATCTCAGTAAATTGACAACTTTGTATAAAAAAATGGGACAAGTTGTCTTTTACAGAGATATTTATCTCAGCCAGCATGGGTATATGTAAAAATACACCCCAAAACACATTGCCCTACTTCTTCTGAGTACGGCAATACCACATGTGTGACACTTTTTTGCAGCCTAGGTGTACAAAGGGGCCCAAATTCCAATGAGTACTTTTAGGATTTCACAGGGCATTTTTTACGCATTTGGATTCCAAACTACTTCTCACGCTTTAGGTCCCCTAAAATGCCAGGGCAGTATAGATACACAAGTGACCCCATTTTGGAAAGAAGGCAGGGGCATGGCGAGTTCATGTAAAATTGTATTTTTTGTCACAAGTTAGTGGAATATGAGACTTTGTAAGAAAAAAAAAATTTAATTAAATTTCCGCTAACTTGTGACAAAAAATAAAAACTTCCATGAACTCACTATGCCCATCAGCGAATACCTTAGGGTGTCTACTTTCCGAAATGGGATCATTTGTGGGGTGTTTCTACTGTCTGGGCATTATAGAACCTCAGGAAACATGACAGGTGCTCAGAAAGTCAAAGGGCCAGATTTATCATTAGCTCAAGTCAGAATAATGGAGTAAAAAAGTCGCAAAAAAATGCGCAAACGCTAAAACTGCGCACAAATTAGCAACTTTTTTCTGCTCTGCACTATGCTCGCCAGTTTTCTGAAAGTGGGCATGTTTTCTTATGTAAATGAATCTCTAGACAGATTTTCTATTGGGACTATTTAAAAAGTCGCAAAAAAAATGCGCAATTTCACTCCAGTGAGGACCATGCTTATCTTATGAGACTTTTTAATAGAACATGCGACTTTTTCGTAAAAACTTGCGACTTTTTCATAAAGTTGTGCGACTTTTGTAAAGCTGCTTACTGACGGATAAACTGCTACCGTCAAACCACATTTATCACAGTCTTAAAGGGCCGATCATAAATCTGACTTGGCTAAAACTGACTTTAGCCATATGTGAAAGTGGAGTGAGCTGTCAGAGAAATGATAATGATAATGCGACTTTTTCGTAAAGATGTGCGACTTTTGTAAAGCTGCTTACTGACGGATAAACTGCTACCGTCAAACCACATTTATCACAGTCTTAAAGGGCCGATAATAAATCTGACTTGGCTAAAACTGACTTTAGCCATATGTGAAAGTGGAGTGAGCTGTCAGAGTAATGATAAATCTGTCCCAAAGTGCGTAAATTAATTTTTTTGCACCATAGTTTGTAAACGCTATAACTTTTACCCAAACCAATAAATATACGCTTATTGCATTTTTTTTTTTTATCAAAGACATGTAGAACAATAAATTTAGAGAAAAATTTATATCGAAATGGAGTCTTATTTGAAAAATTTTACAACAGAAAGTGAAAAATTTCTTTTTTTTGCAAAAATTTCGGTCAATTTTGATTAATATATATAAAAAAAAGGGCAGCAGCAGTAAAATACCACCAAATGAAAGCTCTATTAGTGAGATGAAAAGGAGGTAAAATTCATTTGGGTGGTAAGTTGCATGTAATAAATGGGGAAAGTAGTGTAGTGCTGAATTGTAAAAAGTGGTCTGGTCATTAAGGGGGTTTAAGCTAGGGGGGATGAAGTGGTTAATAGCAGAATAGAACCACAGTATCTAAAGGGTGTATCTCACACGTACAGATGCAGACTAGGCCGCAATTAAAGATTTTTGCCCAAAATGGGTGTTTTATTAATAGCAGATTAAAACCACAGTATCAAAAGGGTGTATCTCACAATGACATATGCAGCAAAGACTGCAAAATTACGTTTTTTGCCCAAAATGGATGTTTTTTTTCTAGCAGAATATAATTACAGTATTTAAAGGGTGTATCTCACACGTACAGATGCAGACTTGGCTGCAATTAAAGATTTTTGCCCAAAATGGGTGTTTTATTAATAGCAGAAAAAAAACACAGTATGTAAATGGTGTATCTCACACATACAGATGCAGACTAGGCCGCAATTAAAGATTTTTGCCCAAAATGGGTGTTTTATTATTAGCAGAATAGAGCCACAGTACGTAAAGGGTGTATCTCACACGTATAGATGCAGACTAGACCGCAATTAAAGATTTTTGCCCAAAATTGGTGTTTTATTAATAGCAGAATAGAACCACAGTATCTAAAGGGTGTATAGCACACGTACAGATGCAGACTAGGCTCTATTAAAGATTTTTGCCCAAAATGGGTGTTTTATTAATAGTAGAATATAACAACAGTACCTAAGGGTGTATCTCACACATACAGATGCAGACTAGGCCGCAATTAAAGATTTTTGCCCAAAATGGGTGTTTTATTAATAGCAGAATAGAACCACAGTATCTAAAGGGTGCATCTCACAATAACATATGCAGCAAAAGCTGCAAAATTATGTTTTTTTGCCCACAATATGTGTTTTTTTAATAGCAGAATAGAACCACAGTATGTAAAGGGTGTATCTCACACGTACAGATACAAACTAGGCCGCAATTAAAGATTTGTGCTCAAAATGGGTGTTTTATTAAAAGCAGAATAGAACCACAGTATGTAAAGGGTGTATCTCATAATGACATATGCAGCAAAGGCTGCAAAATTAAGTTTTTGCCCAAAATGGGTGTTTTTTTTAATAGCAGAATAGAACCACAGTATCTAAAGGGTGTAGTTCACAATGACATATGAAGCAAAGTCTGCAAAATAAATAAATTTGCCCACAATGTTTTTTTTTTTTTTTTATATAGCAGAATAGAATTACAGTAACTAAAGGGTGTATCTCACACGTACAGATGCAGACTAGGCTGCAATTAAAGATTTTTGTCCAAAATGGGTGTTTTATTAATAGCAGAAAAGAACCACAGTATGTAAAGGGTGTATCTCACACGTACAGATGCAAACTAGGCCGCAATTTAAGATTTTTTACCAAAATGGGTGTTTTATTAATAGCAGAATAGAACTACAGTATCTAAAGGGTGTATCTCACAATAGCATATGCAGCAAAAGCTGCAAAATGAAATTTTTCCCCCCAAAATTCTTATTTTTTTAATAGCAGAATAGAATCACAGTATCTAAACTGTGTATCTCACACGTACAGATGCAGACTAGGCCGCAATTAAAGATTTTTGCCCAAAATGGGTGTTTTATTAATAGCAGAATAGAACCACAGTATCTAAAGGGTGTATATCACACGTACATATGCAGTCTAGGCTCTATTAAAGATTTTTGCCCAAAATGGGTGTTTTATTAATAGTAGAATAGAACCACAGTACCTAAAGGGTGTATCTCACGCGTACAGATGCAGACTAGGCCGCAATTAAAGATTTTTGCCCAAAATGGGTGTTTTATTAATAGCAGAATAGAACCACAGTACCTAAAGGGTGTATCTCACGCGTACAGATGCAGACTAGGCCGCAATTAAAGATTTTTGCCCAAAATGGGTGTTTTATTAATAGCAGAATAGAACCACAGTATCTAAAGGGTGTATATCACACGCACAGATGCAGACTAGGCTGCAATTAAAGATTTTTGTCCAAAATGGGTATTTTATTAATAGCAGAAAAGAACCACAGTATGTAAAGGGTGTATCTCACACGTACAGATGCAAACTAGGCCGCAATTAAAGATTTTTGCCCTAAATGGATGTTTTATTATTAGCTGAATAGAACCACAGTACGTAAAGGGTGTATCTCACACGTACAGATGCAGCCTAGGCCGCAATTTAAGATTTTTGACCAAAATGGGTGTTTTATTAATAGCAGAATAGAACTACAGTATCTAAAGGGTGTATCTCACAATAACATATGCAGCAAAAGCTGCAAAATCCCAGGCTAGGTGTTAGAAGGTCAGAGAGGCTGTCTGCATGTGATGTCATCTGACAGCTTCTTTTAATTTCACTTTGTTGTTGATGGTAATGACCACACCTCTAGTCAGGTGCAGCATAGTGGTCATTACTATTTAAGTCTGGCTACTCCCTTCACTCCTTGCGGTGTATAGCTTAATTTGCAAGTGGAAGAGCTGGTGTGTGTTGTCTCCTCTGGTGTTCCTGCTCTTCCTTCTACTTCAGGAGTTAAGTGTCTCATTCATTTAAGAATTACTTAAGCAGGGAGGAGTCATGACTTCAGATGGAAAAAAAGACGAATATTCTAAAAAACTAATATATTCGATATAGTGCTATATATTAGTTTTTCGAATATTCGTAATATTCTAAAACAAGAATATATTGCAAAATAGCAAAGATTCGAAAAAAAACACGAATGTAGAACAATTTAGCTAATATAGTGCTATAATCTTTTTTTTTTATAGTTGTACATTTTTTTCCAATCTGAACTTCAGATGAGAAAAAATTTACGACTAGTAGACAAAGAAGATTATAGCACTATATTAGCTAAATTGCTCTATATTCGTTTTTTTTTTGAATATTCGCTATATTGCTATATATTCTTGTTTTTGAATATTCTTTTATTAGAATATTCGTCTTAAAAAAAAAAATCTGTACAGTTGTTCCACTTTAACATACTCCTCCCCGACAAGAGTCCCCATCACCATGGGAATGCCTGGGGGTTAGAATATACCATCGGATCTGAGTTTTCACGATCTCATTGATTTTTATTCCGAAAATTCGCATTCCGAAAATTCGCATTACGAAAATTTGCAATCAACACTACTCCTAAGTCCTAAAGTCAAAGATATTGCAGCCTTCTCATTTGCCCACAAGCTAAAAGCAGGGAGGGATCATGTGTACTAATTTGAAAAAAATCTCGAATATTTGAAATTATGAATATATATCCCTATATTCTAAATATTCACGAATTCTCGAAGTGCTGATATTTACAATAAAAATTTGCAATTCGAAAATTTGTGATCAACACTAGTGATGAGCCTATGCAGCTAGGGGGAGCTACTCCTGGGACTGTTGATAAGAGTTTTGGTCATATGAAAGGGGGTCTGTTATTTGTTGTGGAAAGAAGGGACATTTTGTGAATAGTTGTCCGTTCTTGCAGCGTCAAGGTAAAAACAAGAAAAAGATGTTTAACCCTCGAGTTACTATTGGTGGTGTGGGTGAGGAGCAGTGATGGCCAGTTCGCATTGTTCGCCCACGAACAAATGCGGGCTGCCATCTTTTCTCACAAGTCCGGCGAGGTACAGGTAAGCCCTTACCTATGCCTGCGCCGCGAGCCGGTCTGAAACAAATGTGGTCAGCGGGAGCAGGCCGTTACGAGAACAGCCGCCGGGGGCCTTCATCCACAGCCCGATGAAAGCCCCCGGCGGCTGTTCTCGTAACTGCCTGCTCCCACTGACCGCATTTGTTTCAAACCGGCTCACGGCACAGGCACAGGTAAGGGCTTACCTGTGCCTCGCCGGACTTGTGATTTAAGATGGCAGCCCGCATGTGTTCGCGGGCGAACACAGCAAACTGGCCATCACTGGTGGGGAGCAAGAAAACTTACTTTTGTCTTTTACTGGTAGTACCATATTTCTCCTGTCTGCTGAGGTGGCACTAGAGTCCAAAACTGTGGAAATCAAAGTATTTATTGACAGTGGGGCAGGGGTTAACGTAATTGATGGACAGTTTGTTCGTATTCATGGGTTGACTACTAGTGCACTAGAGAAAAGTATTTCTGTCTTTGCTATTGATTCAGCACCTCTTACCCAAAAATGCCTGTCGCAGGTGGTGAATGACATTCAAGAGTAGGTGATTTTCATCAGGAATCTATCTCATGGTTTGTGTTGGAGGGTCTGCCTGCTCTGTTGTTGTTAGTTCTACCATGGTTAGACCCTTCAACTCCGGGCCTGTTTTCACCTTCCTGCCCAGGCAATTTTTTGCAAATCTGACACGTGTCAATTTATGTGGTGATAACTTTAAAACGCTTTTACTTATACAGGCCATTCTGAGATTGTTTTCTCGTCACATATCATACTTCATGACAGTGGTAAAAATGAGTAAAAAAGAACATTTTTATTCATAAAAATTACAAATTTCTATTTCTCTACTTTTATAATAGATAGTAATACTTCCAAAAATAGTAATTACTTTATATTCCCCATATGTCTAATTTATGTTTGGATCATTTTGAAAATGACATTTTATTTTTGGGGGACGTTGGAAGTCTTGGAATTTGGAAGCAAATCTTGAAATTTTTCAGAAATTTTCAAAAACCCAATTTTTAGGGACCAGTTCAGGTCTGAAGTCACTTTGTGAGGCTTACATAATAGAAACCACCCAAAAATGACCCAATTTTAGAAACTACATCCCTCAAGGTATAAAAAATTGATTTTACAAACTTTGTTAACCCTTTGAGATGAAATTTCAGAATTTCACTTTTTTGGTAGATTTTAAATTTTAATCCGTTTTTTCCAGTAGCAAAGCAAGGGTTAACAGCCAAATAAAACTCAATATTTATTACCCTGATTCTGCAGTTTACAGAAACACCCCACATGTGATCGTAAACTGCTGTACGGGCACACGGCAGGGCGCAGTAGGAAAGGAACGCCATATGGTTTTTGGAAGGCAAATTTAGCTGAACTGCTTTTTAGATGCCATATCCCATTTGAAGCCTCCCTGATGCACCCCTACAGTAGAAACTCAAAAAAGTGACCATATTTTGGAAACTACGGGATAAGGTGCCAGTTTTTTGGGTACTATTTTGGGGTACATATGATTTTTATCTGCTCTATATTACGTTTTTTGTGAGGAAAGGTGTTTTGGCACCGTTTTTATTTTTTATTTTTACACCGTTTACCTAAGGGGGTTAGTTATTGTGACTTTTTTATAGAGCAGATCATTATGCACGTGGCAATACCTAATATGTCAACTTTTTCTTATTTATTGAAGTTTTACGCAATAATAGCATTTTTTAAACTGAAATAATGATATTTTAGTGTCTCCATAGTCTGAGAACCATAGCTTTTTAATTTTTTGACCGATTCTCTTAGGTAGGGTCACATTTTTTGCGAGATGAGGTGATGGTCTGATTGGTACTATTTTGGGGGGCATACGCCTTTTTGATCACTTGCTGTTGCAATTTTTGTGATGTAGTGCAACAAAAATTGCATTTTTATTACAGTTTTTTTCTTTTTTCTTTTACGGTGTTCATCTGAGGGGTTAGGTTATGTGATATTTTTTATAGAGCTGGTTGTTACGGACATGGCGATACCTAATATTAATTTATTTATGTATTTCACTTTAGCACAATAATAGCAGTTTTGAAACAAAAAAAATGATTTTTTAGTGTCTCGATGTTTTGAGAGCTATAGTTTTTTTTATTTTTTTGAGCGATTGTTTTAGGTAGGGGCTCGTTTTTTTCGGGATGAGGTGACGGATTTATTGATACCATTTTGTAGGACATATGTCTTTTTGATCACTTGGTGTTGCACTTTTTGTGATGTAAGGTGACAAAAATTTAATTTTTTTACATCGTTTTAATTTTTTATGGTGCTTATCGGACAGGGTGGATCATGTAGAAATAAATAGTTCTATGTGTCAAAGTCGCAAACTAAGCAGCAGTCCTGGAAATAGGAGTCGATCCAACCTCCTTATCACATACGATCCATAAACCAGAGTCCAGGTCCGCGCTTCAAAGGAGATATAGTTTAAAAACGCCTTATTAAAGGAAAGCGCAGTTTAAATCGTATCCCACGCTGAAACTTCCCCACAGGCACACGCCACACTGCCGACCGAAACTTCACAGGACAGCGATGACCCTTCAAAAGATCAGCAACATAGTGCAGTACCCGTGAATATGTCATGCCTTTTGGGCATTGATATTTCAGATGATTTTATATGCTGATTTCTAGCGGTGCTGTTGTGAGTATAATAAAACCTTTAATCTTTGACATATTCACGGGTACTGCACTATGTTGCTGATCTTTTGAAGGGTCATCCCTGTCCTGTGAAGTTTCGGTCGGCAGTGTGGCATGTGCCTGTGGGGAAGTTTCAGCGTGGGATACGATTTAAACTGCGCTTTCCTTTAATAAGGCGTTTTCTAAACTATCTCACCTTTGAAGCGCGGACCTGGACTCTGGTTTATGGATTACAGGGTGGATCATGTGATATATTTATAGAGCCGGTCATTATGGACGCGGCAATACCTAATATGTGTGTTTTTTGTTTTTTTTCAGTTTTTTATTATAGACAGGAGTCCACTGATAAGTCGCTGTTCTTTGGGGCATATGGGTTCCATCTGTATTGTAATGCATTGCCTATTCGTGTACTACAGTGAGTAGTACACAAACAGGTTGCCTAGGAGACCCAGCCTGAGGCTGCATCTCCTCGGCACCCGTAGAAGGCAGTTCCCGATGCCGTGCAAGGCATTGGGCAGCCTCTGCACGGCATCGGGCTGCCTTGTGACGCATCGGGTCCCCGACACAGCAGTGCGGGGACTTAATGCGATCATGCACCCGACACAAACCCCTTCTATGTCGCGGTCAGCGCGGACCACGGCATAGAAGGGGTGATCTGCCGGCATCAGCTTTTACAGCGATGCCAGCGGATACAGCAGGGGCAAATTAAAATCAGCCTATGGGGCAGACAGGCTAATTAGGAGTGCACGACTTGCTAGGAGTGCCACACCTCCAGCACTGTTAATCTGCGGTCAGTGGACCCAGCATGCATGTGGATCCAACACTTCCTGAACTTTATGGCGGCCATTATGGCGCATAACAGTTAGTATTTAGTATTAGGACCCGTCTTACAGAAATCGCCTTGACGTTCGGCAGACGGGCTCAAATGGTTTTATACAAAATGCATTTGCCAAGCATCTCACTATATAAATAAGTGTAGCATTGGCACTATAATATTTTTTGTGACTATGGCATTATTGTACTTGATCTGGTTTGCAGAGTGCTGTTGCATTCCCTTTTTTTCTCTATGTTTTCAGCCATGGCAGCGTGCACCTGTGCATTGGGATGTGCTGACTAACCCCTTTTTCTTTGCTGAACCCAAGACAGGCCAGATGGTCGTTGTTTTTTACCAGATTTAATTTCATTGTCACATATCGCCCTGGGGTTAAGAATGTCAAGGCTGATGCTTTGTCGCTTAGCTTTCCTGGGGGAGGTGATTCGGAAGATCCTGGTCCGATATTGTTCAAAGGGGTAGTTATATCCGCCCTATATCCCCACTGGAGGCAGAGGTGTTGGAGGCTCAGGGAGATGCACCGGATTCTTGTCCTTCAGGGAAGTTGTTTGTTCCATCTGAATTACTTCACAAGGTGTTCAAGGAACATCACTGTACTGTTCTGGCAGGACACCCTGTTGGCCGGGGTTGCGTAAGTGTGTTGAGGACTATGTGTCAGCCTATAGTACACGTGCTAAGGTGACACATACTCGGCCTTCCGGGTCTTTGCTTCTGCTGCCCATCCCTTCCGGACCATTGACTCATTTATCCATGGATTTTATCACAGATTTACCAAATTCTTCAGGGAAAACTGTGATTCTGGTTGTTGTTGATTGATTTAGTAAGATGGCGCACTTTATAGCATTACCAGGTCTTCCCAATGCTATAACTCTTGCACAGGTGTTTGTCGACAACATCTTGAAACTACATGGTATTCCCTCTGATGTGGTATCTGATAGAGGGACTCAGTTTGTTTCCAAATTCTGGAAGGCGTTCTGTACTCATCTGGGGGTACAATTGTCCTTCTCTTCGGCCTTTTATCCTCAGTCGAACGGACAGACCGATCGCAGGAATCAGAATCTGGAGACTTATTTGAGATGTTTTGTCTCTGAAAACCAGGAGGAGTGGTCTTTGTTCTTGGCTTTGGCCGAGTTTGCTATTAATAACCGTTCTTTGGGGCATATGGGTTCCATCCGCAATTTGGCACTTTTTCTGGTACTGAGACTTCTGGTGTAGCGAAAGAGGAAAGATTTTCCTCTTCTTTGTCATCTATCTGGTGGAAAATTCTAAATAATCTGAAAAAGATTAGTAAGAAGTATAAACATATTGCTGACAAGAGATGTATGAGTGGTCCGGACCTGTAAGTGGGTGATTCTGTGTGGCTGTCCACAAGAAACATTAAGGTGAAAATACATTCTTGGAAGTTGGGTTCAAGGTTTATTGGCCCATATAAGATCACTGCCGTTATTAACCCTTTAGCCTTTCGTCTTGAGCTTCCTCAAGCTTTGAAGATTCATAACATGTTCCATAGGTCGTTGTTGAAGAGATATGTTGAACCTGTTGTGCCATCCTCCTTGCCCCCCTGCTCCTGTCATGGTGGACGATAATTTGGAATTTGAAATCGCCAAGATAATTGACTCCGGAGTTCTCCGTAGATTCCTCCAGTATCTCGTGCACTGGAGGAGTTACGGACCTGAGGAGAGGATGTGGGTCCCAGCGACCGACATTAATGCTAATCGTCTGGCGAGGGCCTATCACAGAGCTCATCCGGAGAAAGTCGGTCCTTGGTGTCCAGAGGCCACCCGTAGAAGGGGGGCGCTGTCACGGGCACTCCCAGGCTAGGTGTTAGACGGTCTGAGAGGCTGTCTGCACGTGATGTCATCTGACAGCCTCTTTTAATTTCACTTTGTTGTTGATGGTAATGACCACACCTCTAGTCTGGTGCAGCATAGTGGTCATTACTATTTAAGTCTGGCTACTCCCTTCACTTCTTGCGGTGTATAGCTTTCTTTGCAAGTGGAAGAGATGGTGTGTGTTATCTCCTCTGGTGTTCCTGCTCTTTCTTCTACTTCAGGAGTTAAGTGTCTCATTCCTTTGTATTTGTATTGTGTTGTTTCCCCTGCCTTCTGGTATCTGGTCTGAATCAAGACCCCTGTTCCTTCAGCTTAATGAACGGGTGGTCTTTGGGCCCTATCACTACCTCAGGGCATTACAGGGTAATTCAGGCTTTAGGTTCCAGTGAATGAACAGTCCTACCACTGAGGTCCGTTCATTAGGTTAGCAGTCAGGACTAGGGTTAGGATTTATTAGGTGGTGACCTTTTCCTCTCCCTAGCTTCTAGGCCAGATACCTCCGCCCCCCCCCCCTCTTGTGTTTGGTGTGGTGTTCCCTCCCACACCTCGTTGTGACAACCTCCCTTTATACCCCCACAGAGTAGTCATTTTTCACTGTAAGTTCCCACTTAGTAGTAATGTCTGTTTTTGAGGCTCAATACAGTAGTAATTCTCCCCTCTCTTGCCTAGCCCCAAGCCCCCCCCAACCCCCTTACCACTGAAACTGTCCCTAGTAGCAGTGGGGAGCAGATCTTCCGATACCACACTGAGCATCAGTAACATCTATTGTTGTATTGGTGACATCTGTTTCATCTAGCAGTTATCACTTCAGTTTCTCATTGTGCAAAATTGTGGCAACTCAGTACAATTTAACCTCATCCCCACAGGGTTAATCTTTTATAAACTATAAATCCCAAGAAATGTGCACACAAGACCTGAAAATATCAGAAAGTCACCACAAGGAATGCTGTGCTCTGCAACTCCACTAAAAATTACTATGTGTCCACTGGGTTTAACAGTGGTGGGCAGAGAGCCCTAACCCACATCACAGCAACTTTTTCCGACTGTGCAGCTGCCATGCGAGGTTGCCTGTGGCCATTGCTGATTTACTCCTTTACACGTAACCACAATATTGTATGCATTTAGTCTGTGAAATCTGCCTAAGTGTTATATATATCTAAAATTGTACGTGCATTGTCTTCCTCTTAATGTATTATGCAATATCTGCCTGCTGTATAAGTATGTGCAGACATTACGCTGGAAGGAGACGGCTGTCCATTGTGATTATTAGAAGGACCATATGTCATGAAATTTGTAAACTTGAGGTACATTTCATTGTACGTGGAACATATTGTTATGTGGCTACATACTATTGCATGATATCCAAGATAATATATGTGTAATTCATTGGAAGGCTCTGTCGGGAACATTTGGTGTTGTGATTGTAGCATCTATGCTAATATGTTCCATTACATTATTTAAAAGTACTTTTCCTGGAACTTTAAATGATTAAGGAAGACATTCCCAAGTAACGTGTCTGCACACATGTGTCATAATTGTAGACTGGGTGTCTCAGAAGATCATAGGTATTATAGATGAGTTAGGATTTTATATATATTATAATTGGATTATCACAGATGCACATTAATCACTTCAAGGGACAATGCGCTACTGAATCTGTTTAACTCCTCATGGAAGACCACCCAGGACTATAATCTAGGCCACCAAAGTCTTATTCAAGTAATACATTTTATTATATAGCAAGATGATATTTGTATAACCTTTTTTTAGAGCCAAACCTTTCTAAGATAGATATGTGTTACAGTATTATTGGATAATGATAATGACGTACTTTGCAGAGTAGATTATAAAGGATTTGGTGTTACTTACTAAATGGACTACTGGGGCTAATACTTAGCCTTAGTTTACATACACCAGGGGTGTACACAGATCTCATAGTGCTCATTCTGAATGCCATGTTTCTCAATGTATCCTTACAAAAATACATTGACAAATCTGCTTCCTCTATATTATAAAGCAGGCTGCCTGCAGCCACCACTAGGTGGGGCTCAGTGCACAGGAATTTTTATAGTTACCATTTACAGGACCATATACTGAAATAATCTCTTTGAATTGAGCTGCCCCTAGTGGCTGCATGAAAATGCAGTGTTTTCTTGTCAGCAGAAGAAAGAATTCCGCACCAGTTGTGTGGTCTGTTTTTGGTCTTCTTAACTTTGGAGGCCTCTCTGTGCTTCACATTTTTGGCTTAATATGCTTAAATAATTCTCTCCCAGTGTGTTTCAATGTCACTTAGTGAAATGAAAAGACTTATTTTGAAAGAAAAATGAAAATTGCCCTTGTTATACTGTTAAAGTCCATCCCAACTCCATATACCATATGGCAATCAGAATAAATACCTGAATCCACAACCCATGTCCGGTACTCTAGTTCATACTACTTTATAATAATACTGTCTTTTTTTCTGTCAAGAAAATCATAGTCTCATTCCTCTGAGGTCCCTTTGTATGGTGGTGAAGAGATGTATCTCAGCTGAATACCTACCAACAATCATAGACTGGTATCAAGGACATTTTAAGTTGTATCCACCATAGAGAAGCAGAGCTTTATCTGATTTTGTTATTCTTGCCATGGATGATCCAAGCTAAATTTTTGTTTCAACTTTTCTATGTTTCACGGCGGGAATCATATATTGTCCAGTTACTGGTACTGTGTAAAGGGCCTGGGCTGACAAAAAGTACTTTTGTTACTTTGGTTGACAGCAGACTTGAGCAAACAATAAGTTTTACGAGTATGAAATGTGAAAACATGGGAACTTTGCACCTGACCATGAATAATGAGCAGCAGTCCTACAAAATTGTAGGTTTGTGGAAAGAGACCCAGATGAGTTTTTACATCTTTCTCATAAATCCTACATTATTTACTGATGAGGGTGGTGAATTATATGGATAAAGTCCCTGTGTTGGATCATACGTGGTTGTATGATGAATTGTGTAGTTCCCCAAAAGACATAAGGGATGCTATATCTTGGTAGATTAAATCTTGAGGGCAAGTAGTCTTAGTCCTACTAGCAACAACAGTTTTGTGCTTACAGGATTGATGACCATGGTATATTGAGTTTTTGTTTGGTTTCCCTGCCCTATGGCTCAATTGTAACTTCAGCTGCTGAAACATGTGTTGCTTTTACAAGGCTTTGAGTCATCGTCTCTATTTTATTGTATCCTGGGATAACCATACAAAATGCTGAATTTAAAGGTGCACATATATTATATACAGTATATGACACCATTATCTTATAGTAAATTATTCTGATTCAAGCTAAATTAGTCTCCTGGATAGTGCTTCCCCATAAGGACCTACCTTTCAATATGGTCTTTAGGCTCATTACTTTTAAGATGGTGTCCATCAACTGTATTGCATTTCATCTTCTAAGTAGGATTTCCTTTCCAAAGAACTTGATCTTCTGATATGTCCACAGAACAAAGCTTCAGCCATTTGGCACATAATATATACATGTCTAAAATACCCTACTAAAGAACGGTCTTCTGGGAACTTTATCAATTACAGCAGCTACCAAAACATCTTTCAGTCTGAGGAGTTTGCCATGTCTTTGCATTTCAAAGGCCTGTTGATTTAAGTACGCAACATGCGCTGCTATATTTTTCCTGTGGTGATGCTGCAGGGAAATTGAACCTTAGTTGTTTGGTTCCCTGGCAGATTATAATTGATCCTTGGGCAAACTAGCAGTAGGATACCGGCTTCATTCAAAAAGCTATTTTTGGAAACCAAAACAAAAACCCCTTTAAAACCATATCAGTACAATCAACCAGACCACCTGGCAATTTAAACCAATTCTGGACCTTCATAGAGTGGTCTTATAAGCTTTCCAAACAGAAATGTGTCTTGACGGCAGCATTCTATCTATGGAGTATCTAATGTGTGAGCAGAGTTTTCTATATGTATATATATATATATATATACACAGATGTACAGGGTAAGTCAAAAGTCGCAGGTCACCCTTTTATTTCAGAAACGAAAAGGAAAAATGAAACATCTGTATAACCCCAGCAAGTAATGGGTGAGGGGACCTATCTTTCAGGCCATGTCCAGAGCATGGCCACCATCTTGAAAGTCGCCATATTGGATCAAGGGAAAAATTTTCCAATGTGAAAGGGGTCAAGAAGACCATAATTTTCTCAGAAATTGATTGCCACAATCAGATTTGCAATACCTCTTGTGGTTCAAAAGTTATCTACACAGAAAATTCTAAACTTCAAAGTTCTGTGTTCAGCACCAGGGACAACACATAGAACATGTTAAATAGATATGCATCACAGGGAACCTTCCCTGTTGTTGTTGCAACTTTCTGTGTTGATAACTTTTCAACCACAAGAGATATTGCAAATCTAATTGCAGCAATCGATTTATGAGAAAATATTGGTCTTCTTAGATATGCCACATGACCCTCTTACCAATTTGCCCTTGGTCCCAGACATAGCCATGCTTAGGCTACTTTCAAACTTGCGGTAACTTTCTCCAGCAGGCTGTTTCGGCGGTAAAACAGCCTGCTGGATCTGTGCTTCTGCTAGTCCACCGTCCCGTCAGAACTCTGCTCCAGGTCCATTCACTATAATGGGGGCGGGCCGGAGTTCCGGCCGCAGCGCGGAAAACATGCCGAGAGACGGCTGGACAAAAACTACAACATGCTGCAGTTTTTGCCCGGCCACCTCTCGGCTTGTTTGCCATGCTGCGGCACGATCTCCGACCCTCCACCATCATAGTGAATGGAGCCGGAGCGGACTTCCGGTGGCACAGTGGACTAGCGGTAGCACGTACCCGGCGGGGGAAAAGGCTAACGCAAGTGTGAAAGTAGCCTTATATAATCCTGAGCAAGAGGTCACATTGGCATTGATCTAACGATCAGTACAAATCTCTTTGATATGGCGGTCTATATTGAATTGCCTTTGAGTGTGTAGACAGATAAAGGCATTTGATGTGCATCTATGGGAACTTCATATCTTTTGTATTCTCTCACTTTCATTCTCAAATGACAGCTGTGGGAAATTGAAAAGTTTAATAGTGGATAGAATTAAAGGGCAGTTCCAGAAAGATGATCCTAGCATGATTGATGATATTCCTTTATGTTTTTTTTGTTTTAGTTTTAGCTTTCATTATGAAATTTCTTTACTTTTCGGCTGCTGTGTATTGATACAGTCAAAGCCTGGGAGAGGTGTTAGACTGCAGGGCATGAAACAATTACTTGGGGTTTAGTTCTTGCTGCCATTCATAATCATCTTTGTCATCTTCTAATTGTATGACTGAATATGGCCCCCACAAAGTATATGCTGCCATGTGCAGCTATGAAGGATGTTTTCTGTTACTTTGAAACCCAGGCCTTGATATATATAACCAAATTGTTACAATGCCACGTAAGTAATATGTGTGTGTGCAAATGCATATACACGTGTGAATAACATTCTCATAAAGGAAGATCAAAGAAAGTTAAGTCTGCAGGCAATAGCGCAAAGTTAATCAGCCTCTGGTGTCACGCAGATTTTTTTTTTTTTTTTTTAGAAATGTGTTTTTGAGCCAGGTGGGAAGAATGAAACATTGTTTTGTTCCACCCATGTCTATGGCAGAAAAATGCTAGCAGCACAGAGTGACCTAGTAAAATAGAAATTTGCCAGAAGCCAAGGCTCTTCAGCTTTTAAATTAACTGTGAATCTTATCACAGACCTATCTGTGTAGGGTATAGTACTGTAAATTCTCAGACTGCCGTAGGACACTGCATCTTACATAGCCAGACACCACTGGGCACCACCAGATCACCATTTACTATAATGGGATCTGGCAGGTTTCTGGTACAAGTACCGGCTTCCTGACAAATAAATGTCTTAAAAAGAAAGTCGGTATTTATGTCGTAAATCCACTGGATCCCATTATAGTGAATGGGAATCTGGCAACACCCTTAGGTGTCTGGCCAGGCTGGATACTCTGCCGGAACAGTTTACCAGAGTACACAACAGAGATGTGACCATCTATTGTTTATGGGGTCTCCCATGGCCATGTTGGATTTCAACATACCTGATTTTTTTGTTCTCAAGGAAGAATAACCGCTCGCAGAGGTGTTTGGCAGTTGCATATTCCACTCTGCCTTTTTAAAACACATATATAGGGTGGTTCGGAGCAATAGCAGTCAGCTAAACAAGAATTCAGCAGACAGCTATCCAAGGTGTATGTTGGTTGCATAGTATATTTACTCTGCTACTGGATTTTCAGGTGAGGAAGGTAGTAGGGTAAAAGTAGAGGAATACATACAATTTTTATAACTTCTCTTCCTGCGTTTTGTTGTGGTCTACTGAAATTTTCTTCCTGCTAACTCTTTCTAATAGAGACCACCCCTTCTACCCTCATTTGAACTAGTCAACAGAGCTTTTGACTCCTTTTTGGGTACCAGACACCAAATATGTTACATACGAAATAATGGTTTGAAACAACCCAACATGCATTCCCAAATAACTTGTGGTCCCTAATTTTTACTTAAATGGAGTATGTCTATGTTTCCTCTTATGGGCTCCTTCACTGTGACTGTGAGCATTCTTCCAGAAGTTTTACATCTTTAGTGTACTTTGAAAAGGTGTTTAGTATATTATTGAACATGGATTACTAATAATTTGAATCATTCATTATGTTTTCCAATTTGTCCATATAAAATGTTGGCTGTCTGTGATTTCGGGATAGGTTGTCCAGAAAAAAATTAAAGTTCTGGTTGACAACCCTGGATGGCCTCCATGATTCCCACCAACTGTATCCCCAGCAACCCCTGAACTTCCATGATTAGTTTTGCCGATTGGACATGTCATGTCTACAAAGCGAGGGAGATAAGCAGGTTTAGGACATCTCTCATGCTAGATGGCCAATGGGGCAAATAGGAAAGTCACAATAATACGTTGGGGCACACTTACTATTGAAAATGCGCCAGCTTATAGACACAATTTGCTCCAAAAAAAAAACCTGACATACATGCTTTGCACTGCATTCATAATTTTGTCAGATACTTTTCTAACTTTATATATACCTCTTCTGACAAGGGAGTGTATCTTAGCAACAAGGGAAATAACTTCACGGAAAGGGGCATGGCCTAAATGTGCCACCATGTGCCAAAAAGTACACCTAAATTTTGGAGGAAAACTAAGCCAAATTATAGCTGGTCTAAAATACAACAAATTTAAAGGGAACCTGTCACCTCCCAAAAAACATCCCAAGCCGCCAGCAGTACCTGCGTGTAGCGAGCAGCGTGTTTCTGATGATGCCTTTCTTCCTGAAGGCCAATGCGGCTAAAGTACTGAAAATGTTCTTTTATCCCCTACCCGGCGCGCTACTCCACACATGCATGAAGTCAAGGAGGCAGCAGCCTCCTTGCTTCAAGTTACGGTAACCATGCCCCCTTCCCTGCCCCTTCGCTGTGACTGACAGCTGGCAGTTCGGCTGGCTTTGCCGAACTCTCTGCATAAGCGCTGTCAGTCACAGGGAAGGGGCAGGGAAGGGGGCATGGTTACCGTAACTTCAAGCATGTGTGGAGTAGAGCGCCAGGAAGAAAGGCTTCATCAGAAACACGCTGCTCGCTACATACAGGTACTGTTGGCGGCTTGAGATGGTTTTGGGAGGTGACACGTTCCCTTTAATATCTAGCAGCATCAGCCACTATGATAAATATGCCACACCTTAAAGGGGTTGTCTGGGCTTTTACTATTGATGACCTATCCTCAGGGGGTCTGATACCTGGCACCCACGTTGATGTCACATCTCTCTCATGACTCTGAGTCATTCGCCCCCCCCATGCACATTTCCCCAGTCCAAACAGAACCAGGGCGGGCCCATGGCACATTTCTCTAGCAGTGCCAGCACATGCACAGACATCTCTTACATGACTCTGAGACATTCGTCTGTCCCCCCCCCATGCACATTTCCCCAGTCCAAACAGAACCAGGGCGGCCCCATGGCACATTTCTCCAGCAGTGCCAGCACATGCACAAACATCTCTCTCATGACTCTGAGACATTCGTCCCCCCCATGCACATTTCTCCAGTCCAAACAGAACCAGGGCGGCCCCATGGCACATTTCTCCAGCAGTGCCAGCACATGCACAGACATTTCAGACGAGAGATGTCTGTGCATGTGCTGGCACTGGCACTGCTGGAGAAATGGGCCATGGGGCTGCGGCCGCCCTGGTTCTGTTTGGACTGGAGAAATGTGCATGGGGGGGGGGAGTCATGAGAGAGATGTCTGTGCATGTGCTGGCACTGCTGGAGAAATTTTCCAATGGGGCCGCACTGGTTCTGGTTGTTGTTTACAATACGGGACGTTAAAGTCAGCACGTGTCATGTGGGGGGGGGGTCACTTCTTGTTTTTCGCCCCAGGGCCCAATTTCACCTAGAACCGGCCCTGATTGTTGGGAGAGTTGATGATGCTTTAGTGCTGACACTGTTGTGCTCACACACGAGACTGAGCAGACGCTACCTGCTTATTCTCCAGCCGCCTCGGGTGCTGCTGCTATTCTTTATTTCGTCAATATTTTTTCTTGATTATTCACATGTCTCGGGGGAGGTGCCCTCTTCCGGATGGAGGTCCTCTTCCAAACGCAGTCACCTGATCTGTTGGGGCTGTAGCGCCTTGCTGCCTGACGACTATATCTATAACAAATGTCAGAGTTGTCGCCCCCTCCAGATCCTGAGCCCCAGTCTCTGGACATGATAACCTGGGTAAAAGAATTTGTGGGCAAGTCCATATCTGACGCATTAACCCAGAAAAGGCCTAGACATAGTTCTCCTAGGATATCTTCATCTTTTAGAGAACACCTGATTGTTGATGAAGCCCATTCCTCGGCTTCAGATAGTGAGGAAGATGAAGACACTACCACCCAGATATTCCCGGTGGAAAAAGTTCAGCAACTATTAAGATCCATCAGGTCAAGGGACCAGGATGTTGATCAAGGGGAAGCTTATACAGCCACTTCTAAGGGGCCTAGGGCCTTCAAAGTGGAAGAGTCGCTCAAAAGTTTGATTAAAACTGAATGGAAGCATCCAGAAAAGGGACCGGTAATATCTAAAAGGTTTAAAATATTATATCCCCTAGTCCAAAGTCAACTGGACCAATGGGGTCCTCCTCCCAAAGTGGATTTAGCCATATCCAAGCTGTCAAGACACACTGTTGTTCCCTATGAGGATGGTTCTAATCTCCAGGATTCACTAGATAGAAGAATTGAATACACTTTAAGAAGAAGCTATTCTGCCGCATCCGCCTCCACTTCAGTTGCAGCTGCATCTTCGGAGGTTGCTAATTTTCTCAGGAAGAAGCTCCTGGAAATTCAAACAGATGTAGACTCTGGCGTGGCTAGAACTGATATCAGTTCTCAGTTCAGGTCTGCTCTTTTGGGAGCGGATTTCTTGAGTGAGGCAGCATCTTAACAGCTAAAGTTGGCTTCAAGGTCGATGGCTCTTTCTGTGGCCAGTAGGAGGCCCCTCTGGCTCAGACCCTGGAAGGCAGACAATGCCTCTAAGTACAATCTCTGTGGTCTCCCTTGCGAACCAGGGAGACTATTTGGGTCTGAGCTAGATAGGATTATGGAGGGACTCTCTGATAACAAAGGAATGTGTCTCCCTCAGCAATCCTCTAGGGGGAGAAGTAGGGGATCCAGATCCCCATCCTACCATAGATTCCGCCAAGGACAAGGCTCTCGTGGCAGAGGAAATCCTCGCACCCAGGAGGCTAAGGAGAAGAAGTCCAGCCTTTGACGCCATCTCTACTCCCCTGGCAGGTCCTATTGTAGACCCTCTTATTTCCCCCGGCTTTCTCACTCCTGTAGGCGGAAGTCTCCTAAAAAAATGGGAACACAGTATTTTGGACCAGTGGGTCCTTCAAGTTATAAGAGACGGGTACAGAATAAGCTTTTTAGCTCCTCCTCCTTCAAGGTTCGTGAGGACCTCACTCCTCTCTCCTGTAAAACAGGCGTGCTTAGAACAATCCATCCTTGTTTACTTACAAAAGGAAGCGCTAGAGGAAGTGCCCTCTGCAGAGAAAGCATCTGGAGTGTATTCCCCCGTGTTTCTTGTACCCAATCCGGACGGGAGCTGGCGAATGATAATAGATCTTCGTTACCTGAACCGTTTTATAACCCAAAACCGCTTCAGAGTGGAGACCATTCGCTCGGTCATACAGGTTCTACAACCAGGGGATCTCATGGTCACCATAGACCTCAAGGATGCATATCTTCATGTACCCGTTCATCCGGATCACAGAAGATGCCTATGGATTGCTGTCTCTCTCAGGAGCACTGTCAGACATTTTTAGTTTGCTGTCCTGCCCTTTGGAATCTCTTCGGCCCCCCCACACCTTCACAAAGGTTATGGTCGCTATAGTGGCAGCCTTGAGGCTAGGAGGTTTAGAAATTATTCTTTATCTAGATGACTGGCTACTAAAAGCTGCGTCTATAGATATGTTGCAGAACCATCTTCATCCGGCTTTTACTTTTCGCCAGCATTTCGGCTGGATAATAAATTGGGAGAAATCCGACATCATGCCAGCAACATCAAGAAGATTCTTAGGGTTCATAATAGACTCCTCTCAGATGACTCTCTCCCTCACTCCGGAGAGACGCCAGAAAGTAATCAGAGCCGCAGTGTTTCTGATGGTCCCCTGTGTGGATTCCATCAGAACCTTGATGAAGATGTTGGGCCACATGTCAGCAACTGCAGAGGTAGTCCCTTAGGCCCTAGCACACTTGCGCCCTCTTCAGTCAGAAGTGTTGGGCCTATGGAACCGCAACCCTACTAGGTTAGACAAGAAATGCTCCCTGTCTCTACAGGTATGCCGCTCCCTCAGGTGGTGGAAGCAGCTGAAAGATGGGAGGTCCTTGATTCCACCCCAGTGGATCATGTTGACCACAGATGCATCCCTTCTAGGTTGGGAAGCCCATCTGGAAGAAGTTCCAGTACAGGGTACTTGGACTCCCTAAGAGAGCCAAATGTCGTCAAACTTAAGAGTTCGCTCGGACAATATGACGACAGTATTCTACATAAACAGACAGGGAGGAACGAGATCTCAACCTCTCCTCCAGGAAGTGGGATTGATCCTGTCTTGGGCAGAGAAGAACCTTACCCACCTAGCCGCAGTTTACATCAGAGGAACTCTCAATGTGGTGGCGGATCGCCTAAGTCGAAATCTTCCAGTGCCAGGCGAGTGGTCCCTAAGCCAAGAAGTCTTCCATCAGATTATGCAACGGTGGGGAATGCCAGAGATCAATCTGATGGCGACAAGGTTCAACGCCAAGGTGGACAGATTCTGCTCCCTATACAGGGAGGACAATCCTTGGGCGGTTGATGCTCTGTCCATTCTGTGGAGGTTCAGGCTGGCCTATGTGTTCCCTCCAGTTTAAATGATACCAGCAGTATTGATGAAACTCAGGCAAGACCAGACCTCAGTGATCGCCATAATAATTCTGGCCGAAGAGGTCTTGGTTCACCCAGCTCAGGCACATGAGCCAGGGGCAATATTGGAAGCTTTCCCCTGAGGCAGGACCTAGTACATCTGGCAGGGTCCTGCCTAGGCTTGAAGAGTCTTAACCTGGAGGTTGATCGCCCCCTTCTTGTCACCGCCGGCCCTGGGAGAGATCTTAGAATTTCAGATAGACGGAAGACTCAGGAATCTATCTGACAGATCTCTCTTGTTTTCATTGTTGCTGACAGGTTTCCACCCCTTCGCAGATGCTGCTCATTATCAGTCAGGTAACTCCAGGGCCGGCTCCAGGTTCATGTGGGCCCTTGGGCGATAAAGCCTCAGTGGGCCCCCCTGTGCTAAGGCCCCTTGCAGATGAGCGTTCCTCCAGCAGCGAGTCCGCATCGCAGCACCCGGCCTGACCTCCCATCGCTGCAGGGAGTCACATAGCATTATATTGATTTATGATGCTATGTAACCCTTACAGTCCTGGAATGTATTAGATGACACTAACAGCATTATGCCAGTGTTATCCAATACATTCCAGAACTTTAAGGGTTAGATCAATCAATATAATGCTATGTGACCCCCGGCAGCGCTGGGAGGTCAGGCCGGGTGCTGCGATGTGGACTCGCTGCGGGAGGAATGCTAGTCTACAAGGGGCCTAAGGGCTCTTTCATACGAGCGGATGCTGTGCGGGTAATCCGCTGCGTGAATGAGTGCCAAGCCCCGTCCCGGACAGCAGAGACACGGAGCATTAACATAAATGATAATGCTCTTTGCCTCTCTGTGATCTTTTTACTACAAAATCATGGTGACAACTGTATCTCACTGTGATTTTGTAGTAAAAATGTCAAGGGAGGCACGGAGCATTATCAATCATGTTAATGCTCTGTGTCTCTGCTGTCCGGAGCGGGGCTTGGCTGTCTTTCACACAGCGGATTACCCGCACGGCATCCGTTCGTATGAAAGAGCCCTTAGGCCTCATGCACACGGCCGTTGTGCATCCGTTGCGGTCCACAATGCATGGGCAACGTCCGTGTAGTGGCCGGGACGGATCTGGACCCATTCAACTTGAATTGGTCCATTAACCGTCCGCCCCCCGCAAATTTTTTTAATAAGTTCTATTTTATTGGGGTGCGGAGGCACGGCCAGAAACACCACGGAAGCACTCCATAGTGCTTCCATGGGGTTCTGATCCATGCGTTCGTTCTGCATCTCTGTGATTGGGTCCGCATCTGTGAAGCAGAGTGCACATGGGCCGCTGTCCGTGTATTGCGTTGCGGACCGCAATACAGCCATGGGCACACAACGGCCGTGTGCATGAGGCCTAAAACATAAACTCCTATAAGAAAATGATAATCAATAATACACTTTATTGGCAAAAATCCATATGAGGAAAATTTCCTCTTATGAATTTTTGCCAATAAACTGTATAATTGATTTTATGCGTTCTGGTATTTTCTTATAGGAGTTTATATTGTGTTTTAGGCCGAATGCACACGGCCGTGTTCCATGGCCATGAGCGGTCCGTGGTATCCCGGCCTGGCATCCTGCTGAGAGCAGGAGCGCACGCCGTCATTGGTTGCTATGACGCCGTGCGCTTCATGCCGCCGCTGCACTACAGTAATACACTCGTATAGATCATACCAGTGTATTACTGTAGTGCAGCGGCGGCATGAAGCGCACGGTGTCATAGCAACCAATGACGCCATGCGCTCCTGCTCTCATTTGGCCTAAAACACAATATAAACTCCTATAAGAAAATACCAGAACGCATGAAATCTATTATACAGTTTATTGGCAAAAACTCATGAACTGGTCTTGGTATGTGACTGTTACTAGTTCACCTGAATTCAAAATTTAAAACGAGTCCAGCAGCAGCAGCAGCAGCATTCAGCTTCAGGTTTCCTCTGGGCTGGCCTGCCTGGGCGCCAGGTGTCCTCTGGGCTCGGCTATGCTTCCTGTCTTCTGAATCTTCTGTAGCTGCGCCGAGACGAGTCCCTGCTGCTGGCTGAGGGCGGGCTTACAGTGAGTCAGGCTCAGATCTAGTACTCGCGCCGCACGGCACACAGACGATCATGTGAGAGAGGGGCCGGGCGGCAGGCGCTGCGCAGCATGAATGAAGTTGTATGTTTAAGTTTTAAAGGGGCCGCCGCCGCGCCGTGGAAATGAGTGGGCCCCCAAACTTACAGTGGGCCCCGGCACTTGCCCGGGTATGCCGGGTTCTGACGCCGGCCCTGGGTAACTCTTTATATGGTCCGCCTCTCACTTGTTTCCCTGTGGCTAATAGCTCTTCTGTGGAGTTGTGTGGTGGTTCTCCTGTTCCAGTTGCTTCTCAAGCTAAGTACTTTTCCCTTTCCTGTTGTGTCTGTTCTGACTAGGCCTCAGGGAGACACTGGCTCCTTCAGTTTGGAAGGAGCCGGTTGCCTCTTTCCCTGTTACCTAAGCTGAGGGTTTGGTTCAGGGTTTCAGCAGTCTCAGGTTCCGGTGCATGTGTATTTCTACCTTTGAGACTTGCACATGTTGTTAGCAGCTTAGGGAGAGATATTCAGGGCTTGCTAGGAGGTGACCTCTTTTCCCTAGAATTGGGCCTAGTCTGTTGTTGTTTTGTTGTGGTTGCCTTTGGTTGTCCTTCTTTTCCCGTACTACCCGTGACACTTCTAGAGTCTAAAGGGTTATCTGCGAGGGTCCTGAGGACTTTATCTTATTCCAGATCGGTAGCTACCAACAAAGCCTATTCCAGAATCAGAAGGATATTTCTGCAGTGGTGTGCCCTAATGGAGGTGTCCTCATTGGATCCCCCTCTTTCTTCCGTCTTTCCGTTCCTACAGGATGGATTAGACAAAGGTCTCAAACCTTCAACCTTAAGGGTACATACCTCAGCTTTGTCTGCAGTTTTTGGCAAGCCCTTTTCTCATGACCCTCTAATCAAAAGGTTCCTTAAAGGAGCCGAAAGACTGAAACCTAGGATCCTGAGCCCTATACCTCAGTGGGATCTGTCAGTCATGCTCAGGGGGTTATGCTCTCCCGTCTTTGAGTCCCTTCACAGTGTGGATTTAAAATTCTTATCTTGGAAAAACAGTTTTTTGCTTGCCATTACTTCAGCAGAGAGAATCAGAGAATTGCAAGCCTTAGCTGCTGTGGAGCCATATACAGGTCCTTCTAAAAAAATTAGCATATTGTGATAAAGTTCATTATTTTCTGTAATGTACTGATAAACATTAGACTTTCATATATTTTAGCTGTGGAGCCATATACAGGTCCTTCTAAAAAAATTAGCATATTGTGATAAAGTTCATTATTTTCTGTAATGTACTGATAAACATTAGACTTTCATATATTTTAGATGCATTACACACAACTGAAGTAGTTCAAGCCTTTTATTGTTTTAATATTGATGATTTTGGCATACAGCTCATGAAAACCCCAAATTCCTATCTAAAAAAATTAGCATATTTCATCCGACCAATAAAAGAAAAGTGTTTTTAATACAAAAAAAGTCAACCTTCAAATAATTATGTTCAGTTATGCACTCAATACTTGGTTGGGAATCCTTTCGCAGAAATGACTGCTTCAATGCGGCGTGGCATGGAGGCAATCAGCCTGTGGCACTGCTGAGGTGTTATGGAGGCCCAGGATGCTTCGATAGCGGCCTTAAGCTCATGCAGAGTGTTGGGTCTTGCATCTCTCAACTTTCTCTTCCCAATATCCCACAGATTCTCTATGGGGTTCAGGTCAGGAGAGTTGGCAGGCCAATTGAGCACAGTAATACCATGGTCAGTAAACCATTTACCAGTGGTTTTGGCACTGTGAGCAGGTGCCAGGTCGTGCTGAAAAATGAAATCTTCATCTCCATAAAGCTTTTCAGCAGATGGAAGCATGAAGTGCTCCAAAATCTCCTGATAGCTAGCTGCATTCACCCTGCCCTTGATAAAACACAGTGGACCAACACCAGCAGCTGACATGGCACCCCAGACCATCACTGACTGTGGGTACTTGACACTGGACTTCAGGCATTTTGGCATTTCCCTCTCCCCAGTCTTCCTCCAGACTCTGGCACCTTGATTTCCGAATGCTTTCATCCGAAAAAAGCACTTTGGACCACTGAGCAACAGTCCAGTGCTGCTTCTCTGTAGCCCAGGTCAGGCGCTTCTGCCGCTGTTTCTGGTTCAAAAGTGTCTTGACCTGGGGAATGCGGCACCTGTAGCCCATTTTCTGCACACGCCTGTACACGGTGGCTCTGGATGTTTCTACTCCAGACTCAGTCCACTGCTTCCGCAGGTCCCCCAAGGTCTGGAATCGGTCCTTCTCCACAATCTTCCTCAGGGTCCGGTCACCTCTTCTCGTTGTGCAGCGTTTTCTGCCACACTTTTTCCTTCCCACAGACTTCCCACTGAGGTGCCTTGATACAGCACTCTGGGAACAGCCTATTCGTTCAGAAATTTCTTTCTGTGTCTTACCCTCTTGCTTGAGGGTGTCAATGATGGCCTTCTGGACAGCAGTCAGGTCGGCAGTCTTACCCATGATTGGCGTTTTGAGTAATGAACCAGGCTGGGAGTTTTTAAAAGCCTCAGGAATCTTTTGCAGGTGTTTAGAGTTAATTAGTTGATTCAGATGATTAGGTTAATAACTCGTTTAGAGAACCTTTTCATGATATGCTAATTTTTTTAGATAGGAATTTGGGGTTTTCATGAGCTGTATGCCAAAATCATCAATATTAAAACAATAAAAGGCTTGAACTACTTCAGTTGTGTGTAATGAATCTAAAATATATGAAAGTCTAATGTTTATCAGTACATTACAGTAAAATAATGAACTTTATCACAATATGCAAATTTTTTTAGAAGGACCTGTACTCTATTTTTACCAGATAGAGTCCTCCTGCGGTTTCTCCCTACCTTTGTTCCTAAAGGTACCTTCTTTCCGCAATTTAAACTAGGTCATTTCTTTACCTGTTTTTTACCCGTCTCCAGAGTCGGAAAAAGAGCAGGTATTACAGACCCTAGATGTTGTCAGAAGTATGAGAATATACCTAGAAAGAACTAAAGACTTTAGAAGATCCGAGAATTTTTTTATTCTTTTTGCTGGAAGAAACAAAGGTCTTAAAACGTCTAAACCGACATTAAGCCTTTGGATCAAAGAAGCCATCAGAGAAGCTTTTGTCGCTCAGGGATTGGCGCCCCCTGCTTTTATCCACGCTCATTGTACCCGAGCAGTAGCTGCATCTATGGCTGAGAGGAGCCTAGTACCTTTGGAGCACATTTGTGCTGCTGCCTCATGGAGTTCCCACTCTACATTTGTAAGCCATCATAGGCTTGACTTAAGGAGTTCAGAACACACAGCCTTTGGCAGGTCTGTCTTGAATTCAGTTCAGCTGGAAGACCCTCCCTCATAGGTTCTCTTCTTGCTAAGTCTCCAGTTGTGCGGCTGTTGGGATGTAAGGGAATCGTTAATTTCTAACGATAATTTGTTTTCCCTTAGTCCTAACAGCAGCACATGTATATCCCTTCCTTTTCTGTGGGTTTATTACTTAATATTTTGCATGGTGTGTGTGTTTGGGGAGGTCTTTATAGGGGCCTAATTGGTAAATTATCACTTTCTTTGGATTTAATTAATAAAAGTTCCACCTGTCCTGATTGTCCACAGGGGCGGTTATACCCCAGTTGTGCTGCTGTTAGGACTAAGGGAAAACAAATTATTGTTAGAAATTAACAATTCTATAGCACTGCAAATCAACCTCAAAATGAACTAAATATAGGTATATGTGCAACAATACAAAGTGCAAAAAAGTGAACAAGTAAAGTGCAAGTGCAAACATCCACTAAAAAAATAACAAAGTTACATAAGCAGCTAGAGAACATAAGCTCCAGTATATAAGCTCTATGTAAAGTGCAGGTACTAGACAGGAGTAGCTAATACAGACCGGGTTCTAATATATCCAGAATAGTATGGACCCCAAACTTGAAACACGTATTGGGTCATTCTAGATTTTTGTAACCATACAGGACTACATTAGTTAACAGTGACACAAATCTGTCGTTATTCTACTGTGCACTACAATGTTGTGATAATATAAATACTTTCACAATATAGGTTATTGTAATATGAGTAACATTGCCAGCAGAGGGCACTAGATCACATTGGTTTTCACTGCAGCCAATATTTGATTTTTTTTTTTTCATTTAGAGATCTCTACCTGTATCACACACAACCAGCATTCATGGGGACTTACAGGAAATAGACTGATTTTGCTTATCACTTGTCTATACAAATTTCCAGATACATACTCAGCAATGACTCATTACTACTCTCATGGACTCAGTTCTACACACATGGCTCCAGGTACAATCATTGCTTTTATGAAACTATTTAGCATGTCCTTAGCAAATAACTATGGCAGTTGTTTCTAAAACTTCTTACCATTAAAGATGATATAGTCATTTTGACAGCACACACCCCTTTTCACATTCAGAAAAACAATAACAATCTGATTTAAAAAAAAGTAGTAATTCCTGGTCATCCTTCAGGGAGAACACCAAGGGTTACCTTTAGGTATTACCCTGTTGGACAGAAGTAGAGAAAGTAATTAGGAATACGATAGTACTGAATGGAGGGTGCACCCTTTCTTCCCCCAGGGTACACTCTGGACCTCTTAGGGACATGTCTGGTAGTAGTTGGAGTGCCCTTGATGGTGTACTATTGGCAAGAAGCAGAACTGTCAAAAGATGAAGGCAAAGACCACATGACCAGTTTAGTGATAACAAAGAGCAGTGTCTTTTCTGAGGATGTTGAGAGTTGCAGTACAGATAGCAGCAATAGGCACAGTTCTAAGGTATAACACAGAGTTTACTTATTCCAATGGCTGTGTATAAGCAGCGGCAATGATGGTGGTAATAGTCTCACGCTAAACACATTTTGCAATATTTCCAAATTGACCATAGATGTGCAAGTCTTTCAAAAATGTGGTAGGTGCTGAAGGCTACAATCTGTTGCACATGCAGCAAAGTCCAAGGTTGTCTCTGCTGGCCCTACAAACGCTCTCACCTGGTCCTACACAGTCTGTGGAAATCTTTCCTGCTGTCTCTCAGTGTTAAGCCTCATTCACATGTCAGTGTTTCATGGACGTGTGCTGTACGTGTTCTCCACGGACAACACACGTCCCCATTCATTCTAATGTGCGTATTCAGACATCAGTGTTGTCCGTGGGTCAATGTTTTTAGCACGGATGCATGCTCTATTTTTTCCGTGTTCACGGATCACGTCCATTATAGTCTATGGGTTTGTGAAAACCACAGATGCAACACGGATGCCATCCGTGTTGCATCCGTGTTTCACAGATCATTAAGAAGAGATGCTTTGAAAATGATTTTTCAGTTGTTCAGTGTCAGTGAAACACAAATGCAACACGGACAGCAAAAAAACGGCTTTAGTCTCCTGGCATATTTGTTTTGCATATGGAGCTTCTACACTCTATATGATTAGAGTTTTTCTGGAGGCTTCAGCCAGGATCAAAAGCATGTGCCACCAACAACAGGCAGTGCCAGACTGACTGTAGACTAGCCAAAAACTAACCAGACGGGGGTGAACAGCATATCATCCTGGCAACTACACTAAGAGGCTTCCAGATTCATTATTCCCTTGCTTGCAGTGACCCTGCTGTGAGCAGTTGGTTGCTGCACCTGTGGCTACTTTCTACGAGTAGGGGTTCTGTGATCGTGCTAAAGGCGATATTTTCAGTCTCACTGTCATCACTACAGTCAAGGATCAGAGTCTTAGTGCAGAAGTTATTTGTTGGCTTAGTTTGAAGATGTGCAGCAGCTTCAGGCAGCACAAAAGGTTATTTTTTATCGTGAGTGGTTACCTCATTCTTGTATTTGCGGGCCATTTTACTTATTGTATTCTCTTTTCTAGATGTCCAGCCATATGGAACAAAGGAAAACAGCCAGGAAGTCACATCATAGGCTTTGTAGAGGTTGCCAACAGCTATTACATTATGATTGTGCCAGAGCCTTCTGTGATTCCTGTACTCTAGAGGAACAAATCTAAATCAAAAAGGGTTTTTCACAATTAACAGAGACTTTTAAAGAGGTGGTTTCTTCTCACAAGTGTCCAAGGTTTGGTAAGTGTAAAAGAACTTTATCGACAGCTTCAAATCAGTAGAAAGAACTTACAGTCAGGTCCATAAATATTGGGACATCGACACAATTCTAGCATTTTGGGCTCTATTCAACACCACAATGTAGATGTGCTTTAACTGCAGACTGTCAGCTTTAATTTGAGGGTATTTACATCCAAATCAGGTGAACGGTGTAGGAATGACAACAGTTTGCATATGTGCCTCCCACTTGTTAAGGAACCAAAAGTAATGGGACAATTGGCTTCTCAGCTGTTCCATGGCCGGGTGTGTGTTATTCCCTCATTATGCCAATTACAATGAGCAGATAAAAGATCCAGAGTTCATTTAAAGTGTGCTATTTGCATTTGGAATCTGTTGCTGTTACCTCTCAAGATGAGATCCAAAGAGCTGTCACTATCAGTGAAGCAAGCCATCATTAGGCTGAAAAAACATAACAAACCCATCAGAGAGATAGCAAAAACATTAGGCGTGGCCAAAACAACTGTTTGGAACATTCTTAAAAAGAAGGAGCGCACCGGTGAGCTCAGCAACACCAAAAGACCCAAAACACCACGGAAAACAACTGTGGTGGATGACCGAAGAATTCTTTCCCTCGTCAAGAAAACACCCTTCACAACAGTTGGCCAGATCAAGAACACTCTCCAGGAGGTAGGTGTATGTGTGTCAAAGTCAACAATCAAGAGAAGACGTCACCAGAGTGAATACAGAGGGTTCACCACAAGATGTAAACCATTGGTGTGCCTCAAAAACAGGAAGGCCAGATTAGAGTTTGCCAAACGACATCTAAAAAAGCCTTCACAGTTCTGGAACAACATCCTATGGACAGATGAGACCAAGATCAACTTGTACCAGAGTGATGGGAAGAGAAGAGTATGGAGAAGCAAAGGAACTGCTCATGAGCCTAAGCATACCACCTCATCAGTGAAGCATGGTGGTGGTAGTGTCATGGCATGCGCATGCATGGCTGCCAATGGAACTGGTTCTCTTGTATTTATTGATGATGTTAATGCTGACAAAAGCAGAAGGATGAATTCTGAAGCTTTTCGGGCAATGTTATCTGCTCATATTCAGCCAAATGCTTCAGAACTCATCGGACGGCGCTTCACAGTGCAGATGGACAATGACCCAAAGCATACTTCAAAAGCAACCAAAGAGTTTTTTAAGGGAAAGAAGTGGAATGTTATACAATGGCCAAGTCAATCACCTGACCTGAATCTGATTGAGCATGCAATTCACTTGCTGAAGACAAAACTGAAGGGAAAATGCCCCAAGAACAAGAAGGAACTGAAGACAGTTGCAGTAGAGGCCTGGCAGAGCATCACCAGGGATGAAACCCAGCGTCTGGTGATGTCTATGCATTCCAGACTTCAGGCCGTAATTGACTGCAAAGGATTTGCAACCAAGTATTAAAAAGTGAAAGTTTGATTTATTATTATTCTGTCCCATTACTTTTGGTCCCTTAACAAGTGGGAGGCACATATGCAACCTGTTGTAATTCCTACACCTTTCACCGGATTTGGATGTAAATACAATCAAATTAAAACTGACAGTCTGCAGTTAAAGCACATCTTGTTCGTTACATTTCAAATCCATTGTGGTGGTATGTAGAGCCCAAAATTTTAGAATTGTGTCGACGTCCCAATATTTATGGACCTGGCTGTATATGGCATCTTAAGTAGAACTGGTCGCAGGTGAGCCCAAGCTCAGTTTCAGATGACTGATATCTCTTTAACCGTAGATGCTCTAACTGAATGCGGTGAAAGAAACTGTAAAATGTAACAGAGATTAAATATATGTTTAAGAAAGAGTGTTGATCCTCAGGTCTTAAGTCCATAAGTAAAGACAAGTTGGGGTAAAATTAATGTTTTTTGTGAAAATTGGAGCATAACTTCAAGAGACTCATGGGTATCCTCTATGATCAAATCTGGTCACGCAACAAAGTTTTTCATCTTTCCACCAGACATTTTTTCCCACTCAAGGCCACTCCAGTTCTTGCCCAGTTTGTAAGAGAGCTTGTTGTAAAGGGAACCAGTAGCAACGGACAAGGTTAGATCAGGCGTATATTCTTTGATTTTTCCGGGTTTGTAAACTGGGTGGGAAATGGAAATTGGTGCAAGTTCATCCATACGTCAACAAATTCTACTTGTCAAGTAGAAAATCAAAATGGAGTCTATACAGTGGTAACTATTCTCAGGACAAACAACTTCATAGCCAAAATACACTTAAAAGATGTGTATCACCATATTCTCATACTTGCAATACCTAACACTCTTCAAAGGGTTTTATAGATTATAGATATTGATGACCTACAGTATTCTTACTATAGGTCATCAATATCAGATCAGAGGGGGTTTGTCACTTGGCACTTCCGTCGATCAGCTTTTCTCAACTAATGCCCGACACCATAAAAAAACACAGTGACTGGAAACAGAAACAGGAAACAGAAAGCTCTGCTCATTGTGTAGCGGCCATGTAAGGTTACTGCAACTTGTAAGCTGGCTTGGTCACTACACAGTGGACAGAGGTCTCTATGGACGTCTCCATCCATTATATTTTTTCCAGCACTAGGCAGCTGCTGAGAACAGCAGATTGATGGGGGTGTCAGGCCCCCACTGATAATAAGCCATCAATATCTAGAACCTGGAAAACCTCTTTAAGGTACACTTTCCTAAATTTCCTCAGCTTTTCCAGGAAGATTTGAAGCCCTGCTAAAACTTAGACTTTCAGATCATGTTCCTATATCCTCATGGGATCTTTCTTTGATTCTTAAAGGAGTTCTCCGGGAATTAAGAAAATGAAAATACTTAAATATTAGTTTGTTATAAATATATTCCCAAATACCTTTCATTAGTTATAATGGCTCATTTGGTCAAGGCAGCAATAATCTGTGGAATCAAAATGGCCGCCATCCTATTAGTACACACAAAACCTGTCCTAATCACACAGGAGGGCAAGTTACTTCACAACACTGACCTAAAGAACTCTATCATCCTCCCCTTCTACTTGTCAGGGGTCATCCTCTTTCCTACTTGTCATGGATACTGTATGCAATCTCCATTACTACAGTCCTGTTCAAGGGTGGATTGGCCATAGACTCTACAGGGAAATTTCCCGGTGGTCTGATGATCTGATGACCAGGTGGCCACCCAAGCCCTCCTCATGGCCACCAGCCAGGTACATAATGACCTGATGCTATCAGCATTAATGAATGCTGTGGGCATCAGGTACATACGCACCTGGCCAACAGCTAGCAGCTGAAGGTGCCCTCCTGAAGTCAGGTGTATCACCATCCTCAGGACAGTGGTACAGCTGAATACTGTGGTGAGGACGGCAGTATTTTGTGCTGCAGTATGGTTGCCCCAGCCTACTTCTGTTGTGCCTGCCTACCAGTGTTAGGTCCTTGTAATTACATTGGCCTTGTCTATTTGTGTTGGCCATGCCTATTTGTGTTGGCCTTGCTTATTTGTGTTGACCAGTCATCTGTCAGTTTGGAACTGCCTATAACATGGGGCCACTTTTAGTTTTTTTCCAGGGTCACTTTAAGTTCCCAATCTGCCCCTGGTCCTGTCCATCCTCTCTGTACTTCATGCCTCCTCATGACCTCCATTCCTACAGAGATTCAGCTGAAGATCTTATCAGCTGTATTCAGGATAATAATTCCTGACAAGCAGAGCAGAGAGGAGGATGTGGCAGCTCTTAAGCTCAGTGTTGTCAAGTAACCATCCTCCTGTGTGATTAGGACAGTGTGCACTAATAGGATGGCGGCCATTTTATTTCGTCTAATGCTTGCTCCCTAGAGCCATTATAACTAATAAAAATTACTTTATTATAAATATATTTCCAAATAACTTTTAAGTATTTTCATTTTCTTAATTCCCGGAGAGCCCATTTAAATACTTGGTTCAGCATCCATTTTAACCTCTACAAGACATAAACCTCAGTTATCTATGGAGAACAGTGTTTTTGGTAGCCATTACCTCAGCTTGATACCTCAGTAAATTTCAAACCCTCTCATATAAAGAACCATACCTTAAAGGGGTTGTTCAGCCAATAATATTGATGACCTATCATTAGGACAGATCATCAATATCTGATCGGCAGTGGTCTGAACTCAGCTGTTTGAGGAGGCAGCGCTCCATGCAAACGCCGCCTCCTTGTGATTACACTACTTCTCATCTCCAGTGGAGCGGTGGTGGTACTTGTATTACACTACACTGATGATCGGTGGGGGTGCCGGGTGTTGGACCTCTGGCGATTAGATATTTATGACCTATCCTGAAGATAGGTCATAAGTATCAATGGTTGGACAACCCCATTAAGGATCTAACTTATTGTTTAGTTCTTAGAACTGTTCCCCAATTTATACCTAAAGTACAGTTTTCTCTTACCATCAATCAAGAAATGTACTTACCTGTACTAAAACCAGATAAGAATGCCTGCCAGGATTTTCAGCTCCTTCATGTTAGAAGTTCTGTCTTCCAATATCTCCAGAGGTTGCTTTATTTTAGAAAAAAGGCCTTAGTTCTCCAGTGTCAAGAAGTTAATAGAGATAGGAAAGTCAGTAAGGACTTTTTTTTTTTGCGGGGCAATCTGTTGTTTTTATTTACTTACTGAATTAACGTTATGTCTGACTTTTTGATCACCTTTTATTGAGTTTTTTAGAAGAGGCAAAGCAACAAAAGAAAATGGCGATTTGGGCATTTTTTATATTTTTTCCCGTTACAGCATTTATTATTTTTGCCTTTGCAACATTTACAGTACTTACACAAGGATACGGACAATTTTCATTTTTATTTTTTTATTTACTGCATTCACCGAGAGGAAAATGTGACGTTACCTTTACTCCATGGGCCATTTTGATTTTTTTCCTGTTATGGCGTTCATTGTATGAGATAAATACTTTTATATTTTGATAGCTATGGCATTTTCTTTTCCTGTAGTTCAAATGCAGCACAATATTCCTCCCAAATACAATTGATAATAGTTTCTTATTGTCAATTATTTTTTGTACTTCTGTCTGATAGGGTTGTAACTAAACTTAAGCTGTGGTGTTCTGCCTTCGGATTACAGTAAAAGAAAATTTCAGGTAAGTAAATTTGGTCTTACTGCATTCTAAGAGTGCCTTCAAATGCGGCAGATTTTGTTGTTAAAAGTTTTCTGCAATTGAAAAGCAGTTCCATTCATGTGAATGGGGTTGTTTTGGTGGGAAGCATATGCATTTCTCCCTGTTCAGGTGCATGGAACTGATATTCAGTCGTAGAAAATTTTCTGCAACTAAAATCTAACATGTGGATGTCAAAAACAGTGACTTCATTACACCTGCTGGTCTTAATAGAAGAGCACACAAGCCATTATTGCATTGTGCTTGCTGGGGAGAGCAGGATGTGCTTTGTTCAACAGGGGAACGAGGATAGGTAAGATTTGTTTACACCACAAGGGCTTCACTACTGTAAGGGGGGTACTACCGTGAGGACCGACTAAAGAGCCATAACCACTCTGTGTGGGGCACTAAGGGCCATGACTACTATGTGGCGGCACTAAGGGGACATATCTAATGTGTGGGAGCACTAAGAGGCCATAAATCAATGATTTGCAAATCTCATGGAGTATATTTTATTCACAATAGATCATAGAACACAGGGCCAAGAAAAGGCTGGAAAAGTAAGTGATAAAAAACAGCTGGAAGAGCAATTTGCCAGTACGTCATATGACTAGGTATAAAAAGAACATGTGAGAGAGGCAAAGTGTCCCAGAAGCAAAGATGGGCAGAGGTTCACCAATCTGTGAAAAAAATCATTGTTTGTGAACACAGTTTGCTGTGCAATCCACAAATGCAAGTTAAAGGTGTGTTATGCAATAAAGATGAATGAACATTTGAATTTCTTTTTGTAAACCATGGACCATCCAGCTTATCAGCACACAGTTCAAATGCGTGCATCTTTAATGGTATGAGGTTGCATTTGTGCCTATGACATAGGCAGTTTGCACACCTCGAAAGGCACTATCAGTGCTGAACATTATATAGAGGTTTTAGAACAACATATGCTCACATCCAGACAATGTCTCCTTCAGCGAAGGCTTCGCATATTTCAGCGAGACAATGCTAGACCACATGGTGTATCTATCAGAACAGCATGGCTTCGCAGAAGAAGAGTCCGGGTGCTGAACTGGCCTGCCTGCAATCCAGACCTTCCACCAATAGAAAACATTTGGTACATCATGTAACAAAAATTCTGCCAAAGAAGATCCAAGGCTGTTGAACAGCTAGAATCCTAAATCAGACAAGAATAGGACAACATCCCTCTCCCAAAACTCCAGCAATTGGTCTCCTCACTTCCCAGATGTTTACAGACTGTTGTAGTACTGTTGTTAAAAGAAGATGGGATACTATACAAAGATGGATATGGCCTTGTCCTAACTTTTTTGAGATGCGTTGTTGCTATCAAGTCGTAAATTAGTTAATTTTTTTCAGGAAATGGTAAAATGTCTCACTTTCAACATCAGATATGTATTCTATGATCTATTGTGAATAAAATATGGGCCTATGAGATTTGCAAATCATTGTATTCTGTTTTAATGTACAATTACATTTTACACAGTGGGACAACTTTTTTAGAACTAGGGTTGTAGATTTGGCACCTCTTGCTAAATAAAGTTACTCAGTTCCATATACCATATTCTGGGTGGCTTACTTTAGACCAACAGTTTGTACCAAAATTGTGGCACACAATAATAAATCTGATGCAAGGCATTTATGCCTTTTTTTTTTTTTAACAAACTGAACCATAATTCAGGAGCATTTTAGTTAGTAAATCTCTCCCAATCATTTCAGAGTCAACTTCACTCAGGACTGTCACCCCCATGTAGTCACTTGATTCCACTCGAACTACTGCTTTAATTACATGAATTCCTGTTAATTTTTAATGTAGCCAATTAGCTGCAACTATGCATGTAGTCTATAGGGGTTAACTTTCAACTTCCAGTCTTGCATGTGCTACAGGACCTTGTAAAAATAGATTTTTTTTAAATCCTAAGAATGGGACAGTCTTTTGGGATTTTCGATAGCAATGAGGAAGGGCTAGTGGCTAATGTCAACAGAAATCGGAATGGAGTAAGTTATTCAGTAAATCATTTGCCTGCAGTTTTCTGCCTCCACAATTCTGCAGCCTGAGGCCACTGGCTTTGTTTGCTTTACTCCTAGTATATATCTGATTCTTTTGTACAGCAGGCAGACTCCGTATCCGATTATGGCAGCATGTACTGGATAAATGGTTGATTTCCAATATTTTTAATGGGAAGATGTTATCTTTTTCATTGGGGACATTTATTAGCTATCCATCCAGGATAGGTGATAAATGTCTGATTGCTGAGCGGTGGTCCAGCAAACATGGTGCCTCCATATTCATTGAACTGATATAAACAGCAGAGTGCAGCCCAATAGACTTTGAATGGAGTGAAAGAAAACCTGCTCGACCACTGCTCCATTCAAACTCTAGGAGACTTGTAACACCCATTCTAGAGACTGCAGCTTCCCAAAATGGGGTCTACCAACAATCAGACATTAATAACCTACCGTACATTGTGGATAGGTGATAAATGTCCATTGGGGGATATCTCCTTTAGGGCATTCTATCAACTTTGAAAAGATGTATTGCACAATGGTAAAACGTTTAAATTCTTTATTTATGAGTTTTCAAGAATATGGTTAAAGTTACATCATGTGGATCCACATATAACAGGATGGGTATGTTGGCACCAGGCCAACAAAAAGTCAGAAGTAACATATTAACATCCTGTCAACAAGGTCTAAATATATGTAAGATATGATAGCCATCATATTGAATAATTAACATGAAAAAGCAATACAACCACTCCATGAGCGTTATAAAACATTAGGGCTTAATCCAGAATTTTGAAAAACAAAAACAAAAAAAGGGGGAAAAATCATAATAATACTGAACAAATACAGAGGAGATGACAAGACAAACCCACAAAAGGGAAGGGTAGGCCACATAAGGTAAAAGAGAACAAAAGAAAAAGGCTAAGCAGATGGCAATGATAGAAATGACCCCTTCAAGCCAGTAAGGATTGGTTTTCCATTGAATCCTGGAAGACAAACCAAGGGGTCCAAGTAGTAACAAAAGCTTTATGATTGTTCTTTAAGGACGCTGTTAGTTCCTCCATTCTCGGGATCTCTTCCACTTTCTGTATCCAAAGCTCGATGGATGGTGGATTTGGAGACTTCCATTTCACCGGGATGCAGGACCTAGCTGCAATGACCAAATGGCGCAGGCAGGACCGATGGAGTAAGCTCAGGGGTAAATCCGAGAGAAATAATAGGAAAAACCCTGGCGTGTTTGGTATGAAAAATGAGAAAATAGATGCCAAGGTCACAATAGTAAAACTAAACTGAAGGCAACATAAAGTAATATAGTTATAATTACTGCCCCGCACCCCACTTTTAATGGACCCTCTAACAAATGATTACTGGACTAAGCAGCTCAATTTTGATCCACAGAGGAGCTGGACGTGTTCCAGAACAAGTCTTCAATGACGTTGCTTTCCACTGGCTATTGAAGCAAAGTGTCCCAGAGTAAATTCAACAGTTGGCTATTTTCAGAAGTCCCATAGTGGTCAATGGAGAACGCACCTGGCATGCACGGCGACCTATGCATTCACCCCTATAGAACTACCGGAAATAACCCAGAGCCAGAAAGATAAATGGATGGGGGTCCCGCTTGCGTGGTGTGCTCTACTTCACTTCAAGGTGCCCGTTTTGGAGATAGATGTGATATGCTATCAATGTCTGAGATAGGAATACCCATTTAGGCCTCATGCACATGACCATATTTTCAGTCCACATGCGACCTGCTTTTTTTGCAGATCGGATGTGGACCCATTTGTTTCAATGGGGCCCAAAAAAAGATGCATGCTGTCCACATCCGTATGTTAGTTCAGTTCCCCATAAAAAAGATAGAACATGTCCTATTCTTGTCCATTTTGCGGACAAGGATAATACAAGAGTTCTACAAGAGGATCAAGGTTTTGTAGACAGTTGTGTGCATGTGGACTTAATATGTAGGCTTTGTCTGGAGGTAAAATTCAACACGTTCCAACTATAGCTGCCTTCTTGATGACTTGTCCCCAGTTTGATTTCCAAAAATAATTTTTATTTTAAAAAAAAATAAAATCTGAGCTAGGTAGAAAACTGTATATTGACAGGATTACATCAACTCCTAATTTTTTGCTAGGTAGTTCTGAAATGTTCTTTTACTGATGAGCCATACATACCCCATAGTTCACATAATGACAACCGTTCTCCTGTTCCTTCTGACTGAGGCCACAAGGGTACTACAGCAGTGTTTGCTATAGGGAATGATGTTATCATACTGCAGAGTTCTCTATGATCTTTTGTTAATTTTTTTTACAGCTCACCAAAGGCAAAAGAAAATTGATACCAAGAAAGAGTACAACCCTTTGATGTGTGAGGCATGCAGTCATCCTACAAGTCATGGGGAAGGTACTGCATCCTATGTGCTGAGGAGGATGTTTGTTCTGATATCTACTTTGGCCCCTTTCACACGGGCTAGTATTCCGCACGGGTGCGATGCGTGAATTGAATGCATTGCACCCGCACTGAATACCGACCCATTCATTTCTATGGGGCTGTTCACATGAGCGGTGATTTTCACGCATCACTTATGCGTTGCGTGAAAATCGCAGCATGCTCCTCTTTGTGCGTTGCGATAATCCACACAACGCAGGCCCCATAGAAGTGAATGGGGCTACGTGAAAATCGCAAGCATCCGCAAGCAAGTGCGGATGCGGTGCGATTTTCGCGCACGGTTGCTAGGAGACGATCGGGATGGAGACCCGATCATTATTATTTTCCCTTATAACATGGTTATAAGGGAAAATAATAGCATTCTGAATACAGAATGCATAGTACAATAAGGCTGGACGGGTTAAAAAAATAATAATAATAATTTAACTCACCTTAATCCACTTGTTCGCGCTGCCCGGCATCTCCTTCTGTCTTCATCTTAGCTTTGTGTAGCTACAAGAACCTTTGGTGACGTCACAGTCATCACATGATCCTTCACATGATCTTTTACCATGGTGATGGATCATGTGATGACCGGAGTGACGTCACCACAGGTCCTGTTGCTACACAAAGCTAAGATGAAGACAGAAGGAGATGCCGGGCTATGCGAGCAAGTGGACTAAGGTGAGTTAAATTATTTTTTAATAATTTTTAACCCCTACAGCGCTATTTTACTATGCATTTTGTATTCACAATGCTATTATTTTCCCTTATAACCATGTTATAAGGGAAAATAATACAATCTACAGAACACCGATCCCAAGCCCGAACTTCTGTGAAGAAGTTCGGGTTTTGGTACCAAACACGCGCAATTTTCTCACGCGAGTCCAAAACGCATATTTTGCACTCGCGCAGAAAAATCGCGGATGTTCCCGCAAAGCACCCGCACATTTTCCCGCAACGCCCGTGTGAAAGGGGCCTAAGGGTATTTTCACACTTGCGTTGTTTGATTCCGGCAGGCAGTTCCGTTGCCTGAAAAGCCTGCCTGATCAGGCAAACTGTATGCAAATGTATGTCATTTTTTCTGACTGATCAGTCAGAAAAATGCATTGCAATACCGGATCCGTTTTTCCGATGTCATCAGGCAAAACGGATTCGGTATTTTTTTTCCCTCATTTTTAACGGTCTGCGCATGCGCAGACCGGAAGGACGGATCCGTCATTCCGGTATTTTGAATGCCGGATCTGGAATTCAGGCAAGTCTTCAGTTTTTTTTTCCGCCAGAGATAAAACCGTAGCATGCTATGGTTTTCTCTTTTGCCTGATCAGTCAAAATGACTGAGCTGAAGACATCCTGATGCATCCTGAACAGATTACTCTCTATTCAGAATGCATGGGGATATAACTGATCAGTTATTTTCCGGTATAGAGCCCCTGTGACGGAACTCTATGCCGGAAAAGAAAAAAGCTAAAAGTAGCCTAACATGAAGGTCCAGATGGGTGTTACCAGTTGGGGGTGTCGCTGCCCACCTTTTTTTTTGGCACAAGTCAGTTTTGACAAAGGTATTATTAATTTATGCAACAAAAAAAAAGATTGTTGAGCTTTACTAGTCACTTTTCAAAAGTGTCTAGAAAAAGTAGTGTGGTTTTATTGAGCCCTGAAATATGCCAGATTTCTGGTGCAAAATTATAGGTCTACGGCTAGAGCTACACAACATTTTTTGTAATCATGGTCAAAGGTGTCACAATGTAGCATGTGACATTCTGCAACTACGATGCAACAGTTGGAAACAAATCCGACTTGGATGGATTTTTTGTGAATATTGCGTCACACTTGCAGAATGTCACATGTCGTATTGCGAAAACATTGACCATCATTACAAAAAAATAAAATGAGCGACTTTTCAGCAACATAAAGGTCCTTCTAAAAAAATTAGCATATTGTGATAAAGTTCATTATTTTCTGTAATGTACTGATAAACATTAGACTTTCATATATTTTAGATTCATTACACACAACTGAAGTAGTTCAAGCCTTTTATTGTTTTAATATTGATGATTTTGGCATACAGCTCATGAAAACCCAAAATTCCTATCTAAAAAAATTAGCATATCATGAAAAGGTTCTCTAAACGAGCTATTAACCTAATCATCTGAATCAACTAATTAACTCTAAACACCTGCAAAAGATTCCTGAGGCTTTTAAAAACTCCCAGCCTGGTTCATTACTCAAAACCGCAATCATGGGTAAGACTGCCGACCTGACTGCTGTCCAGAAGGCCATCATTGACAACCTCAAGCAAGAGGGTAAGACACAGAAAGAAATTTCTGAACGAATAGGCTGTTCCCAGAGTGCTGTATCAAGGCACCTCAGTGGGAAGTCTGTGGGAAGGAAAAAGTGTGGCAGAAAACGCTGCACAACGAGAAGAGGTGACCGGACCCCGAGGAAGATTGTGGAGAAGGACCGATTCCAGACCTTGGGGGACCTGCGGAAGCAGTGGACTGAGTCTGGAGTAGAAACATCCAGAGCCACCGTGTACAGGCGTGTGCAGGAAATGGGCTACAGGTGCCGCATTCCCCAGGTCAAGCCACTTTTGAACCAGAAACAGCGGCAGAAGCGCCTGACCTGGGCTACAGAGAAGCAGCACTGGACTGTTGCTCAGTGGTCCAAAGTACTTTTTTCGGATGAAAGCAATTTTTGCATGTCATTCGGAAATCAAGGTGCCAGAGTCTGGAGGAAGACTGGGGAGAGGGAAATTCCAAAATGCCTGAAGTCCAGTGTCAAGTACCCACAGTCAGTGATGGTCTGGGGTGCCATGTCAGCTGCTGGTGTTGGTCCACTGTGTTTTATCAAGGGCAGGGTGAATGCAGCTAGCTATCAGGAGATTTTGGAGCACTTCACGCTTCCATCTGCTGAAAAGCTTTATGGAGATGAAGATTTCATTTTTCAGCACGACCTGGCACCTGCTCACAGTGCCAAAACCACTGGTAAATGGTTTACTGACCATGGTATTACTGTGCTCAATTGGCCTGCCAACTCTCCTGACCTGAACCCCATAGAGAATGTGTGGGATATTGGGAAGAGAAAGTTGAGAGACACAAGACCCAACACTCTGGATGAGCTTAAGGCCGCTATCGAAGCATCCTGGGCCTCCATAACACCTCAGCAGTGCCACAGGCTGATTGCCTCCATGCCACACCGCATTGAAGCAGTCATTTCTGAAAAAGGATTCCCGACCAAGTATTGAGTGCATAACTGAACATAATTATTTGAAGGTTGACTTTTTTTGTATTAAAAACACTTTTCTTTTATTGGTCGGATGAAATATGCAAATTTTTTTAGATAGGAATTTTGGGTTTTCATGAGCTGTATGCCAAAATCATCAATATTAAAACAATAAAAGGCTTGAACTACTTCAGTTGTGTGTATTGAATCTAAAATATATGAAAGTCTAATGTTTATCAGTACATTACAGAAAATAATGAACTTTATCACAATATGCTAATTTTTTTAGAAGGACCTGTACACTCACCTAAAGAATTATTAGGAACACCATACTTATACGGTGTTGGACCCCCTTTTGCCTTCAGAACTGCCTTAATTCTATGCTGCATTGATTCAACAAGGTGCTGATAGCATTCTTTAGAAATGTTGGCTCATATTGATATGATAGCATCTTGCAGTTGATGGAGATTTTATGGGATGCACATCCAGGGCACGAAGCTCCCGTTCCACCACATCCCAAAGATGCTCTATTGGGTTGAGATCTGGTGACTGTGGGGGCCATTTTAGTACAGTGAACTCATTGTCATGTTCAAGAAACCATTTTTACAGTCTTCAACAGTCCAATTCTGGTGAGCTCGTGCAAATTGTAGCCTCTTTTTCCTATTTGTAGTGGAGATGAGCGGTGGGGTCTTCTGCTGTTGTAGCCCATCCGCCTCAAGGTTGTGCGTGTTGTGGCTTCACAAATGCTTTGCTGCATACCTCGGTTGTAACTAGTGGGTATTTCAGTCAACGTTGCTCTTCTATCAGCTTGAATCAGTCGGCCCATTCTCCTCTGACCTCTAGCATCAACAAGGCATTTTCGCCCACAGGACTGCCGCATACTGGATGTTTTTCCCTTTTCACACCATTCTTTGTAAACCCTAGAAATGGTTGTGCGTGAAAATCCCAGTAACTGAGCAGATTGTGAAATACTCAGACCGGCCCGTCTGGCACCAACAACCATGCCACGCTCAAAATGGCTTAAATCACCTTTCTTTCCCATTCTGACATTCAGTTTGAAGTTCAGGAGGTTGTCTTGACCAGGACCACAACCCTACATGCATTGAAGCAACTGCCATGTGATTAGTTGACTAGATAATCGCATTAATGAGAAATAGAACAGGTGTTCCTAATAATTCTTCAGGTGAGTGTATGTCGCCATGTAGCCTTAGCTTATAGCTAGCTAAGAGTTTTCTTAAAAATAGAAAAGTTTCTAACTTCTAGCAAGAAGCACCAAGTCTCTCACACACTGGGGGAGATTTATCAAGGCTCCCTGCGCTAGAGTGAGATGCGCTTTGTCTCACTTCAACAAATGGCATTTATAATGTAGGGAATGTTAATACAATCCACTTGCTAATGTATTGTGATTATCCATATTGCTTCTTTTTCTGGCTAAATTATTTTTTCCCATCACATTATACACAGCTTGTTTCCATGGTTACGACCACCCTGTAATTCAGCAGCAGTGGTCATGCATTTAAACTATAGGAAGAAGCTCAGGCCTCTCTGGTGGCTGAAACAGTGGGAGTCGGCCTCATGTTCCTGTAATTTGCCCACTGGCTCCTGGTATCGCCCATACGGCGCAGGTAGGAGAGCGTTAGGTCCCGGGCTACTTGAGAAACCTTGACGTGGTGCCCGGGCTTAGACATGTTCTACACCGTAGGACATGTTGACTAATCTCTCAATTTTAAAATCAGTTTGTGGGTTTAGTGAGACCGCAGAGTGCACCTGTATTTGTTGTTGTTTTGTTATATTGTTATATTGATTATTACATCCGCACTTGTTACCTTGTGTGAGATGTCTATTGTGGTACTTGTGGTTCGCCGCGGGCATCCTCCACCGTATGCATTTTGCTGGGGATCGCCATTAGCAACGGGCCACAAGTGCAGGATTTGCTCCCCTATATATATGCACGACTGCATGTGGGTTTGAGCACCTCCTGCTAATGCCACCTTGTCTTTTTTGGTTTGTATATATAGATTCCTGGAGGTGTATAAACTCCAATTCAAATGTGCCTGTTTTCCATCTACAGGCCACATTTAGGTGCACCTGTGAGGCCTGGGCCATATCAGTCAGTCTTGAGTGGGACTCACAGACTCCTCCCTCCTCCCATTGCAAGCATGGTTACATGCTGGAGGTAACTGGTGAGCTGTTTGTGAGTCGGCCTCATGTTCCTGTAATTTGCCCACTGGCTCCTGGTATCGCCCATACGGCGCAGGTAGGAGAGCGTTAGGTCCCGGGCTACTTGAGAAACCTTGACGTGGTGCCCGGGCTTAGACATGTTCTACACCGTAGGACATGTTGACTAATCTCTCAATTTTAAAATCAGTTTGAGGGTTTAGTGAGACCGCAGAGTGCACCTGTATTTGTTGTTGTTTTGTTATATTGTTATATTGATTATTACATCCGCACTTGTTACCTTGTGTGAGATGTCTATTGTGGTACTTGTGGTTCGCCGCGGGCATCCTCCACCGTATGCATTTTGCTGGGGATCGCCATTAGCAACGGGCCACAAGTGCAGGATTTGCTCCCCAATATATATGCACGACTGCATGTGGGTTTGAGCACCTCCTGCTAATGCCACCTTGTCTTTTTTGGAGTGTGCATAGTCCAGCACTTTTTCCTATAGTGTGCAAGCACTGCCACCGTTGATGGACTGTAGGGTGGTCATAACCATGACAACGAGCAGTGAATAATGTTATGGAAAAATGAATCCAGCCAGCAAAGGAGGCAATATGGACAATCACAATACATTAGTAAGTGCCTTGTATTAACTTTCTCTACATTATAAATGCCATTTGCTGAAGTGACACAACCCCTTTAAGAGGTAAGTGTCTCTTAATAAAATACACATCTCTGGCACTTCATATGTCTGTTAGTTTTTTTTTTCACTTTAGAAAAGTGAAGTGAAGCTCAAAAAGTTGCAAATTATGGCGCAAATATGGTGTGCACCATAATTTGCTACTTTTTTCCACCATAATACAGGCGCCAATGCGACTTAGAATTGCAAAATGGCGACAAGACCCTCCGCTGCTCTGTCGCTTTAAGAAGAAAGGTCTTGCATCCAGCAGACACACAACAATCCAATAACAGAGCTCCGTACAGTACAGAGCTCTGTTATTAGTGAGGAGGCTGCTGATTTGTCAGTATCAGTGTGCTTCCATGCCATTGGCTGCTCCTCTCACACACCCTTCTCCCGCGCTGAACACAGCAGCTTGCTTTTCAGTTATGAAAATGGGGAGTGCGCTCACTGCCGACTGCTCCGTAGACAAGGGAGAGCTAAAGTAGACAAGTTTTTCAGTCCTGCAGAGCGCGGAGGTGAGCGTTCTGCGTACACTGCGCCATGTGCTGAGGGTGCCCTGTGCCCCCCATGTAAGGGGTAAGTGGTGGAGAAAAGAGGGCAATGATGGTGGACAGCTGCAGTGTGCTCAGCCACACACAGAATGCTGAGTAACGCTGGGCTTTATGTCTCCTCACACTAGGTCCTTAAAAATGATTTTAGGGATTTAGGTCAAAAGCTGAGGGCAAAGACCACAAAGGTAGTGTTTTCCAAAATACTGCCTGTACCACGAGCCACACAAGAAAGGCAGTGGGAGATTAGGGATGTTAACAAGTAGCTCAAGAACTGGTGTAGGAAGGAGGGGTTTGGGTTCCTGGAGAACTGGGCCGACTTCTCTATCGGCTACAGGCTCTGTCGTAGGGACGGGCTGCACATCAATGGGGAAGGGGCAGCTGTGCTGGGAAGAAAGATGGCTAGAAGGTTGGAGAAGTGTTTAAACTAGGGACTGGGGGGGGGGGGGGGAAGAGGGTAATTACATTATAGGATGGGAAGATAGTGCAGATAAAGACCGGGGGCAAGGTAGTGGGACTGGGGGAGGAATGGAAGGAGGGACTAGAACAGTTCAGAAGGAAAGGTGTAAGGTAAAAAATATACATAAACCTCTCAAATGTATGTATACTAATGCCAGAAGCCTGACTAATAAAACTGGGGAACTGGAATTAGTGATGTGTGAGGAGGACTATGACATAGTGGGAATAACTGAGAATTATAGCTATGACTGGGCGGTTAATGTACAGGGTTACAGTCTGTTTAGAAGGTATCGTCAAAACCGGAGAGGGGGAGGGGTCTGCCTTTATGTAAAGTCCTGTCTAAAGCCCACAGTCCGAGAAGATATACTGTAAATGAGGGACATAAACATGTGGAGTCACTGTGGGTTGAAATACATGGATGCAAAAATAATAATAAATAATAATAAATTACTAATAGGAGTTTATTATAAACCACCTAATATACCAGAGTCCACAGAAAATCTACTACTTAATGAGATAGTAAAAGTGAAAGTAATAACCTTCCAATTATCTTTCAAATGAGCGTTTCTACAGGGAGGAACAAAAATACAAAACTTCAAAAAAGCTAAATTTAGCCAACTAAGAGAGGCCATAGGCCTCATCCTGAAATCTAATTGTGAGAGGTACGTACGTACCTTATAGGAATAAAGGGTTAAGAAACACGAAGAAACCAATGTGGATAAATAGAACTGTAAAGAAAGCAATAAATGACAAAAAGAAAGCATTTAAATCACTAAAACAGGAGGGAAGCACTGAAAAACTAAGGAAAAAAATAGAATATGTAAAAAACAAATAAGAGCCGAGAGATTAATTGCCAAAGAGAGCAAAACTAACCCTAAAATGTTTTTCAATTATATAAATGGTAAAAAATATAAATCTGAAGGTGTCGGCCCCCTACAGAGCAATGAGGGGGGAGCTGCAGAGAGCAACGAGGAGAAAGCAAAGCTAATTTTTTTTTCTCCACTGTATTCATTGAGGAAAATAAACTGTCAGAAGTAAGTAAATTCCCTATTAAAAGTGACCTGTCTGACCCAGGAAGAAGTACAACAGTGACTTAAAAAGATTAAAATAGACAAATCGCACCCCTCGCATGGACCTTATTTCTGATATTTACAGACTCTGACAGTGAGTGTCCCACAGAATTGGCGCATAGCAAATGTGGTGCCATGATTCAAAAAGGGTTTAAAAACAGACCCCGGAAATTATAGGCCGGTAAGTTTAACATCTGTTGTTGGTAAACTGTTTGAAGGTTTTCTAAGAGATGCTATCTTGGAGGATCTCAATGAAAACAAGCAAATAACGCCATATCAGCATGGCTTCATGAGGGGTCGGTCATGTCAAACTAATTTAATCAGTTTCTATGAGGAGGTAAGTTCTAGATATGACAGCGGCGAATCAATGGATGTCGTATATCTGGACTTCTCCAAAGTATTTGACACTGTACCACATAAAAGGTTAGTATATAAAAAGAGAATGCTCGGACTGGGAGAAAACGTCTGTATGTGGGTAAGTAACTGGCTCAATGATAGAAAACAGAGGGTGGTTATTAACGGTACACACTCAGATTGGGTCACTGTCACTAGTGGGGTACCTCAGGGGGTCAGTATTGGGTCCTATTCTCTTCAATATATTTATTAATGATCTTGTAGAAGGCTTGCACAGTAAAATATACATTTTTGCAGATGACACTAAACTGTGTAAAGTAATTAACACTGAAGAGGACCATATACAGCTACAGATGGATCTGGATAGATTGGAGGCTTGGGCAGATAAGTGGCAGATAAGGTTTAACACTGACAAATGTAAGATTATGCACATGGGAAGGAATAATGCAAGTCATCCGTACATACTAAATGGTAAAACACTCGGTAACACTGACATGGAAAAGGACCTAGGAATTTTAATAAACATCAAACTAAGCAGTAAAAAACAGTGTCAGGCAGCTGCTGTCAAGGCCAATAAGATAATGGGTTGCATCAGAAGGGGCATAGTGTCACAACCAGACAGCTGAGAAGCTCTGACAGAAGCCTTTCAGAACCTCCTCCTTGAGTTTCTTTGTTGTGATGTTCAGTTCCTCATCTCGTTAGCCTCTCTCAGCTGTCATGTGGTTGGACTGATTGCATCCCTTTAAATTCCGCCCCATAATGCATTACTGGGCGGCTTATACTACTTCCTGGAGTGTGTGTGCATGCTGATCTTGTTTTCCAGTCTGCTACAAAGTTAAGTGCTGAACATTTATCTGTTATTTTCTGTTTGCTGGATCCCAGGTGACCCTGACTCCCTCCGTGTCTGGTGTAGGGAGCCGGTGGTCGTGTCCCCTCACTATTGTAGGGTGTTCAGGGGTTATATAGTCGAGGTACGTGGATATGCAACCATCCACCTCTGGGATCGTTGCATAGGCTGAGCAGCCAGGGAAAGTCTCAGGTCTTGTGCAGGGGTCTCCCTTATGGTTCCTTAGCTTTGGATCCAGTGAGTCATATATGCATGTTGCTTTGTCTTGTTTCCTGTACACCGTCCGTGACATTATAAGCCGCCAAAACCGTCTCAAGCATGGATCCGGTTTCACTTTTGGCTGAACGCTTCCAGGGTCTTTCATTGGAGGTAGCTGATCTCCGTAAGACTTTTTCTCAGCTTCAAGTGACCGGTTCAGCTTGCGTTCATGGAGTTTGTTCTGAGCCTAAGATCTCGCTCCCGAATACGTTCTCCGGGGGTAGTGAGAATTTTGTGCGTTTTAGAGAGGCTTGCAAACTCCATTTTCGCCTTCTTCCCCATTCCTCTGGTGATGAGGAACGGAGGATGGGGATCATTATATCGCTGCTCAGGGGTAACGCTCAGTCTTGGGCCTTTTTCGCTGCCGGAGGGGGCACGGCCTCTCCGTTCAGTGGATGAATTCTTTTTAGCCCTGGGTCAGATATATGATGATCCGGATCGTATTGCTCTGGCTAGACTACGTCTATTATGCCAGGGTAAACAATCCGCAGAAATATACTGCTCAGAATTTCGGAGATGGGCAGCTGATACTGGTTGGAATGATGCTGCACTCCGAAGTCAATTTTGCCATGGTCTTTCAGAGGGATTGAAAGATGCCTTTCATGAGAGGCCTATTTCTTTGGACTCTGCTATGTCTCAGGCCGTTCGTATTGACAGGCGTCTTAGAGAGAGAGGAGAGATGTCCCCTTCCTGTCATACTCAGTCCCAGGACAGTGCAGCGGTCTCATTCTGTGCGCAGGGGTCTCGGTCGCTGTCAGCCCCTGCTGAGCAGGAGCCCATGCAGCTGGGGTTGATTGCTTCTGACAATAGAAGATTCAGCTCACATGGGAGGGTTTGTTTTTGTTGTGGAGGTATAAATCATTTGGCAAATGTTTGTCCTTCTAGGAGATTCAGGCAGTTTTCTGGGAGTAATAAAGAAACAAACAGGAAAAAATCTTTTAAAAATGTTCCGTCTGTTACTATTGGCAGGGTTGAGGCGGAGATTGAAGGTTTTACGTTTGCTTGTAGTTCCCGTTTTGTCCTGCCAGGGTGGCGCTAGAGAGCAAGAACATTTTTTGTGAGATTTTTGTGGATAGTGGAGCAGCTGTCAATCTCATTGATAATCAATTTGCAATAACTCATGGTTTCCAGGTGCGCACTTTGGGAAAGGATATTCCTGTTTTTGCTATTGATTCCGCTCCACTTTCTCAGAAATCATTAAAGGGCATAGTTCACAATATCCGTTTAATTGTGAGTGATGCTCATGTTGAGGATGTGTCATGTTTCGTCCTTAGCGGTTTGCCTACTCCTCTAGTGTTGGGGCTACCCTGGCTCACTAAACATAACCCCACCATTGATTGGCAAGCGAGGCAAATAAATGGTTGGAGTGACTTTTGCAGAGAGAATTGCCTCACGACATCTGTTTCTGAGGTTGCTACTAAGACTGTACCATCTTTTCTCTCTGAATTTTCGGATGTCTTCTCTGAGAGTGGAGTTCAGGATTTGCCCCCGCACAGGGAGTACGATTGCCCTATTAATCTCATCCCAGGCGCCAAACTGCCTAAATCTCGTTTATACAATCTTTCCCAACCTGAGAGGATCGCTATGCGTGCTTATATCTCTGAGAGTCTTAGAAAAGGACACATACGACCCTCGAAGTCACCTGTTGCCGCTGTTTTTTTCTTTGTTAAGAAAAAAGATGGTTCTTTAAGACCTTGTCTGGATTTCAGGGAGCTGAACAGTATCACTATTCGTGACCCTTATCCGCTTCCTCTGATCCCGGACCTGTTTAACCAGGTTGTTGGGGCTAAAGTCTTTTCCAAATTAGATCTAAGAGGGGCATACAACCTGGTCAGGGCCAGAGAAGGAGACGAATGGAAGATGGCCTTCAATACCCCTGAGGGCCATTTTGAGAATTTGGTTATGCCTTTTGGTTTGATGAATGCCCCAGCCGTTTTTCAGCATTTCGTGAACAGCATTTTTTATCATTTAATGGGAAAATTTGTATTAGTGTATTTGGATGACATTTTGATTTTTTCTCCTGATTTCAAAACTCATAAGGAACATTTACGTCAGGTCTTGCTCATCCTGCGGGAGAATAAATTATATGCGAAACTGGAAAAATGTGTGTTTGCGGTTCCAGAAATTCAATTTCTGGGGTTTCTTCTCTCCGCTTCTGGTTTTCGCATGGACCCCGAGAAGGTCCGCGCTGTGCTTGAGTGGGAGCTTCCTGAGAATCAAAAGGCGCTGATGCGTTTTAGGGCTTTGCCAATTATTACAGGAAGTTTATTTTGAATTATTCCTCTATTGTTAAACCACTCACTGATATGACCAGAAAGGGGGTAGATTTTTCTTCTTGGTCAGTAGAGGCGCGTAAGGCTTTTTCTAATATCAAGGAGAGTTTTGCTTCCGCTCCCATCTTGGTGCAACCTGATATTTCTTTACCCTTCATAGTTGAGGTTGATGCTTCTGAGGTGGGTGTGGGGGCGGTCTTGTCTCAGGGTTCCTCTCCAGCCAAATGGCGACCGTGTGCCTTTTTCTCGAAAAAACCCTCCTCCGCAGAGAGAAATTACGATGTGGGAGATAGGGAATTGTTGGCCATCAAGTTGGCTTTTGAGGAATGGCGCCATTGGCTAGAGGGAGCCAGACACCCTATTACCGTATTTACTGACCATAAAAATCTGGCCTACTTGGAGTCAGCCAAGCGTCTGAACCCGAGACAGGCCAGATGGTCTTTGTTCTTTTCTAGGTTTAATTTTGTTGTCACGTTCCGCCCTGGAGTTAAGAATGTGAAGGCAGATGCCCTGTCACGTTGTTTTCCGGTAGGCGGGAATTTTGAAGACCCGGGTCCCATTTTGGCTGAAGGTGTGGTGGTCTCTGCTCTTTTTTCTGAATTGGAGGCAGAGGTGCAGGCAGCCCAGTCAGAGGCTCCTGATCTTTGTCCTCCTGGGAGGTTGTTTGTGCCTCTCGCTTTAAGACACAAGATTTTTAAGGAACACCACGATACGGTCCTTGCTGGGCACCCGGGGGCAAGAGCCACACTAGATCTCATCGCTCGGAGATTCTGGTGGCCTGCGCTTCGTAAGTCGGTTGAGGGTTTTGTGGCAGCCTGCGAGACTTGCGCTCGTGCCAAGGTCCCTCATTCACGGCCATCAGGTCCTCTCCTTCCCTTACCCATTCCTTCCCGTCCTTGGACACATCTGTCCATGGACTTCATAACGGACCTGCCTCGTTCCTCAGGGAAGACTGTGATTCTGGTGGTGGTGGACCGTTTTAGCAAAATGGTGCATTTCATCCCTTTTCCTGGTTTGCCCAATGCTAAGACGCTGGCGCAGGCATTTATTGATCACATTGTCAAATTGCACGGTATTCCTTCGGACATAGTCTCTGATAGGGGAACGCAGTTTGTTTCCAGATTCTGGAAGGCTTTCTGTTCTCGCTTGGGGGTTCGGTTGTCATTCTCTTCTGCTTTCCACCCGCAGTCGAATGGCCAGACAGAGCGCGTCAATCAGAATCTGGAGACATATCTGCGCTGTTTTGTGGCGGAGAATCAAGAGGATTGGTGTTCTTTTTTGTCCCTCGCTGAGTTTGCTTTAAATAACCGTCGTCAGGAGTCCTCTGATAAGTCACCATTTTTTGGTGCATATGGGTTTCAGCCGCAGTTTGGGACTTTCTCGGGAGAGGGGTCTTCTGGTTTACCTGATGAGGACAGATTCTCCTTGTCTTTGTCATCTATTTGGCAAAAGATTCAGGATAATCTAAAGAGCATGAGTGAGAGATATAAGCGTGTGGCAGATAAGAGACATGTGCTTGGTCCGGACCTGAATGTTGGTGATCTGGTGTGGTTGTCTACCAAGAATATCAAATTGAAGGTTCCCTCCTGGAAGTTGGGTCCTAGGTTTATTGGGCCTTACAAAATCCTGTCTGTCATCAATCCTGTTGCCTACCATCTTGATCTTCCTCAGACTTCGAAGATCCATAATGTTTTTATTGAAACCTTATGTTCAACCCATTGTACCCTCGCCTTTGCCTCCTCCTCCGATTATGGTTGATGGGAATCTTGAATTTCAGGTCTCTAGGATTGTGGATTCTCGGCTTGTCCGCGGTTCTCTCCAGTACCTTGTTCATTGGGAGGGTTATGGTCCTGAGGAGAGGATGTGGGTCCCAGTGACGGACATTAAGGCCTCTCGTCTCATCAGGGCTTTCCATAGGTCCCATCCTGAGAAGGTGGGCTCTGAGTGTCCGGAGTCCACTCGTAGAGGGAGGGGTACTGTCACAACCAGACAGCTGAGAAGCTCTGACAGAAGCCTTTCAGAACCTCCTCCTTGAGTTTCTTTGTTGTGATGTTCAGTTCCTCATCTCGTTAGCCTCTCTCAGCTGTCATGTGGTTGGACTGATTGCATCCCTTTAAATTCCGCCCCATAATGCATTACTGGGCGGCTTATACTACTTCCTGGAGTGTGTGTGCATGCTGATCTTGTTTTCCAGTCTGCTACAAAGTTAAGTGCTGAACATTTATCTGTTATTTTCTGTTTGCTGGATCCCAGGTGACCCTGACTCCCTCCATGTCTGGTGTAGGGAGCCGGTGGTCGTGTCCCCTCACTATTGTAGGGTGTTCAGGGGTTATATAGTCGAGGTACGTGGATATGCAACCATCCACCTCTGGTCAGACCACACTGGTCAGACCACACATGGAGTACTGTGTACGGTTCTGTGCTCCTGTGAACAGGGCAACACAAGGTAAAAGTTCTTACTATTTAATATTTTATGAACACTTCTTTATAGCAAACATGAGTTAAGATCAAACTCTATGTTTCTAAAAAGAATGGAGGAGAATTTAAGATAAAGGGAAAATGTTCCTGTGAAAATGAAGGTATTATCTACGTATTGGAGTGCCCTTGTGGACTCCAATACGTGGGTAGAACAGTGAGGAAATTAAAGGTGAGGATCCAGGAGCACATTGGAAATATTAAGAGAGGATTGATGAGCCATAGTGTATCAGCTCACTTCAAGCTGATGCATGGTAAAAATCCGCGGGGCTTGAAGTTTGCTGGGGTTGAAGTGGTTAAACCACATTGGCGTGGAGGCGATTATGTGGCACAAATTAATCGAAAATAAGTCCAATGGATCTACCAACTGGGCACCTTGCAGCCGAGTGGTTTAAACATAGAGTTTGATCTAAAGCCATGTTTGATATAAAGAAGTGTTCATAAAATATTAAATAGTAAGAACTTTTACCTTGTGTTGAGGACCTTTCAAGAGATGTCATGAGGAGTAACTAGGGATTGGGTAGCTGAATCATGTGATCTGAGGTTTATGAATGAGAAGGGGTGGGGTAACACCATCTGGAGTAACGTGATCAACAGTGGGTGGAGATGTAATCAGGTGAGCATGTGGTGAAGTGTATAAGAGAAGTGAGAATACTGTGAATTAAAAGTTTTTGTGGACATAAAAATGTGGAAAAAGGAAGCATGCTAATATATAAATGTGGTTGAGTAAGGGGATAAGCTAAGTTGGTGAAAAGGTTGCATATACGATAAAGCTGCGGCATAGCTACGTGAGAAGAGTATATTGTATATTTAAAATATCCTCTAATTGATTTTTGATACAGTTTGGTGTATGGCTGATACTGTTTTATAGCAAGATGAATGTTCCTATTAAGGATATGTTATGAGTATTGTATTTTAACATGTATTTAAGACATTTTGATTGGAGGCGATTCCCACGGCCTGATAATGGGAGACTGGGCTATTTAAAGGGCCCAGCTGTGGACATGCGCAGTTGTCGCCCCTGAGGAAGCCAGAGAGCGAAACCCGGGTCGGGCAAGAGATCGAGTTGTTTTTACTATATGTGATATGCCTATGATCTACCATTGTCTGTGAGTAGAATAAAACCTTTTTAATAACAACTAAGAGGGTACTTCACTATATGCTGGTCATTTAATCCTACAGAGGAGGCGGTCTGAGGAGGATCGAATCCTTGAGAGAGGACGAAGGCTAATACCCTATTTCTGCCACTTGTGCAGCGTCTGACTGAACCATTAGCAGCGCGGTTTCAAACCTTTAACTACCTGACTTTCAGTGTGAATACCCACCACACTACACCGGAACCAGCAGCGCAGATAAGTGTCCGTGTTGTGGGACACAGGACTGACATTTTCCTTTTTTAAAGTAATAACTGGAATCGGGCAACTACAATACCCTGAAAAATTATCAACATTAGGCTTATTCACTTTAGAAAAAAGACGACTGAGGGGAGATCTAATTACTATGTATAAATATATCAGGGGTCAGTACAGAGATCTATCCCATCATCTATTTATCCCCAGGACTGTGACTGTGACGAGGGGACATCCTCTGTGTCTGGAGGAAAGAAGGTTTGTACACAAACATAGAAGAGGATTCTTTACGGTAAGAGCAGTGAGACTATGGAACTCTCTGTCTGAGGAGGTGGTGATGGTGAGTACAATAAAGGAATTCAAGAGGGGCCTGGATGTATTTCTGGAGTGTAATAATATTACAGGCTATAGCTACTAGAGAGGGGTCGTTGATCCAGGGATTTATTCTGATTGCCTGATTGGAGTCGGGAAGACATTTTTTCCCCCTTAAGTGAGGAAAATTGGCTTCTACCTCACAGTTTTTTTTTGCCTTCCTCTGGATCAACTTGCAGGATAACAGGCCGAACTGGATGGACAAATGTCTTTTTTCGGCCTTATATACTATTTTACTAGCAGATGAAGCCGATTCCATAGCTGGTTCACGCAATTCTGTCACAGGACCTGGTGCTGTGTGCTAAATAAAAAGAAAGGAATGTACTGTTGCCAGCACGACCAATCATCGTAGTGTAGTGCAGGGTTTCAAATCGTGACAGTGAATGGGGTCGCATTGCAACCCTACAGTTGGGAGAATTATTGGGGCTGTCATGACAATGTGCAGGTCGCAAAATGACCCCTCTCACTAGTGGCAATGCTGCATTGCTACACTGCTATCTCTGGCCATATGATGTTTGTCACAGCCAAAGACCCCTTGAGACTTGCGTTCCTCCCACAGCGAGTCCGCAATGCAGCTCACAGCCTGACCTCCCAGCGCTGCCGGGGGTCACATAGCCTTATATTGATTTATGATGCTATGTAACCCTTAGGCCTCTTTCACATGGGCGAGTTTTCCGCGCAGGTGCAATGCGTGAGGTGAACTCATTGGACCCGCACTAAATACGGACCCATTCATTTCTATGGGGCTGTGCACATGAGCGGTGATTTTCACGCATCACTTGTGCGTTGCGTGAAAATCGCAGCATGTTCTATATTGTGCATTTTTCACGCAACGCAGGCCCCATAGAAGTGAATAGGGCTGCGTGAAAATCGCAAGCATCCGCAAGCAAGTGCGGATGTGGTGCGATTATCACGCATGGTTGCTAGGGGATGATGGGGATGGGGACCTGATCATTAGCATTCTTAATACAGAATGCTTAGTAAAATAGGGATGGAGGGGTTAATAAAAAAAAATAATAATAATTTAACTCACCTCATCGACTTCGCGCAGCCTGGCTTCCCTTCTGTCTTCTTCTTTGATGACCTAGGAGGAAAAGAACCTTTGATGACGTCGCTGCACTCATCACATGGTCTATCACGTGTGATGGACCATGTGATCAGCGCAGTGACGTCACCAAACGTCCTTTTCCTCCAGGTCATCAAAGAAGAAGACAGAAGACGAGACGGGCAGCGTGAACAAGTGGATGAGGTGAGTTTAATTTTTAATTTTTATTTTTTACCCCTCCATCCCTAATTTACTTAGCATTCTTTTTAAGGATGCTATTATTTACCCTTATAACTTTGTTATAAAGGAAAATAATAATGATCGGGTCCCCATCCCGATCATCTCCTAGCAACCATGCGTGAAATTTTTCAGATTAGGAGCCTTGATATTTTGTTTTGTCTGGAGCCCTGTATTATCTGCATAATAGCCTTGATAAATGCCCCTCATTGTGCACTGCTGACTGCTGTGATATATTTGGCATATCTTGTGATCGTGGGGTCTAATAGTTTATTTAAAAATATCTACTCAGGCACAGGTCAAGATTATTCCAAGAGTTCAGGAGAAATCTTTCAGGTCACCTGAAGGCAACACTCCTGCAAAACATCTGATTACAATGGTGCACCACTTGCTACGTCATCCAGGTTGGGAAAAGGGTAGGCAGAGTAGGAAGCTGCCTGGTGCTCCACTGGATAGGGGGAACAGTATATGAATTTCAGCAAAGTAATCTTCTGATACTGTGAGCATTTCCATTTGGTGAGGAAATGGCTTTTACACAGGAACAGACTTTCACTGTACAATAGGCGACCATCGAACCAGATGAACACATGTATATATTATATGATAGGTAATGGAAACTGGAAAGATTCTGCCGGAGGTTGCGGATCTTCTACAGATATCTATGGATTGGTAAGTTGATGCTAAACAGGCAGTGGCGACTCTAGGAACAAGAAATGGGGGGCCGGGCACAAAGATACCACAGTCAAAAATGGGGGGGGGGGGGGGCCACTAATAATTTTCACCACTTAATTATACTACTGAAAAAAACTAAATAAGTATATATAAATAAGATAACAAAATACGAGAGAATTGCGGTATGCAGGGATACATTTATAATAAAATAATTTACTTACAAAAGAAGCTATTCAGTCGTCTGCTGTGCCGTCCTCTGCTTGCTTCCGTGGATTCTTTCCCATCCTTTCTGTCTCTCCTCAGTGCGCAGGTGCACTGTTATGGGGGATCTGTGGATGACCCGCTGTTATGGGCATCTGTGGATGACCCGCTGTTATGGGCATCTGTGGATGACCCGCTGTTATGGGCATCTGTGGATGACACTGTTATTGGCATCTGTGGATGACACTGTTATGGGCATCTGTGGATGACCCGCTGATATGGGCATCTTTGGATGACACTGTTATTTATGGGAATCTGTGGATGACACTGTTATGGGCATCTGTGGATGACACTGTTACGGGGGATTTGTGGATGACACTGTTATGGGGGATCTTTGGATAACACTGTTATGGGGGATCTGTGGATGACACTCAACCACAACCACGCTCAAACCCAAGTTGTCAAACTTGTTAAATGGCTCCCAAACACAATACCACCCCCCACCCCCTCCAACACTTAATTAACCCCTTCATGGACTAAAAAAAGTTTAAAGCAGAACACACAGCAAAATGGGGCTGGGTGGGCTGGCAAGGGAGGGGTTAATAACAATACGTGATGGAGGATGGCCCTGTGTTCACCCCCAGTCCTGCCAGACCCATTTTGGGCAAGATCCAAAATATGAGGAGAGCGTCAAATAAGGCACATGGCCCCAGTCGTGGTGCTGCTGGTGGAGCTCCTGTTTCAGGGAAGGACATGGTCGATCTGTGCCAGCTACACGCACAAGTGAAACACCTTCCTCAGGTGCGGGTAGGCGGCAGAACCTTCAGCGTTATTTGGTCGGGCCTAATGCGGCTCTACGAATGGTGAGGCCACAACAAGTACAGGCGATAGTAGATTGGGTTGTTGACAGTGCCTCCAGTTCCTTTACATTGTCTCCCACCCAGTATCCTGCTGACAGATCAGAGTTCACACCTGCAGCCTATGTCCATCAGTCTTTCACCTCACCCCCTTGCAAATCAGCCAAGCAGTCTGAGCCCCAGGTCATGCAGCAGTCACTTCTGCTTTTAAGATGAGTACATGGGAGGACCACCGCAGCACGTCTCGGATGATGACGAAACGCAGGTGCCAACTGCTGTGGCTTTCAAAAGTGTGAAGACCGACAAGGAGGGCAGGGGTGAAGACTGGGTGGAAGATGATGTGGAGGACGATGAGGTCCTCAACCCCACATGGAATCAAGGTCATGCGAGTGACCTGTGTAGTTTGGAGGAAGAGGCTGTGGTCGCACAGAGCCACCAGCACAGCAGAAGAGGGAGCAGGGTGCCAAAGCGGAGCGGCCGTCCCCTAGACAGTACGTCTGCTACTGCCCACCGCAGCAAGGGACTGAGCATACCAAAGCCAGCTCCAAGGAGTTCCCTGACGTGGCAGTTCTTCAGACAATGTGCTGACGACAAGACACGAGTGGTTTGCACGCTGTGCAATCAGAGCCTGAAGCAAGGCATAAACGTTCTAAACCTGAGCACAACCTTCATGACTAGGCATCTAAGTGCAAAGCATGAGCTGCAGTGGAGTAGACACCTCAAAAACCAAAAAAGGTCTCTGGTTCCTCCTGCTTCCTCTTCTGCTGCAGTCTCAGCCTCTTCATCCACCTCTGGAGGGACAGTGGCACCTGCCACCCCGTAAACAGAGGATCTGCCAGCAACACCACCACCTGGGTTACCAAGCATCTCCACAATGTCCCACGGAAGCGTTCAGCTCTCCATCTCCCAAACACTGGAGCGGAAGAGGAAGTACCCCCCTACCCACCCGCGATCCCTGACCCTGAATGCCAGGATTTAAAAATTCCTGCCCTTTGAAATGCTGTCATTCCGTCCAGTGGAGACAGAGAGCTTTAAAAGCCTTATGGCAATGGCTGTCCCACAGTACGTCGTGCCTAGCCGCCACTACTTTTCCAGGTGAGCCATCCCTTCCCTGCACAACCAAGTGGGGGACAAAATCAGGCCCCAGATGTAGGGTATTGCCAAAAATGGGTGTTTTTTAAACCCAGAAAATTATTGACGTGTTTCAAGCTTGTCTTTCACACTAACAAATGCTGCAAAGGCACCAGATGTAGGATATTGCCAAAAATTGGCGTTTTTTTTAAACCCAGATTATTATTATTGCAGTATTTCAAGCTTGGATTTGAATGTCACAAATGCACATATGCTGTGTTGGTGCACTGAGCTTGTATAAAATGGCCGCCGCCGCCCACCTAACTAACAGACGGATAAAAGTTATTTTTCTGTGTCACTGGGCTCAGGGCAGGGTAAAAAGATTGTGTACTGCACCCACAAAACTAAATCTAGGTAGATTGCTGAGTTAACAAGCACTTCTGATTAAAGATTCTTTCCTATCCTCTCCCTACACTAATCAGAGCAGAGTGACGGGCGGCGCTACGTGACTCCAGCTTATATAGAGGCTGGGTCACATGGTGCTCTGGCCATTCACAGCCATGCCATAAGTAGGCATGGCTGCGATGGCTTCTAAGGGCACACGAGTTAAACGCTTGTTGATTGGCCGCTCTGCAGCCTTTCAAAAAGCGCCATTAACTCGCCGAACCCGAACTTTTACTGAAAAAGTTCAGGTCCGGGTTCCAAAAATCCTAAAGTTCGGGTTCGCTCAACCCTAGACTTCAGTCATAATTTACGCCAGTTTCTGGCATAAATAACGATGAATGATAAACAATGATGAATAGTTCAGCCACATACCGTGTTCCTAAAAATTGTCGAAGGGGGTGTAAAAATGCCAGATGAGATTATAAAATTCCCAGTGGCATTTAAAAGGTCTTTCAGCTTTTTAACACAAAAAAAAAATATCCTCTATATCTAAAAGTTCCCACTTCTCCCTTGTGATTCCTTAGATGACAGAAGAAGGAACGTCACAGTGTATCTGCTTGTAGACTGAAGTGTTTTAGTGATGCTGGGACATTTTGAAATATCTACCTGCAGACATACACACACCTGTAAATAAGGGTAGATGCTGGATGCCATTGCATTGAGCTTGTATCATATATATTTTTTAGAAGCTGTTCAAATAGAGTACTTTTTTGAGAAGACTTTCATCTTGGTCTGCTGATTATGGAATAGATACATTAGTGAATTCCCTAGTTCACTCATGTCAATGGATTTCCAAGTGACACAAATATCACCGGCTTACTAGGTTTATGCCAAGATGCTGCAGCTGGTGGTCGGGTAATCAAATACATTTGTAAAAATTATTTTTGCCCTTAAGATAAATGTTATCCCAGTATGCATAGATTTAGGGCCTCATACACACGGTCATTGCCCGGCTGTGGCTGTATTGCGGCCCGCATAAAACTGACGCTCAAAAAAAGACGAATTCGTAATCTTTAATGCATGTGCATGAGCCATTAGAAAAATAACATGTTATCTATGTATAAGATAGGTGATAGTTGTTAGACTACAGGAGTCTGACCTTGGGACCCTGCTAACTAGAGATGCACGACTCGCTCAAAATTCTGTTTGGGTCGAATCACTCATGCAATTTGATTTGTGTCCCAATAAACTGTACCCAAATTGAATGTCCTCTAATTGGCTAGAAAAGTTTCGCTCTCCCAAATCAAATCCCCAAAAATTCTGATTTGATAGAATGGGAAATTTTGGAAAAATTGGAGAATTTTCTAATTGATTTGCTCATCTCTACTTTCTGTCTCCAGTCCTCTCTTGAATGGTTTCAACAGTAGATTTAGCAATCTGGAGGTCCCACTGATCAGTAGTCTACAGGATTGGAAATGAATCTATATAAAATACAGGCAATTATTAAACTTTACAAGTAACACAAAATCGAACAAACATGAAGAAAGATTATTATAATTTTTTTTTTTTTACATATTTGCTCAAACTTGTCATGCATATTTTTTCTGCTATATGAAAAAGCATAGCAACAGAATGGCCATTTTCCAGGGTGCAGACCATATGAAAAAGTTATTCACGGTAAACATGACATTTAACTTGGGCATTAAAGCGTAAAATACCCTTACAATTTAGAGGGCGAGGTCCAGGTCTAGCTATATTATGAAACATATACCATTCACTTGGCGGCGTACAATCATGCCACTGAGTACTTATTAACAGCGTGGTGTTCTATTGCATTGGGAAAAGCTCCAGTCAATAAATCTACCCGAAAGAAAAATCTAAAAGTTAAATAGCACAATCATACCACTCTATGCCATTGTACCTAAGCCAGAAAAATCCCCAGGGCTCAGGGGTCACACAGCACACGTGGTGAAAGCCCCCTAGCCAAGATCAAAAGAACAGTCTCAGTGTGCACTGTGTAATGTGTGCTGCAAAACCTTAGTTAAACCATAATCTCCGGTTTAAAGTCCCAAGTTAAAACAAGATAAAGGGAGATAGGCAAACAGTTAATTGTGGAGGATTATGTATTCTGATGAGAAGAAAATGTACTTTAAAGAATACGATTAAATCATGAAAGTTCAAATGCAGTGTGGTGCTAGGAGCCTGCACACAGTAACACGTCACTAAACAGGGGGAGAAGAGAAGCTGGCTCGTCTTTTCAAACTTGAATTATCCACTTTTATTGTCTGACGGTAAGGCCTCATGTTTTTTTTTTCCATCCGTGTGCTCCAGATTTCTATGGGGCCCATGCACACATTAGTGTTTTTTGCAGATTTCCATTCTGCAAAATTATAGAACATGCCCTACTGTCTCTATTGTGGATGTGGTATGGAATGCACACAGACGGTATCCGTATTTTGTGGATCCGCTTTTTTTGCTGCCCAAAATAAGGACAAGGTCGTGTGCACGAAGCCTAAATGGTAGTTTTTTCTCCTGCATTAAAAGCAGTGTACAGTGTGATATCAATGACCTAGCCTCAGGATAGATCATCATCAGATTGGCGGGGTCTGTCTCCCGGCACCACTACCAATCAGCTGTTTAAAGAGGTTGTGGCGCTCATATGGGCGTCATCTGCGTTGTAGCAGTGGTGCAGTGTAATTACAACTGGTGGTCCCATTCACAGGAGACACAAGGGAGATGAGGTGCAATTAAATATTAAAAGGGACGCAGTGCTTGCACAAATGCCGTACATGTATAGAGGAAGTCCAATCAATCTTTAAAAATTGCACCCGCTGTTTTAAACAGCAGAAACTGTTAATGTCTGCGATCAGCGATAACACCGATCACAGTTCTCTAACCCCTCAGATGCCATGGTCAAATATGACCATGCTATCTGAGGGCTAAAAAACCCGGAAGCACTGCACTTCCAGTGCTCCGGCAGTGATCGGGGGAGCCTTTAACTGGTTACGAAAGGCCTGAGCCTGCTGGAGACTATCAAGCCTTTTACAGGTATATTCCATTGTAAGCCTACAGGTGGCAGCACTACATTATCATATACAGAATTTTCTATTTACAAATGTACTGAATTCCATTGCTAAATATGGTCCTTAAGGGGGCCTAAAAAAAAATAGTAAAACGTTTTAAACTTTAAAATTTTATTCCTCCCTTTCCTTAGAATAAAAATAAACAGAAAATAAACATCATGGGCATCGCCATGTTCCAAAATACCAATACTATTACTAAATACATTTTTTTTTCCCTTTTCTTTCATTGCTTATAAGTTATCAAAATCATCCTGCAAAAAAATGAGCACCCCGCACCCTGTAGTCATAACTATAAAAAGTTATGGGGGTGGCAAAAAGAAAATTCATTTTTAATAAGGTTTTTATTTTTTTGGTATTAAAACACAAGAAAATGATCTAAATGTGGCGTCACTGTAATCATACTGACCCGGAGAATGAAGGTAACAGGTCAGTGTTACCCCTTAATGAGTGCCTTAAAACGAAACCCATAAAACAGTGTTGGAATTGCTATTTTTTTCCAATACAATTTTTCATTGTATACAACAGTAATTAGTACCAATAGAAAGTACAGTCTGTCCTGCACAAAATAAGCCCTCATACAGCTATGTGAACGGAAAAATAAAGTTATGGCTGCAGGAGGGCAGGGATGAAAAATGAAAACAAAAAATGGAAAAAAAAAATCTCAAGATTAAAAGGAAACAACCCTAAAACAATGGTGGTTAATTCAATATAGTGTGGGGGAAGGGGTCTCAAATGTGGTCCTTGACTTCACACTGAACCAGGGTTAGGTTAAGGGTAAGTATACACGTCTTTTTGCCAGGCATTTTTCTTTATAGAATTTAGGACACTGATTTGCTGCATTATCTTCAACACAGTACAATGGAAACGTGTTCGAGCGGATTTCATCCATTAGGGTATATGCACATAGGGGGTCATTTATTAAACTGGTGTAAAGTAGAACTGGCTTAGTTTCTTATAGCAACCAATCTGATTCCTCCTTTCATTTTCCGAAGGAGCTGTCTAAAATGAAAGGTGGAATTTGATTGGTTGATATGGACAACTAAGCCAGTTCTACTTTACACCAGTTTGATAAGTGACCCCCACAATGCAGAAAATCCACAGTGTAATACTACAGTACCAGCTAAGTAAATGAAATAATAAAAAGGTTATGTACATGGTTTAAAAATTTTCCACATGGAAACCGTCCTGCGGTGTGGACCTTGAAATTCGCAGCATGTCAACTGTACGGATTTTCAGTGCAAGGAGAGAGATCTGGGGAAAATCCGCAAGTAACACATGCAGATTTTGGCGTGGATTTAGTGCAGAAGCACAATGAACACCACATGAAAATCAGCAGAAATGACAATGCCATGTGCCCTTACAATGCAATGGGTGAAATAAGCAACAAAATGTAGGTCGATTCAGCAGCGTAACATTTACACAATGGGGCAGACTTACTAAGCCTGTAGATGGTGGAACCCTAGACCGTCTAGACATGCACCAGATTTATCACAGTGACTCATGCTGGATGATAAACCTGGTGCATGGCTATAAGCCAAACCAACGATTGGTTTGGCTTAGTTTGTGGCACAATTTTAAGCCAGAATTGTGACGCAATTTTTGAAAAAATAAATAAAATTACTATTTAGGCTACAGCTTCTTGTGCAGCTAAGTGCAGAGAATTTTCTCATAACTAGATGCATCAATTTTTGGCACAATTTACAACAAGGTCTACGTGCACTCACTGGACCAATGTGTGAACCCGGCCTAAAAACAAATAAATTAAATATTCTAAGACCTTGTTCTTGGCGGAATACTTGTCGAAGAGCCACAAATTACAGGTATATACACCTCACTTCCCTCCCATATATATACTGAAGGTGTACAGACCCAATGATATTTGAAGGTAGGAAATACCCATGGGTGGAGATTTATGAAAATGTCCAAAATAAAAAATGCCTTTGTTGCCTACAGCAGCCAATCGGAGTACAGCTTTCATTTTGTATTCTGCTGTTGAAAAATGAAAACGACGCTGTTCTTTTAGACAGTTTTGCTGAATGTGCCCCAGGGCGCTTATATATAGGGGGAATGTCTCTGTTCTTAAGGGCTGGGCACAGCATAGGAGTTGATATCTGATCAGTGTCGTGGGGAATGCAGATGCATTATATGAATTATCCTTCCTTGTGGGACTCATCAACAGGGGTGGACTGGTCATAAACCCTACAGGGAATTTTCCAGGTGGGCCGATGCCCACAGGGCCACCCGAACCCTCCTCACTGCTGCTGGCCAGGTACATACTACTGGGGGAACTGTAGGGGTCATCATTAAGGGAAGTCCAGGCAGCAAGCTCAAGGTAAGGTTGGCTTAGTGCTGTGACCCACATTTCGCCCTGCTCCATATACTTATTAGAGACAAATGGAGGAGGTGGACAGAACATGGCAGCTGTTGATGGCCACCATGGAGGGACAGCTTCTGGGAAGGTATTTTGTGTTGCACTGTGGTATTTGGTTCTTTAGGATGGTATTTTGTACACCACTATGGTATTACGGACCCTGCCAACTTGTATTGGCCCCATCTACTTGTGTTGTCCCACCTTCTGTTAAATTTGGACCCACTTAAAACATTGGGGCGACTTTTAGTTTTTTTCCAGGTCCACTTTAAGTTTCGTGCCTACCCTTGCATATACCACGAGGGATGCCTATTGGGCTTTGTTGCCCTAAATATATTCTTTTTATACTTATGATTCGGTAATATGTTCAACTGTCAATTCTGAATACACTTTTTAACCCCTTTCCATCACAGCCTATTTTCCATTTTTGTTTTCTACCCCATGCCTTCCAAAAGCCATAACTTAAAGGGGTTGTGCAGTGGGTTAATATTGATGACCTATCCTGAGGATAGGTCCTTAATATCAGATCGGCGAGGGTCCTACTCCCAGCACCCCTGCTGATCAGCTGTTTGAAGGGGTAGGGAGGTGCAGTGTAATTACAACTGCTCGTCTCATCATTAATCCAAACTCACTGCATTCATGGTGATCTATGATGCTATCAGTCCCAGCTTAACCGCAGGGTCTAATGTATTGTACTAACAGCATTATTTGAGTACAGGACAGTAGACTCATGGTTGGGCTGGGACTTACAGCACCATAGATCACTTCAGGTTGGACAAGCAACGGCCGATCCGGGTCAAGTGATTGTCACATGGATCGTATTTCACGGACTACACACGGACATCCGTTTGAAAGCAGCCCAAGTGTAGTCTTTCACAGGAATCAGACTGGTGGAGGTCTGGCATTTAGGAACCACTCTGAGTGACTAAGGAATTCTTTAATTGGCTCCATGAAAGAGAGAACATATTTATAGAGAATTCAGGCAAACTTGTATGTATGTATAAAGCAGACCTTATTCAAGTCCATTTTTCCTTTTTGCAGGTTTTACAAATATTGGGTACATTGTATGTATGAGGCACATTCATTGAAGAAATTTGGCATAGCCAGATAGTGCCACGTGCCTGTCAGACCCCATTGACTATAATGGGATGTGGCAGGGATCCGGCCATTTAGCTGGGCAAAAACCGTTGCATGCAACAATTTTTTTCCATCTGAATCCCAGTTGATATGCCAGGGAGTGGCATCCTATTATAGTCAATGGGGTCCAATAAGCACGCGGCACTATCTGGGTATGCTGGAGAACTCTCAGCCACAGCAATGGACTGGGAACTTAAAGTGGCCCTGGAAAAAAATAAAAAATAAAAGCTGTCCCATGTTGTAGGAGTGTCCCAATTAACAAAAGGCGGGGCAAAAGAAGTAGGCAGGGCCTGCAATACCATAGTGCAGCACAAAATACCGGCTCAGCAAAGCCAAATACCACAGGGCGGCAGGAAATACTGGTGTATCACCATCCTGAAGATGGCGATACACTTGAATTCAGGACTGCGGCCATTGGTCAGGTGTATAAGTACCTGATGCTACTAGCATTAAAGTGGATTGCATTGAATTGTTTTGTACCTGCCCAGCGGCCCTCTGGGAAACTGCCCTGTAGGGAATTAAAACTTAAAGAAAGGTACATGATGTAATCTGTAGTGATAGTAATTTTCTTACCAGTGACTGTATCTGTGAGCTATCCCCTCCTTCTGCTTCTCGGCTGTGTCATGAGACCAGCAATCAGACTCTCCAACTGACACAGCATCTTATGTGTGGACAGGAAGTCAGTTTCTCTATGTGTTCCTATGGGAGCCTCACTCTCAGTCTCATAGGAATGAATAGAGACGTAACTGACTTCCTGTCATGTGTCCGTTCGAGATCGAGAGTTGGTCACATGACATCACTTTCTAGGAGGTCAGAGAACAAACATTTTGCCGGGATTTCTACTTTAAGGGCTTGCGCAAAAGGTTTGAGGTAAGTAGAATGATTGGTAGTGACGTCCATGAAAGCCAATCAATTTTTGTTTGCAAAAGTCACAAAATTGCTGAAACTGAAAAGCAAAAATTTGATTTTTAGCCAAGGACAATCTCATTGGATTATTCTGTACCAATCCTTATTTTCTTTTCACAACAAATGAAGAGCAAGACAGAAATCCATAGGAAAATGAGCTTCATTAGTTCTTCAAAAGAACCACAATAGGTCTCATAAATATAAAACTTTTACAAATATACAAACCATATTTTTAGACACTTTTTACAAGGCATCAAGGAGGCACAAGAGCTTACAATCAGTTCTTTTGGGACATGAGGCACAGAAAGAGTTTAACGTAAAAGTTTCTTAGTCTTGAGATGTAGAGCTGAGATTCGCTGGCAGTACCTGAGAAATGTCATTTGTGGTGAAGTTACCCAATTAGGTACCTAATTTCTGGAATCTCAGACTACAGAAACAACAGCTGCCATATCACAGATAAGGTTTCAGTAATGTTTGAAGGCCAAAACCGGCTCTCAGTCTACAATTAGAAAAGTGAATTATTAAGTGCAAATTAAAATCATTGTTAACACCTGGTGTCCAGTGAATTCAATAGAATACAGTATTATATTGCATTGGCAACTTGGCCATTGGCCGTATCTAGACATTCAATTCCAAATGGATTGGTTCAGTCCTGGGTAAAAACCATGCCTGGTATGCACTGGATATTTCCAAAAAGGGTGTGCTCCTAGTCAGGCTCACAAATGCAGTCACGGAGACATCCTGGGTAGCTTTTTCTTGCAGAAATACTCTCCTTTGGAAAGGTGTGAAGAGTGGCATGTGTGGATCAATGTTTTGAAAGTGGCAGAGGTGGTCTGTGAAGAGCTGCATCCGGCACTCTTCTGGGGTGAGGAACATTGCTCTGTAAGGTCACAGGAAACCCTAGGAGATAAAAGTAGAATTAAAAAGGATTCTCGGCGTTGGACAATGCCAATCTATTAAAAAGGATCCCTTATCACAAAGTGTTCCCCTGCTGGGACCAGCAATCAGTTGTAATCTGCCCAGGGGTATTGTTTCCCTGCAGCGCCACCACAGGTGGAATTCAGCATTACACAATGTGTATTCAAATCAATCCAGTGCAACAGAAACTTTTTGCAGCCGTTAACCATGAAATAAGTCTCTGGAACAGATGACCTCTCCTCATTTAAAGGGTTGGCCACGGTTATATCATTTTATGTTCCTCACTGTATGTAGTTTAATGTATCTGATGTATAAATTACCTTTGTTCCCGATACCCGTTTTGCTGTTTGTTTGCTATTCACAGCTGTAAACAGTGGCATGTTCATATGATGTCTAACCTCACCCACCCGTTCATTTGGGATTGCACGTCTGCGCTCTTAATTCTACTGGAAGTATCCTATGCATGCTCAGCGTAATCCAGTTCCACTTCTTCCTGTCCATCATTATTTCCACTGCACAGATGCTGGATGGTTCATATGGGGTCTGCACAGTGGAACATACTATGAGACTGGGCATACGTAGAGGAACAGGAGTGGACTGGGCATACATAGGATCTCAGCGCGGGGAAGCCATTTGTGTGCCAGGAACACTCCCAGGGAAAAGCCTCTCAGGTGACAGATTAAAGGTCTGTGATTGGCATTATCGCTGATCACAGGCATTAATCCTGGGTGTATGCTGTTTAAAATAGAAACCCGGCAGCTATAGTGCCTGCTGCTCTCTGGAGTAGGCTCCATCTTTAAAGAAAGGTCAGGAGGTGTCTAAAGGAGTTATCAAGCCTTATCTTAGTAATGGCCTGTCCTCAGTATCACTGGGTGATTGTTTACTAGCTGATCGGTCCAGCACCTCACACCTACACCAAACAGCAGTTCTGTGTAGCTCTGTCTCTGGAAGTCAGCGCCAGAACTACACTGCACGGGTCAGGCCTGTACTGGACAGCACTCATCACACCAGTGTAGTTCCAGCGCCGGCTTTTGGATATGGACCTACAGAGCATAGCGAATTGATGCGGGCGCTGTCGGAAGTTAGTGGATAGGCCATTACTTAACAAAAGACTGCACGACCCCTTTAATGTATGGTCTAAAAGGAGTCTGCGCTAGACTGAAATCCACTTCCTGTCTCGCTACTAGTGCATATTGCTGATTTGTCCCTTCTTTACACTGCAGCTCTGCTTGATCAGATTGTCTGCTTGGCTGAAACACAACCCACTACAAGCTCATTTTGAGGTCTATATGATTTTTATTACAGCAAGGACATAGTAGGATAAGAGGTACTCATCGACCCCTGTTTTTTTATTTTATCATTCCACATCTGTGTTTCCTCGATTTACACTACAACTGAGCACTACATCTGTTTCATAGAGGCAGCCCAAATCTGCCAGCTATCAATCATTTGAATCATACAATAAATCTATAAGGAACCCGGTAAATACCTAACACTTATGTTTCTTTAAGCACATCTTTTACAGTTTTACATTGACATGACTTTTATAGCCATTAAACTGTATACAGCTCTCATAGTGACATGAATATACTTAGAAAAACCGTCACACGTTTAAGAGATTTCTCCTTAGGCGTATGAGCTGGAAGTATAAACTCACATGCACAGATGTTCTCGGCTCAGTCAGCAGCTGCACAGACTCTATGACGATGAAACGGGTGTAAAATGACCTTAGAGGCTAAGGGAAAATCTGGAAGCTTGGTTGTGGAAGCAGCCTGCTGGAGACTGAGTCCCCATCACTGGAGCCTGTACTGGTGGGTCTTGCCAAATGGTTGAAATGCCTGAAGTTCTACACTGCGTGTTCACATACAGCTTCAAGCTCCTCAGTACCAGCGCCTAGAGAAAAACATATAAAAATGCAGACTGAGTTCTGTCTGGTTTACTTATCGCCATAATCCATAATTCAAACAATCCCAAGCAGCAGGTGAGCTTACAGGTTTAGTAGGTTTTCCTTAGGTGATGTGGCTTACCTTGGTCATGATCAGTGTGATGAGGAGGGTGATACAAGTGCATCATTGCTGTGTTTTCCCGGTGTGTGTTCACTCTTGTATGTGGCAGTCTGGCTCCATCTGTCCAGAGTGGATGGACTCTTTCACAGTTCTGAACACCATGGCTTGTGTTGAAGTGGCGGGTGCTATAAGAGGAAAGATGCACCTGGGGAGGTGATCTTTTCTTCCGATGACTTCTACTTGGAGGTTCACTCCTGTGTCCTCTCAAAGACAATGGGGCTTCAGGTTCATTTGACTCATGCGTTGGGGATGGCGATTGTGGTGAGGACTGGCTGTGCCTCACAGCTTCCCTGCTAATCCTTGAATCAAGGTACTGCCTAGATGAATGAGTCCATGGCTCTTTCCGAGTCAAAAGAGATCTAGATTCCCCACTATGGCCATTAGCTGACCTGTGCTCCCTATGACTCCCAACGTCTATCCTTGCCTCCCCCCTAGAGGGCCGAGGTCTCCGTTTGGGTCTGTGGGGGTGAGATGAATTGGGATGTTGCCGTTTGTAATGGTGATGTCTGTGCTGGTGGTAGTGAACATGGCTGGCATAAGAACTTTGGGTAGGCACAACAGTGTTAAATCCTGGGAGATCATTTTGAGGTAGTTGAATAGAGGCAAGTGCTGGAGATGGTGAGTCTCCTGGGTTGCTCTGAGAGCTGTGGCAAGAAGAGGAGGAGGATCCTTGGAGGCAACGTAGACTGACATCTGTACAATTCTCACTGGAGGAGCCATTAAAAGGACCAGAGCTGCTATCACTGCCTGGATCATCAGGCAAATATCCACTGGACACTTGGCAGAGTGGAGAAATTCCAAGTTCCCTCGGTCCCTCTGGTGTACGGCGGTGAGAACGCGGAACTTCCCACTGATGTCCAGTACCAAAAGTATATGGGGAGCGGGACAAAAATATACTATTGTTCAGTGGGGGATATATTAATGGTGTCGTATGTGGATGAGGAGGATACTGAAAGTGAGCAGTTCCTGGATATCTCCTCCAAAACTGTTGGTTGGAGGGAGGTCTTATAGGTGCCGGATGCGAAGAATTGTTTGGTTCTGCTGTATGAAAAAAGAAAAGCAAAGCTTAAGTGCGGCAAGTCTAGGATTCCAAGTACCTATCGACACTGCCTCAGCATTGATGGTGGCTCATGGCACTCGTTTCATTTTCTAGATGTGGCTCAAACCTGTTTTTAGGGATACGGTTTTGAAGAGACAGGTAGGCTTATAGAAAAAGACCAACTTTGGCATTAACGTCGACCCCACAAATAACTGGTGAAAGCTATGACCTCACCCACAGCATTGCAAGTCCACCAACCCACAATATGTGCTCACTTACCTAAGATGTCAAACATGCAGAGGGGACAGGTGTGATTCTCCCTCAGCCAAGGATCCACACAACTCAGGTGGTACTCGTGGCTACAAGGTAAAATCCGTAAGTCCTACAAAAAAGAAAGTCACAGGCGTTGCTTCTTGTAAGTCCAACACTTACACAAATAATATGAAGAATTTTTGTAAGGCTAGGATGGTGCACGTTTTGTCTATATACAACATGCTTCTTTCAGCTGGCAACTGCTATTAAAGGGATTCTGTCACCTCGTTTTAGGTTATAGAGATGCGGACATGCACGGCTAGATCGCAGCTAGCATGTCCGCAATATACCTGTCCCATAAATCGGTGTCCTTTTATTTAGTTTAAAAAATGATTTGAGAGATATGTAAATGAGCCTTGTAAGGTGCCCAAGGGGCTGTACTAACCTTCTTGGTGCCCAGCCTCGCTCCCCTGTGAAGGAGCCCAGCACCGCCTGCGCCCTCCGAATCTCCTCCTAGCTCACAGTTAGAGTGCCATAATCTCGAGATGCGCGAGCTCGCTCATGCGCAGTTCCTTCCCTGAGGCTGATGCCAGCACAGGGAAGGAACACTATATCGGCACTGCGTATGCACGAGATCACAGTTAGAGTGCCGTAATCTCGCGATGCGCGATCTCACGCATACGCAATGCCGGTATAGTGTTCCTTCCCTGTGCTGGCATAAGCCTCAGGGAAGGAAATGCGCATGGTATATTGCGGACATGCTAGCGGCGATCTAGCAGTGCATGTCCGCATCTCTATAACCTAAAACGAGGTGACAGAATCCCTTTAAATCTAGAAATCTATTGCTCTTCCACTATGTGCTCTATCTACAAAAAACATAAGGCAAATGCAGTAGGATGCGTGAAATCACATGCTTTTAAAAGTAGGTCCTTTCAGGAAATGTTTTGAAATAATTACCTGTCCATCAGAGAAGTCATCCAGACATATGGCACACATGGGTGTGGAGCTAATGGAACTGGCCGTTTCTCTGCTGGAACTAGCCTTTTCTACTTGACAACCATTTGAACTCCTGCCATAATCTCTTCCTCCTCGAGCTTGGTATTTTCTGGTGCCAAGGCGACTTATGGCCAGCTCAGTCTGTTGCTGCACAGGATCCTGTAAGAGCCATAGGCACAAAGTATAAGAGATTTCTTGCCTTTCTGCCCTTGAATTATTTACACTAGGCTGCAAGATCTTTAGGGAATCACCATATTTACCAAAATTCAAGAACCATCGTAGAACAGGGTAAGTTTTGGGCATACTCTTGTACTTAACCCTGTCACCTCTCCTGACATGTCCGTTTTAGTGAATGCTTGTATTCTTTCTCAAGGAGTATATTTTCTTGCAACTTTATATTGTGCTCTTCCCCGGCTCTCCTATTCTTTATGTCACAGTCTGAAGCAGTCTCACCAAGGACTAGAAAATGTCAGAGTACAGACGTGGACAAAATTGTTGGTACCCTTTGGTCAATGAAAGAAAAAGTCACAATGGTCACAGAAATAACTTTAATCTGACAAAAGTAATAATAAATTAAAATTCTATAAATGTTAACCAATGAAAGTCAGACATTGTTTTTCAACCATGCTTCAACAGAATTATGTAAAAAAATAAACTCATGAAACAGGCATGGACAAAAATGATGGTACCCCTAACTTAATATTTTGTTGCGCAACCTTTTGAGGCAATCACTGCAATCAAACGCTTCCTGTAACTGTCAATGAGACATCTGCACCTCTCAGCAGGTATTTTGGCCCACTCCTCATGAGCAAACTGCTCCAGTTGTGTCCGGTTTGAAGGGTGCCTTTTCCAGACTGCATGTTTCAGCTCCTTCCAAAGATGCTCAATAGGATTGAGGTCAGGGCTCATAGAAGGCCACTTTAGAATAGTCCAATTTTTTCCTCTTAGCCATTCTTGGGTGTTTTTAGCGGTGTGTTTTGGGTCATTGTCCTGTTGCAAGACCCATGACCTGCGACTGAGACCAAGCTTTCTGACACTGGCTAGTACATTTCTCTCTAGAATTCCTTGATAGTCTTGAGATTTCATTGTACCCTGCACAGATTCAAGACACCCTGTGCCAGACGCAGCAAAGCAGCCCCAGAACATAACAGAGCCTCCTCCATGTTTCACAGTAGGGACAGTGTTCTTTTCTTGATATGCTTCATTTTTTCGTCTGTGAACATACAGCTGATGTGCCTTGGCAAAAACTTCGATTTTTGTCTCATCTGTCCACAGGACATTCTCCCAGAAGCTTTGTGGCTTGTCAACATGTAGTTTGGCATATTCCAGTCTTGCTTTTTTATGATTCGTTTTCAACAATGGTGTCCTCCTTGGTCGTCTCCCATGTAGTCCACTTTGGCTCAAACAACGACGGATGGTGCGATCTGACACTGATGTTCCTTGAGCATGAAGTTCACCTTGAATCTCTTTAGAAGTCTTTCTAGGCTCTTTTGTTACCATTCGGATTATCCGTCTCTTAGATTTGTCATCAATTTTCCTCCTGCGGCCACGTCCAGGGAGGTTGGCTACAGTCCCATGGATCTTAAACTTATGAATAATATGTGCAACTGTACTCACAGGAACATCTAGTTGCTTGGAGATGGTCTTATAGCCTTTACCTTTAACATGCTTGTCTATAATTTTCTTTCTGATCTCTTGAGACAGCTCTTTCCTTTGCTTCCTCTGGTCCATGTCGAGTGTGGTACACACCATATCACCAAACAACACAGTGATTACCTGGAGCCATATATATAGGCCCAATGGCTGATTACAAGGTTGTAGACACCTGTGATGCTAATTAGTGGACACACCTTGAATTAACATGTCCCTTTGGTCACATTATGTTCTGTGTTTTCTAGGGGTACCATCATTTTTGTCCATGCCTGTTTCATGAGTTTATTTTTTTACATAATTCTGTTGAAGCATGGTTGAAAAACAATGTCTGACTTTCATTGGTTAACATTTATAGAATTTTAATTTATTATTACTTTTGTCAGATTAAAGTTATTTCTGTGACCATTGTGACTTTTTCTTTCATTGACCAAAGGGTACCAACAATTTTGTCCACGTCTGTATGTAGAGACATGTCCCCAGCTGATAAATTACCTCCAGCTGGCAATTTATTCATGTTTCCAATAGGAGTAACAGAGGAATGAAACAACATAACGTTCTAAGAAAGGATACTCCAGAATGGTTATATTAAATGGGGGAATACAATTATTTACTAAAACAGACATGTCAGGACAGCTGATAGATCCTCTTTCGTCCTTATCCTGATATCAAAGGCATGGGTAAAGTGGAGCTTGGGGTGCGGGAAAGTACTTAGAAAGAGTATACAGTCCACTCTGTGTGTGTAATACTAAACCTACATGTATTATATTTGTACATATATGAGCAAGTAAACTATACAGCATACTTCTTCTGCACCAATAAATGTCCACAGGTCCATTACCTGTGCTGGGGCTGGCTTGCAACAAACCCGAAATGCAGCAAATATGAAGATGATGGACAAGGTCGCAACCAGTGTGGCCAGGATCCAGATGTCATGGACAACCTGTAGCAAAGGAAACCGTTCATGAGTGTCGGGCACTTCAACAACTCAATTCAAACAAGATCAACCCTACCCACTACCCTCTATCAACCCGGGGATCCCCCAGCCTCACCTGCTTGAGTGGCTCCGGAACCTCGATCCTGACAAGAGCTTCAGTGTTGTTGTGCACAAGGGACATCAGCCGCTCTGCATCGCGGCCTCGTACTAGTACCACAGGTGGATTTTGAGCAGCTGGTTGCTGTAACTAAGATAAAAAGGAAAACCAATACTATAAAGACAGTGTTAAATACCAGGTTTTCATTGAATTACGATGAAGAAGACCTGTTAAAGAGAACCTAGTTTGCTGTGCAATCTGCTGGTAGCAGGTTTGAGAGCAGGAGGAGATGAGCAGACTGATATATGGATTTCTGGATAAGACTCGGTAGTATATATTCATGTGCAAGCAAGGACACCCACTGGACCCCTAATCCCAGAATGAGCAGGTATACTGTATCCTCCTGCTCTATAACATGGTCCTGTAGCTGACAGGTTCCCTTTAAATGGGGTCTGTAAGCAGGAAATTTACTCAGCCGAATATAATGATACCTTTCACTTCGTAATCAGTTGCTTCATTCTACAGAGAAAGTACTTTTAATCCATAAGCAAATGAGCAGTTTAGTGCACCAAGGGCAGACCCAAGCCCCTCTGTGCACCCTTGCTCCTCCTGTTCCCTCTGCCAGTTCCTCCCCCTCCTTGATTGACACGGCCAGGCAAGGTGACTATGCATTAGCCTGACCCCGTCAATCAAGGAGAGGGAGGGGCTGGCAGAGGAAACAGGAGGAGCAAGGGTGCACACTGGTTTGGGCCCGCCCTCAGTGCACTAAATTGCTCATTTGCACATGGATTAAAAGTACCTTTTCTCCAGAATAAAGCAACGGCTCACAAAGCTGGGCTAGCCCTGCACGGCATTGTGTCTGGCTTACCAGTGAATGTCCTGGTGAAACGCTCCCTTTAAAAGTAAACCCCAATCACTAGTAAACTAACAACTTGGAAAAGATGCATGGACAGTACATGATGCCCTGAGCGATGAGGACCCTGTGATGTTGGGGGAGGATGGTGTGGCACTACTTTGTGGGGTGGCAATCCACTAGATCTAATGCCATAGGTGTGACCAATAGCCTGTTAGCCAGCATGGTGCACAACACGTAACAGAGCCACTGGAACCTATCTGAAGCCTTATTTGTGTACAGTTAGAATACTAAGCATCCAATCCCCCTGATGAATGATAGGTGTTGGAGTAGCTGTTCACCAGTATTTTGCACCTGTGTGACCGTCCATTGTAGCATTTTTGTTTGTCTGCATGCTGCTCAGATGCCTGTGTATCAGCGAGTATTACCTTCATCTGTGGTATGTAGTAATGCAAGATGGAAGAGATGCTAGCGAGGTTGGAGAGGAACTCATATGTTACTACCACTAAGTAATGCTGACCACTAATGACACTGCTTCGCTCCACAGAGCCACAGTGACTGACTGCAGACTTGCCCCATCATCCGATAGGAGTGAGAGTTAAAAGGGAGGTCCGAGCTTACATAAAAGCCCAAGCAACAAGTAACCCTTTCCTCCCCTTCTGCTTCCAGAGCAGCACTCCGGTCCTCCCCGATGCAGTTTGAAAAGTCTCCACTGCAGCCAAGAAGAGGATGTCAAAGGTGACGGACCAGTGAGCGACGCTGGGCGGGGGAGAAAAGTGGTACTTGTTGTTTTAGGCTAATTACAGCTGCAGACAAATTTTTTTTTTTCATTTAACTTGGACAACCTCTTTAAGCCTGAGATCTACTTGATAGCACATCAGAGGTTTAGCTACTGCTGTGTTCATCCCCCATGCTTTATACTGCAGCTCAGTGTGCGGAGAGCGAATTACAGTTCCAACAAGCATACACTGAATAGACTGCTAGTAACAAAAAAAAAAAAAAAAAAAAAGGGACTATAGAGGACTACATGACATTATTGGCAAACAGAAACAGAGGGAATAGAGCCCTAATAATGAAAGGAGGGGCTGGATATCTGCTTCACATGCCGTGGAAATAAACACTTTTAAATAGCCCACAGATACAAAAAGTTGGTATACAGATTTCACAAAGCAGTGTGGATTGAATTACCTGGTATTCAGCTCCCTCATCGTCACTAATATCGAAGATTACAGCACGGGAACCCCTTTTCCCTGCGAGCTGAACCTGAAATAAGAGCCGTGAGATTACTGGAGGGCAGATACCAGAGAGCAGAAGACAACAAAGGGATTGGAGGGAAAGGAGGGTGAGGAGTCAGAACGGAGCGGCACACTTTAAGGTATCATATTCTAAAAGGAAATCTGCGGGGGAAACCTTAACTAAGCCTTCACAATGTGCTATTAGATTTCAGGGCACAAATCCCTATATTCTCTCACTCAGCACATGGACGGCACATATTATGGGTGCAGAGCCGTGCCTCATGATCATGCAGCACGGCCATGCTTGAGGAGCTTGTCTATTACCCTTCAACCATTCGCAACCACCCTGTCCTCGGGATCAGTGGTGGGTCAGAGACGTATACGCTATCCTGTGGATGAGGGAATGAGTTGATATTTTGGGACAACGCCTTTAGGGTCCATTCAGAAGTCCGTAAGTGTTTTGTGGTCTGCAGAACACGGATACCGGCCGTTTGCATTCCGCATTTTGCTGACCTCACATGGCCTATGATAGAAATGCCTATTCTTGTTCACAATTGCGGACGAGAAGGACACGCTCTCTCTTTTTTGCGGGGCCGCGGGAATGGAACTATGGATGAGGACAGCACACAGTGCGCTGTCCGCATCTTTTGCGGCCACATTGAAATAAATGGGTCTGCACCCGTTCCGCAAAATTGCCCAAAGTGGACAAACTCTATAACAAAAAAATACAAATAGTAGGTGCCCTAGTGGAAGACTTGTCAGGATAGATGCGTACACTGGTAAACCAGGAATGGAACAGTAAGAAAATTATATATTTTGGGAACCTTTTTAGACCTTAAAGTCCAGCTCCATGTGGTTTCTCAGGTCAATCCTTTCTACAATGAAGGCATAATAAATGGAGGCATTTACTCAAAAAGTGCAGTCAATTAAAGGGAATGTGTCATCAGAAAATGGCCTATTGTTTAAATCATATTTTTAGGTTTAACAGGTTTTGAAAGAATTTTTGATAATGTCATTTTAAATTTTTCCATGTCACTATCTAGGGTTAAACAAAAACCATAAAATCCTGCAGTTTTTGCACGGGCCACTATGTCTAATAATTGTCACTACTTCTTGGTCTGTACAGATCACTTTACTGCAGTTATATACCAGTTATTTATATGATAAAGAGATACCACCTCTGTGTATAGATAAGACAGGATACACCATTCACTATAGGTGATTGTCAAAACTTATCTATCCCTTCCTTGTACAATGACCTCTGCACAGGTCACAGAGCGTGTCTAGAAAACTCTACCATAGAAGTCTATGAGGTCCTCTCCTGACCATTGTGTCTATGGACCATGGGGCTGCCGTAAAGCAATTTTCAATGCATTTTAAACGCTGTTACGAACAGCTCAGGCAAGATGGCCGCCCCCATAATCATGTTCAGGAAACAGAATAAAAAATAAATTAAAAAAATCTGAAAATAAAATTAGATTAGAAAACAAAAAGGAGATGTGTTACTATCTAGTTTAAACTAGCAGACAAAAATTTTGGCGACACATTTCCTTTAACTGTCCAGTGAAGTTAACTAACCTAAAGGCCCTATCACAGGGGCAGATTATCGTTAGGATAATCACTAATAAGCGTTCACATGTGTAATATTGCTGCCGATTACAGCTTGATCTTTTAACATGTTAAAAAATATATGGTTTGCCGGCTGCAGATCGCTCCGTGTAATAGACGCTCTGCTGTCGCCAAACATTGAGGCAGTATAAGGACAAGCAATGTGTTAGTGATCGCTCGTCCCTATACTGAGGAGGAGATTGCTGCTTGTAATTCTTCCCTCCTGACAATTGTCTGCTCTATCTGCCCATGTAATAGGGCCCTAAGCATGTCCAGAAATACAGTAGAGATGCCCGGGGATAACACATGGGTTTTAACTACTACTACCCCCTCTGCATTCCATGTCTTCAGGTGCACGGTCAGAGGTCAGCAGCCAGCTGTATGATCAAAAGGAGGATGAAAAAGCACCCTGGGATCTGCAGACACCATCATCATTATACCAATTCTTCATGGTGTTGTTATTAATGGCACTACCTGCGAGTTCCTAAATCAAGCGCTTCAGAAGTAGATTAAAATTTTTATATATATATTATATATATATATATATTTATTTTTTTTCCGCTGGGGTAAACCTGCTCCTTGATGCATACAATGGAGATCCTTGCAAGCTGAGACAACCATCTTAAGTGTATGGCCACCTCAAGAACTGATCTTGGGACTCATGTGGGCAAAGTAAGAATTACCCAATTACTTGCCACACATCCACAGGATAGGGGCTCATGCACAAAAACAATTTTTTTTTCTGCATCCGATACGCACTAACTTCAATGGGGCTGCAAAAGATGCAGATACCACACTGTGTGCTGTATGCATTCATATGTCGTTCCGTGGCACGGGCAAAAATATTGATCATGTCCTATTCTTGTCTGCATTTTGGACAAGGACAGAGCAGAACATTCCCGTTCTGCAAAACGCGGAACGCACACGGCCGGTATCCGTCTTTTGCAGATCCATACTTTGTGCATGGGCCCCAAGTGGGATACATTCGGTGAGATGGACTTGGCCGGCCAAACAAGCCTTATGTAAATAAGCATTAACCCCCATAGCAGAAGTCTGTGAAGATCTTGTGGTCAGGGTTTTACATGATTCAGGTTAAGGCCTCTTGCACACAAACGTATTTTCTTTCCATAATAAACTGCAATTCAGGGTCCGCGCTTGAACTTCATCAGTAAGGAACAGTTTACACACAGCAACACTTCCACAAGACGATTTTATCTCGATTCAAAACAATTCCAGCTCCTCGGTCTCAATATCCACCAGCAATCACAGCTTTTTTATCCTTTAAAAGGAACACGACATACCCACGGGTTATTGAAACACTACATATTTTATTTTACTTACAAGATCGACACTTGTTCACATCACATATGAAGTCAATTTGCCCGACCCGGGTTTCACTGTCTGCTTCTTCTGGGGCGTTCCTCTCCTCTCCAATTGACACAACTGAAAAAACCTCTAGTCTCTGGTCACACGTGGTAAGTCTCTGTGTTAGATCACCGGGTGTTCAGACGTGCATCACAGTGCCTATTTCTTTGGCCATATACATAGAATTTAAAAATAAATTTTTTAAAAAAAGTTTGGAAGTTGATCTAACACAGAGACTTAAGACGTGTGACCAGAGACTAGAGGTTTTTTCAGTTGTGTCAATTGGAGAGGAGAGGAGAGGAACGCCCCAGAAAAAGCGGACAGTGAAACCCGGGTCGGGCAAATAGACTTCATATGTGATGTGAACAAGTGTCGATCTTGTAAGTAAAATAAAATATGTAGTGTTTCAATAACCCATGGGTATTACACTGTAGTGTTTCCTTTTAAAGGATAAAAGAGCTGTGATTGCTGGTGGATATTGAGACCAAGGAGCTGGAATTGTTTTGAATCGAGATAAAATCATCTTGTGGAAGTGTTGCTGTGTGTGAACTGTTCCTTACTGATCAAGCGCAGACCCTGAATTGAAGTTTATTTTGGTTAAAAAAGGAGAAGAGACCTACTCCTGTTGTTTGGGACTACTGCTGATTGTGCCGCTTCGAAGACCACACAAAATATCTTTTGCATCTTCTTTCCATGTCTGTTCTGTTTTTTTTTTTTTGTGGACCGTACACATAACCATTCGTTTTAATGGGTCTGCAAAAAAAACGGAAAGTACTCTGTGTGCATTCCGTTTCCGTTTATCCGTTCCGCTAATAGATAGAACTTGTCCTATTAGGCCCCTTTCACACGGGCGAGTTTTCCGTGCGGGTGCGATGCGTGCGGTGAACGCATTGCACCCGCACTGAATCCTGACCCATTCATTTCTATGGGACTGTGCACACGAGCGGTGATTTTCACGCATCACTTGTGCGTTGCGTGAAAATCGCAGCATGCTCCTCTTTGTGCGTTTTTCACGTAACGCAGGCCCTATAGAAATGAATGGGGTTGCGTGAAAATCGCATGCATCCGCAAGCAAGTGCGGATGCGGTGCGATTTTCACGCATGGGTTCTAGGTGACAGTCTATTCACTGTATTATTTTCCCTTATAACATGGTTATACAGAATGCTTAGTATAATAGTGCTGGAAGGGTTAAAAATAATAAAAAAAGTTAACTCACCTTCTCCTCTTGTTCGCGTAGATGCCGGTCTGTTCTTTAGCTGTGGGCTGAAGGACCTGTGGTGATGTCAGATCACATGCTCCATCACCACGGTGATGGACCATGTGATTGGAGCATGTGATCTGACATCACCTCAGGTCATTCAGCCCACAGCTAAAGAACAGACCGGCATCTACGCGAACAAGAGGAGAAGGTGAGTTAACTTTTTTATTATTTTTAACCCTTCCAGCACTATTATACTAAGCATTCTGTATTCAGAATGTATTATTTTCCCTTATAACCATGTTATAAGGGAAAATAATACAATCTTCAGAACATCAATCCCAAGCCCGAACTTCTGTGAAGAAGTTCAGGTCTGGGTACCAAACATGCGCGATTTTTCTCACGCGAGTGCAAAACGCATGACAATGTTTTGCACTCGTGCGGAAAAATCGCGCATTTTCCCGCAACGCACCCGCCTCTTATCCGGGCAAAAAACATGACGCCCGTGTGAAAGAGGCCTTATTGTCCGCATAACGGACAAGGATAGTACTGTTCTATTAAGGGCCAGCTGTTCCGTTCCGCAAAATACGGAATGCACACAGACGTCATCCGTATTTTTTGCGGATCTGTTTTTTGCCGACCGCAAAATACATACGGTCATGTGCAAGAGGCCTAAGTAGTAGTGTTTTGGTTGAAACTCTAATTACGACATGGATCCCCTTTAATGATGGTCTCTGTTGAGAAAAACATATTGAACAACGCACCTAATAAGCATTCACTCATGTATGCGGTCATATAAGGTGCTACTTTACCTTGCTTGCTAGGGGTAGGCACGGTTGGGGGGAACGTTCTGGGCTCTCCAGTTTGACAATGGAAATGAATCCAAGTTTTGGCGGTTCATCATCACTGGCATTGCAAAGAGACAGCGGGTGAAACTAAAGAGAGAAGAAGACACTGGTAAGAACTCGGCCATATAATGATTGACAAGACTGCGCTGCATTATAGCAAGAAAGGTCAACTTTGGTGAACAAAAAGTATATCAAACTCCTGCGAACATGGACTATGGTCAACAACAGCAATTCTGCAAGCCCCCTCTTTTTCTTGGATATTCAGTCATGGCTGCCATATGAGGACCCAGGGCTGGATTGTTGGTAAGAAATGTATGTAGGTTGGTCTCTTGTATAGGTGCTCACAGAGGAGATCACTTGGGAGACAGACTTTCTGACCTGCGCCATGATACAATAGAATGTCTAAGTGACGGATAAATTGATTTTCTTCTAAATTCACAACTTTGTAGATGCAACTGTTTCAACCCTGGTCTGTTAACACAAATTCATGAGCACGAGATCTTCTGTTACCCAAGGAACATCTTACAACTTGCGGTTTCCTTATTTTAAGATACAAAACGAACATTGATGAGAAAGTTTGATAAGGAGATCAACAGGTTTCTTAAAATCTGAGAAGATGCTCTGAATGACTAAGGGCCCTTTACTACGAGCCAAGGATGGGGACAATTATCAGGGGCCAATGTTCATACAAACTCTCATACCTAATAAATGCCCCGTGTAGACATGCCACTCATGACTGATCACCCAATGAATGAACTCAAATGCTTGACCGTCGTCTGATCGCATCTTTCATGCGTAACTTAAAATCGTTGCTTGTGGGCAACACATCACTCTGTGCAACCTGGCATGTGCTGCCAACAAACAAGGGATCTGTATTGGGACAAATGATCACAGTAGCATACAGCGGGGATGAGTATTGCATGTAAATGCTGCTGAATGAGCTGGCAGTAAGCTAGAATGCCCGGTTCATTCCCAATCATTGCCACGTTGGGCTGATAAACAATGACCAGGAATATGGCTTAGTAGGAAAGTTCATTTCCAATCAATGGACACTATATGGTCTGCATTTACATGCTCAAATGGTAATGAACAATCGTTACTGCGATCATTCGTCTCCATACGCTTTTACTATTTGTCAGTAGTACAATCCTATTTACACAAGATGATGTGCTGCCGAGATATGGTCTTTTTATGTGAAGCATAAGCAGTCTAATCAGCCAACAAACTCCCCATAACTGGCCTGGTTACATGTCCATGGACCCTAAAGGTCTCTGCCGATGATTGCCTGCTCGGGAATTGTTTCCGGGCAGCAGCATGATGTGTAGACAACACAATCTGCTGCCTAGAAATTATGATTTAGGTGTCCGCATGAATGACTCACCAGGTGAATGAGTGTTTCCCTTGTTCACTGGGTGATCTACGGGCACCTGTAGGCGGGCATATTATCAGGAACGAGCATTCCTAGGAACATTCATTCCCATTAACCGTGTGAATCCAGCATAAGATGGACTCTGAATGGGCCCTAAGACTAGGTTCACACATTCTGGAAGTTATGAGGATTTAGAGAAACAATTTGTGAGTAACTCCACAAATGTTCTGCATTCAATGCAAGTAAATGGGGCACCACTTTCAAATGCAGTAGAAAAATATGCATGGAATAATGACAGCGCTACAGATTTTGAAATTCTGCCCCCACTGAATGAAAACGGGGCTAATCCTTCTGCAGATCCGCTGGTACAACTGTGGCAGACTGGAATTTATGCCACAGAGTCTCTATGAAAAATATCACTCAGATTGTCTCCTAAAAGGTGCATCCACACAGAATGTAAACTAAGCATTCTGCATCTGCAAGACTGTCATACAGATGTGTGGCTCTGCAGCAGATTGTACTATAGGCACTGCAACGAGTGAAATCCGCAACCTAAATTGACACAATCTCCATTTCAAATTTGCACAGCAGGTTGGTTTCCTTGCGGATCCTTCAGTGATTTTTCTGAAGCAGGTGGGCGAGAATTGCTAAAATCTTCTTCACTTAGCTACTTGTGCAATTATGCTGTGGACTTTCCGTCCAGCTGAAAAATCTGCAGCATGGCTGCCCCGTGTGAACATATCCTGGCATCAGCTCTGGGTTAGGAGACAATCATGGTCGTGTGAATGCCCCATTAGCCACAGACCAACGTCTGCTGAGAAAAGCTTGGTACTCACTCAATTAAACTCTACTTTATTGGAGGTGCTACAAGAGGAACAGTCCAGGAAACTTATAGTGGCCGGTGTTGAGGACCTGTGCTCATCACGTGTGAGGCGTAGGTGGAATTTAATGCTGGCATCACTCTGTCCTCTATTTTAAGGCCCCTTTCACACAGGCGAGAATTCTGTGCGGGTGCAATGCGTGAGGTGAACACATTGCACCCGCACTGAATCCGGACCCATTCACTTCAATGGGACTGTTCAGATGAGCGGTGATTTTCACGCATCACTTGTGCGCTGCGTGAAAAATCGCAGCATGTTCTATATTCTGCATTTTTCACGCAAGGCAGGCCCCATAGAAATGAATGCGAATGCGTGAAAATCACATAGCATCCGCAAGTAAACGCGGATGCGGTGCGATTTTCACACATGGTTGCTAGGAGACGATGTTAGTAAATTGATAAAAGTCAATTTACTGTATTATTTTCTCTTATAACATGGTTATAAAGGAAAATAATAGCATTCTTAATACAGAATGCTTACTAAAATGTTGCTTGAGGGGTTAAAAAATAAATAAAAAATTACCTCACCTCATCCTGTTGTTCGCGCAGCCGGCATGGTCTTCTTTCTTTATCTTTCAGGACCTGCAAAAGGACCTTTGATGACGTAATTGCACCAACCACGTGGTGAGCGCGATTACGTCATCAAAGGTCGTTTTGCAGGTCCTAAAAGAAGAAAGAAGACCATGCCGGCTGCGCGAACAAGAGGATGAGGCGAGTTATTAAAAAAAAATAATGTAACCCCTCTCAAAAAACATTTTCATAAGCATTCTGTATTAAGAATGTTATTATTTTCCTGTATAACCATGTTATAAGGGAAAATAATAAATTGAATAGAACACCTAACCCGAACTTCAGTGAAGAAGTCCGGGTTCAGGTCTGGGTACCACACTCAGTTTTTTCTCTAGCGTGTGCTAAACGCATTGCACTCACGCGGAAAAAACTGAACATCGGAACGCAATCGCAGTCAAAACGGACTGCAATTGTGTGCCTACTCGCGCAGTTTTCCCGCAATGCACACGCGACCCATCCAGAGCAAATCCGGGACGCCAGTGTGGAAGAGGCCTAACTCTTGCCAGTCAAGTCGTGCTTTCGTACACTGCTCCCAGTATGAACCTGCTAAGGGGTCAGTTGGCTCTTCATGGGTGATACCTATGCTTTGTTTGGCAATTTTTTAAAAAATAAATAAAAAATAAATAAATACTTTGTTCAGTGCATCTGATAAGCAGTTTTAGAAGAAAAATGTGGTCTCATACCATGTCGAACAACAATCCCTGCAGTCTGAAAGGTACAAAGAAAAAAGTGACAGTGAAATGAGATAGGTGGGCAAACAAGGAGAGAGTGCAAGGTAAATGTTTGCAGATAGATGAACAATATCAGGTATCTGGGTTGAGGGGCTCCACGGAGGAAATGAAGGAGATAGAAGATAGGAATGTCCCCAGACGTTCTAAACATCCAGAACCTGCTTAGGAGAATATAATAATTGTGCTGCTGGCTCCAGGGCTCACTCCAATCCAGCCACAAGGAATGTCTGTGTACTCGGAGCAGGAGAACAATATTTAGTCTGAAAATAGAAGGGCACAGATGCACAGATAAACATGCCATCTTCCCGGCGGGCCCTACAAATGTCTTCCCTCTGTATATAGCATGAAGGCAAACAGACTGCGCACACACAGACCAGAAATGATCTGTCAGTCAACTCAAGCCACAGAATTAGGACAAGGTGTGCCGCTGATACAACGCTCACAGTAGTACAATTTCAAAAGCCATGGCTGATGCACCTTATTTCTATCAAGGGAACGAAGGAGCATAGAATAAATGAACCTTCACAAACTGGGATATATGCCTTTTCCCGCCTTTGCTACGGCCAGATGGCATGCTCTGGATAGGGTGTTTTCTGCTCTCACTGTTTCCACAAGCTTTCCCCACTGGATTTGAAAAAACGCTCTGAAAGACTTAAGAAAATATGACCAATTTCTCTGTGAAGGACTTATGGTGCCCCACACACAAGAATAAAATGGCTGACTCATTCATGTTTACATGGGTATGCCGACTCTCGTCCAAGGAAAGAAGGGTCGGGTATGTCAAATTTTATCTTAATGGAGATGAGCCACCATCAGAGGTGTCCGGCAGGGTTTTTCTCCCCACTAAGAACACACACATTTTCAATCAAGTTGCGCTTGCCTGTGTATGGCTGAGTCAAGAAGAATAAAGGACACCTAAACAGGCGTTTGGTCAAAAAGTATTTAAGGCGTATGGTCAGGTTTTGTTTTTAGTTCCTGCTCACTGTCTCATGGTGCTAGCTATGTGTATGACCAAGGTCAATGACATTAACATTATCTGCATTGCTACTGTGTTACAAAAAAATAAATAAAAAAAATTGCACCTGAGAATTTTTTGCTGTAAAAATGAGTAAGTCCGCCAAAAATGTCATGTTACGAAATTCAGGAAACAATTATTTTAAATTAAAAAGCAGTGATGTATCTGCTGAATCTGGAATAACCTGTAGGGCATTTTCTAACATTAGATGGCAAAAAGTGCACAGTCTACAACAAGACCGGGCCGAATTCTTCCTGTCTGACACTGAAGATCTATGACCAAAAGTAAAATGCACATTGACAGAGCTATTTGTTTGTAGAATTTTTTTTCTATAAAAAGAAACAAATTTGTGGTTCCTGCTGTAAAAATAGAAAAATGTGAACTGTGTAGCCCCTTCTCGTGTTCAGTAGGGGCCCCAGCGGCTGGACCCCACTAATCAGATACTTATCCCCTATCCTGTGGATAAGGAATAATTCAAGAACTTGACACAACCCCTTTAACCATATATTCACACATTGTGACACAGTTTAGGGTAGGTTCACAAACTGATCTGCAGGCTGTCCTGGCAGAGAACTGACTGGCGGCGTTTACCGGATATGGCCTACCCAGATATTGCTGTTCAATACCGGACCCTATTGTCTATAATGGGATCTGGCAGCTTTCCAACATAATAGTCAATTGTAAGCTGGACAAAAACGGTTGCATGCAACGATTTTTGTCCGGTGGTAAGGCAGTATTTCGCCACAAAGCAGCCGATTCCCATTATAGTCAATCGGGTCCAGCCGTGAATGGCAGTAGGCCAGGTCAGGCAATCTTCAGCAGGCTGTTCTCTGGCAGAATAGCCTGTCGGATCCATTTTAAACAAATGTGAACCTACTCCCATTGCTTTGATTACTGCGCAAACCCTTGTCAAAACACTGCAGGTTTTTGTGAAATTTTGGCAAAATTGTGCCATTTTACTGTGATTTTGCATTTAATTGTGGCAGTAAACTGAAATCTGACTGCACTGTGTAAACATACTTTAGGCTGAATTCACACACATTGTTTTTCCATTGCGGTTTTAACAGAATTTTTCTAGAACAAAAATGCTATGTCCAGCTGTCACTTTAAAATTAAAGACTGTAGGCATTCACTTAAAATACTATATACATGTTTATTCTTATCGCATTTTTGTGGCGTTTTGTTGGTCTGATGCGTCTTTTCTAGTGTTTTTCTCATAGGTTTCTCTATAGGGCCTTTTAAATGCATGCTACAAATGTAACAAAAATATAACAGACGGGTCGCAATAACGCCTGTGCAAGCATTATAGATCCCTGTTTAAGCTATTTTACTCCCTGAAAAAAGTCAGAGGCATGCCAATATGCCTTAGACTTCTCCCTGGCATTCATCAGCGCAGTGAGCACTGTGAATGTGAGGGCCCACCACAGCGATTAGCTTGGGGGACACATGGGGGCAATGACCCCCATATTTTAGAGCAGAGTTACTAGGCAGTTTGTGTTCTCTACCCCCCCCCCCCTTCTTTCTCTTTCCCGCTCTAATTTTTAGGTAAATTTACCTCAAAGAAGCTGAATCCGGTTGGAGCTGGTTTTGTTTATGTTAGAGATTCTGGATGGCCACTGAAGCGGTGTTTCTAATTGGTTGCTGCCCTGTTGCTGGGGGAGATTTCCAGCTCTGTGATTCGTCCCTGCCTGCAAGGCGGGAAATTTGTCCCCTTTATGATCCCAGGTTCGCCGCTACCTCAGGGCAGTCGTCGCGGATCTGGACAGCGCCGCCCTCCCTCCCTTAATTTTGTGCCATCTGTCGCTGTGCTTTATTAGGGGGGCTGTATCGCTCAGCTGATGCTGAGTGGATCTTGGTCTATATGGATGGTTTTAAATTGGTATTTATTGTTATGGTTTTAATTATTAATTAATTATTAAATTATTTATTGGTTTAATTTTGGTTACCCTTAATAAAGCACTTCGGCCATTTCTATTCCATTGAGAAAAAGTTGTCAGTGTTTTTATTTATCTTAGTCACATATAGTTGAGGAGGAGTGGTGTCATTTGCCTCCATGGCACAGCGATGCTGCCTGTGCCTGCAATAGCCAATAACAAAGCTCCTTACAGCAAGGAGCTTTGTTATTGGCTGGTTTGGGCAGGAGCCATATTGGCGGGATCTGTAAGGAGGAGGAGCTGGAGACAGAGTTGCTGTAGTAAGGGGGGAGGGGTGACTGTGCTTGAGGACCCCAGCAAACATGGCAGCAGTGGAGCTGAAAAGGACTCCTCAGTGGTGGAAAACTACATCAAGATGGATGTGCAGTACAAGGTGACGGTGCAGCAACTAATGTATGATGTACAGTGTGTACTGCAGTGTGTGTGACCTACGTAGCCCAGTGTGTGACCTACGTAGCCCAGTGTGTGACCTACGTAGCCCAGTGTGTGACCTACGTAGCCCAGTGTGTGACCTACGTAGCCCAGTGTGATGATCACACACTGTGATTAAAGTATTTTGCAAATGCTCCGCAGGCTATTATAGCCAAGTAATAAACTCTGGTCCAATATGGCGGATCTTCCCTGTACTTTATCACTTGGCTATAATAGCCTGATGCTATTTAGACTAGTAATGGTTCCTTGCATACTCGCCTCTTAGGGCGGATTTACACTGTCTGATAATTGAGAACAAACTTCCCTGCAAACACTCGTTCCCAACGATCTGCCTGTCTAAATGGGCCACCGACCATCCAATAAACGAGCAAAAAGCTAGTTCATCAGGCTCAACCTATCTGAAATCAAGTTTGAGATTCTGCAGGAAAAAACCTTAATACTCCTCTAAGAGTCCTTCAACTATAGCATTGAACTTTTCTGCAGAATATGTAGCACATAAATACCCCAGGATATTTGTCAAGCAGCCATCTTTAATTAAGCGCAAGACAACTGGACTGTTCAGAAACAAAAACCTAGCTTTTAAAGTACAAAAGTACAGAACATGTATCAGTTGTGCAACCAATGGTATAAAAAATAAACCAACATATCAACCATTGCTCAGTCTGTTCACTACTTGGCCCGCTTCACTTGAGGTAATTTAATGACGCCACTGAATATTTGTTTAAGTTGATAGGACTCCCAGGAGATAAAAATCTATTGCACATCAGATTCTATTAGATACGGTCAGGTAAGGTCCATATTTTTGATGCACGTTTTTAAGGAGTGACTAAAAGTTTTTTTTATTTTTTATGGAGGCTTATAAAAAGGTATGTTCACACATTTCTTCTATACAAACACAAGGGGGGTTATTTACCAAGGGATTGCGACTATAGTAGAAGTAAAAATAGTTGCGAGTCCCCCTTTTGACTGACTGTGCAATACTACTAAGTTGCATGGCCGGTGTCGAAAAGTTTTCGGCAGTTGGGCGGGATTGGAGTGGAATGGGGGCATGTCGTGAACAGTGCTGGGACTCTGGCCCCGGCAAATTTACTAACATGTGCACCTGGAAACATGTTGGCTAAAAACTACGCTACCTGGCGCATGGCTGCCGGAGAATTAGCCAAATTTAGGACGAAGTACACGCCTCGTCTTAAATTAGGCCAATCCGCTGGTCTTTGTAAGTGTGCCCCAAGGCAGATCTATGAAGAAATTTCTGCAACAAATCTGCTGTGTGGGAACATACATCAAGGGTCCTTTTACATGGCGCCATTTGAGTGCCGAGATCGAAGTTATAACAATTCAATCAAAGTTGAATTAAAATGGCTTTTAATACACAGGCTCATGCAGCCAACGATCGCAAGTACAGATGACACATTGTAGCCACCACATCCCCCGTTTACAGGGGAGATACGCTGTCGACAACTATTTTAGGCCCACTGCCAAACGAACAAATGATCTGTGCCATCTCTACACAGGCCGACCATCGCTCGGTTCATGTAAAAGGGCCTTCTGTCTTTCCTTTATACTTTTCGTCTTTCCTTATTTCCTCCATTTATGATCCATTCCTGGTTTAGGAATCTGTCAATATGACCTTTTGGACGTTGCCCAATTCGACACAACCACCATTTACTGGTGACCACCAGCTCTACTGTGTGTGAACCCCAACAAAAAAGTCTCAATCTCATGGGAACAAGAGAGAAGAATATTTGGGATTAAATGCAGTCACATCTGAACCCTTAGGGCAGGCATGGCCAACCTGAGGCTCTCCAGCTGTTGTAAAACTACAACTCCCACCATGCCCTGCTGTAGGCCGATAGCTGTAGGTAGCCTGGGCATGCTGGGAGTTGTAGTTTTGTAACAGCTGGAGAGCCTCAGGTTGGCCAGCCCTGCCTTAGGGGGGCATTTATTAAGATCGGCGTCTAAAAAAAGCCCATAGCCGCCGCTAGACTGCTTCCAAGCTGTCTTACATTTAGACCTTTTTCTACGCCTCAAACGGGCATTGAAAATGGTAAATGAGACAGGCCTGCCGGGCCGTCCCCTTCCAGACCACGCCCACAATTGTAGACCTGGCGTGAGTGGGGTGAAGTCGCAGATAGTGGCGCAATAACTGTTGCGCCGCCATCTGTGCCTAAAATATGCCTAATTCAGGTGTATTTCGGAATACTAAATGACCCCCTCAGTTTCTTTATGAGGCTGAGCTTGGGAAACAATATTGCCTACGGGTACGGCTACACGTTCGGGTCTTTTATGCTGTTTTTGAAGCCCAAAACAGAAGCAGAGGAGAAGTCCTATCTGTCCTTAATACTTTCTCTCTTATGATCCACTCTGGATTTTAGCTTCCAAAACCACATAAAAAAATAAAAAAAAACTGAGCGTGTGGCCTTACCCCAAACTGATACTAACTACATTACATGAATGCGAGGTTTACTGTACAGAAATCACGGATTAGAAATGGAAAAGTCAGAGGAATATGCGTGCGACAGGGCAGGGGCTGAGATTTTGCAGCACTCTGCAGTGACCTGCCTCCCTCTCCCTCTTTCCATCTTGTATTAACTGTCGGCCCCTTTAGTGCTGTTTGAACTCTTTGCAGAGCAGAGTTAACGATTGCAGCACTGTGTGTCTTGGCTGCGAGCCGAAATTCTTACACACCCGTGGCACATTCTCACAGAAGCCAACATGCTGATAAAAGGAGTGAGCAGGGGCAGCCGCAGAAAAGAAGCAAAGGGAGGATTCTTCACCCTGTAAACATGTGCTGAGCTCGGGTTTTAGGACTCCATGTCTCCTCCTAGACAAGGTATAAACGATAAAAATCATGGCAGCATAACATAGAAAAGCTGTAAGTGGATGAACACAACCAGATTAATTTTTCGTTCCGCAAAACGCGGATCTGCGTTTGACATCCGCATTTCCTTCCCAACCCACTGACTTTAAGGAGTCCGTGGTCCACATTTGCAGCCAAAATAGGACACATTCTATCCTTTCCGGAACGGACATACGGATGCAGAAAGCATGCGTTCTGCCCAAAAAATGGAACATGTCTTATGATTGAGCACAAATGCAGACCACAGACTCATAATAGGTCCTCAGAAAATGGGGATGTCACACAGATGCTATAATTTTGTGGATTTGCGTTTGGCGGACCGCAAAATACATTTGTTGTGTGAATGTACCCTAATAATGGACTAGTCACTTCCAAATAGTTAGTACATGTAACAAAGCTTGTCTGGCTCTACCAGCACTAAACTGGCATTAATGTGCTATCTGCAAAGCTTGAACGCCTAAGAAACTGTAATAGGAGCAATATATACTCCTTTCATACAAACGCTGTACTTCTCAATCAAATTAAGGAGGGGTTGCCTTATTTAGGCTCCTTTCACACTTGTGCTCGTCGGTCCGCTCGTGAGCTCCGTTTGAAGGAGCTCACGAGCGGACCCGAACGCCTCTGTCCAGCCCTGATGCAGTCTGAATGGAGCGGATCCGCTCAGACTGCATCAGTCTGGCGGCGTTTAGCCTCCGCTCCGCTCGCCTCCGCACGGCCAGGCGGACAGCTGAACGCTGCAAGCAGCGTTCAGCTGTCCGCCTGGCCGTGCGGAGGCGAGCGGATCCGTTCAGACTTACAATGTAAGTCAATGGGAATGGATCCGCTTGAAGATGACACCATATGGCTAAATCTTCAAGCGGATCCGTCCCCCATTGACTTTACATTGAAAGTCTGAACGGATCCGCTCAGGCTGCTTTCACACTTAGATTTTTTTCTAAGTTATTAACGCAGACGGATCCGTACTGAACGGAGCCTCCGTCTGCATTAATATGATCGGATCCGTTCAGAACGGATCCGATCAAACGCTAGTGTGAAAGTAGCCTTAGGGTACTTTCACACTACGTTTTTCTTTTCCGGCATAGAGTTCTGTCCTAGGGGCTCTATACTGGAAAAGAACTGATCAGTTTTATCATTCTGAATAGAGAGCAATCCATTCAGGATGCATCACGAAGTCTTCAGTTCAGTCTTTTTGAATTTTCAGGACAGAGATAATACCGCAGCATGCTACGTTTTTATCTCCGTCCAAAATTCCAGAACACTTGCCGGAATGCCGGATCCGTCATTTTTTCCCATTGACATGCATTAATGCCGATTGTTCCGGCAAAACGTTGGATCAGTTTTTCCAGATGACACCGGAGAGACGGATCCGGCATTTCAATGCATTTGTCATACGGATCAGGATCCTGATCTGTATGACAAATGCTACCAGTTTGCATGCGTTTTGACGGATCCGGCAAGCAGTTCCGGCGACGGAACTGCCTGCCGGAATCCTCTGCCGCAAGTGTGAAAGTACCCCTAGTCAATCCCAAGTTAAAAAGAAGCTGGTACTCAATCAGCAGCCAGCTACACATGTCCCAGGTAACAATGTGACAGCCATTATAGCTCCTATAGAGGTTACCACTCAGCTTTCATCATGTCCTCAATGACTAATCTAGCTACTGGCATACAGAAATATGCCCCTCGGAAACAACCACTGGAGAAGAAGTATAGGGAGGTAAAGTGGGACTCATCCAAGCAGAGAAGTGCATATATAGCAATTGCCTAATATAATTTTATCATTGGAATAGCTATCTTTAGTGAGTCCTATATAATCAGTCTTCTATCATACTGAAGAACCTCATATTAAAGTGGAGTGTCCACAGGATATGCTGTGGGTCCCACCTTTAAGACCTGCACCTATCCTAGCGGTTGCCGGTGCATGCAGTCTGCGATTGAACGCAGAGGTGGACAGGATTACGGAAAGAGCTGAGCCTCCAGTGCCAGATTGTCTCCATAACCCTCATAGAAGTGACGAGTTACAGAAACAGCGCTAGTTCCGTAATCTCAACCACTTTCGCATTCAGGATCAGGGACCTCAGTCCTCAGGATAGTTGCATACTCCAGAGGTGGAACCCCAATCCTGGGGATATATCATAAATGTCTAAAATGAGCATGCCCCTTTAAATCCAAAAATTTGCTCTCTGCTAAAAAAATACTACTTAATTCAGTCCCATGACAGCAGCTTGCTCACTAGCATTGTGCTGAGCAATATGTGTGGGCCTATCTAGCGGTAAAACAAGGTCGCAGGTAACTTGGTTTCCTCAATAGATACAGGCACCAGCATGTCGACATGTGGGCCAAGCCTTAAACACAAAGTAATGGCCTCAAACCACAGTCCTTTAGAAAAGCAAATGATACATTTGTCAAAAGGAAAGGTATTTTTAATACATGAAAGGTAAATACATAAATGGCGAGAATGTTTAATGGAGGGAAGAACTTGAGGATCAGGATATCTTCTTGCTGCGGCCACCGGTACTATCCAATCTGAACCCCATGAGCTGCAGACGCCAAAGGTAGTACTCCCAATGGGGTAACTAAAAGAAAGTGAAGTAAACTGTCTGTCCCCACGTTCCCTGCCTTACCTCACGTCATCATTCCTGAAAAACCTCCACAAATAATTGTATGAATGGTCTTTGCAGCTTTTATAAACTTTCCATGGTTAACCCTTTATGCACCAGACGAGCAGTCACTTGTATGAGAATGTGCTGGACTTTAGGTTTACCTCCCCAGTTGTTGTGCCTCATGGTGCTCTTTCCAAAACCACATTATTATAGCATTTCGTCTTCCCAGGGTGGGACCTCCACTGAAATAAGCAGGAACCCTAAGAGGTGTTTGCATTCCTAGCGCCCAAGTGTAATTCTAGGTCACCATAGGGAAGTACATCCCCCTAGTGTACAGTGCAAGTACATGGACAGAAGAGAGGAGACGTGGAGACATTTTTAAAGGTTTGTGACCACAGACAGGTCTGTTTAAATGTTGTAAATTTCTGGCCCACCTTAAAGGAACACTAAACATAAAAAATGCACAAAAACATAAAAAATATATATATTCTACCATTTCTTCCTTTCGTCTCATTTCCTTTGATCTTATTTTGTCTCATGTTACAAGAAAAAGAGCCGTGTCCCCCTCCTCCTTCTCACTGTCCTGTGTCTGTCTGTGAGACAACTGGCTGAAGCAGGAGCCTTCCCCCTTGGTCTGCAGTAGGACAAAAATACTATAAAGACCTGCCCTTTACTTAGACCTCAGCCAAGACCAATCGAAGATGGAATTAATCAGCCGGAGATTAACCCCTGGGTTATCTGAAGGATTCTGAGTTAATCGAGGGAGTCTTCCGCTCAGGATATTCATCTCTTGGTTAAAGTGGTTACAAAGCGTTTGTGGCTCTGGAGAACCTGTCCTGGTCCACTACAGAGACAACCCACTGATTTGAATAGACACTGTGGTGGTGCTGCAGGTGTATTGAACACTTACTGACAGGTTTCCCCTCAGCTGGGGGTCATTTTGCATACAGTGAAGCAAACCGTATATTAAAAAGGGGGGTTCTTAAACTGGAGAATATGAGGTGCAGCTTGAGGCCTCTTGCACACAACCATGTGTCCCCCGTGGCCGTAGTGCGGCCAGCATACGGTGGGTCCACAATACATGGGACACCGGCCGCGTGCATTCTACATCACGAATGCGGACCCATTCAAGTGAAAGGGGTCACGATCCACATGTGGTTGGCCCACGGTCGGTGCCGTGCATTGTTCGTGTGCAAGAGGCCTTAAAGAACAACTCTAACAAGGGAAACATATCATGCTTGAACACATGCAAATTTTATTATTTGGGTGGAAAACTGGTTCTGCACGCTAATACGATGAATGCTGCCACCAGCCCCATTCACAAGGATGACGTTCCTGCTAGAAACTGGGCAATACGATACTCATAGGTGTTAAAGTCAGAAACTTTCCATTTTCCTGGCTGTAGAGAACAGTACACGCGCCGCCTTTTGGGGAGCACAGTGTGAACAGTGAAATCACAGATGGTTTGCAGGTACCTGCTGCAGTTTTCAGACATCTCTGGTGAACACGTTGCAGCCTCATAAATCAGTAATGTGGTTACTTTGTGTAAGTGTTATTTTAACAATGCCTTTAATATAGTATTAATTATGATCTGTTCCATTTAATAAGTGCTTGTTTGAAACGTGAGATATTATGCAACTACTCCCACACATGGAAAATGGAGATTAATTCATCAAATGTTCCATACCTCTCTGCTTTTGCAGGCTGCGATGCCACTTGGTATGGCTACAAGAGCGCTGGCACTGTGTAATGGGGATCCAAGCAGAGTCAGGTTTACTTCTTTGAAAATGGTGCCAACCAAGCAAACACAAATTAGCTCCACCAGTCTGTTCTCACTTCAGTCATTTTCCCAGTTCTGAGGTTCCAGAATAGTATGTACTATTAAGCTTTACTATTCACAATGGACAGTCACTCTATTCCTACATAGAACTACATTAATATAGTGCACACTGGATTAAAAGGGCATTTCAAGGGGCGCTAATACCCAAGGTCCACAGCTTATTAAAGAGTGCAGTTTATAAAAAGTGCTGCTAATAATTCTGTCATTTGCATTAAAGCTTTGGCGGGTTCTCAGAATTGGAGCTGTAGGGCAGAAAGTAGTGATCATGGGAGCAGACATTTTGTGACAAACGCCATTATACTGCATGGCAAATATATGTAAGACAGAGTTTATTCTGGCTTAGGGTGGGTTCACATCTGCGTTCTAGATTCCGTTATAAAATGGTCCAATAAGTGCGGCTCTCAACTCTGCGACCCAGATCTCGAGAATAGAGTCTTGTCTAATGACCACTGTGAAAGCAGATCTGACTGTAGGCGGTGTATGGCCACCTTTAGATATTAAAGGACAACTCAGAGGGCCGTCATCCAAACTCCCTATTGGAGGTAGTTACCCACCATTCCACTACCTTTAAATATGAATCCCCTTGAATTATCCCTGAATATAACAAGGCAGATTTGCCATTGATGAGGTGGGTGAAGACTTTTACTGAAGCTGTAATGGTGACAAGGTGATTTTATTTTATTTTTTTAGTTTTAGGGAGGAAATAATCTTTATAGAAAGATGTCCTTAGAGAACAAACTGCTAACAAGTATTATGTTAGCATATTTCATTTTCTTGTGCCTCTTCATGTATGTGTGTTTGTGAATAGAGTACACGGAATTCCTCTGTGGCTACGTATCCCAACATGCCTTCCCACATGTCTGCATGGATCTAGTAGCTACAATGCAGATCCAGCATTTCTTCACCTTGGAGAACAGTTCAATGAACAAAGTTCTGCAGGTCTCTACTGTGAAGTCAGGAATTATCTCAAGTCTCCCTCGCTCTCCCCCAACCCACACGCTCCCTTTTATCATTCCTGCCAGCAGCTGCACGTAGCATGGTTATAAAACTATTTCTTTTGTTCCACTTGTAATAAAAAAAAGAAAAAAGTTGTTCCCAGGGCGTGTTTTGAAGGCAAAATGAGCGGTGCCTCTGAAGTATATTATCCTTCCATTATAGCAGGAGAGTGATAATGCAGGGAAAGGTCATGTCCTGCCTTCAAGTGTTCCTATTTATTAACAGTTCTCCCCACTGAAGTGAAGGAGAAACCAGGCCGATTAACAAAAACACCTAAAAGGCTTCCCAGCCTTCTAACATTTAGAAAAATATTAAAATATGAAAGATTTAAAAAAAAAAAAAATTTTAAAAAAGTGTTTTCCCTAGTGGAATTATTGACCTTGGGGAGCTTTGAAAAAACGCGCGGATGCGATGCGCGAGTTGAACGTATTGCACTGAATCCCGACCCATTCATTTCTATGGGGCTGTGCACACGAGCGGTGATTTTCACGCATCACTTATGCGTTGCGTGAAAATCGCAGCATGCTCTATTTTGTGCGTTTTTTACGTAACGCGGGACTCATAGAAATGAATGGGGTTGCGTGAAAATCACAAGCATCCACAAGCAAGTGCGGATGCGGTGCGATTTTCACGCACGGTTGCTAGGAGACCCAATCATTATTATTTTCCCTTCATTCTGAATACAGAATGCATAGTACAATAGCACTGGAGGGGTTAAAAAAATAATTTAACTCACCTTAGTCCACCTGATCGCGCAGCCGGCATCTCCTTCTGTCTTCATCTTAGCTGTGTGGAGGAACAGGACCTGTGGTGACGTCACTCCGGTCATCACATGATCTTTTACCATGGTGATGGATCATGTGATGACCAGAGTGACGTCACCACAGGTCCTGTTCCTCCACACAGCTAAGATAAAGACAGAAGAAGATGTCGGCTTCGCGATCAAGTGGACTAAGGCAAGTTAAATTATTATTATTATTATTATTTTTTTTAACCCCGCCAGCGCTATTTTACTACGCATTCTGTATTCAGAATGCTATTATTTTCCCTTATAACCATGTTATAAGGGAAAATAATACACAATCTACAGAACACCGATCCCAAGCCCGAACTTCTGTGAAGAAGTTCGGGTTTGGGTACCAAACATGCGCGATTTTTCTCACGAGAGAGCATTACAATGTTTTGCACTCGCGCTGAAAAATCGCGCGTGTTCCCGCAACGCACCCGCACATTTTCCTGCAACGCCTGTGTGAAAGAGGCCTTACTGTTTTTCGGTTTAAAGGGTGGTGCAAGGATGGGGATGGGGGTAGGGTTTGGCAAACTCTCCCATTCTTCTGAACCTGCAAAGGGAAGATTACTTATCTGCTTCCCAGGGCCGACTCCCCGCTCCTTCTCCTACAGGCCTCCAGTGCTTCGCTGGGCTCCATCAATGTCAACATTTGTTTTGACATCATATGACCATTTTTCATGACAAAAGGAAGCTGGACAACGCCAGTGATTGGCTGCAGTGATGTAAAAATGGATGTTGACATCGATGAAGTCCAGCAAAACCTTGCAGGCCTGCAGAAGAAGGAGTGGGGAGCCGGAACACAGGTAAGTCATGTTCCCTTTGCTCAACCAGAACCCCCCATTTTTGAACAACCTCTTTAAGTTCTTACCCTCATGTATCCAAGCTGTGTATTATAACCATGTGACAATGCACCATAGATGGATGGGAGAAATTTCCAAATTAGAGCCTTTCACACATCAGTGAACCGCTCACATATCCACTGACTTTAGAGGGAGTCCTGTCACCATCATAACACCCTCTCCCCCAACCGTCCACAGTACCTCAAAGTTCAAGTGATCTTGTCTCCAATGCTGTCTTTTGATTGCTCCCGGGAGTCTGCGCCTGTGCAATGAGCCGTACACTGCGTCTGGGCGCACTGCGCAGGCGTTGATAATGATAAAGGATAGCACATGTGCATCACGGACATGGATATGAGAAAAAGGCCTAAGAAACCTAAGGAACTCTCTTCACAATCATATAAAGAGGAACAATATTGTTGTCTTTAAAGAGGACCTTTCACCGATCCTGACATTGTGAACTAAGTATACAGACATGGAGAGCGGCGCCCGGGGATCTCACTGCACTTACTATTATCCCTGGGCGCCGCTCCGTTCTCCTGCTATGCCCTCCGGTATCTCCTCAGAGATTTCAGTCACTAAGTTATAGGTAGGCGTAGTCTGCCCTTGTTCTTACTGTAGCGCTGGCCAATCGCAGTGCAGAGCTCACAGCCTGGGAGGTTATTTTCTCCCAGGCTGTGAGCTCTGCAATGCGATTGGCCAGCGCTACAGAAGAACAAGGGCAGACTCCGCCTACTATAACTTAGTGACCGGAGATACCGGAGGGCATAGCAGGAGAACGGAGCGGCGCCCAGGGATAATAGTAAGTGCAGTGATATCCCGGGCGCCGCTCTCCATGTCTGTATACTTAGTTCACAGTGTCATAATCGGTGAAAGGTCCTCTTTAAGTAGATGCCTCTTTACTTCCGTACAGTGAAGTAAATGCAGGTGAACAGGAAAAGAAGAGGCCACATCTAGTCAAGACCTAGGCAGAAGAGCCCACGGCATGTACTATCTGAAAAATATTCCCTCCACAGGTTAGTGCCATGGGCTCATTAGAGAAAAAAAACCCTTTAAATCTCCTATTATTTTTATGGAAATAGAAAAATTTAACTGGAGTACCAGAATAAGACCCATGTGAACGGAAAAAGAACATGTAAATCCCATGCACTGTGGTCAGAGTCAGTTGTGACCCCAGTGTGGTTACCGCTGCGTCACCATGTCATTTGTGTATCCATATACAGAAAGTGAGTGGGAGCTGTATAAAGGATTTTCTTATGACTAAGTTCCATATCTGATCAGTATGGGTCTGATCTCTGGGACTGTTCACAATGGGCAAGGAGATCTGACCCCATTAAAAGGAATGAAAGTTGTAGGAACCACCTAGAGCAAATCTTTTCACTGTGAACACAATCAAACTGTCCCTGTCGTACTGATCAGATCTTATGCACAGCTCATAAAACCTTCCTGTGAGAAAAGGCCATTAAAGGGGGCGTGCCATCAGAAAATGACCCATTGTTTAAATCTAATTTTTATGTGAAACTTTTTTCTTTTTAAACATTTTTTCCATCTCATCTATAATTTAAAAAAATCAGTTTTCAAACAGACCACTGAACGTCTGACCCTTCCTGTTTTGGTCATTACTCAGCAGTCACTTCATAATCATCGCCACAAACAGAATTACATGAAAAGGTAACACCTACAATATATATATATAGATAACACAAGATCCACCATTCACAAAAGGTGATTGTCACAGCTCATCTCCTCCTCCTCCCTACACAATGACCTCTGCTCTGGTCACAGATCATCACAACACTCTCCCACAGTCATTGACTCATTTTCAGTCTAAAGGTTCTGATCATGTACAAAACAAAATAGAAGTAAAAATGTACAATCAAAAAGGAAAAAATAAGATTTTTTTTAAATAGATCTTAATTACTTAAAAATAAATAAAGGCAATACATTCCCTTTAAGATTTCATCAAATGTCAAATAAAATCAATAAAAAAATAATAAATGCCTTGTTCCCAAAATAGTGGCACCAAGAATTGCAGCTCAGGCCAATTGTCCATATTGCCTCCTTTGCTGGCTTGATTAATTTTTCATTGCATTGTACCATTGCATTGTACACTGCTCCTATCCTGGGGTTATGACCACCCTGTAATCCAGCAGCGGTGGTCATGTTTGCACACAACAGGAAAAGGTGCAGGCCTCTCTAGTGACCGGGACCATGGGAGTGTATAGGCACACATGCACAGCAGCTCCCGTCCACCTCGTATCTGCACTGCAGGGGTGGTCGTAACCCCTGGAAACGAGAAGTCTATAATGCGATTGAAAAATGAATCCAGCCATCAAAAGGAGGCAATATGGACAATCAAAATACATTAGTAAGTGCCTTGTATTCACTTTCTCTACATGATAAATGCCATTTGTGGAAGTGAGACAACCCCTTCAAGGATATAGGGGGACATTTATTAAGACGGGCATTTTTCACGTCGGTCTTAACTCCCACTGCTCTTCCCTAGGGAACACAGGCCTCTACTTAAGTTTACCGCTTTCTAGAAAGCTATGCGGCAGCCTATAGGGAGGGCGATGCCGTAGATTTAAGCCACTGTTCATGCCAAAAGTCGGTGTGGAACATGATAAATGTGCCAGGATGCCTCTGCAAAAGTGGCATGCGCGGGGATAAGCCAGAGATCTTGGCGCAAGCATGGTGTGCAATAAAATCTGCAACTTTAATAAGCCACAAAGTGGCGTATATGAGTTAATAGATGTCCCCCATAGTCCATATGACTGGTCACATAGCGTTAGCAGAACAATATGTCCGACTGTTTACTCTCAGGAAGACGTAGCGCACGTTCAAAAGAATACCACATATTTGTAATATCTTTCCGTACTATAGGAAATGACACCTCTATTGCCCCAGGTCTACTCCTTAATGGCCATTCATGCCAGGTTGTAAGTCAACTTTCTCATGACAACCAAGATAACGCTATCAGTTCTGTCTTTCATGAAAAGCAAGGGACATAAAAAGATTACCTATTAGCACTCCAAAGCAACCTTCCGAAACAAAGGCACAATTGTTACTGAATGCACCCATTTATGACCAGTTTAATCAGGGAAAAAAGCATATTGTGTACAGTGATCAGATTTTTACAACTGGAGTGTATTGTACACGAGAACATTATGGGCGTCAGGCAGGACACGAGGGTTCAATGGTCTCACCAAACGACCCAAGACTCCTGTATGAAAATATCCTTTCCTGGGGATAACCCATCAATATCAGATTGGTGGGGGTGCAGCCCTACAGTAACCTACTTCTGGTGCCTTAGATACTTACAAACAGCTAACTGGCGGAGTGCTGGACCCCACTGATCCTGATAGGTCATCGATATCAAAAATACTGGAAAACCCCTTTAAAGGGGTTGTCGTCGTTTGCAAACATATTATCGATCCATAGGATAGATGATGATAAGTGTCTGATCAGTGGGGGTCAGACTGCTGAGATCACCACCAATCACCAGAGCGGGGGTCCTATAACCCATTTGACTGGAGCGATGGTTGATCATGCGTTCTGCTGCTCCATTAATCTCTAAGGGACTGCTGATGACGCTCAACTACTGCTCCATTCACACAGGGTACACCCGCCGATCGGTAGGGGTTCCAGCAGTTAAAGGGATTCTCCAACAGTGTAAATAGTTTAGTGAAAACAACAATCTGGTTGCAGAGTTCTGAACTGGAAAGTCCCATACTCTCTTAGCTGTATGACGATGTACTGCTTCTCCGAGGTACAGCACGACCAGTAGGGGAAACAGCTGCTCTTTTAGAGAGCGCCATGGCAGCTGTTCTGGGTCACTTACACACGGAAAACTGAACTGACAAGGAAACGGTGTGAAACACTCTGGTCACCTGTACGGCAAATCAGCAATGGTAGAATTCCAAGTACCCGTATGCAGGGTGCACCCGGTATTCTAGCTGTGATTGCAAAAATCGGCTAACCCCAGAGATAGACATGAGCTAGGTAGACACGTTAGATAGCTAGATCGATATGGTAGGTCAGTAGACAGACCGAGATAGATACATTGATATGGGATAGATAGATAGATCTGCTGATCTTTTTGCTGAACTTTTTTTTCTGTCGAATTGTAGTTTTTTAGTGACACCATTCTGGGTCAATATGATGATGGCAATACCAAATATGTATAGTATTATTCCTTTTTTTTACTAGTTTTGCATACTAGTAGCACGTCTCATGCAAACACAATAGATTTTTCATGTTGTCGCAGAGTCAGAACTTACTCATTTTTCCCCTGATGTAGCCGTGTTTTTTGCAGGACGAGATGTGGTTTAAATGGTACCATTTTGGGGTACATGATTAACATGAAGTTTTTCAAGAGTAAGAGCAATTCTGTCATTTATTGCGGTTTTCATTTTTGTCTCTTGTTCACGAGGCGGTGTAAATAATGTCATCTTTATTGGTTCAGATCTATATTTTGTTTACATAAATAAACAAACAAACTTAAATTACGGTATTTTATTTTTTAACTCCCATGGCTTTTCTAATGCAGTGGTATACCTTGTATCACAGTACCAGTGACAGGCTGTCTATTAGGCCTCTTTCACACAAACGATACGGATTGGCGTTTTTCAATGCAATGCGTTTTACTGAAGCCCCATTTACTTCTATGGGGCCAGGGATGCGTGAAAAATGCAGAATATAGAACATGCTGCGTTTTGTGATGCAACGCAGAACTGACGTACATAGACCCATTCAAATGAATGGGTCAGGATTCAGTGCGGGTGATATGTGTTCATGTCACGCATTGCATCCACGCGGGAAAACCAGTTCACGTGAAAAGGGCACAGTCTAATAGACATATAGTCATGGCAGGCCCCCGGATGATACAGCAACACATCGACGCCTCAGGACTGTGTTTATGGGGGGCCGATGGGGACAGTGTACCTCAGTGTAACTTCCTAGATGCCGCAGTTGCTACTGACCGCAACATCTAGCGAGTTTGGCAGCCGGAAACAGAGTTAACTCCATTACTGCGGGAGCCCGGCTACAGTCAATGCCGGGCTCCTGTGGTGATTTGCAGCACTGTATCAGCGCAGCATATACTCATCCCCTGCAGCCCGCAGCAGGATTAACAGTGCAGGCAGCAGAGACTGAAGAGAGTATACAGGCTGCACTACTACAGCTCTACAGAATAAACAATTTTAATAAATGGAGCCTAATACTTAGCAAGGACAAGGACGGGGGCCTCTGGAACGACTACTCATCTAGTAATGCAAATTAACAGGAGGTGTGACAACATATAATGTAGCCACCCACATAAAGGAACAAAAGATGCAAGTACTGCGGGGGGTTACTGGTGTTGTAATGGCATAAGCATGAATGTATAGCTGGCACTATATTAAAAAAATGCCAAAAGTGTAGCAGCTGCAGAGATTCAGCCATGAGCACACAGCGTACTGGCATGTACACCGACCAGTGACCATTCCCATGGACTGTGTAATCTTTACACACAGCTAGGTCAGGTTAGGAAAAACTTTTTGCTGCTTTCTGCCCTTCATTTTGCCCCTTATTAGCAGCGAACTGAAACACAGGCTATTGCTTTTGACTCCCTCAGATGCAGAATGCACCGGGAGACAATCAGTTAATACGCCTTGGCGCAGCGCCACCCCCTCCACCCCCTTTAAAATAGAGGGCTATGTACAATATAAATCAGCAGAGGACAGTGTAAAACAAGTGCGTATCAATTACAAGTTATTTGATTCACAGGAAACAGAGTTATTAATCAGAGGAGCTGCCTTTCTCCAGTATCAGAGGTTCTACCTCAAAGACTACAAGAGGCGCCTGAATTTTAACCAGGGTAGAAAGTATTCCTCCAAACATTAATCCAACCTGACGTCTCACTATCTGATCTTGGATAGGCATAAAGAAGACTTATTCCTGATTATGCGACCGGCTAGATTAAAGGGGTGTTCTGGTTTCTGGATAATGATGAGGATAGGTCATCAAACATCAAATCGGCGGGGATCAGACACCCGGCGCCCCATCAATCAGCCATGCTCAGCACCTGCCGATGCAGGAAACAGTGACAGAGTAGAGCTGTAGTAAGTCGGTGCGGCCTCCACGCGGTGGATGGAGTTTTCTGATTCTGGCTCCATTTACTGTGTTGTTTCCGGCATCAGCAGCTGCCAAATATAGCAGATCCATGGGGGTGCCAGGGGGTCTCACTTATATGATATTGGTGACCTATCTTCAGGACAGAAATATCTAGAAGAGAGAGAAGAAATCAGCAAATGATAACATTTTTCAACCCAGCACCTGGATCTGGATACTTTTGTAATTACATGCGATTAAAAATTTAGTAGCCAATGAGTTATTCAATAAAATGTCTCTGTATAGCGCCACCTGCTGTTTGTTCTTTTCCTTAATTTTTGTCCGTCTCACTAAACTGGTCGAACGCGCTTAGTTTAAATCTTTAACTGTCACCAGCCATACGTTCTGTTAGAAGCAGTTACAGGGAGAGAGCTGCAGCAGAAAGAACACGCCCCCTGAGCTGCCAGAATGAAGATAATCCAGCAGAGCAATTGGAGCAGTGAACATGGAGAACTCTGGAGTCTGGACCCATGTGTGGTACAGGCCTGGTTTGTAAGAAATAGATTGTCATGTACTATATGATGTCTGATTTTCATTTTTTACATCAGGGGTTACCCCATGACTAATGTAAAAAATGAAAATCAGAGATCATACAGTAGATGGCCATCTATTTCTAACAAAGCTAGAACCAGCCCTGTGCCTTACATGGATCCAGAGATCTCTCCATTCATTGCTCTGCTAGATTTATATCAAGCTGACAGCTCAATGGGAGTGTCTTTTATTCTACAGCTCAGGGGGCGTGTCCATGCTCTCCCTATCACAGCTCAGGAGGCAGCTGAAGGATGAGACTGAGCATGTGCGGCCTTATCAGTGAGCAGGACAAAGAAAGAAAAAAGAAAAAAAAACAGCAGGATGGCGCTATACAGATACATTTTATTGAATAACTCAGTGGCTATGCTAAAATTTTAATTACATGCAATTACAAAAGTATTCAGATCCAGGTGCTGGTTTGAAAACTGTAGAATATTTTTTGCGGGACAACTCCTTTAACCACCTCCGGACCGCCTAACGCACATGTGCGTTCCGGAGGTGGCAGGGCTGCGCACAGTCACGCATATACGCGTCATCTCGCGAGACGCGAGATGACGCGAGTATGCGCCCGCGCTGTGCGCAGTTCGCGCCGGCATTTCTTTCAGGACCATTTCGTCAGCAACCTGCCAGCCAATGATCGTGGCTGGCAGGTTGCTGATTTTTAAAAAATCCAATCAAAGTGCCAGATAGCAGATCATATTTGTAAATATGATCTGTTATATGGCTGCCTGCTCCTCTGCTGGTTCTTTTCGTCGGTTGGATCCAGCAGAGGAGCAGGCTTCACAGTGAGTACACCAACACTACACTATAGCCCCTGATCACCCCCCTGAACCCCAATTAACCCTTTGATCACCTCTTTGATCACCCCCTGTCAATCACAAGTGAAAAGAAAAAAGTGATCAGTGCAAACTGTCACTTTTTTTTTTCACTGTTATTGACCGTTAGGTTTTAGGTATAGTTTAGGTCCCTTGGTTAGGTAGTTAGCGATCAGTTAGCGCCCAGCCCACCGCACCGCAGTCCGTTATTCGCTGATTAGCGTATCGCTAATCAGCATTTGTACTTTTATAGTATCTGAAAGTGATCAAAACTGATCACGGTCAGATCTATAATAGTACTAGTGTCACTTTAGCTCGCCCTCCACCCAAAACGCAGTGTTTGCCCGATCAGGCCTGATCGGTCGCCCACACGTGCGTTCGCCCACACCCGCCCCACCGCAGTGCCAAAAAAAAAATTTTTTTTTGATCACTGCACATTCACTTTACACGCACTGCGGCGATAAAAAAATCAGTTTTGATATTTTTTATCAACCGCAGCGGCCTCCGGTACTTCGCTAGCCTCCCCTTTGTAAGACAGGCTTGCTTTTTTTTTCTTGGGTAGTCTCAGGGAATACCCCTAAATTTAGTTGCCCACATGTCAAACAGGGGGTATTCTTCTGAAGAGGCCTACAGGCTTCTGACCCAGTCGGATGAGGAGTGGGAACCCTCATCTGATGAATCCAGCGGGTCAGAATACGAACCTGTAGAAAGCAGTGGCTCTCTGACCCAAAGTTCGGACGAGGAGGCTGAGGTCCCTGATAGCACCAGGCGTACCCGGCCCCGTGTCGCTAGACCGCAGGTTGCGCAGGATCCGCTTCAAGAGCAGCAGAGTGGGGCTGGTGCTGTCGGATTACGTGGTGAGGCATACACCAGCAGCCCAGCCCTCCCTGGACCTAGTACCAGCACTGCCGTACAACCTGGTGAAGTAGCGAGCACCAGAAGGGCAGTTGAAGCTGGTACGGTGGCACGTGCAGTAGTGACCCCGTCGCAGCCACCGCAAAGACGTGCCCGTAGAGCCCCTAGAATCCCAGAGGTGCTGGCAAACCCTGATTGGCAGTCCCCAACTTCAGCCGCACCTGTAGTTTTCCCTTTCACTGCCCAGTCTGGAGTTCGGGTTGAGACGGCTCAGATCGGTTCGGCCCTGGGATTTTTTGAGCTGTTCTTGACTGCGGAGCTTTTAGACATAGTTGTGGCCGAAACAAACAGGTATGCCACACAATTTATCACCGCTAACCCGGGAAGCTTTTATGCCCAGCCTTTCCGGTGGAAACCAGTCCAAGTTTCCGAACTTAAAACTTTTCTGGGCCTCCTCCTCAACATGGGCCTGACAAAAAAACATGAATTGCGATCATATTGGTCCACGAACCCGATTCATCACATGCCCATGTTCTCTGCTGCCATGTCCAGGGCACGTTTTGAGGCCATCCTGCGGTTCCTGCACTTTAGTGACAACACCGCCTCCCGTCCCAGGGGCCACCCTGCTTTTGACCGGCTCCACAAAATTCGGCCCCTCATAGACCATTTCAACCAGAAATTTGCAGATATTTATACCCCAGAGCAAAACATCTGCATAGACGAGTCCCTGATACATTTTACCGGGCGCCTTGGCTTCAAGCAATACATCCCAAGCAAGCGCGCCCGGTATGGGGTCAAATTGTATAAGCTCTGTGAAAGGGCCACAGGCTATACCCGCAAATTTCGGGTCTATGAGGGAAAAGATCAGACCCTGGAGCCGGTGGGTTGCCCTGACTACCTGGGGAGCAGTGGGAAGACAGTTTGGGACTTGGTGTCACCCTTATTCGGCAAGGGGTACCATCTTTATGTGGACAATTTTTACACAAGTGTGGCCCTCTTTAGGCATTTGTTTCTAGAACGGATTGGCGCCTGTGGTACCGTGCGAACTAGTCGCGCGGGCTTCCCCCAACGGCTCGTTACCACCCGTCTTGCAAGGGGGCAGAGGGCCGCACTGTGTAACGAAGAACTGCTCGCGGTGAAATGGAGAGACAAGCGTGACGTTTACATGCTCTCCTCCATTCACGCAGACACGACAATACAAATTGAGCGAGCAACCCGTGTCATTGAAAAGCCCCTCTCAGTCCACGACTATAAGCTCCACATGGGAGGGGTCGACTTCAATGACCAGATGTTGGCTCCGTATTTAGTTTCCCGACGCACCAGACGCTGGTATAAGAAGGTGTCTGTATATTTAATTCAATTGGCTCTGTACAATAGTTTTGTTCTCTACAGTAAGGCTGGGAGAACTGGATCCTTCCTCAAATTTCAGGAAGAGATCATTGAGAACCTCCTGTATCCAGGAGGTTCCGTGGCCCCAACCACCAGTGTAGTTAGCCGTCTACACGAGCGACATTTCCCCAATGTCGTTCCTGGTACCTCAACCCAACCGTCACCCCGAAAAAGATGTCGTGTCTGTAGCAGGAGTGGAATAAGGCGTGACACCCGCTATTTCTGTCCTGACTGTCCGGACCACCCTGCCCTATGCTTTGGAGAGTGTTTCCGGAAGTACCACTCACAGGTACACTATTAGCATAGGGATCATCTCACCAGGATAGGCACACAGGGCTATTAGGGCCCATTCACTCACTGCTGCAGCAAACGTCTCCTTTCACATGGGACAAAGTGCATAACGCACTTCGCCACATCTTTGGGCGATTTGCGCTTTGCACATTGACCCATGGGGAAGGAGAGGTTTGTTCTATAAAGGTAAAAAAACAAAAAAAAAAACAAAAAAACAGGTAAGCAAACAGGTTAATGTTTAGTTCCAAAAGTTAAAGTTACATGTTCTGTTCCAAAGTTAATAAAATTATTGCGTTGTGGCCTGTTTTTTTCTTTTTTTTTTTTTTTGTCTTTTTACCTTCCAGGTGGACCAACCAATCTACTAGCTGCAGCACCGATGTGCATTCTGACAGAAGCATTGCGCTGCTGTCAGATTACACGCAAGTCGGTGTATGCGGCGCTGCAAGACGGGATTTTCTCCTCTGCAGTGACAGATACGTTTGCCGAGGCATACGAGCTGAGGAGGAGGCGGCGTTCCTATGCTTTGGCAAGCACTTTGTATGTATATATATATATAAAAAAAAAAATCCCGGCAATGATTTATTCATCCACATCGATTGATGCGAATGGAGAAATCTGGTTTGCCAGGGCATACGAGCTAAGTGGGTATGGATGTAGGGCGGAGCTCCTATGTCCTGGCAGACGCCTTTCCCCTCCATTTTTTTTTTTTGGCAGAGATTTTTTCATCCACATTGATCGATGCGAATGAAGAAATCTGTGCCGTTCATTTTTTTCTTTCAGCCCAGAGGCTGAACGGAAAAAAAAAATCTCATTACCTGTATGCTCAATATAAGGAGAATAGCAGAAACTCCTAATGCTGGCCATACATGTAATGATTGCGGAGACCCTCAAATGCCAGGGCAGTACAAACACCCCACAACTGACCCCATTTTGGAAAGAAGACACCCCAAGGTATTTGCTGAGGGGCATATTGAGTCCATGAAAGATTGAAATTTTTGTCCTAAGTTAGCGGAAAGTGAGACTTTGTGAGAAAAAACAAAAAAAAATCAATTTCCGCTAACTTATGCGAAAAAAAAAAAAATTCTTTGAACTTGCCAGGCCCCTCATTGGATACCTTGGGGTGTCTTCTTTCCAAAGTGGGGTCACATGTGGGGTATTTATACTGCCCTGGCTTTTTAGGGGCCCTAAAGCGTGAGAAGAAGTCTGGGATCCAAATGTCTAAAAATGCCCTCCTAAAAGGAATTTGGGCCCCTTTGCGCATCTAGGCTGCAAAAAAGTGTGACACATCTGGTATCGCCGTACTCAGAAGAAGTTGGGGAATGTGTTTTGGGGTGTCATTTTACATATACCCATGCTGGGTGAGATAAATATCTTGGTCAAATGCCAACTTTGTATAAAAAAATGGGAAAAGTTGTCTTTTGCCAACATATTTCTCTCACCCAGCATGGGTATATGTAAAATGACAGCCCAAAACACATTCCCCAACTTCTCCTGAGTACGGCGATACCAGATGTGTGACACTTTTTTGATGCCAAGGTGGGCAAAGGGGCGCATATGCCAAAGTGCACCTTTCGGATTTCACCGGTCATTTTTTACAGATTTTGATTGCAAAGTACTTCTCACACATATGGGCCCCTAAATTGCCAGGGCAGTATAACTACGCCACAAGTGACCCCATTTTGGAAAGAAGACACCCCAAGGTATTCCGTGAGGGGCATGGCGAGTTCCTAGAATTTTTTATTTTTTGTCGCAAGTTAGTGGAATATGAGACTTTGTAAGGAAAAAAGAGAAAAAAAAAAAAATCATCATTTTCTGCTAACTTGTGACAAAAAATAAAAAATTCTAGGAACTCGCAGTGCCCCTCACGGAATACCTTAGGGTGTCTTCTTTCCAAAATGGGGTCACTTGTGGCGTAGTTATACTGCCCTGGCAATTTAGGGGCCCAAATGTGTGAGAAGTACCTTGCAATCAAAATGTGTAAAAAATGCCCTGCAAAATCCGAAAGGTGCACTTTGGAATATGTGCCCCTTTGCCCACCTTGGCAGCAAAAAAGTGTCACACATCTGGTATTGTCGTACTCAGGAGAAGTTGGGGAATGTGTTTTGGGGTGTCATTTTACATATACCCATGCTGGGTGAGAAAAATATCTTGGTCAAATGCCAACTTTGTATAAAAAAAATGGGAAAAGTTGTCGTTTGCCAAGATATTTCTCTCACCCAGCATGGGTATATGTAAAATGACACCCCAAAACACATTCCCCAACTTCTCCTGAGTACGGCGATACCACATGTGTGACACTTTTTTGCTGCCAAGGTGGGCAAAGGGGCGCATATTCCAAAGTGCACCTTTCGGATTTCACCGGTCATTTCTTACACATTTTGATTGCAAAGTTCTTCTCACACATTTGGGCCCCTAAATTGCCAGGGCAGTATAACTACGCCACAAGTGACCCCATTTTGGAAAGAAGACACCCCAAGGTATTCTGTGAGGGGCATGGTGAGTTCCTAGAATTTTTTATTTTTTGTCGCAAGTTAGTGGAATATGAGACTTTGTAAGAAAAAAAAAAAAAAAAAAAAATCATCATAATTTTCCGCTAACTTGTGACAAAAAATAAAAAGTTCTATGAACTCACTATGCCCATCAGCGAATACCTTAGGGTGTCTACTTTCCGAAATGGGGTCATTTGTGGGGTAGTTATACTGTTTGGGCATTGTAGAACCTCAGGAAACATGACAGGTGCTCAGAAAATCAGAGCCGTTTCAAAAAGCGGAAATTCACATTTTTGTACTATAGTTTGTAAATGCTATAACTTTTACCCAAACCATTTTTTTTTTGCCCAAACATTTTTTTTTTATCAAAGACATGTAGAACTATAAATTTAGCGAAAAATTTATATATGGATGTCGTTTTTTTTGCAAAATTTCACAGCTGAAAGTGAAAAATGTCATTTTTTTGCAAAAAAAATCGTTACATTTTGATTAATAACAAAAAAAGTAAAAATGTCAGCAGCAATAAAATACCACCAAATGAAAGCTCCATTAGTGAGAAGAAAAGGAGGTAAAATTCATTTGGGTGGTAAGTTGCATGACCGAGCGATAAACGGTGAAAGGAGTGTAGTGCCGAAGTGTAAAAAGTGGCCTGGTCATGAAGGGGGTTTCACCTAGCGGGGCTGAAGTGGTTAAGAAAAGCCAGGATCACCCAAAGCTGTCCACCTAGTAGAATGGTAAAACTGTAAGGGTCAATAATCTATCAGGTCCACAGGAGAAACTGCTACAAGAAGCAGCTACTTTCGGACTCTGACTCGAGGATTAAAGGGGTTATCCAAAGTCTAACACATTCCCCCCAATGCCCGGGCCCCTCAGAGATTATTACTCTGCTCCCCGGCACCTTCATTGCTCCTGATACCCGCACGGCTGACCCTGCATCTCGAGCCTCCCTAGTGACACCCCGTGACAGCCTGCTATTGGCTGCTCCCTCCATCGCCTGATGTTTTGATCTGCGCAACGGGGAGATGCAGTGGCGGCCATGCATGGATCCAAAGCGACGTGGGTGCCAGGGAGCCAGATAAATTTTATCTATATGAGGGACCCGGGCATTGGGGGGAATGTGTTAGACTTTGGATAACCCCGTTAAGCAACAAAACAAGATACTAGTTGGTATTATATATTTGTATGGCAACACGAGACATGATCTAATAATCACACAACTCATCTAGGCCGAGTGTCCTGTTAAATGGTCTGATGCCAGGCCAATAACGAGCGCCGATCCTTGGCATACAAGTCGATTGGCATTAAAGAGCCTTTTAGACAGCCCAATACGAAGTGGAAGCAGGAGGAACGATTCTTATTATGATGATTCCACTTTGCAGATTGTCGGTGATAAAGCTGCCGACAAATTATGATTTTAGGCGATACATGAAAGATGCGATCACCCAAAAGAAGAGTGTTTTGTCCAACAAAGCAAAAAGGAGAGGCAGCACTCCAAAAATATTCTTTTCAACAGAAACCTCACATATGGAGCGAAATCATTGCTGGATTTGCATAATTTTGGAGTGCTGCCTCTCCTTTTGCTTTGTTGGACTCTACATTGGGGGCGAGTTGGACCAAACCCTCAGAGGCGTGTACCCATCCAGGTTAAATCTCTGGGAGTGCTGTCCAAATTTGTGTTTTGCTAATTCGTTGGGTGATTGGAGGCACCTTTACTTGGACCAATTACCAGGAACTATAAGGCAAAGCACCTGAAGATCTTACACCACTGCCAATTCCAAGGCTAAGGACTTTGGTTGTAAATACGTCAGCTTAGGGTACTTTCACACTTGCGTTGTTCTTTTCCGGCACTGAGTTCCGTCACAGGGGCTCTATACCGGAAAAGAACTGATCAGTTTTATCCCCATGCATTCTGAATGGAGAGTAATCCGTTCAGTTTGCATCAGGATGTCTTCAGTTCAGTCGTTTTGACTGATCAGGCAAAAGAGAAAACCGCAGCATGCTACGGTTTTCTCTCCGGTGAAAAAAACTGAAGACATGCCTGAACGCCGGATCCGGCATTTTTTCCCATAGGGATGTATTAGCGCCGGATCCGGCGTTCAGAATACCGTATCCGTCGTTCCGTTATGCGCATGCGCAGACTGAAAAAAAAGGTGAAAAAAATAAAATGCCGGGTCCGTTTTGCCAGATGACACCGGAACGACGGATCCGGCATTTCAATGCATTTTTTCGACTGATCAGGATCCTGATCAGTCTTAGGCCTATTGCACACGGCCGTTTTTTTTTACCCGTTTACTGGCCGTTTTTTGCGTTCCGTATACGGTCCGTATACGGAACCATTCATTTCAATGGTTCCGCAAAAAAAACGGAATGTACTCCGTATGCATTCCGTTTCCGTATTTCCGTTTTTCCGTTCCGTTTTAACATAGAACATGTCCTATTATTGCCCGCAAATCACAGTCCGTGGCTCCATTCAAGTCAATGGATCCGCAAAAAAAACGGAACACATACGGAAATGCATCCGTATGTCTTCCGTTTCCGTTCCGTTTTTTCCTGAACCATCTATTGAAAATGTTATGCCCAGCCCAATTTTATCTATGTAATTACTGTATACTGTATATGCCATACGGAAAAACGGAACGGAAAAACGGAACAGAAACGGAAACAAAAAACGGAACAACGGATCCATGAAAAACGGACCGCAAAACACTGAAAAAGCCATACGGTCGTGTGCAATAGGCCTTACTAATGCCATCAGTTAGCATACATTTTGCCTGATCCGGTAGGCAGTTCCGGCGACAGAACTGCCTGCCGGATCTCTCTGCCGCAAGTGTGAAAGTAGCCTTAGATCTGTGTTCAGAAAAGCAGAGAAAGGGACTACAGACTAAGGGGGCTTCTCTGACAGATCTCACACTGATCGGGGCAGAGCAGCCTGCAGAAGACAAATGGCGGAAAATGCTTAATAAAACCCAGTAGCAAAAATTACTTTTAGCTAAAAATACATGCATTTCAGAAAAAAAAAAAAAAAAAAAAAAAAAAAAAAAAAAGAAAAGTCCCCTAAAGGCATCCACAGTCATAAAAGTCCGATAGGAGCGAGTGCTAGAGGACCTGCCATCTCCAGAACATATACTTTCACTTTCTGGATGCATGTGGTATCTTGAGGCCTCCTCACCAGGCAGTATGATGGTCGGGGAACCCCCATTCTGAAGATTTTTTTATGTCAATTTTTTATACAATTTTTCTAGTTATCTATAAACTTAAAATTGGATTGACACCCACACTTAAGCGAAGATACTTGCCACATTCAAGTCCTCCCATGTTGGCTTAGTTTTTCTAAACTACCACATAGGTCAAGGCCAGAAGCAGCTCAAGAACAAGGACGATGACTGCCTGAATGATGGTTATGAGAAAATATTTTCTTACGTGTGGCCATCACCCAGAGTTGTAGTTTCATTATTGGCACACGAGGGATATTTGACTCATTTTCTTCCTTAATATAGTAAGTGGTATTTACCCCTCCACGATGCAAAATCCCAACATTCTCAACATTAAATGGAATAAATCGCAGTAAACGCACTGATCGAAGCAATGCTTAACATTTACAGGAGTGTTTTTAGAGTCTACGCAGTGTACCCTGATGGTGCCTTCCCATTGATTTGACAATATTCGAGCGTTCAGCAGGCCATCGCCACTTGCATATCAGTGATCTGTCATGTGTATTCAATAGCTAAACGATGACTGGTTGCTACGGAATTACACAAGTGAAATTTTGCCCTTTGTTAGCAATAATCTCTTGCTGTGAAGGAATTGGATATGCTATGCAGGCATTTTTCCTAGCAAGATCAAAGCCCTGCCTCGGTTTCCTGCCATGACCCAGGTTTAGTATTTACAGTTATTGGTTGTAAAACTTAATGACATTTTAGCACTAGCAAGTAAAGCGTATAAAAATAATAGCAGGTCGCCACTATACAAAAACTGTGCTGTAAATAATACCGCCTCTGCTTGACGGAACCGCAAGTGGGTTGTGATGCAGCCCAGCGACCTCCAATAATGACACATGTGGAATGCCCTCTCCATTTTAACACAAGTGATTATAGGGCAAAATGAAGCCTCTTACGCCCCCTGCTTCTATCACCACATCATGGTTACTAGTAGCTGATCAGAATCAAGGGGGTTTAACAGTAACAATCTGGTGCCCTCAGCATTAATTCAAGTAGGAGCATCAGATACTTGTGCATCTGTCCAGTAGCCCCAGGTGCCCTCCTGAATCCAACTGTGTCACCATCTGTGGCGATGTATTTTGGGCTGCACTATGGTATTGCTGCCCCTTCCTACTTCTGTCAGTTTGGAGCCACTGACAACATGGAGCCACTTTTAGGCTATTTTTCTAGGGCCATTTTTATGTTCCCAGTCCGCCCCTGGAGACGAGCTGCCAGTTGTTGGGAAGGAACACTTTCTTCCGCCAAGCGGTTGCTCCTCGCCCCATGGAAACCCCATTAGCCCTGCACCAGATTTATCCCAGGGGCTCAGGCTGGATGATGAATGTGGAGAAGGGACAGACACTTTTTTCGGACTCTATACCAACTATAGGTTGGCTCGCTGCAAGACAGATTTGTAGACGAGAATTGTGGCACAATATGGCGCATCGTACACCCTGCCCCTTTCCGCTAAGTCAGTACTCTTTGACAAGCATGTAAAAAAAAAAAAAAAAAAGTGTAGAAACCCTTGATGCGTTAGGTGCGCCACTTTCTTGACAGTCTGCTTCCAATATGTCAGGCGTTTGCTTGTCTTTGTTATAGGAGCACATCTTGTAGGATCAGGGATCCCGATTACAGACCAGTTGCTTATAATATTAATCTTCAGACGTGTAGCAACATCTTTATTTACTTTAAACTGCGTCTTATAAGACACTAATGTGCTGCCCTTACTTTCACCCCACTCCAGCCCTGGCTTACAATGCAGCTGTGGCAGAGCGGGGCCCTATGTCATAGCACTGTAGAAGCGAGAATAATCAGCCACGCTATGGACAGCTTTGTGCAAGCCGTCAAATGTTCCCCCAAGTTTCCTGCTTAAGCTACAAAACGAATTACTGTAAAAAATAGCAAAGGAGCCAATTTAATGAGGACCTGTCCCCTCTCCTGACAAGTCTACTGGCATTCCCCTTTTGAAGCATCTGTTCCTAGGACTCTATCTTGTGCCATTCCTTAATTATTCCTTCTAGAATGAATGACTAGCAGTTTACAATAAGGGTCCAGCTGGGTATTACCTGATGGGGGGGTGTCCCTGCGCAGTCTGTCACTGGCCACACTGACTGGATAGTGTCAGATTCTGCAGGGACACACCTCCAACTTGAAAATTTAACTTCTAGAAGGAATAATACAGGAATGGCACATCATAGCGTCATAAGAATAGATGCTCCAGAATTGTTACTCCAGGGGGGATGCAAGTAGTTGCTAAAACAGACATGTGAGGAGAGGCGACAGGGCCTCTTTATCGGGGTTGTCCAGGACCACAAAATATGGCTGCTTTCTTGCAAAAACAGAACATTACTCGTCCACAGGTTGCATCTAGTATTGCTGCTCATCCCCATTCACTTTAATGGAGCCGAGCATTAAAGGGGTTATCCAACCCCTATAATGACCCCTTAATGCCCGGGACCCTCAAATAGGTTATACTTACCCCGCACTTGGGTTGCTCCTGATGCCCGCGCGGCCACTGCTGCATCTCCCTAGCCGATGTTTTGATATGCGCAACGGAGAGATGCAGTGGCAGCCATACGGGTAGCATCAGTGACGCGGGTCCTGGGGTAAGTATAGGGCCTGGGCATTAGGGGGGTCATTATAGGGGGTTGCATAACCCCTTTAATACTAGACACAAACCATGGACAGGTGTGGTGCTGTTTTCAGAATCCCGGACAACCCCTTTAACGGGGTATTCCAGTTATGTTAAGTTATCCCCTTTCCATAAGATAGGGATTCTTTTTTTCCTTTAGGTGTTTAGGTATTAGAGCAATCAAATGAAAGTTATGTTTTAACATAAAGGTCCGAAACAGGGTTTCATCCAGCCTCTTGGTTATTGGTTTTTCCGTATATAATCCTCTACATTGAGCTTCCAGCAGCAGATAGAAGCCTGCAGGGCACGCTGGCACGTCACCTGGGCACATGGTCTTTGCTCATCAGAGGCTCTGTTCCCATGCTGTGCATTGTTCTCAGCAATGCGGGCACATATGAACATGGGACCAACATGGGTGCCTGCAGCTGCCAAACGCACATGTAACAGGTCACCCAGTTTCATAGGTACAAACCTGCTGACAGATGCCCTTTAATGGCCTCTGTTTTAAAAGAGTTTTCCAAAATTCTGATACTGATGACCTATCCTCAGGACATCAATATCATATCAGCATGGGTCTGACACTTGGTACCCCACCCCAAATTCAGCTCTTTAAGGCATTCTAGTCAGCACCACAGCCTCCTCATAGCTTGCCAAACAGAGCGCCGTCCATTGCATAGTGGCTGTGCTTGGTATTGCAGCTCAGCTCTATCCAGCTGTAGTAAAACTACGACTCCCAAGATGTAGACTTGCTTGGCTGTTATGGGAACTCCATAGAAATGAATGGAACATGCTGGGAGTCATAGTTTCACCACAGATGGAGTGCCGGAGGTTAGCCATCACTGACCTAGGCCATATGATCTAACGTGACATCACTGGCCTAGGAAGACCCGAGTGCCGCTGCCTTTTTAAACAGCGGATCAGTGAGGGTGCTGGGAGTAGGACCCCCACCAATCGGATCTTAATGGCCTCTACTGAGGATAGGTCGCCAACATCAGACTTTCGGAGAACCCCTTTAAATAGGGGCCAAGGCGGATGCCAAACAGCGACATTTATCACCCACATTTATTATTCAATACCACTAAAAGTAATATTGTACCACACAATGCCATGTTTTTCTGGGGGTATACTGGGGGGTAGTGGGTGAGTTTAACAAGTACACTGGGAGCTTTCCCAGCATAGACGATAAGCGGACATCACAAAAGGAGACGTGAACCCAGACTTAGTGGTAATTCCCAAACAAGACACGTTTCCAGAAAGTACACGGATGTAGACATAGCAGCCGTACGCAAGACATGTCAGCAAGAAAAGACTAATTCTAAACATCTTGTAGGAGTCAGAGAACGTCCCGCACACATGAGGAACGCTCGGCACTTCTCTGCACATCAGCATTTCCGGCCACATTTTAAAAATGGTAGAAATGACATCATAGAGTAGACTGAATCCTAATGATATACGGGACAATGTTTATAAAACCAGCGTGGGGGGGGGGGGGGATCATTTGCTTGGCATTGCCCAGGATCCCTGTCTGCAGCTTAACCACTGGATGACTGGAAGCAGCATGCAAGCGTCACGTGTCCATTTCCCCCTTGTTTTCTACTCTGAAATCACAGCACAGGAACCAAAGCCATTTGCTGGTCATTACAATGGGTCTATGTTGTCTCAAACTGGAGCTCCTTAAAGAGGTTATCCCATGAGAAGTGTTAAATCAGACATCATACAGTACATGACAACCTCTTTCTAACAAAGCTAAAACCAGCCCTGTACCTCACATGGATCCAAATCTCCCCATTAATTTCTCTGCTAGATTTATTCCAAGCTGGCAGCTCAGGGGCTGTGCCCCGTCTCAGGAGACGTGTCCTTTCTGCTGCAGCTGGTGGCAATTGAAGGATGGAACTGAGCGTGTATGTCAACCTCCGTTAGCTGGACAGAGAATTTAGAAGAAGGGCAAACAGCAGGTGGCGCTAAATCAGATAGATTTCTGTTTCCAATTCCCAAAAAATTAATTGAATTTGGTTTGAAAAATGTAGAATATTCTTTGTGGGACAACCCCTTTACGGAAATGATTCACGCTCCATCTCCACATATTTGCACTTTTAATTAGCGGATCCTTTTCCATTCAGAATGCATTAGCGCAAAACTGATCCGTTTGAAATTTAGCAACGAACAATCGTTTTAGGCGACTGATCACATTGTCCGGAAAGAAGTCTGCCATGTTTAACTTTTTGCCTGCTTGACATTAGTCTATGAATGATCTTTTTGTAAAAGTTCCCAATGAAAATGTATGGCCACTTAGTTGGCCGTTAATGGCCAGTATGACTAATAATGTGTATAGTGGGATGGGCAGAACGATCGCTCACCAGTTTTTCAACCATCAACCTACTTCTGTCTCATCTATATGGCCATCTGAAGAACCTGGCTCAATGGAGTAGGTCTTGAGGAGCAAGCATTTGTTTACCATCATAATGACCTCCCAAGTGCCCGGAGTAAGTCACAGCTCTTGGGTCGTCCATCCAATACATAACTTTTCATATTCACTTCACGTTCATGTTCACTTGCGCCAGTTTTCTGGCACAAATCAAGGCAGAAATCTACGGCAGCTCCGAGCTACCGTTGATTATATTCTGGCGCGCGGACTGCCGGAGCATGCGCCTAATTTACGTCGAGGCCGGCGCCTAGTCATAAATTAGGTGCATTCTTGGGCAGCGCAGGAGATTTCAAAGACCGGCGTCAGTCTTTGATAAATTTCCTCCTTTGTTTTCGAAGTTTGCGATTGTGACACGCGAATGTCTTCAGTGTTTTAGACTCGGCTTGGTGGCTGCTTTCACACTACACACTACAACTATACTGGCTATTTCGTCTATTTTAAAAGCAAAAATTAAAACAAATCAGGTCCCAAAAATACAACAGTTAAGTAAAATTCATTGAAAACGTCCCCGAAGTAGAATGAACGTTTTCCTATAACTGTGGAAAATCCTGCTGACCGCAGCTGCCACACACATATTAGACCAGCAGGATGGGAATTTGCCTTTTCGCAGATGCAATAAACACTTATGTGCAGTTTTACATCAAATGAGGAATCAATAGAAAAAAACTAAAAGCATCTTAGAAGAATCCTTCACCAGAATGACTCCTTTAAATTAAAGGCATCTATATTCCATATCCCCCAGATGATTACTACTGAGCAAGGAGTTCGAATTGAAGCCATACACAATGAGGATAGGTTCACATGGAGTTTTTTGGAGCAGGTTTTAAAGGCAGATTTTCCAGCAGGTTTTTCAGCTAAAGCCAAAAGTGGATGCATCAGGAAGAAGTACAAGTCCTTTCTTTACATTTCCGATTCCTTTCGAATCTGCTTCTGGCTTTGGCTGAAAAACCTGCAGGAAAATCTGCCTCAAAACCTCCTCCAAAAAACTCAGTGAGCCTATCCTGAAGCACACAGCCCGAAGAAATAATTCAACAAACGTAGGATCAGAAACTGCTGGATTAGCACATTTCTAACACAACTAAGGGGTTAAAGTTTTACAGTATTGAGTTCCGTCCTACGGGCTTAATACCGGAAAAAAAACAGATCAGTTTTATCCTAATGCATTCTGAATGGAGAGCAATCCGTTCAGGATGCATCAGGATGTCTTCAGTTCAGTCACTGTACGGTTTTTGGACTGAGAAAATACCGCAGCATATTGCAGTATTTTCTCCGTCCAAAATTCCAGAACACTTGCCAGAATGCCGGATCCGGTATTATTTTCCATTGAAATGCACTAATGCTGGATCTGGCACCAAGTGTTCTGGAAAAACGAATATGGCTTTCCGGATTCGTTTTTCTGGATGACACCAGAGAGACGGATCCGGCATTGCAATGCATTTGTAAGACCGATCCGCATACGGATCCATCTACAAATGCTATCCGTTTGCGGAACTGCCTGCCAGAATCTAAACGCAAGTGTGAAAGTAGCCTTAGTTAGACTAAAGTGACAAAAGCTAAAATATTTACATCACAATATAAATGCTGTATAAACAATTACATATTGTAAGGACAAGACTGCAGGTGGGGCATCTAGCAGACAAGGGGAAGTGGGTCATTATAGTGTTTTGCATCTGTTATAGGGCTCATGCACACGACCGTTGCCTGTTTTGTGGCCGGCATTGGCAGATCTGGAAAACACGGATACCGGCCGTGTGCCTTCTGCATTTTCCGGAATGGAACATCTGGCCCATAATAGAACAGTCCTATCCTTGTCTGTGATGTGGACAAGAACAGGACATGTTTCATATTTTTGCGGATACCACGGAACGGCCATACGGATGCAAACAGCACACTGTATGCTGTCCGCATCTTTTGCTGCTCCATTGAACTGATTGGGTCCGCATCCGACCTACATAAAATGAGGATAGGATGCGGAAAAAAAATGTTAGTGTGCATGAGCCCTAAGGCCGCATGCACACGGCCGTCGTGCGGCCGTTCTGTGCATTGGGAACCGCAATTGCGGTCCCCAATGCACGGGCAACATCCGTGCAGTGGGCCGGACCCATTCAACTTGAAAGGGTCCGTGGTCTGTCTGCACCGCAAAATTTGCAGTGCGGAACAACGGAAAGAAACACCACAGAAGCACTCCGTAGTGCTACCGGTGTTTCGTCCCGTGACTCCGTTCCGCATCTCCGGAATTGCGGACCCATTCAGGGTCCACATCCGTGATGTGTGGTGCACACGGCCAGCGGCCGTGGATTGCTGACCCGCCCAACGGCCGTGTGCATGAGGCCTTAGTCTAATTTTTCCTATTTTAGACTGTAATTTTTTAGGTGCATTTACTAATAAAAGTGCGCCCGTTTTGGAACCATTTGCTCAGACAAATTCTGGTGGCTTTTTTTTTTTTTGCTAATTTTTTTGGGCCTTTTTATGTAGGTGTACCTTTTTACACATGAAATAGGCGCAAAAACATTTTAATTGCAAACATCTGCATGTGGCTGCGACTTTATAAATCTAATATGCAACTTGTTTTGAAAACTTTGCGACTTTTTCGCTGCACTTCGTGAGCCGACCAGCGAGTAGTGTAATTGCACACAATCTGCCTGCGCCCTGACGAATACAAAGCCGTATTGCCTAATTCATCACCTGCTGTGCAAGATTCACTACGCCGGTCAAATCGCACTCTAAAAAAATAAACAGACGAGCATGATAAAAGTGACCCCCAAGGAGATGAAAGTGTACGTAAAATCAAGTTCATACAGAATACTGCAAAACTTTTCAATGACCCAAGGACACAAGGGCCGCTGGATATTGAGGCGCACTCACCAGAAGCACATTGTGTGTGGGAACATGTCCCAAACGCAAACAGCTGATAAAATAAATTTTTTCAATTTGACAGTTTTAAAGAGGTACTCCCACCTTAGACATTTATGTCAGATTCATAAGCTATATCCCCCCCCCCCCCCCCCCCCACGGCTCCTGCACCTATCTCGAGAAAGGGGGTCTCCTGAACCGCCAATAAAAGGTGGCTGCTGGGACCTTCTTCAGTTGAGAAAGCACTGGTGCCCATAGGAAATAATATAAAACATGTGCAGCCAGTAAGCGGCTACTCGTATAGAACAACCTCGCCCTGTACAAATCTCTGCAGTCCGACATCAGAGCTGTGGTGGGCAGAGGTGGTCTACAATCAATCACTTCTATCAAGCAGATGCGGGGAGTTCCAGACTGTGCCGGGAATTGATGACAGCCCAACCTCTATGTTCTCTACACGTAGACAACTTAAATAGTGATAAGCAAGTGCCTTCACTGACAGCTTCAGATGGATTGTCCGCTGATGGACCTCTTGGACATAGTTGTGACTAAGTGCTGTTATCATGTCACAACCTACGCTCATGAACGGTGGGCTAGTCTCTGCAATGGAGGGGGTAATGGAAAAGTAGCAAGTAAAGATTATTCTCTGACAAACTTCAAGCCCTGCTAGTTGGGTCAGTAACTTCATCCTATTCAAAAAACACCAGTCTCAGAAAATATGAAGCCAAATAAAACTTGGCAGATGAGAAATAAGTATTGCAAAATCACGGAAAATGTAGAGTACAGTAAGGGTACCCATACACACAGTAACGGTAACACCTAAAACCTAAATGTGCTTCTCCTGCACTTGGAGTGAAACTGCGATGGTACCAGGTAAGGCCACCATCAAAGAGATTTTCTGGGAGTGGTAGGTAGGCGCAAGGGACCGTCGTTGACGGAAGGTATTTGTCACAGAGGTTCCTGGCCTCGGTGAAGTAAGAGCCGGTTTTTATGCGTCAGCAGCAACTGCTGTTCGACACCTAGCTATTTAGTATAGCTGTAATAGCTGCATCTGGGACGGTTCTTACTGGGAGTAGTCAAAGTGCTGGGTGGGTGACTACTCCCTACGTTCCAGGCCGAGTTTTGAGAGGCCTATAAAAAACTGCTAGCAGTATCAGGTGGTGGTGATGATCTCTCTCTGACAATCTCTGTGGAATCTGAGCTTTGTGCCAGGCTGAAGGCCTGAATCCGGGAGGACTGCTCTGTCCTGTGCTATGCCGACCGGGTGTGGATTAACACCTAGGATTAAGGCCTCATGCACACGACCGTTGTGTGCATCCGTGGCCGTTGTGCCGTTTTCCGTTTTTTTTCGCGGACCCATTGACTTTCAATGGGTCCGTGGAAAAATCTGAAAATGCACCGTTTGGCAGACGCATCCGTGAAAAAAATAAGACCTGTCCTATTTTTTTCACGGCCAACGGTTCACGGACCCATTCAAGTCAATGGGTCCGTGAAAAAACACGGATGCACACAAGATTGTCATCCGTGTCCGTGATCCGTGTCCGTTTTTTCCTATAATTTCAATGGCAAACTTGACTTAGATTTTTTTTTTTCATTTTTCATGTCCGTGGATCCTCCAAAAATCAAGGAAGATCCACGGACGAAAAAACGGTCACGGATCACGGACCTACGGACCCTGTTTTTGCGGACCTTAAAAAAAAACGGTCGTGTGCATGAGGCCTAAAGGTGACTGTTTTTGCTGTATGAACTGTCTAGGTATGAACGAACATCAAAACTGCAAATGGGCTGTTGTACTGTTTTGTTGCCATAAGTGTGAATGACGTTTTTGAATGAAATGTGAAAAAAATAAATGCCGGATCCGTTTTTCTGGATGACACCATTTTTAAGACTGATCAGGATCCTGATCAGTCTTACAAATGCCATCAACGTTTTGCCGGATCTGACAGGCAGTTCCGTTGACGGAACTGCTTACCGGATCACTCTGCCGCAAGTGTGAAAGCAGCCTTACTTGTGGTTTTTGGTTCAGATTTGGTGCTGATACATTGCAAATAGTGTTGAGCGAACTTGTGTTTTAAGTTAGGCATCTAAAGTTCGGGTTATCAAAGAATCGCGTTATGGATTCTAAATTCTGTTATGGTCCGTGGTAGCGAAATCCATAACGCGATTCTTCGATAACCCGAACTTTAGACTCTGAACTTAAAACACAAATTCGCTCAACACAAATTGCAAAGTGTGAAATCTGCGCAAATAAAATCATACAACTGGCATGTTGCAGATTTCTAAATCTGTGTGACAGGTCAATTTCCGCATGGAAAAACCCCCAAAGGTGGCAATTTACGAAGACCACCTTTTTTGTTGGTCTTACACCCCCCCCCCCTACATTGCTGTAAGATTCGGCTAATTTATGACGAGGCGTGTACCTAGTCATAAATTAGGCGCATCTATGACAGTCTGTTCACCTGGTGTAAAAACTACTCCAGCCCCTGTCTTGGGTACTTTTTGTCAACATTTACATCATTTACATCTAAATGGGTTAGCAGATTCGCTGGGCACGTCCGCGTCTCGCCCAACTGTCGACCACTGCGTTCAATCGAAACATAGTCACACAGCTGATCAAAAAAAAAAAAAAGGGACTTGCACCTTTTTTTTATGACTAAAAAAGTTGCAAGCCCCTTCATAAATTACTCCAAGTGCACTTGAGATTTGTCTAATCTCATTCACTTTGCTGGTACTGTATTATGCACGCGGCAGTTGTGCGGCCGTTCCGTGCAGCGGGCCGGACCCATTCAACTTGAATGGGTCCGTGGTCAGTCTGCACCGCCAAAAAATATGACGTCATATTTTTTTTGCGGTGCGGAACCACGGAAAGAAACACCACGTAAGCACTCCGTAGTGCTTCTGGTGTTCTGTTCCGTGACTCTGTTCCGCATCTCTGGAATTGCGGACCCATTCAAGGGAATGGGTCCGCATCCGTGATGCAGAGTGCATACAGCCGGCGGCCATGGATTGCCGACCCACCGTTGCATTTTCTACATCCATCTTTTGTGATAAGCCCTTGGAAGCCTTCAGAACCAACTTCTCCTCTGCTTCCATGCCATAATAGGTCTTCTTGGAAGATACATGATTATCTCTATGCTTGGGGCCATATGGGCGACTTTGTTGGGTGGAATGACCCAATATCATGGTCAGAGACCCACCATAGCTTCAGGATAACACAACGCCCCCCATATAGTCCTAGCCTAGGCTTTATACTGATGGTGTAAAAACAACATGACATTTGTTAAAGTCGTTCTCAGTTTATACTACACCTTTGTCGCTGAGGGGTGGTAGGCTGACTGACATAATACCTATGGGGAGTAGTCATGGTCTAGACGGGCTCGTGGAGAATATTCTGCCTTTTTACTCATTGGGATAATTATAATTGTGATTACCATTTCTTTATGGGTGTCTACCCTAGCTATGTTCAGTCTGCACACAAACCGCCTCCTCATAATTCGTGGAAATATTGCGCAAGGTTCCCATTCCACAGCAGTTTTAGTATCTAGAATAGTGTGAGTGAAAGCCCAGTAATTCTACATCACACAGCACGGAGGAAACGCCCTCATTAGAAGGATAATGCGCTTCAAATTGATAATCAGATTTAAAAACTCCATAATCATACACATAGTTAGGGAATTCGAAGTTGACCCAAAGAAACGCAAAAAAAAAAAAAAAAAGCGTAAAAAAAGCGTAAAAAAAAAAATAACCCCACAACACTGCTGCCTTCATCTCCTCCTATTTGGTCTTCTATTACAATTAAACGTGAGCCATATATAAAGAATCTCCCAGCAGCTCACGTCCCCCCCTCAATGTCACATGTCTGGCAGTAAGACAGCTGGCTGGAGCCTTGCCCTCTGTGCGAATGCAGCAGGACAAAAAGAACATTAAAGAGCATCTGTCTACAGGATCAACCCTATTAAAACTGACACAATGCTGTTTAAAACCTGATCCCTTATGCTGCTATAAAGATATTAGTGCTTCAATGTATATGCAAATGAGGTTATGTGCACTAACCACTGGGTGCACTTTAGCTTAGGGTTGGGCAATATCAAAAATATTCCCACGATAACGATATCAAGAAATGTATCACAATAACGATATACATCACAAGAAATACCCATTTAGAAGAAAAAACACTTGGGAGTCACAAGGAGACATTATACTGCATGTGGTTGTGGGCTACATGTTTAGGCTACTTTCACACTAGCGTTTAAGGTTTCCGCTATTGAGCTCAGTCGTAGGGTCTCAATACCGGAAAAAAACGCTTCAGTCTTGTCCCCATTCATTGTTAATGGGACAAAACTGAACAGAACGGAATGCTCATAGGCATTCCCATACCGGAGAGAAAACCGCAACATGTTGTAGTTTGCTCCCATCCTGGGAAACTGATCAAGACGGATCCGGCAGGCATGATCCCCAATGCAAGGTAATGGGGACGGATGCGTTTTCTCTGCCACAATAGAAAACGGATCCGTCCCCCATTGACTTTCAATGGAGTTAATGACGGATCCGTCTTGGCGATGTTAAAGATCATACGACCGAATCCGTTCATAACGGATGCAGATTGTTGTACATCAGTAACAGAAGCGTTTTTTTTTTTGCAGAATCCTGCCAGATCCAGTTAGACGCTAGTGTGAAAGTAGCCTTAGGCCTCCCTCATACAGTAGAATGTCTCTTTGTGGCCCCCATACATAATGTAATATTATTCGTGTCAATCCAGTATTGCTGTTTACATTGGGAGATGTGCTGCCAACCAGTGGGCTTTCTGGATGCCCCCAATCAGCCAACAAAGGATTGTTTGCGCACTGATCGGAGACCTGTTTGTACTTGGCGATCATCTAACCATTTAAACCTTACCTTAAGGGTCCATTCACACGACTGTAAGGGCTTCGTGCCCGTACTGCAGACTGCAAACGGCAGTTCCGCAAAACACTGACTGCGCGCCCTCCGTGCTGCGGATGCAGACCCATTGACTTAAATGGGTCTGCGATCCGCAACATACGGCAAAAGATGGGACGTGTCCTCTCTTTTGCGGAGCGGAGGCATGGATCGGAAGCACTCGGAAGTGCTTCCGTGGGCTTTCTGGTCTATGCCTCCGCACAGCAAAAGACAGGACGTGTCCTATCTTTTGCGGATCGCAGACCGATTCAAGTCAATGGGTTTGTATCGTAATGTGGGAATCGCACAGCCGGTACCTGTGTATTGCGGGCCGGAATACGGGCACGGAGCCCTTAGATTAGTGTAAAAGGACCCTAAGGGAATATTAACACTCTGCAGATTTGTTGCGGAAGCTTCTGCACCTCAAGCACAGGTCCATTCATCTGATTGGGGTTGTTTTGGCAGAAGTCCCATTCAGGTAAATCTCTGTAACAAATCTGCCACGTGTGAATATAGCCTACTTTTCAATGCACGAGGTCTGGAATAATAATATATATATATATATATTTTTTTTTTTTTTTTTTTTTTTACACATACATACACACACACAGTCAATATGGGACTGCAAGCACAAAAAATGTGTGTTAAAAAAAATGTACAATAATCCATGTCCTTCCACCAGTCAGATGACCAGGTTACCACAAAGGCCTTATTGTCTTACAGCATACTATGGCGATCATGAGATTATTATTAGCGACTCATGTGGACCTTCATTTTGTCCTGTTGTCAAATGTACTAAAAAGGATAAAAGTAAAAATCTAGGGTGAGGAGATGTGGCATATTAGAGAACCCTACTAGTAAAGGGGTTGCCCCATGAAGAATATGCTACATTTTCAAACCAGAACCTGAACACTTTTGTAATTGCAGGTAATTAAAAATGTTGTCTAGGAACTGAGCATGTGCGACCTTTGCAGTGATGTCACTGAGGTGGACAAACAAATAATAAAAAAAAAAGAACAGCAGGTGGCGCTATAAAGATACTTTTTAGTGAATAACTCAATGACTAGACCACATTTTTAATTACCTGAAATGACAAAAGTATTCAGATTCAGGTTCTGGTTAGAAAAATATAGCATATCCTTTGTGGGACAACCCCTTTACTAGTAGGGTTCTCTAACACGCCACATCTTGTGCACTTCAGAGGATGGTATGGCTCCAGAAATAACAAAACGTGGAGAGAAAGTGACATGTATTCCTCACAAAACTTTCCTTTATTCAACAGACACTTTTAAAAAATCCCATAAAAACGCATGCCTGGAAAAACATCTTGTTCTGTGAGCAGATCTGTTTTCCTTGGCATCGGCTCGGGTCGGAAGCCTTGACTTGGATAATGAGAAGTTCCCGCTTCTTGTATGTTGTAACATTAATGACATAATAAAAAGCGTGGATTTTAATAACCGCGCCAGCTCGCGTCCTCACAACCCACCTGCTCCCTCTCCCACCAGGCGGTAGTGTTCACCCACTGCGTGTGCGCGGTACACAGGCCTGACAAGTAATTAAGGTGCCCACAAACCTTACCGAGATCTGACAAACACAATGTATCTTCTATGGAAGGTGCATTCCTCTTATTACCTGTTGGAGCGCTGACAAGCTAGCCACAATTCATCTTCTCAGGCCTTGTTCACACATGGGTTATCAAAGGCCTTAGTATCTGCTGTGGGCAACTCCTCCACTTTCCTTAGAAAGCCACCCAAAAGGTTAAGTCCCTTTCTGTCTCATCGGCGTCTCATTCTACTGCTCTGTCCCTATCCATACTTTACACTGCAGCTCTTCTTACACTTTACGAAACTCTGTTCCATAAGGTAGGACATTTATATTAAATTATTCTTATTTTGCTACATATGGCTTCCTTCAGCGTATGTTCACACAGTTTAAATTCCATGCGGATTTCAATAATTATTGTTTCAGATGGGAATCTGTGCTGTTGTTCAAATGGCCGTAGATCACCCACGGGGATGGGAGCCTTGGCACAGGAACAGAGCAGCTTTCAAAATGCAAGTTTATTTTTATTTTTCATTACACTTTTTTTTTTTTTTGAAGGTCAGACAACCCCTTTAAAAAGGTGGATGCCCACCTCACCAGACCTACTGCTGCAGCCAGTCATTGCCTCAACGGTATACCTGACCCACGTCCATTCTGGGAGCTGACAAATAGGGACTGTAGCACTAAGCAGCGGTGGAGGGGGGACACGGCAGAAGGGAGCAGGTAGGTGAGCTTCCCTCCGCAGGTCCAGTGCAATGGAGAAATAACCAGAAATGCTGCCAAAGGTGGACAACCCCTTTAAAACCATGTGTGTCAAGCCTGAAAAAAAATAAAAAATAAAAAAAAATAATCACAAATAAGGGTACTTTCATACTTGCGGCAGAGGATCCGGCAATCCGGACACAAACTGATGGCATTTGTCAGACTGATCCGGATCCGTCTGACAAATGCATTGAAATGCCAGATCCGTCTCTCCGGTGTCATCCGGAAAAACAGATCCAGTATTATTATTATTTTTTTGCATTTTTAAAGGTCTGAAAAAAGCCGGATATGTTTTGCCAGAACACTTAATGCCGGATCCGGCACTAATACACTTCAATGCAAATTAATGCTGGCATTTCGGCAAGTAATCTGTATTTTTTAGCCGGAGAGAAAACTGCAGCATGCTGCAGTATTTCCTCTGTCCAAAAAACGTAAGAGGGACTGAACCGATGCATCCTGAATGGATTTCTCTCCACTCAGAATGCATTAAGATAAAACTGATCCGTTTTTTTCCCGGTATAGAGCCCCTGTGTCGGAACTCAACTCCAGAAAAGAATAACGCTAGTGTGAAAGTACCCTAACACTGGTTTCACATCTGCAGCATAGCTCTCCGGCAGGCTGTTCCGGGAATCGCCTGGACAAAAAACTGTTGTGTGCAGTGGTTTCTGTCCGCCTGAATGCCTCCATGTTTGCCGGGGAGCGGCCGGAGTCATTATAGTCCTTGGGGACCAGCGGGCAGGCGGTACTATTCAGCAATGCCGGGGAATATGTAAAGGGAAACGTGTCAATAACCTATAAAAACTAGAGATATACGCCACAGTTCCCACATCTTTATACACAGCACTTCCAGGGAACCAGGTGACCCTCCCGGCACAGTGCACGGCATTTACACGTCAGGGCTGAACTTTATACGATTTGTCATGTATAACGGGATTATCACACAAGCATACGCTGCTGTCCGTAGATGGAGAACCGCGCTAAGTCCTATCCACAGGATGGGACATAGCCGAGTGGCGGGGGTCCAGCAATCCTGAGAGGGGCAGCTCCAGCATGCACCCTGCTGCCCCATTCACGCTCTACTGGACTGCCAGGGATAACACAGTACTGTCCCAGCAGTGAGAAGGGGCCCGGCTGTAATGGAAATGAGCCCCCCCCCCCCCCATTTCCCAACTTCCTACAGCAGCCAAACAAAACAAGTGGAGTGGCAGTGTAAAGCATGGAGGCAGAATAAACCAGCAGTCTAAGTCTTTGACAGTATGAATTTCAGACTACCCCTAAACATACTTGAACATGGTGAATGTGCAAAATACATACCCCTCCCCCATTACAAATATTGCTCAGTATTAAAACATGGTTTAGCACCGATGCCAGTAGTTCTGCTGTCATGTCACTGATTTTTGTGTGGTATCCCATCAACATCACTCGCGACAATAGGGTGAAGCCAAAAGAGCGCTTCACTAGATATATAACACTATGGGGGAGATTTATCAAACCGGTATAAGTGAAGGCGGGCTTAGTTACCCAGAGCAACCAATCAGATTCCACCTTTCATTTTCCAAAGAAGCGCTGAGGTGAAATCTGACTGGTTGCTATGAGCAACTAGGCCAGTTTGAGAAATGTCCCCCTACGTATGCCTCCCATCAGTGTGAGTCTTGTCTCTCGGACCCCCACTGATAACATCTGTTATCAGGGACTGTACAATGGGTCCGCGGTCTGCATTTCGCAGCCAAGTATAAGACGTGTTTTTATCTATTTGCGGGAACGGAGATATAGATGCGGAAAGCACATTGATCCCCTGTGCGCTTTCCGCATCCGTATGTCCATTCCGCAAAAAGATAGAATAGGTCCGCAAAATGAAGACCACAGACCTACTGAAGTAAATGTATCCACTAAAACACACGTCTGCCGCGACAAAAAAAGCTTTTCAATTACACAGACATCTTAAGTGATGTTTCTGCTATAGGATGGCAGCAAATAGAATTTTCCGAGACTGGAAGTGCTCAGGACATGGAATTTAAGAAAAGATAAGAGTTCGCCCAGATCCCAGTGTTATACAGGAAAATATAAAATCATCAAACTGGAACAAAGAGGCACTTGTGTAGCCCGATAAGGCTGGCAGGCGGCGGACAATTTTATTTTACTAATCTGTATAATCAGTTATTCTGTGCCTGATTGTAGGACTGATAGGATTACAGGGGCTCTGCTGCTTATTACAGAGCGCTGCAGATGCACAGGAAGCTATACTTACCGCATGTAAATGTACAGTATTGTTCCGACAGGAATAAAATGGCAGGAATTCTCCTCATTCTGTCTTTAAAGTGTAACAGTCATTTCAATTTTCAATGTGTGGGGAGAGTTTTTGTAATACAGTTTTCTAATAAAAATTAAAGTGTATGTAAAGTCTCCCCTGAGCAACCCTCTAACTGGCTTCTCAGCCTGCCTCTGGTCTCCTTACCCCAAGCTTCCTAAAAATGATGCCACATACTTCTCTGCTCCCTCAGTAGTGCTGAAGATAGTGAGATGTGTGACGCTGCAGCGCTCAATGCTGGCAGTATACAGGCACGCAGCAGCCCAGCATTCAGCGCTGACAGTAAGGGTCCATTCACACGTCCGTATTCGTTCTTGCAATTGCGGACCAGAAAAGGCATTTTCTATTATAGTGTCTATGATGTGTGGTCCGCAAATTGCGGATCACACATTGCAGGTGTCGGGTGTTTTGCGGATCCGCAATACACTTACGGACGTGTGAATGGACCCTAAGTGTGCTATGTACCTGTCTGTATACCTGCCGTCAGCCCTGAACACTGCAGCCATCTCCCTATGTTCTCAGGGCTAACAAGGGACACACCGGGAAGCTAGAGAGGCGCAGAGCTGCAGCGTGCCTATATACTATCAGCGTTGGAACCGGCATCCTATCTTGCTGTGCCAACGAGCTACACACAATGGGAAGATAGCTGGGCAGCAGATAAATCTGTCATATTCTTAGTAATCTCTATTACATATTTAAGGAGGCAGGGAGACCAGAGGCAGGCTGAGAGCCTACACATCGAACAGTTAGGCTACCTTCACACTAGCGTTTTAGTTTTCCGGTATTGAGATCCGTCATAGGGTCTCAATACCGGGAAAAAAAGTTTCTGTTTTGTCCCCATTCATTGTCAATGGGGACAAAACGTATTGGAATGCTAGTCCAAAATACATTTTGTTACGTTCTCATACCGGAGAGCAGCATGCTGCGGTTTGCTTTCAGTACTGGGATGCGGAGCAAGACTGATCCGTCATGACCCACAATGCAAGTCGATGGGACGGTTCCGTTTTCTCTGACAATAGAAAACCGATCCGTCCCCCATTGACTTTCAATGGAGTTCATGACGGATCCGTCTTAGCAATGTTAAAGATAATACAACCGGACCCATTCATAACGGATGCAGATGGTTGTATTATCCGCAACGGAAGCGTTTTTGCTGAATCCTGCCGGATCCAGGAAAGAGGCCGTTTTGAAAGTAGCCTTAGGCTACATGCACACAACCGTATGTGTTTTGCGGTCCGCATATTGGATGATGTCCCTATAGCATCGGTTTTTTTGCAGATCCATTGTAACAATGCCTATCCTTGTCTGCAAAATGGACAATAGGACATGTTCTATTTCTTTCGCGGGGCTACGGAATGTGTGCTGTCCGCATCTTTTGCGGCCCTATTTAAGTGAATGGGTCCGCACCCGATGCAGAACCAAACCACGTTCGTGTGCATATAGCCTTACCCAGCGTTTTCAGCAGTCATCCTTAGCAATGCTCAGTTAGAGGGTTACTAGTGGGAGACCTTACATACAAAAGTCATGACCGAGACACATTACTTATACGCTGAGCCATGCGACTCATGAGACGTAAATCTGACCAATTGAGTAATCTACATTTTTTTGCATTTGCCATGAATCTGTATGAGAACAGGATCATTTACTGGGCCCAGGTAGCCAATGCCTCTGAGAATAAAACGCCTGATGTTCAATATCACAGTTTGCTGTCAAAGAATTGAACTTCTTGTGTTTCAATTCGATGTCTCTTCTCATTGAACATCTCTGCTCAGTCTTTCTGGTCTTGTTAAAATCCACATCATATTGCAGTTCTGTGCTGGAAACTAGGATGGCTAGAAGAAGGGCCGATTCCCACGACCGTGATCGGCCCGGGAAACTCCGTCTGGGATGACCGCGGCTCTTCTGACCAGACCTGACCGCATCATAGTGTTTTATGATACAGTCAGTTCATATGACACATCCATTTTTGCCATGGCCAACCATGGTGGGTAGCCAAAAGAAGATTAACCCATTAGATCCGTGGCCAGATCAATGGCATGTACACCTGAAAATCTGTGACAGTAAAATATGCTGCGTGACAATACACCAAGGTCTACATGGGCTTTCAATTTCTGGAAATAAATAGAACATTTCCATTCACTGACAGCAAGCAGAAATCTTACAAATGGTGAGGACAGAATCTAAGTATACTGTAGACCTTTTCTCTATACGAGTAAGTGTTCTTTACCTAGCCGTCTTACTACAGAGGGGACGGCCTGTACCTCAAGTCTCTCTCTATCCCCTTCCGTCCACGACATACGACGGGTCCATCGTGAACCTGATGCCAATGTGCAGAAAGCAAACACCACCAGTGTGAACAGAGCCTCGAGACCAGATACACACACTAGGCTAGGTTCGTCGGAGGCAGCTCCGTCCCAGATTTTGTCCAAAAAAAGCACTGCCGTGAAATGTCAGAAACCTAACAAATCCCGTTATAGTCAGTGGGATCCATCCGGCGCTGTTGGCGTCATATGACGGATCGGGCAGAACAATAAAAATACATGCGCAGACGTGAACAAATATAAAAAAAAGAAACTAAATCAGATTATTGAGGTCTGAGAAAACGTCTCGCCCAGGAGACATACGCAGAAAAACGTCTCCCAGGACGGTTCAGTTATCTGCCGCCGTATGAAGGTCATTATTAACCGGCGCACTGCAAGTCCTTATCTCCACATGACAAGTACGTAGTGAGTGTGCCAGCAGAGCGGCCATGGACGTCCTGGCGTGTCACACAACCTTCACGGGCACCAAGGGATTATTATTATTTTTTTTAGTAAAGTTTAGGATTTCCTGCACCACTGCCCAGGTGGGGACCATCCATGAATAGTAAGATATCAGGCAGGTAGACGCAGGGCGGTGGTGCGGGCAGCGTGTGGGCACACATGGTAATTAGCAGCGGTAGTTGAGGTTACTTTCATCTTATTATTGTTGGTTACTACATAGTTATTATGCCAACCCAGGTTCTCACCTCTGACAACACCGCAACCGTGCCCTTACCAGGCTCCTGCAGACATGCATGTACGAACATGTGGGCACTGGCACTGCCAGGCCCGGTCACATGAGGCCAGGGCACACTCACCTGGAACAGCCAGCCCTCGGCGTTGCCCGCATCGGCCACCTTGGCGAACTCCCCCACCACGGTAAAGTTTGGGCTCTCCATCCTCAGAGGGAAAACCTTGACCAGGGCTTTCTGCTTGTGCTCCAGCTCAGTGAGTGCCAGCCTCGCCTGCAGAGTTACCAGAAGCAGCAGCCAGTGGGGTGCCAGCTGCAGCCGGGCTCTACTCATACTGCAGCCAGCAGCAGGCATCCATAGCCAGTCCCAGGAACCCTGCGTGCCAGCAGTGCCAGCCGCTACCCCCAGGGCAGGGGCCCCCCATCCATGGCCTGGGCTGTCACGTAATCCTCAGTAGCTGCTCACAGCACAGTCACTTCCATTCATTGACTTGTCTTCTAAAGGCACCAGGGCGGCTCAGCCGTGCCCAGCATCATCCCAGCAGCAGCGTGGAGGGCAGCGAGCCGCACAAGTGGCAGTGAGTGGCCGGCGCCGTGCCCTCCTCCTCCCTCTCACGCACAGGTAGATGAGGCCGTGTGGAGCCGGTGCCCCCTCCTCCTCAGGCCCCTGCTGGCTCCTCTCACATCTCCCTGAGCCAATCCCCGCCGAGCAGTGTGTGGACTCCGGCGCCCTGCGCACAACTTCTCCCCCGGCTCAGGGCGCAGTGCGGTGAGGACGCTTCCCGGGACACTGAGCCTCCCTCCCCGGGGACTGGGCTGCTGGGCTCCTACCTGCTGACACAAAGTGAGGGTGGAGCAGCTGCAGGCCATCCCCTCCCCCCTCGCTGGAGAATGTGGTTCTGCTGGCTCCCAGACTCCCTCTGCAGCCCGGCCGCCAGATGGCAGCTCCCTGTCTGCGGCTCCAGCCTCCGCTCTGCATGGGGCTCCAGGCCGCACACAGTACCGGAGCTGCAGCCTAGCCGCCACTGCATTGTGTATAGCTACATAGACTGTAGCTATACACTGATGTACTGTAGCTATATACTGGTGTACTGTACCTATATACTGGTGTACTGTACCTATATACTGTGGCTGTACTGTACCTACATATATACTGATGTACTGTACCTATATACTGTGGCTGTACTGTACCTACATATATACTGATGTACTGTACCTACATATATACTGATGTACTGTACCTATATACTGTGGCTGTACTGTACCTACATATATACTGATGTACTGTACCTACATATATACTGATGTACTGTACCTATATACTGGTGTACTGTACCTATATACTGGTGTACTGTACATATATACTGTGGCTGTACTGTACCTACATATACGATGATGTACTGTACCTATATACTGAGGCTGTACTGTACCTATATACTGGTGTACTGTACCTATATACTGTGGCTGTACTGTACCTATATACTGTGGCTGTACTGTACCTACATATATACTGATGTACTGTACCTACATATATACTGATGTACTGTACCTATATACTGGTGTACTGTACCTATATACTGGTGTACTGTACATATATACTGTGGCTGTACTGTACCTACATATACGATGATGTACTGTACCTATATACTGAGGCTGTACTGTACCTATATACTGGTGTACTGTACCTATATACTGTGGCTGTACTGTACCTATATACTGTGGCTGTACTGTACCTATATACTGTGGCTGTACTGTACCTACATATATACTGATGTACTGTACCTATATACTGTGGCTGTACTGTACCTACATATATACTGGTGTACTGTACCTATATACTGATGTACTGTACCTATATACTGGTGTACTGTACCTATATACTGGTGTACTGTACATATATACTGTGGCTGTACTGTACCTACATATACACTGATGTACTGTACCTATATACTGAGGCTGTACTGTACCTATATACTGAGGCTGTACTGTACCTATATACTGAGGCTGTGCTGTACCTACATATATACTGTGGCTGTACTGTACCTATATATTGTGGCTGTACTGTACCTACATATATACTGATGTACTGTACCTATATATTGTGGCTGTACTGTACCTACATATATACTGATGTACTGTACCTATATATACTGATGTACTGTACCTATATACTGAGGCTGTACTGTACCTACATATATACTGTGGCTGTACTGTACCTACATATATACTGATGTACTGTACCTATATACTGAGGCTGTACTGTACCTACATATATACTGATGTACTGTACCTATATATACTGATGTACTGTACCTATATACTGAGGCTGTACTGTACCTACATATATACTGTGGCTGTACTGTACCTATATACTGTGGCTGTACTGTACCTACATATATACTGATGCACTGTACCTATATATATACTGGTGTACTGTACCTATATACTGAGGCTGTACTGTACCTACATATATACTGATGTACTGTACCTACATATATACTGATGTACTGTACCTATATACTGATGTACTGTACCTATATACTGGTGTACTGTACATATATACTGTGGCTGTACTGTACCTACATATACGATGATGTACTGTACCTATATACTGAGGCTGTACTGTACCTATATACTGAGGCTGTACTGTACCTACATATATACTGTGGCTGTACTGTACCTATATATTGTGGCTGTACTGTACCTACATATATACTGATGTACTGTACCTATATATACTGATGTACTGTACCTATATACTGAGGCTGTACTGTACCTACATATATACTGATGTACTGTACCTATATACTGAGGCTGTACTGTACCTACATATATACTGATGTACTGTACCTATATACTGAGGCTGTACTGTACCTACATATATACTGATGTACTGTACCTATATACTGAGGCTGTACTGTACCTACATATATACTGTGGCTGTACTGTACCTACATATATACTGATGTACTGTACCTATATACTGAGGCTGTACTGTACCTACATATATACTGATGTACTGAACCTATATACTGAGGCTGTACTGTACCTACATATATACTGATGTACTGTACCTATATATACTGATGTACTGTACCTATATACTGAGGCTGTACTGTACCTACATATATACTGATGTACTGTACCTATATACTGTGGCTGTACTGTACCTACATATATACTGATGTACTGTACCTACATATATACTGATGTACTGTACCTATATACTGTGGCTGTACTGTACCTACATATATACTGATGTACTGTACCTATATACTGTGGCTGTACTGTACCTACATACAGGGAGTGCAGAATTATTAGGCAAGTTGTATTTTTGAGGATTAATTTTATTATTGAACAACAACCATGTTCTCAATGAACCCAAAAAACTCATTAATATCAAAGCTGAATATTTTTGGAAGTAGTTTTTAGTTTGTTTTTAGTTTTAGCTATTTTAGGGGGATATCTGTGTGTGCAGGTGACTATTACTGTGCATAATTATTAGGCAACTTAGCAAAAAACAAATATATACCCATTTCAATTATTTATTTTTACCAGTGAAACCAATATAACATCTCAACATTCACAAATATACATTTCTGACATTCAAAAACAAAACAAAAACAAATCAGTGACCAATATAGCCACCTTTCTTTGCAAGGACACTCAAAAGCCTGCCATCCATGGATTCTGTCAGTGTTTTGATCTGTTCACCATCAACATTGCGTGCAGCAGCAACCACAGCCTCCCAGACACTGTTCAGAGAGGTGTACTGTTTTCCCTCCTTGTAAATCTCACATTTGATGATGGACCACAGGTTCTCAATGGGGTTCAGATCAGGTGAACAAGGAGGCCATGTCATTAGATTTTCTTCTTTTATACCCTTTCTTGCCAGCCACGCTGTGGAGTACTTGGACGCGTGTGATGGAGCATTGTCCTGCATGAAAATCATGTTTTTCTTACCTTGCAGACTTCTTCCTGTACCACTGCTTGAAGAAGGTGTCTTCCAGAAACTGGCAGTAGGACTGGGAGTTGAGCTTGACTCCATCCTCAACCCGAAAAGGCCCCACAAGCTCATCTTTAATGATACCAGCCCAAACCAGTACTCCACCTCCACCTTGCTGGCGTCTGAGTCGGACTGGAGCTCTCTGCCCTTTACCAATCCAGCCATCTGGCCCATCAAGACTCACTCTCATTTCATATGTCCATAAAACCTTAGAAAAATCAGTCTTGAGATATTTCTTGGCCCAGTCTTGACGTTTCAGCTTGTGTGTCTTGTTCAGTGGTGGTCGTCTTTCAGCCTTTCTTACCTTGGCCATGTCTCTGAGTATTGCACACCTTGTGCTTTTGGGCACTCCAGTGATGTTGCAGCTCTGAAATATGGCCAAACTGGTGGCAAGTGGCATCTTGGCAGCTGCACGCTTGACTTTTCTCAGTTCATGGGCAGTTATTTTGCGCCTTGGTTTTTCCACACGCTTCTTGCGACCCTGTTGACTATTTTGAATGAAACGCTTGATTGTTCGATGATCACGCTTCAGAAGCTTTGCAATTTTAAGAGTGCTGCATCCCTCTGCAAGATATCTCACTATTTTTTGACTTTTCTGAGCCTGTCAAGTCCTTCTTTTGACCCATTTTGCCAAAGGAAAGGAAGTTGCCTAATAATTATGCACACCTGATATAGGGTGTTGATGTCATTAGACCACACCCCTTCTCATTACAGAGATGCACATCACCTAATATGCTTAATTGGTAGTAGGCTTTCGAGCCTATACAGCTTGGAGTAAGACAACATGCATAAAGAGGATGATGTGGTCAAAATACTCATTTGCCTAATAATTCTGCACGTAGTGTATATACTGATGTACTGTACCTATATACTGAGGCTGTACTGTACCTACATATATACTGATGTACTGTACCTATATACTGTGGCTGTACTATATCTACATATACACTGATGTATAACTGTACCTATATACTGTGGCTGTACTATATCTACATATATACTGATGTACTGTACCTATATACTGAGGCTGTACTGTACCTACATATATACTGATGTACTGTACCTATATACTGTGGCTGTACTATATCTACATATACACTGATGTATAACTGTACCTATATACTGATGTACTCTACCTACATATATACTGATGTACTGTACCTACATATACACTGATGTACTGTACCTATATACTGAGGCTGTACTATATCTACATATATACTGATGTACTGTACCTATATACTGAGGCTGTACTATATCTACATATATACTGATGTACTGTACCTATATACTGAGGCTGTACTATATCTACATATATACTTATGTACTGTACCTATATACTGTGGCTGTACTATATCTACATATATACTGATGTACTGTACATATATATATATATATATATATATACATAAGTATAAATGTAGATACAATACAGCCTCAGTATATAGGTACAGTACATTAGTATAAATGTAGATACAATACAGCCTCAGTATATACTGTAGGTACAGTACATTAGTATACATGTAGATACAGTACAGTCTCAGTATATAGGTACAGTACATTAGTATATATGTAGATACAATACAGCCTCCGTTTATAGCTACAGTACATCAGTATATGTGTAGATACAGTACAGCCTCAGTATTTAGGTACAGTACATCAATATATATACAGTACAGACCAAAAGTTTGGACACACCTTCTCATTCAAAGAGTTTTCTTTATTTTCATGACTATGAAAATTGTAGATTCAAACTGAAGGCATCAAAACTATGAATTAACACATGTGGCATTATATACATAACAAAAAAGTGTGAAACAACTGAAAATATGTCATATTCTAGGTTCTTCAAAGTAGCCACCTTTTGCTTTGATTACTGCTTTGCACACTCTTGGCATTCTCTTGATGAGCTTCAAGAGGTAGTCACCTGAAATGGTCTTCCAACAGTCTTGAAGGAGTTCCCAGAGATGCTTAGCACTTGTTGGCCCTTTTGCCTTCACTCTGCGGTCCAGCTCACCCCAAACCATCTCGATTGGGTTCAGGTCCGGTGACTGTGGAGGCCAGGTCATCTGGCGCAGCACCCCATCACTCTCCTTCATGGTCAAATAGCCCTTACACAGCCTGGAGGTGTGTTTGGGGTCATTGTCCTGTTGAAAAATAAATGATGGTCCAACTAAACGCAAACCGGATGGAATAGCATGCCGCTGCAAGATGCTGTGGTAGCCATGCTGGTTCAGTATGCCTTCAATTTTGAATAAATCCCCAACCAGCAAAGCACCCCCACACCATCCACACCTCCTCCCCCATGCTTCACAGTGGGAACCAGGCATGTAGAGTCCATCCGTTCACCTTTTTTCCTCCATATGCTCCCTAACAATAGGCAACACGCTAGCAGCACATGGAGCAGGACGCGCGAGCACCGAGCTCCGCCACCAAGCTGCAACATTAGGGGCTTTGAGTCCTCAGCACAGACCCTCACATGGGCAAGAAGCTGCCCAAGAAGCCCCCACATACCTCCTCCAGACCCCCCGCACCAAGGCACGCTTCGTGACTTCGTCCTGCGCTCAGGACAGAGCTCGCCGCCATCTTTCCCGCCCGACCTGGCTGCCCCTGCAGAAGCGCTCCCTCAGAGCTGCAGGGAAGGATGGGACCGTGAGACACCAGGCACTCCTGCTGCACAGGAGCCCCCAGCATTGTCGTGGAAATTTTTATTAGCATAGGATGACTATAGTGGACTTTCTCTTTAGCTTATGAATGTTGTGTAGGTTTATTTTGTATATGCCTCCCTATGTAAAATCTGACCGGATTACGGTTATAAGAGAGTGTGATTGGGTCAAGACGGTACCAGGGAAATTCTATTGATCAGCACTCGGGTTCCTACTCCCCCATGTGAAAGCCACCACCGTTGGTTTGAGGGGTGAACTAATGGCTGCTGGCTCTGAGTACAATGTTCTTAGTGAAAGCTACCAGCGGGTCCTCATCAGCAACAGTGGGATATAGCACACTGATGCCGGTCTCACTGAACCATGGGGGCCCCAACATGCTGCTAAACATTGGTTGGTGGGACTGGTGTCCATGTGAATGCTATATCACCTTTCTTGATCGACCCTGTTTTAAAAGACCTTCCTCAGGGACTGATCCCCCCTTTCGGAACCATGTCTAACAGAGGTTCACTTTGGGTCAGTAGGAGATTTGTACTGGATTATATGGATGTTGTCTGATTAGAGGGCAATATCTGTTTAAGTAAAGGCTGATTCATTTGGTAGAATTTGCACATGTCCTGGGTGTGGTGGTGGATTGTGATCAGCAGACCAAATGAGCATGTTTGAGCTCCACCCACCGGCACTCTCAGGAAGTGTCCAAATATGTCCCTTCCAGTTCTGAAATGTATTTCTATTGGTCAAGGTATGAGGTGGATTGTACCTGCCTATCTAATTATTTTGGGCGGCCATGTGCCATGGAGAGCAGGGTTGGCCCAGTAAAAGGTCTGAGTCAGGTTAACAGAGACACAGAATTTCTTGGAAACTAAGCAGACTGTACGCAAGTCTTCTTTCATCGGTGCTTGTTGCTTACACTTGCAAGTCTCCATATATCTAAAAGAGCTAATAGTACTTCACAAGGATCAGGATTTGGCCCACTACTACAGCATCGGCTAACGTGGCCACAGAGACCTGCCAGCCTCCAGCCTCTCCACCGCCGCCCTGGACGTGGACCCAGCAGGAAGCCCTTGATCCCAAGTTGGCGCCTGCATGTGCCAAACTACAGACAGCGGGGGAGCCCCCCTCTCAGGTCAGTGCCCAGTGGCGTTTCTCTGACCCCCCTCAGCCATCCTCCCCCTTGGCTCTCTCTCCATGCAGAAGGGGACCCCCAGATGTGCCCAATGTTGTGGCAGTGTCCTCTGCCCACATCTCCTCACTGGAACTTGAGGATGACATAGGGGATACCCCCTCCATGCAGCGGTACGCCCCCCGCACCACTGCACACTCCCCATACTCTGACCATGGCAACTATACTGGTCCCCCCCTATGGACTTGGCTTCTATGCTCTCCTAGCTGCCTACTAAAGGCGACTTCCAGGCTCTGGTTACAGAGGTCACCGCAACATGCCGCTCTGAAATCTCTGCAGTTCGGTGCAACCTAAACTCTATTGCCACCTGAGTGGAGACCCTAGAGAAAGATCACATAGTTACACTGTCTTGTGTCTCTCAACTCCATACCTCAGTGTCCTCACAAGTTGCAGGGCTCTGTGAGTTGCAGTGTCATATATAGGACTTAGACAATCTTAGGAGGAGGAATAATATCAGAATCCGTGGTCTCCCAGAGCCCCCAGGGGAGGAGGGCATACAGGTAATCCTGGACTTGCTTGTCAACAAAATTATGGAGGACCCCCCCCCCGTCTCATACCACTAAGCTGGACAGGGCCCACAGAGCCCTCCGACCCAAAGGATCCACTGTCCAACCCAGGGACATTATTTGCTGCATTCACGACTTTGCCCGGAAAGAGGTGATCATGATGAAAGCCAGATACTCCCGTTTTGTGGACTTTCGGGGGGCCAAGGTCGCACTGTGGCCTTACGCTCCTACGCTGACATCGGCCCATTCTGTGCCACGCTGGATTTGCCAGTACCTAACCTCTCTGATTGGGAGATTGCCACAACATCCCTGCTCACCCCTCTTGCTTGGCAGACGACGGGGGTCACAAGAGACGTCGACTGCCCTCGCCCAAAGTGAGGTCTGCTGATCCCGGGGGAGCATCCCCTTCACCGAGATTGGCGTTCCCTGAACCCGGCGGAACATCTTCCCCCACTGAAGGGCTCATCGGCGTGCCTGGACGCTCTTTTTTTTTTTTTTTGTCCCTCTTTAGGGACTTCACAGTTTTTTGCCTACTCAAAGCCTAGAAGCTCCCTATCATCCCACATCCTCCCCCTCCCATACCCCCTCCCTATCCCTTGCTCACGCTCTTCCTACCCCACAGAGAGCAGCCTGTAGGAGGCCACCTCCTTGGAGTGGACACCTCCTGCGCTTCTGCTACTACCTTTATAGCTGGTAAGACTGTTTGTGGCAGGTGCAGCACTATGAAGTGCCTTTTTGCGCTGTGGCATTAGAAGAATTTTGATATCTCTGACTTTTAGTCTAACCAGACTGTCTGTTACTCTGTAATTCCTCTAGCGCCGTTCTATGGAAACAGTAGGTTTAAAGAGCACACCAGATGCTTGAAATAACTTCTTTATTAACTTCAACTTTTCTTAATATATAACAAGGCCGCCTCCGCAGCAGACAGTCCATGTACAAAACACATGTTGAATAAAGTATCTTAAAATGGCGGTATGCATAAGATGGTGGTTCAACTGTTCAATCTTGTCATTCAACATAAAATGGTGGATATATTTCTCTCTTGAGTATCTGTACTCTCACTTTAAGTGTTATTTAAGCACTTTACGATCTCTCTGAGAGGTATATCTGAGGTCTAACTAATAGCTCACTTGCAGTATGCAGTTAGCAGTGACTTTTTGCAGATTGGTTGAGTATGATCTGGTGTGGTTGTATGCAATTTGGATTGCAATATGGAATCTGAATAGTTGCAAATACAAATTGCAAGCTAGCTGTGATGTGAGGCTGGCTGTGATTGGTGAAAACTCTTGCTGTGTGAGAAGCTGGCTGTGATTGGTCTAGACTTCAGCAACAACATATTAACACTATGCTTTCTGTTGTTTCTGCTGTGTCACTGAGCTTACCTTACATTACAAAATGAATCTTAATAGCACGTTATCTTGTTTTGCTTCTGTGAACACAAAATATAACAGTTATATGACATCCAAAACATGATGTCACAGTAAATAACTGCTTTTGTCTCTAACACATAAACATAAGAACTGTATTTAAATTATTGGCAGGTCTAGCTGCATAAACATACAAGCTATATTAGCAAACTAGGAAAAGTCTTAGCTGGCCAGATACACTCCCACCAAAATTACCTATAATTCTATGTTCTTAGTGGTAGGACTTGAACATGAATTTGAGGAATTTTCCATCAGGTTCTCAACTTCCAAGTGTCTTTTATCACTCTCACGTAGAACAACTAACTTCTGTATAGGACGTTTCAACTAGAGTGGAGTAGTGAGATGTTTTTCTTTTTTGTCAAGTTTTGAGTCTCCTATTTGTAGCAACACTCTTCTTACTAGTTTGTCTTCATCCTTTTGAACTTCTAGAACTTTGCCCAAATCCCATTGACTTCTATGTAAATATTCTTTCACTAACACAAAGTCAGCAACTTGGACATTTCTTCTGGGTCTTTGCCATTCACTTCTTAGCATAAGAATGGCTAAGAACTCTTTCCTACATCTGTTCCAAAACTGTTCTGATAGATATTGAACTCTTCGCCATCTCCTTCTGGCATATAAATCCTCTTTGGCGAACTTGCCAGGTGGTGGCTGTATGTAATCAGACTTAAGGTTAAGTAGATGGTTGGGAGTAAGGGTCCAAACTTGTTGGATCGTTGATCTTATCAACTGTAAGTGGATGACTGTTAACAATAGACATTACTTCATAGAATAGGGTCCTAAGTGAAGCATCATCTATTCTTCTGGCGTTCTTTTTTAACACATTTCTCACAGTTCTGATTTGTCTTTCCCAAACTCCTGTATGGCTTGCATGTGGTGCACTCATATGAAAATCACACTGTTTCTCTAACAAATACTCAGTTACTTTTTCTTTATAGATCTCTTTTAGAGCTTTCTTCAATTCATTCTTTGCTTTGACAAAATTAGATCCTTGGTCAGATCTAAGCTCTCTGACAGTACCTCTAATAGCTATAAAACATCTCAAGGCATTGATGAATGGGTCAGTTAACATATCATCTAACATTTCCAGGTGAATTGCTCTGGAACTCAGACTTGTAAATATGAGTCCATATCTCTTGTACTCCTTGTGGTTTTGCTTGGTAATAAATGGGCCAAAACAATCCATTCCGCTATAAAGAAATGGTGGTGATAGGTTTACACGATCTGCCAGTAAATCTGCCATTCTTTGTTCTTCTGTAGGTCTGCATGATATATTTACAGTGCACTGGGACCGCCATGGGCAGTAAAATGGCACCGCAATATGCAAATCTGTTCATGGCAAAACTGGAAAATGACTTTTTGGTATCCTGTCTCAAAAAACCCTTGGCCTACTTCCATTTCATTGATGACATCCATATAATCTGGGCCGACTATGAACATGAACTGATAAAATTTCATGAACAATTCAACAAATTCCATCCCACCATAAACCTGACCCTCAACTTTTCCCACACAGAAGTCAGCTTTCTGGACACTACCATAAAACTTCAAGACAGTTCAATACAGACATCCCTGTATCGGAAACCTATTGATCGGCCTACATACCCCAAATGGGACAGCTTCCACCCCAAACATATTAAAAAGTCCATCATCTATAGTCAAGCCGTCAGATATAATCGAATCTGCTCCAGCCCATTAGACAGGGATGAGCATTTACAATATCTGAAAAGGACATTTTTACACCAGGGCTATCGTCCTGCTTCGATTGAAGATCAGATCACAAGAGCCACCAAGATCCCCAGAAGTCAACTTCTCCAATACAATGAAAAGAAACAGAACCAGCGCATACCTCTGGTTGTGACCTACAACTCACAACTAGAGGTACTGAGGAAAACTGCCCAAAAATGACATCATGTCCTACGTAAGGATGAACGACTAAAAACAATCTTCCCAGACTCCCCCCTCCTTACTAGCTTACTGACACCCTCCAAATCTAAGGAACATTCTGATCAGATCAAGTTCAAGGCCATGTACCACAGAAAAAGGAACCCATCCCTGTAATATAAGAAGATGCAAAACCTGTTCCCATATAATGACAACAGATAAGATCCGGATCCCCAACACACAGCAGGAATATAGGATCCCTGGGACATTCACATGTTCTACATCTAATGTTGTTTATCTGATTCTCTGCACTAAATGTCCTGTTAGAGGCCTCTACGTTGGAGAAACAGGGCAGAGACTCAATGCAAGGATGAGGTCCCACCGCCACACAATTAAAGAGAAGAAGCTATACTTTCCTGTGGCTAAGCATTTCTGTAGCCCAGGACACAATGTAGAACATATGAAAGTTCTCATATTAAAAGGTAACTTCAAATCCCAAAAAAAGCTAGAAGAATTTGGGAATACAAATTTATAACACTGCTTGACACTTTGAATACTGGACTGAATTTGTCCCCGGGATTTATGACACACTACAAGATCTAAAGAGTCTTCTATAGACATAGTCAGGTCTCTGAGATAACATCAATTTAAAGACCATAAAACTTTCACACCCCTTATCTGTAAGATAATTAAGGACTCATTCTCAAGATCTTTAATATGTTGTTCTGGTTTTTTTTTTTAATGTCCATTCATTCCCCCCATGCCTCTGTTCTTATTGTATATATATTGCTGTTTCTTCAAATATTCTTGTAGTACGCCTGATGAAAAGACTGGTGATGTCTTGAAAGCTCGCTATGTAACATCATTACTTCTATTTTTGTTAGCCATTAAAAGGTATCAAACCTGCAATACTCTTATTTTGTTTCTCTTAATGAGAGCACTAAACTATTTTTCTGCAGACTACACATTTACTTATATACTTTGCTTCCTTTCACAATCCAGTAACCACCTTCTCTCAAACAGCTTTGGGTAAAGCTTCTTCCTTGATGCAAGGATATGATGTGGTAGTGATCAATAATCAATCTTGTGAAGGTAGAGTTTTTGGGTAGAATTGCTGGATGATGATGCATTTTCCAGTCTCCCTCCCATCTTCAGTATACCATCCTGCAGAACAAGATTAAGCTTGTACAATGGGTGGTTGTTTGGAAGACTTTTAGGTTCTTGACTAAGTCTCTTCAACTCTTCACTGTAGAATCTTTGTTGAATGAGTCTTATGACTCTTTCATTGTTTCTTCTACATTCAACAATTCCTTCTTTCTGATTCCCTTTGCCAAACGTTGAATTCGAGCTACTACGTTTATGACTGTATTCCATTTTGAACATCTGGCTAGTCTTTCAAGTATGTCATCTTGACACTTGGCAGCAGTACTCAATGTTTGTACAATTTTTACTTCTGGATCACCCATAGACAATTCTGTGTAACCTTTACTGGGTGTGATTTCCTTTTCCCAAAGGAACTCTGGGCCTGTGAACCAATTAGAATTTTTCAATTCTGTTACATTCAGGCCTCTGGAAGCATGATCTGCTGGGTTATGTTTTGTGTCAATGTGATGCCAATGTTCCAGATTTGTTATTTCCCGAATTTTCTCAATTCTGTTGGTGACAAAGATATAGAATCTTTGAGCTTCATTGTTTATGTATCCTAGTAGGGGTGGGCGATATGGCCTAAAATCGATATTGCGATATAATTTGAAGCATGTGCGATATGCGATATATATTGCGATATATTATTTTCTTCTGTATGTATACAAAAAATACAAATTACAAAACTTTTCAAGAAATTTTTTATATGTATATTGTGTAACAGATCTTTTTCCAAACAATGTAAAGATGAAGACTAAGTGTTAGTAAAATACAAATTTGTTAAAAATAAAGTACAAAATGTAAAAAAATAAACATTAAATTTCTTCCTCCTGTCCTGATTACAGCGCCATCAGCCACGTGCCATTTGCCATCAGCCCTATGGCATTTTCCATCATCATCATACATGTCCCCCAGAGCCAGTGCCATCAGCCCCATGGTATATGCCATAATCATACATGTCCCTCAGAGCCAGTGCCATCAGCCCCATGGCATTTGCCATCATAATCATACATGTCCCTCAGAGCCAGTGACATCAGCCCCATTGCATTTGCCATCATCATCATACATGTCCCCCAGGGGCCCAGAGCCAGTGCCATCAGTCCCATGGCATTTGCCATCATCATTATACATCTCCCTCAGAGCCAGTGCCATCAGCCCCATGGCATTTGCCAATTGCCATAATCATACATGTCCCCCAGAACCAGTGCCATCAGCCCCATGGCATTTGCCATCATCAGACATTTCCCTCAGAGTCAGTGCCATCAGATCAGCCCCATGGCCAGTCTTTGCAAATATATCCCCCCCCCCCGATCCTCCAGCCCCCCAGAAGAATCTCTGTTATTTTACTTACCTTTCCTGCAGGGTGCTTGGCAGCAGCTGGCTAATGGAGTCCGCAGGTGTCGCGTCTTCTTCCCAGCATGCATTTGGCGGGACCTGACGTCACACACATATCATGTCGATATATGCGATATAGACAAAATCTGTATCGTTGCACAAATTCATATTGTACATATCGCATATAGCCTATATCGCCCACCCCCAAATCCTAGGACAACTTGTGAGTCTGTCCAAAAATTTTCTTAATCTATTTTCAATTCCAATTCTTCTCTCAGAAACTTTCTTACTGATGCTAAAACTACGGCTGCTGTCAGTTCAAGTCTTGGTATTGTTTGAATAGTGGTAGGTGCAACTCTGGCCTTCCCCATAACCAGGGCACAGTGTATCTTTTCTTCTCCTATCACTCTGATGTAGGAGCACTGACCATAACTACAACTACTGGCATCTGAAAAGTGATGAAGTTCTATTTTCTTGTACTCTCCAAAACCATGAGGTACAAAACATCTGGGTATTCAAACTTCTCTCAAGTTTTGCAAGTCTCTTATCCAACTCTCCCACCTTGGCCTCAAATTTTCAGGTATGGGCTCATCCCATACCAACTTCTGTCTGCATAATTCTTGCAGTATTTCTTTTGCTCTGAGGATTACTGGGGCCAAGAATCCCAATGGATCAAATATAGAAGCCACTGTGGAAAGAATGGTTCATCTAGTTGCAACTTTCTCTTCAATAGATACTTCAAATAAGAACTTGTCGTTCTCTACATTCCATCCCAATCCAAGTACGTTATAAACTGGAAGATGATCATTATTGAGATCTACATTCTTCATTGTTGCTGCACGTTCAGAGTCACTGATGGATTCCAGTACCTCTCTGTTGTTTGAGATGAATTTGTGAAGGCGCAGGTTTCCTCTTGCGCATTACTCTTGGCTTTCTTTCACTAGTTTCATTGCAGATTCTTTAGACTCTAGACTTACGAGTCCATCATCTACATAAATGTTTTTCTTCAGAAAATTTGCTGCTGATGGGCAATCCTTTTCATTCTGATTAGCCAGGTACTTCATACCATAATTGGCGCAACCTGGAGATGACGCTGCTCCAAACAAGTGTACTTTCATTCTGTATTCTGCTGGCTCTGTATCTGTATCTCCATCCTCCTACCATAGAAACCTCAGGAAGTCTCTATCTTCATTTTTCACATGAAACTGGTGGAACATCTTTTCAACGTCACACATGACTGCTACAGGATACTTTCTGAATCTACAGAGTACTCCAGACAGGGGGGTTGTAAGATCTGGTCCTTTTAGTAGATGATCATTCAATGCAACACCATTGTACTTTGCTGAGCAATCAAATACTACTCTAATCTTATCTGGTTTCTTTGCGTGGTAAACACCTTGATGTGAGATGTAACACACTTCTTCTTTAGGTTTGTTATTAACTTTCTCTGCAAGTCCTTCTTTAAGGATGCCTTCCATGAATTTCAAATAATCCTGCTTGAATTTGGGATCTCTTTCCATCTTTTTCTTCAAACATTTTAGTCTTGCTAGGGCAAGATTACTGTTATTTGGCAGACGAGGTCGTTCTCTAAAAGGTAAGAGCATTTCAAGATGACCTTGTTGATTCTGCTGAATATTTTCTTCTAGAGTGTGTACAAATTTAATGTCTTCTTAGGATACACTCTTTTCTTTAGAACTGATATCTGCAATGTCAGATTCAAGGCTCTTGATTACTTTTGCTGGACTTACAGTTAGTAACTCTTGGACAGATATTCGATGACACAATCCTGTCACCTGTCTTGAGTTTGCGATCTGCTGTTTTCCTCCAACAACACCCCATCCTAGATCAGTTTGAACAGCATAGGGTTCACCCTTTCCTCCTGTGATTACCTTTCATGGTACCAAGGGTTTGGGACAATCGTAGCCTATCAACAGTCCAACACCAAACTCCTTCAATGGGGACATTTCATGAGATATGACAGATAGGTGCTCCCATTCATTTGCTGTTTCACAGGTAGGTATGCGATCTTGATCTAGAGGTATATCGTCTTTTGTATAAGCTGGAGATAGATCTAATGTGCAGTTTGAATGAAGTCCTCTAACTCTCAGTCCTTTGACCTTTTGACTGTCTCTCCCCGTAATTGTGGTGAGATTGAGCTTCACTGGTTCTGTAGCCACTTGTAATTTCTTGCAAATTTTTGATCAATGAAGGTGACATCACTCTGGGTATCCAGTAGCGCATAGGCGTATACCTTCTTGTTCCTCCTTCTAGGATTTAATATGCACACTGGTACAACCATTGATGTGCCATTGCTTTCTCCTTCCCTCACTCTGCAAGAGAATACCGATATTTTCTTTCCTTCCTCAGTATCTTTAGGTATTGAGGATTTATCTTTCTTTGGACGTTCTTCATGTAGTGGTGTAGGATGGCATCCTTTGAAAACGCTGCATGTGGCCTTTTTCTTACACTCCTTAGTAACATGGGCTTTTCTTAGGCATCCAAAACACAGTTGGTTATCCAGCACAATTTTTTTTTCATCTGGGGGCTTTTCCTTCAATTGTTGACACTGGTGTATGGAGTGGTTCTCTCCATAGAATATACATTTGAAGGTAGTCTGAAGATTTGTCGGTTCTGTCTCTCTACTGATCCCAGTAGTGACTTTGAACTTGCTCTCGTAGGTATCTGGACCTTTAGCTGTTGTGTTGGTTGCAAAGCTAGTTGCTCTTGCACGTCTTATCTCTCTTGCAGGCCTTTCTTCTAAGGATTTTAAGACGTAAGATGATGTTACTGGATTACATGCTATCTGTGCTTCCTCATTGACAAACTCAGAGAACTCTTTAAAACTTTGAAAGTTCTTACCTAGATCTAACTGTTTAGTCACATAGCGATTCCATCTAGAAACCACTTCTTCAGGTAGCTTAGTCAGCATCCTGTGGTTTTCTAGATAATCATTCAGTACTTCCAGTCCTTGAACATGTGGGCTGGCATTGCTGCATGCTTGCAGGAAGTCACCATATTTTTAGAGTCTGAAGTGTTCTTTAGGACCTATTTTAGGCCAGTTGTAAGATCCTCACCTGTCTCGCACTCCGGTGTGACCAAAAAGGGTCCTTGTGGAGCTGCGGGACAGGTTAAGCGTGTCTCCATTGATACACCAGCTCCGCCCCCTTTGCGAACTGAAGTGGGGATGCATTCGCATGTGCGCCGGAGGGGAAGACCGCATGGCTTTCGGGGACAGCTTAGCCGGACTAGTGGCAGTGCATTGCAGCCGAGCTTGTCTCCGGTGCCTATTGCGGATTCCATTCCGGTGTCCATGTTGACACACTCTCGCAGAGCCTGTCGTGCATCTGCGTGTACGTTCAAAAACGCGTACACTCTTCTTATGCGCTTCGCCGACCAGCAAATGGAATAGCACCTGGCCGCAAGTTCAAAGTAGATTAAGGGGCCGGCATTGGTCTAATTGACTAATGACCGACCAAAGCCTTATACACAGGTGTAGGGCAGGATCATGACCTATGGGGAGTGGACACTTGGCACCCTGGGATTTGTTAGCAGGCATATAAAAGGTGGCCTTGCAGGTCGGTCAGTGCCCACTGTTATCCTTCCTTATCCAGGTGCATGTCAGTACTGCTAGCTACTGACTGAAGATTGCTGGGACTCCGTCCGTTCCAGTGGGACCCAGGACCCGGGACTTTCTGTGACGCATCCGTTTACCTGGCAAGTTGCACAGAGACTTATGCAGGGATAGGGACTACTCCTGGCTTTCCTTCGTTTTTTGTTTGCCTTATATTTGCCCAGTGAAGTTTACCTGGACTTTGTTTATTTTGTTAGTAAGCCCCTTTGACTTCATCCTCACTGGTCTGTTTCATTAGTGCCTTGCATTACACCAGTTATTCAGTTTCTCTCTAAAGGCTCTTTGTACTAAGAAAGGATGACCATATCTTGCATTCAATTTTCACCAAGCTTGTTTGTAGGCTTCTTCGTCTTTTCTATAGAAGGTTACCTTCAAGAACTTCTGTGGCTTCTCCACAAACATATCTCTGAAGGTAGAATAACTTGTCAACTGGACTGAAGCAATGATGCCCAATGATCATATCCAAACTTGCCTTCCACAATATGAACTTCAGTACGTCTCCTGAAAATACAGTGGGTTCCGGGTTGTCTAGCTAGGACTGTTCTCTGTGGTCTTGCTGGGACAATGAATGTAACACTCTCCTGACCATTGCCATGGCATCTAGGAATAGAATCATCTGGTTCTATTTTCTCATTTACTTCTGAATTAGGTAAGTCCTTTTCTTAATATTTTCCGTTAGAGATAGAGGGTAAATCCACACACCTTATTCCTAACACTGGACTAGGCCTCTCTTTGTTTTTATGAGCAGGGATGGAAGGATAATAACGTATTTCTTTACTACATGCTGGAGATTTCCTTCCATTCTCCTGGGCATATGAAGGACATTAGGAGTCTGTTTCTTCACTTAGTACAGGTTTGAACCTATGACTACTCTGACTCATATCCTCCTCATGTACTCTGAGTCTGGCATCTATGTTCTTAACTTCTTTCTTCCTTTCAAGACTTTTCATCTGTTGGCGCTATGCCTCAATTTCAGCTTCCATCTGATGGTGTTTTGCATCCTTTTCAGCTTTCTTTTCAGCTATCAGTTGTCACTGCGCCTCGATGACAGCTTCCATTTCAATTTCTGATCTCTTGACAGCAAGTTGTTCAGCTAATTACTTTCTTTTGGCTGAAGTATTTGAGGACTCTGCTATATGGGTGGCACTTCTGCTAGCGAAGGAAGTCAAACTTGAGATTGTGGTACCACTTAAGGACCTAGCATAGTCTTTCATAAAAAGCTTGTATATTCTACTTCCCAAACTTTACCAAATCTTTAGTGACCGCAGTACATGTATCCATGTTCCTTACAATATCCTGGGAAGGTGTCTTAAATGACCGCAGGTTGACATATGCTGCCATAAGCTCTGATTCAGATTCTTCTAGTGTCTCTACCATATGACTCAAGTTCCCTTTTATACTTTCTTGCTTTAGCTTTTTACGAATGTCTTTAATGTATAATTTCCTTTTATCATACATTCTGGCAAACTTTTTTCCTTTCAATGCTGCTTGCTTTAAAGGGCTTCTGTCACCCAACTAAACTTTTTTTTTTTTTTTTTGCTTACTTATAATCCCTACACTGCGATTTATGCCTACATAATTAAATTAATCATTTTGGTCCTGTAGATTTTGTTTAAAACATGCTTTTAAAATATGCTAATTACCTTGCTACCAGCAAGTAGGACGGCCACTTGCTGGTAGCAGCCGCATCCTCCGATCCTAAAAACGCCCCCTCCGCATGTTGATTGACAGGGCCAGGGAACGGAATTGTTCTCTGCTGGCCCTGCCTGTCTGCATTAAAAATCTGGCGCCTGCGCCGCGACCGTACCTGGCGCACTGAGAGGCGGCCGCTCCATCCTCAATGCGCCTGGTGTAGATGTGACGTCATCGGCGCAGGCGCATTGAGGATGGAGCGGCCGCCTCTCAGTGCGCCAGGTACGGTCGCGGCGCAGGCGCCAGATTTTTAATGCAGACAGGCAGGGCCAGCAGAGAACAATTCCGTTCCCTGGCCCTGTCAATCAACATGCGGAGGGGGCGTTTTTAGGATCGGAGGATGCGGCTGCTACCAGCAAGTGGCCGCCCTACTTGCTGGTAGCAAAGTAATTAGCATATTTTAAAAGCATGTTTTAAACAAAATCTACAGGACCAAAATGAATAATTTGATTATGTAGGCATAAATCGCAGTGTAGGGATTATAAGTAAGCAAAAAAATATATAAGGTTTAGTGGGGTGACAGAAGCCCTTTAAATTTTCCAGCATCTTTAGGCTCTGTTTTCTGGCACGTGATGAACACCTTAGTTTATTTGGTTGGGCTATATTTGTTTGAGTCAAGACTAATGCTATATCAGACTCTTCTACCTCAGACAGGCTCCCTTGTTCTTCAACTTCTACTCTATCTATCTTTGCATCATCTAACAGTGGCATGGTAATACTAGGCTCAGACATTTTACTTTAAATGCAATACTGACAATCAATGCAAATATTAAGAGTCCTTTCACTTTAAATGCAATACTGACAAATGCAGAAATAAATGACTTTCATTCTAAATACAACATTTATTTAAAGTCTCTTATTTCTGAACAGAAAAAATGTCTCTTTATGCAATGATAAGTAATAAAAGGAAAGCTCTGACCTTATTCTGAAGAGCAGGATACTGCAATCTGAAGGTTGCTGGAACAAATGTCTTAAAGGAGACTTTTCTAGAGTGCCTGCACCACTATCCACAGAGAGACCACGTACCGCATTTTTTATATGAAGAAAAGTTTAAGTTCATAAAGAAGTTATTTAAAGCATTTGGTGTGCTCTTTAAAACTACTGTTTCCATAGAACGGCACTATAGGAATTACAGAGTAACAGACAGTCTGGTTAGACTAAAAGTCAGAGATATCAAAATTCTTCTAATGCCACAGCGCAAACGGCACTTCATAGTGCTGCGCCTGCCCCATTGGAACTATTTTGGCCTCTTGTTCACATAAAAACACAGCTCTCAGTGGAGTGAATGTCTCTTCAGCTCCTGTCTCTGGTAAATAATGATTCTAGCAGCTCCTGCTAGGGGAATTCCCAGACAGGCTGTGTGTGGGGCTGGCTGTGATTGGTGAAAACTCTTGCTGTGTGAGAAGCTGGCTGTGATTGGTCTAGACTTCTGCCCAGAAACAACAGATTAACACTATGCTTTCTGTTGTTTCTGCTGTGTCACTGAGCTTACCTTACATTACAAAATGAATCTTAAAGGCATATTATCTTTTTCTGCTTCTGTGAACACAAAATATAACAGTTATATGACATCCAAAACATGATGCCACAGTAAATAAATCTGCTTTCGTTTCTAACTCATAAACATAGGAACTGTATTAAGGTTATTAGCAGGTCCATCTACATAAAAATACAAGCTATATTAGAAAACTATGTCATTCCGAAAGGGATTTACAAAGGTCGCCCCATCGTACTCTGTAATGTGTATGCCCCCAACACCTCCCAACTTCTGTTTGTATGTCGGGTCTACGCAAACTCCATGGGTGGGGATTTTAATATGCTTTTCTTCGAGAATGCAGACCGATTGTCCCTTCTCTCCTTACCCATCCCTCCCTTGTCCCAGTGCCGCCTGGGTAGGAACTTTCGTAGCGTGATCAGGCGTTTTGCCCTCTACGACCTATGGAGGGTGGATAACCCCTCGGGTAGAATGTTTACCTTCTATCCCCCCCCCCCCCCCCCCCCATAAATTGCACACCCAGATAGATAACTTTTTTGGCAATGCTCTGACTCTGAAGATTATGCACGATGTTACCACTAAACTTATCTCATGGTCAGACCACACCCCCATTACACTCACCCTCTCTTCTCAACCTGTACCACAACGCACTTGTCTGGGAAGCCCATAAGGCGGTAGTTCGGGGTCAATGTATTGCACTAGCAAATTACTTTGCTACAAACCCAACTAAGTCATAGACTGAGCCTTTCTCTTCTCCAGGAGCTTGTGGAGGCCCACGCAAAACTAAAAGATGCCTCCATGCATACTGTAGAATGCATGCTGCTTTACGAAAAAGGAAATAAAGCCCACACTATCTTGGCCTATCATTTACGGGATGCTGCCTCTAAACCTGCTCCCCGGGCAGTGAAAGACACAGCTGGCTGTCCCTAATACCACCCTGACACGATTGCTCGATGCTTTCGTGATTATTACTCAAAATTGTTGAATCTTGACAACAAACACTCGCACCCCCCCCTATCCCGCATACGGAATTACTTAACCTCTTGTAAATTGCCCAAGCTCTCTCCAAAGGCAGTCGCCTCTCTGAACAGCCCCATATCAGCTGAGGAACTCAGGGATGTGATTAAAACTCTCCCCCTAGGCATATCTCTGGGACCTGACGGGTTCATAGACCTGTACTACAAAACATTTGAATCAGAACTCTTCCCCCCATCTCCTGGCCTTACTCAACTCATTCCCTTCCTGAAAGCTTTTGGCCGAACAGGGTCACATGCACCTCTGCAGCCAATGATGTGTCCCCAAGTGCACGTCACTGCTAAAACCAGTGAATGGCTGCAGCAGGCACATAACTTAGTCTATCTGGAAGTTTATAGGACAGGAAGAGGAAGACTGCAGACCCGGGAACGCTGAGTAAGTGAAAGCTGAGTATGGTATATTATTATTATTTTTTAAGAGGCAATGCTGGCTGGGCTTAAAATTTTAAAATGTGTGAAAAGCTGGAAAACCCCTGTGTAAAATAATCAGAAAAGGCCACAAATTAGCACCATCTTGGCTGTCTCTAGGAAGTAATGCAATTTCAAATCCTTCCTATGATGCTGTTTTAAGGATAGCACACTGTCAGGGGAAAATAGCACAAAAACAGTATAAAAGCAGAAGAGAAACATTATGCTGTAATTGAATAAATTATATAAATAGAAAACATAATGCACTATTAACATCTGAAATTCATATATACAAACATAAGATAGAGCAAAACTCCAGAAATCTTAACAAAGAAAACTATCAGTTCTCTTAAATATATAAGCTAGTAGAAGAGCAGTATCCTGGACAGACTGGCACTGTGTGAGGGTTTAACATAATTTCGTGCATTGCAAACTATACCAGTCGGATTTTACAGGGGCAGAAATGTACATTGTTGACTTTATGATGCTACATATAGGAGAACACTGCTGCATATATCTCTGTGCAAACTAGTGTGTACTTACATAACCCCTGACAACCACTTATCAGAATGCAACGGTTCCCATAATTCACAGTTTATAATGGTGGTCTGACAAGGCTATCAATCTAATATGCACACAGTATACTCACGAGTATCTAAATCTGTACTCTGTTTAGGGGAACTTGTCACTATGAAAGGTTCCTTTTGGATTAGGACATCTGTTTTATGTTATAAAGATGAACTAGTGGGTAAAATGTGCCAGTCTGTGACCCTAGACAGGTGACTGTGGCTGAAATAGCCACATACATGGCAAACTGTCTGCCAGGCTACAGGTTGGCACAGATGAGTAAACACTAGTCCAATCTAAAAAGGGCAGAATATCAATTTCATATTCTTAAGGGATCCGTGCATACACCTTCTGAGGGTTACAGATGGCATCATTGGATGTTCCAACCAATTCCCTTTAGATGTACCTCCAATTAGAAGTAGCTTCTGCTATGTTATGGCACTTACTAAGCGAAGCCTGTTTGCTATATATCCACGTCATTGCCTCTACTTGGTAATAAACAGCCAAGGAAAATCAACTGCATAGCTCTGGTCCCAAGGCTTTTGCACCCATGAGGAGCCTCAGTCTCTGCTAGGAAATTGGCAGCAGATATGGATGTCTTGGAGACAGACCCACCAACAAGTCTTGTTCCAGAAGGGAAATGCAACGTAAAGTGAAGGGGGAAAGTGCTGGCTATAACTGACCAGAAGTGGAGTGTACTACAAACAGACTTCTCTTACTAAGTATCCTAACTAGCTGTTTCCATACACCTGGTCCCCTTGTATGCAGTGGCCAGTGGAACAAGGTCAGAGGTACCCCGTTCTAGACATTTAGAACATATCCAGTGGATAAGACATGAGATGAGAATACCTTTTTAAAAAGACCACCCTTGTGTATGAATTACGTTTCCTACATATTGAGAAAAGGTCATCAATACTTAACTCCTAGACAACCCCTTCGATACCTTCTATAATACTTCCAATATTGTTTGTTTCTGGACAATTTTTGCCACAATTTGGTCTTGCAGTGTGTACTCCGGCTGCTCCTGCTTGCATATGATCTCAGCAGGAACCTATCATAATCTACTACCCTATGCTACAAGTATAGGTCATTTACTATTAGTGGGCAGTAGTACAGGGTGCATCAGTGGAGGGTTCAGATTGGGTTAGATCTTTTCAGGGTGGCTAAATGCTTTACAGGGGCAGTCCAACTGTTACAAATTTTCCCTATCCACAGTATGTGGGATAGCTATTAGATAGTGGGGGGTCTTATCACTGGGATACCCACAGATCATGAGAAAGGGGACCCCAAACCTCTCGGAGCCCCCCCCCCCCCAATAAAAGAAAAAGTGAATGGAGCAGCAGGCTGGGCAAGCACAGTGCTGTTCGAGTCATCTGTATGGGAGCTGCCGTAGAGATGAATTAAGTGGCAGGAGCAGCAGTGCACATATCCCACTTCTTGTTCCATTCATTTGAGGGGAGGGGGGCACCAACAGGTACAGGGTCCCCATTCTCATGTTCAGCAATAGGACCCCCACCGATCTAATAGTCATCCCCTATTGTCACGGCTGTTTAAGGGTAACCAGAGCATACACAGTAAGAAGAGCTACTGACCGGACCCCAAACTAGGGAAGAGGAAGGGTGACCCCTGTCAGACCCTCAACACTCTCCCTATGCTGCTAAAGCACATGCCCGGATCCAAATGGTGGAACGAGGCATGCCCGCGTACCTTAGACTGATGAGCCCTGTAACCCCTACAATAGTGGAAGGGGCACGGCCACCGATGCCCTGCTCAGAATATGGAGGGAACCGTGGCCACCTCAGATCCAGTCAGGAAATCACCAGGTACACAACAAAGTCTGCACACTTAGCTGATGGAGCTGCAGCCGCAGAGAAGACGGATCCAAGGGCCGCTGGCAATATCCGGAGTGCTTGCAGCAACAGAACACAGGTCCAGAGAACTAGTAGCTAAAGAAGTGAAGATACTCAAGGCAGAGCTACAACTGAAAAGAGAAATATAATCCACGCCCTGCAATAGGAGGAGGGGTGATTTAAAGGCAGGGAAATCAAACGCAGGAGAGACAGCTGAGAGTAAAGACCTCATCACAGGGGCGGAGAAACAGAACAGTGAGAACACCTCCAAACTCTAAGTGACATCATCACAGGGGTGGAGACACAGAGCTGTGAGAACGTCTCAAAGCTCTGGTAGTGACACCTATTCTGTGGATAGGGGATAACTTGTAACAGCTGGAATAGCTCAGGGACATAGTGGGGTATGTCTGTTTTTTAATTCAGTTGTGGAAGTAAAGGTTATGTTTTATTGGTAGGTTGTTCTGTGATTTTTGAATCTATTTTATGTATTTGCTTAGACACCCTAAAAGTGCCATAAAGTGTGCATAAATGGTATATGTACAATATGAATATTGGCCTCATTCTGGCCATTTAAAACTCAAGGACTTCTGAATACAGAAAGGGCTTGTCAAGCAAGTGTGGAAGGAATACTAAAAACTTCCCCTGTCCTAAATCTAATCCTGAAAGTAACAATAAAACTGGCTTTTATCAGCAAGAACTGAGAAGGCCAACATAGTCATTCCATGATTACAAAGTTGTATTGCTACCTTATTACAGGAATTACTACTGATTGATCGTGGATTGTACATTACTTCCAGTCATAAAAATACAATCTGAGCAATAAATCTTTTACATTTCCACCTTTGCACTTCTATTTGTTAAAGGGGTTGTCCAAGAACAGAAAAATATGGCTGCTTGGTACACGTTAGGGCTGCCCCCTCTCACCGCTTATTTTTGCATTGTGTATAGAACCCCTTGCAGCACACATAGGACTGAACCCCGACATTCATGGACTTAAAGTACGGGACAGGAAATTTAAGATCTCCCTTTATGCGGACGATATCCTCCTCACCCTGACCAATCCCCGTATTACACTACCAAACCCACAAAAAGCCTTAACTCACTACGGCAACCTTTTGGGATACAAGGTCAATGCTTCTAAGTCAGAAGCCCTAACTATCCTTATACCCGCCTGTGATCTAGCATTGCTCCAGAGCAATTTCTCTTATCGATGGTCGGACACCATGCTGAAGTACCTAGGGGTTCACATTACTCCTACGTATGCCTTATTGTTCCCCAGTAACTTCCCTCCCCTCTTCCGTGAACTTAAATCCTTCCTCAGAAAATGGAAACCCCTATACAAATCATTTGTTAGGCCGCATAGCAGCGGTGAATATGTCCCTCTTCCCAAAATTGGTTTATTACTTTGAGACGCTCCCAGTATGAATCCCTATGTCAGAACTACGCTTCCTCCAACAGGCCATTCTCGACTTTATATGGCAAGGTCAACGCCACCGCATCCCCCGTAAGGTTATGTTCGCGCCCACAGATAGAGGCGACATATCGGTCCCTAATATTATGCACTATTACTGGGCTTCTAATTTGCGTGTCGTTCCTTTGTGGGGGCGTCCCAACAGGCAAACACCAAATGGGTAGAAATCGAAAAACTCGGGATTGCCCCGGTTCATCCAAACACACTGCTATGGCAGCGGGCCCCCGTAGCTTCCCACACTCCCCTCCTAGGGTCTATGGCCTTTACCAAACACATATTAGACACCTGCCACTGACGGTTTTCCTTAGCTTCTCAGCACTCCTCTATGATCTACTTTTTATACAACCCAGCTATTCCCTCTAGCTTGACCGACCCCATGGTCCAGGTCTGGTTGTCGTTGGGTCTCTTTCATCTGGTCTGATCTCTCTTATCTACCTCCTTCTGGCCACAATTGCGGAGGGCGAGACCCCACATCATGCTTAAATGGAAAAATGGGCTACCATCCTCGGATTGCCTCTTTATTGCAGTGCCTGGCAGACTGTATGGAATAGGGCAGCCCAGTCATCTATTTGTACCATGTATAAGGAGACGCAGTACAAGCTGCTAATGCACTGGTACTATACCCCTGCACTCCTACATTCCATAAACCGCACTGTTCCAATGGCAGTGCTTGAACGACGTGGGTTCTTTCTATCATATTTTCTGGACGTGCCTCAGTATCATCCCATTTTGGCGGGAGGTGAGGAACGTGGCTCATTCCCTTTTTGGATCCCCTGTACCGCTAGACCCAAAGGTCTACTTACTTAAAGGGGTTGTCCGGGTTCAGAGCTGAACCCGGACATACCCTTATTTTCACCCCGGCAGCCCTCCTGAGCCTGGCATCGGAACATCTCATGCTCCGATGCGCTCCCGTGCCCTGCGCTAGATCGCGCAGGGCACAGGCTCTTGTGTTTTCAATACACACTGCCGGGCGGTAACTTCCGCCCAGCAGTGTGTTCGGTGACGTCACCGGCTCTGAGGGGCAGGCTTTAGCTCTGCCCTAGCCGTTTTACTGGCTAGGGCAGAGCCAAATCCCGCCCATCAGTGCCGGTGACGTCACCGGGCTGCCTGTCAGCCCCATAGAGAGCCCGGTATGTCACCGGAACTCAGAAAAATGCTTTTGCCCTGCGCGATTTAGCGCAGGGCAAAGGAGAGCATCGGAGCATGAACTGCTCCGATGCTCATGTCAGGGGGGCTGCCGGGGTGAAAATGGAGGGATGTCCAGGTTCAGCTCTGAACCTGGACAACCCCTTTAACCTGCCACCTCCGGGGTTCAACAAGCACTCCTCCAGGCTGTTTCTCTCACTATGTACTGCAGCCAAATCCTTGATTGCTAAATCCTGGAAGCAGACTACCCCTTCCAATAAGTGCATGCTCATAGCCAGGGTCCGTGACTTCAGATCCATGGAATATCTCATGGCGTCCATTAACAACGCCGTGGAACAATTCCAAACAATATGGCTACCCTGAGATACATACCTGGCATCCCCCTAATGGTCCCCCCTCCCACCCTACCATCCCCACTCTTACCTCCCCCTGTTCCTTTCCCTTTGTGTCTTGTCAGTTGTCTTATCCCTAGTCCTGAGTTTTACGTGCTACATCTTTGGATATAATTATGGGACCTGTACTACCACACGCGATGTTCATTGTGTATGTTCCCATTTTGATGGTCTGCCAAATGACTCTGTATGAGCTATGTCGTACCATTTCATGTTTTCCCTTTTCTTCCTTTCTGTATTATTGAAAATTTGCACGCTATGAGCTAATAAAAATCTACAGTATATAAAAATAAATAAACAAGAGGCAACACTGTCTCTATCCGATCTTGCATCTGGGTAACGTACTCAATGACTTTTTTATGTGGAGTGGGTTGTTGTTCCCACACCTCTTTGGCCACGATCAAAAGACCGCAAGGATGTCTGGGATATAGCAGTTCAAAGGGCGAGAACCAAGAGTCCTGGGATACCTCTCGCACTGCGAACATGAGATAGGGCAGAAGGAAGTCCCAATCCTTCCCATCTTTAGACACTACCTTTTTCAACATATTTTTTAATGTTTAATTAAACCATTCTACCAGACCGTCCATTTGCGGATGGTAAATCGACATCTGTAGTTGTTTTATGTGCAGCAACTTACAGAGTTCCCTCATCACCTTGGACATAAAAGGGGTCCCTTGGTCGGTCAGAACCTCTTTAGGTAGTCCTACTCAGGAAACCATCTCCATTAACTCCTCAGCTATGAGTTTGGCCGAGGTATGTCGCAGTGGCACTGCCTCCGGGTACCAAGTGGCATAGTCTAGAATGACTAAGATGTGTTGATGCTCTCTGGCAGACTTCGGTACTGGGCCTATGAGATCCATAGCTATTCAGTCAAACAGTACTTCGATAATTGGGAGATGTACTAGGAGTCTACAGAAATGTGGCTGGGGGCTAGTTATCTGGCAGGTCAAGCAAGACTTACAAAACTCTTCCACTTCTTTGAATATGCTGGGCCAGTAAAACCGCTGTACAATACAATCTTGAGTTTTCTGCAGTCCCAAGTGATCCCCGAGAACGTGTTGGTGGGCTAGATCTAGCACAAGCTTGCGATAAGCCTTAGGGACCACCAATTGTTCAATAGGCTCACGCCGTAGTTGGTTTACCCGATACAACATATCCTGATGAACCACAAAACAGGGAAACACTGACTCTGCCCTAGGTTGTTGTGGTTCACTTTCTACTATTGTCACGACCATGGTCATGGTCGTGACTCCTGAACCGCAGGCTGTTGCCTGCGGTCTCGTTTGGTTGTTTCAACCACAGGTGAGGGCCGCTTGTATGTTGCCTCACTTGTGGTTGCCGCTGGCAACATGTTCTTATGATGTATGTAGCAGTATAGCAGCCTGAGCTGGTGCTAGGCAGCTTGCTGCAATGTGCATGCGGTTGCACCTGGCAACCTGTCTTTGTTAAGTGTGTCTTTTGTATGTCTGGTGTGCACAGGGTTTTAGTTATGTGTGCACTTTCCCCCTTTAAGTGGCTTCCATCCCTTGCCTGGTGTAGGAAGGGTTAACTCCCTCTTTGTGTGAACACTGGGTGTGTCTGTGTGTGGGTGTGGCTACATGGGCTATTTAGCCTCAGTTGAGAGCAGAGGTCTGAGGGGTACTCCAGGCATGTTTGCTGGATTCATCCTCCTGGTTTGTATACCATCTGCCAGTGAGGGCCACCCTTGTGGTCATAAATGTTATATGTGATGTTTAGTTGATGTTGCTTTTCTTTCTATGTTTTATGCAGCTATGGATCTGGGTTCCTGTGTGTATATGTATGTGTGCACGGGATCAAGTCAGCAAGGCTGTGGCAGGTAGGTTTGGAACTAGTGTAGTTCACCTGCCATATCCATATGTCTGTTTGTGTTCCCCTTTTCCTTGCAGCTTGGCCAGTGAGACTCCTGTTCCTCCGTGCCTAGGAGGAACAGGTCGTCTTACCCTGCTCCTTGTTCCAGGGCAATCCTGAGGGCTAGCAGGGACCCCAAGGTTTCCGGTGTCTGAGCCCTCCCACCATCAGGGTTGGCTCATATGATTAGGAGTCAGGGTCAGATTAGGGACGCGATAGGAGGTGACCTGCTCTCTAATTCTGTCGTCCTGGCCGAGCAGCCACTTACATCTTCTGGCATCGCACGACTGAGGGTTTTCCCCATCCTCAGCCGTGACAACTATTAACACATTTTCCCAGGCGCGGGATAGGGTTGGGTCCCGACATTCGGCGGTACCAAAATTATCCCCGGAGACATTAAGGTCTGCCAATTCAGGACCCGGTGGTAAGTCCGCCACGTCTCCCACCATCACACTTAGCGGGGTTGTCTCCCCCTCTTCCACCAAAGTGGCGGTCACCCCTACCGCTGGACCTTCAGTCTCAGGTTCCCAGGGTTCTGGTCTCTCCCCTAAGCTGGGCCACTCTGCTAGGGTTATCCATGTCTCATGGGTATCAGTCACTCTCATAGCAGGCCACAGTGCTGGGAAGCACGGGAAGTCTCTCCCTATTATAAGTTCGTAGTGTAAATTTGGGGCAACTGCCACTTTATGAGTCCATCTGCCAGCCCCTGTGGTTAGAGACACGAGGGCAGTAGGATAGTCTTTTAAGTCCCCATGGATGCACATGACCCTGACATTCCAGCCAGTATTCTTCACTGACCGTACCAGGGAAGCCCTTACTAGGGACACTAGAGTCCAGCAGAGCCTCTGCTGGAGTGTCTCCTACCTCCACCTGGCACAGGTGGTTTAGAGTTTTTGGGGTACCTGCTATACACAGCTTCCTGGCATATAGCGACTGACGGTAGCCATAGTTAGTATCCATGGGTTCCACCTGATGGGGACAGTCAGCTCTTACATGGCCCGGCTCCTGACACTGCCAGCTGACTATCGGAGCCAGGTCCGTAGAGGGTACACCCCGGGTGGGTTTGGTTGGTACATGTTGTCAGGTCTGGGATGGAGATTTATGTGGTTTGACTGCCCCCTCCCAAAAAGAACCCCCTGTAACAGTCTTAGTAGCCTCGTAGCGCTCGACCAGGTCCACTATTTCTAGGACGTTGCCAGGAAACACCTGGTTGATCCAGTGCTAGAGAGGGGGTGGCAGAGTCCTCCAGAACATATCAGCCAATAGTATATCCAGCATAGCCGTGGGACTCAGCACATCAGACTGTAGCCACTTTTGAAAGAGGTGGAGTAAGTCATAATACTGCATCATCGCAGGCTCAGCCGGCCTAAACCCCCACTGATGTACCCGCTGGGCCTGGACCAACACATTTACCACCAGTCTTGCCAAAATCTCACCCTTTACTTTTTGGTAGTCGGCCGCTTGATTGTCCGGCAAGTCAAAATACACCCGCTGGAAATTGGATGCCAGGAATGGAGCGACGACCTCAGCACACTGGTCACGGGGTAGATTTTCCCTAATGGCCACTTTCTCATACATCGCCAGGTAGGTTTTGATGTCGTCTGCGGGGGTCATCTTACGAATTGCGGCACGGACTGTTTTCCGGGCATCATGGACGCTCAGGGTTTCTCCTGCTGTCTGTAAAGCCATCAATTGTTGTAGCAGCAACTGGCTAGTATCCTGCTGCTGCTTATTAGCCTCGCGTTGCTGCAGGTTTGTTTCTCGCTGCTGCATATTAGCCTCCATGAGGGCCTTCACAACAGCCTCCATTTTGTCGTGCACTGCTTATAATACATCTGGTTTAATGTACGACATACAACCATGCCTCAAAAATGCAGAAACCAAAATTATCGGCGTTCACGCCAGCCACACTGCTCTTGCCCGCATCCTCCACCAATTGTGAGGTTTCACTTTGGTAGCTAGGGTAAGCGGGTGCAGTACAGAGGTAAAATACAAGTTCTTAACTCAAAACATTAGTGTTTATTCAAACTTAAGGCAATTGCACAAAACAGCATGTAACTGTGCAGTCTTGGTCTTAATTCACACACAATGGAAAGTTCATATAATACAAGTCACCTTGCTAGCAGTTCTGCCTCCAGTAGTCCACAGCAGACTTTAGGAGGCCTGTTTCCCCAGTATGCGGCTCTCAGCCCTCCAGCATGGCACAAAGCCTCAGATCCCAAAAACGGAGACATCTCTGCTGAGCCCAGCTGCCTATATAAGGACAGCCAGGTGCTGCCAAAACCCGGACCGGCACTTAAACTCTGGTCCGGTATTTGACCTTTTACCTGGCTAGAAACCAGCCCAGCCACACGTGCTGGGAGGAAAATACCTGCCTTGCCAGACACAACCCCTCACTGTGTCACAATATATACTGATGTACTGTACCTATATACTGAGACTGTAGTGTATCTACATATATACTGATGTGCTGTCCCTATATACTGAGGATGTACTGTATCATCATTCAAAGAGTTTCCTTTATTTTCATGACTATGAAAATTGTAGATTCACACTGAAGGCATCAAAACTGTGAATTAACACATGTGCAATTATATACATAACAAAAAAGTGTGAAACAACTGAATATGTCATATTCTAGGTTCTTCAAAGTAGCCACCTTTTGCTTTGATTACTGCTTTGCACACTCTTGGCATTCTCTTGATGAGCTTCAAGAGGTAGTCACCTGAAATGGTTTTCACTTCACAGGTGTGCCCTGTCAGGTTTAATAAGTGGGATTTCTTGCCTTTATAAATGGGGTTGGGACCATCAGTTGCGTTGTGGAGATGTCAGGTGGATACACAGCTGATAGTCCTACTGAATAGACTGTTAGAATTTGTATTATGGCAAAAAAAAAGCAGCTAAGTAAAGAAAAACGAGTGGCCATTATTACTTTAAGAAATGAAGGTCAGTCAGTCTGAAAAATTGGGAAAACTTTGAAAGTGTCCCCAAGTGCAGTCACAAAAACCATCAAGCGCTACAAAGAAACATGCGGACCGCCCCAGGAAAGGAAGACCAAGAGTCACCTCTGCTGCGGAGGATAAGTTCATCCGAGTCACCAGCCTCAGAAACCACAGGTTAACAGCAGCTCAGATTAGAGACCAGGTCAATGCCACACAGAGTTCTAGCAGCAGACACATCTCTAGAACAACTGTTAAGAGGAGACTGTGTGAATCAGGCCTTCATGGTAGAATATCTGCTAGGAAACCACTGCTAAGTACAGGCAACAAGCAGAAGAGACTTGTTTGGGCTAAAGAACACAAGGAATGGACATTAGACCAGTGGAATTCTGTGCTTTGGTCTGATGAGTCCAAATTTGAGATCTTTGGTTCCAACCACCGTGTATTTGTGCGACGCAGAAAAGGTGAACGGATGGACTCTACATGCCTGGTTCCCACCGTGAAGCATGAAGGAGGTGTGATGGTGTGGGGGTGCTTTGCTGGTGACACTGTTGGGGATTTATTCAAAATTGAAGGCATACTGAACCAACATGGCTACCACAGCATCTTGCAGCAGCATGCTATTCCATCCGGTTTGCGTTTAGTTGGACCATCATTTATTTTTCAACAGGACAATGACCCTAAACACACCTCCAGGCTGTGTAAGGGCTATTTGACGATGAAGGAGAGTGATGGGGTGCTGCGCCAGATGACCTGGCCTCCACAGTCACCGGACTTGAACCCAATCGAGATGGTTTGGGGTGAGCTGGACCGCAGAGTGAAGGCAAAAAGGCCAAAGAGTGCTAAGCACTCCTTCAAGACTGTTGGAAGACCATGTCAGGTGACTACCTCTTGAAGCTCATCAAGAGAATGCCAAGAGTGTGCAAAGCAGTAATCAAAGCAAAAGGTGGCTACTTTGAAGAACCTAGAATATTACATATTTTCAGTTGTTTCACACTTTTGTGTTATGCATATAATTCCACATGTGTTAATTCTAGTTTTGATGCCTTCAGTGTAAATCTACAATTTTCATAGTCATGAAAATAAAGAAAACTCTTTGAATGAGAAGGTGTGTCCAAACTTTTGGTCTGTACTGTATATACTGATGTACTGTACCTATATACTGAGGCTGTATTGTATCTACATATATACTGATGTACTGTACCTATATACTGAGGCTGTATTGTATCTACATATTCACTGATGTACGGTACCTATATACTGATGTACTGTACCTATATACTGATGCCTGCACCTATAAACTTATGTATTGTACCTGTATACTGAGGCTGTACTGTATCTACATATATACTGATGTACTGTACCTATATACTGAGGCTGTATTGGATCTACATATACATTGATGTACTGTACCTATATACTGAGGCTGTATTGTATCTACATATATACTGATGTACTGTACCTATATACTGGGGCTGTATTGTATCTACATATATAATGATTAGAGATGAGTAAATCAAAGTTGACGAAGTGGAATTTGATCCGAATTTCAGGAAAAATTTGATTTGCACTGGATCTGAATTTCATAACAGTTCGTGGTAACGAAACGCATTTTTTCCTAAATGGCTGATGCACGTGTTAGGACATGGAGCAAGGAACTCTGGGAACGAGGGATCACCCACAATGCCATGCATGCAGCCAATCAGCAGCCAGCCAGTCTTGTGAAGTCACAGCCCTATAAATAGCCTCAGCCATTTTGGATTCTGCGATTTTCCAGCGTACTTAGTGCAGGAAGAGATGTCAGCAGGCGCTAGGGACAGTGCTAGGAAAGACTTTATTGTGCTGAAAAAACAATTTAGACGTTCAGGGAAAGATTAGTCAAGGTGTAGGAAAAGGATAGAGAGGCATCATCTACACTATAAAAGGAGAACAGGGTGCACTAGGAGAGTGTACAGCCTGGGTAATAGGAGCGATTCTATTACACCTTGCTGCACTGACTGAGGATCCAAATTGCAGTTATACTGCTGCTTTTAGGTTGTTTGCACTATATCAGGGGTGTCCTAACTTTGTCAATAAGTGCCAGATTTAATGAAGTGAATATGTGCGAGGGCCAACCATTTTGCCTGACATTCTTTGAACCATTAAAATTAAATGCAAATTAACTATTTTATACAAAGTTTATTGAAAACGGCATACTTTTCATTTTGTGACTTGGATGACAAATCTAAACAGTTGTTAAATCACTCTACCTTAAAACAGGAAGCTGAAATATGTCAGGAACATTGTAAAGTACATTACACAAAGTAATAAAGGTTGTCTGTCAACTTTTAAGTAAAAAAAAATGTGAACAGGAACATAACACCAAGTATACATGTGTTCAAATATATTTATAACTGATTAGGACCAACTGACATTAACTGAGATTTTACAATGTATTAATCTCAATTGAAAAAAAGATCTGAGATCTGGACTGCAGCACATAGACTAGGTCTGGTTCAAAGGCCGTGGTTTTGATGCGCAAAATGTCACGCAGGTGAGAGTCACTTAGTCTTGTCCTCATGCGGTTCTTGTTAAAGTTCATAACAGAGAATGTCTTCTCACACAAATATGTTGAGCCAAACAAGCTCAGCATTTTCTTAGCCAATGGTCGAATCTCTTGAAACCGGCTCCTATCCAGTTGGCGGTAAAAGTTCACAAGAGAGAGCTGTTGGTGATGACTGCGTAACTCGCTGTCACAATGCAGCTCAATGAGCTCGAGCTGCAGCTTATCTGGAGCATCGTCGGGGTCAATAGAGAATGGAGAGGAGAAAAGGCTGATCTCCTTTTCAATAGCTGCAAAATCTTGAAAGCGCAGTTTAAAGGGATTCTGTCACCAAGTTTTGGGCTATGGAGATGCGGACATACACGGCTAGATCGCCGCTAGCATGTCCGCAATATATCTGTCCTATAGGGCTGTGTGGTTTTTTTTTCTTTAAGAAAGGATTTTAGAGATATGTAAATTAGTCTTGTAAGGTGTCCAAGGGGCTATACGAACCTTCCTGGTGCCCAGCTACGCCCGTCTGTGAAGGAGCCCAGCACTGCCTATGTCCTCCGAATCTCCTCCTTTCATAAACGATAGATTGCCGTAATCTCGCGATGCGCGAGCTCGCGCATGCGCAGTTCTTTCCCCCAGGTGGGTGTGGCTGAGCACCAGGAAGGTTCATATAGCTCCTTGGACACCTACAAGACTAATTTACATATCTCTAAAATCCTTTTTTGAAGAAAATAAAAGCACACAGCCCTATAGGACAGGTATATTGCGGCGATCATGCTAGCGGCGATCTAGCCGTGCATGTCCGCAGCTCTATAGCCCAAAACTTGGTGACAGAATCCCTTTAAACTCCCCAGCCAGAGATGCGATGTCTGCTGCATACCTGCTCGTTTGCGCACTGATATCATCCTGTGGAAAACTGTTCATTATTTCCTGCAACGCTGAAAAATGAATGGTATTGGGCTGCGTTTGTGACCAATGCCTTAGGAAAAGTTGCAACTTTGTTCCAAAGGCTTTGAGGTGTGAATAAAGCTGGTTCACTGCTGCATCTTTTCCCTGAAGACTCGTGTTCAGTACATTCAGATGCTTTGTTATGCCGACTAGAAACCCCAAATCAGCCAGCCAAATAGGATCAGATAGTTCTCGCATCGATTGTCCCTTTGTTTCCAAGAATTCTCCAATTTCCTTTCTGAGAGAGTAGAAACGCTGCAGTGCAGACCCCTGACTGAGCCATCGTTATGATATAAAACATCTTCGTATTCAGCCTGGATATCCAGTAGAAACTGTTTAAACTGGCGGTGGCACAGGGCTTTAGAGCGAATAAAATGAATGGTCTTTAGCACCGGTTTCATAACATGATCATATTTGAGATGTTTAGCACAGAGAACTTGTTGATGAATGGTGCAATGAAGTTTAATAGCTTTGCCTTCTTCGATCACCTTGTTACAGATTAGGGTTGATAATCCACTTTATTCACCAGCCATGGTAGGTGCCCCTTCAGTAATAATCCCAGTAACTTTGTTTCAAGGCAGTTTCATGTCATCTATGGCAGAACTAACAGAAACAAATAAATCTTTTCCTCTTGTTTGGTCCTTAAGGCTCTGGAGGTCACATTCATTTATTCGTCCACCCCTCTCAGAAAAATCAGCAACTGAGCTGTCAGAGAGGTCCGTGCTTTCATCACAGGCTATTGAAAATAAGCCAAAATCAACTCCTTTTGACGTTAACTGTCTCTTTATATCTGATAAAATGTCTTCAATTCTCCGTGCTACAGTGTTACGAGCCAGGCGAATGTTGGAAAACTCTTCTTCTCGGGACAGATATTCTACACCATTTTCATAACGCATTCTTTGATAAAGTCACCCTCAGCAAAAGATTAGCAATTTTTTGCAATTAATGTTGCCACCTCATAGCTAGCCCTTGTGGCATTTTCATTTGACTCACAGGCTCTTGTAAAAAATCGCTGTTGTGACATTAAAACAGCTTCAAGTTGCTTCAACTTTTCACTGCGGTCGCGCCCTTTTAGCTTGTCGTATGTGCTATGTCTCGACTGGCGGTGTCTCTTGACATTAAAATCCTTATAAACAGCCACTGTCTCTTGGCATATCAGACAAACACAGTGATTCCGTATTTCAGTAAAAAAAAAAATTCTACTTTCCACCTATCCTGAAAGTGGGGTCCCTCACTGTCAACTTTTCTTTTCTTATTTGTAGTTCCCATTATAAAAATTGGCCAGAAGGGGAGAAGTTATGTAGAGAGTACAAGGAGCAGAGGGTGGAACAGCAAAGATAGGATACTGCTATATACCATAACACAGGCAGACAATAGTAAGCTGTGCAATAGTAACACATCACATAATGGAATTATAGCACAGTGACGGACAGTCAGGGGTTAATGAAGGGTATGACAGCTTGCTATCACAGATTCCTATATGCTCCCTTGTCTGCTTTATACATGTATCCTGAGTGCACAGCCCTGCCTACCTGTCAGTGTGTTGTCTGTGCAGTTACTGCTCCTTGTCAAGGTGTTTGGTAGGCAGTTTTTTTTCTTCTTCAATAGCCCTTATGGTTGCCCTTGTGGCTGTGTGTGTAGGCACAGGGAGAAGAAAAGCCCAAATCTCGCGAGATCTCGGACGTTGCGAGATTTGGGCTTTCCTACTCCCTGCGCCGGCTGATGACGTCAAGTCCCGCGGCAAGAGATGCCCGAAATCCTAAGCGGGTCTTGGGACTCACTGGGGGGGGGGGGGGGAAGAGGGGGCGTAAGATCTATATTTGGGCAAATTATCTGTGGGGCCTTATCAGTCCGGAACGCGGACCACAATTGGCCCGCGGGCCGGACTTTGGACATGCCTGCACTATATGATACATCACTAATTCCAGCAAACCTTGATTGTGATTGGGGTGCAAGTTCTGTGTATTAAAGCCAACTACGGGGTGTATTAATAGGATAGATACATACGTCCTATTAGCTGTTCTGCGTTTATTTTACATTGTTTTACTTTTTTTGGGGGGGTGTATTAATAGGGAAAAAAAAAGGAAAAAATGTATGTCATAATTGCTGTTCAACGGTGAAGTTACATTGTACTACAGCCATTTACGGGGTGTATTAATAGGAAATATACGTACGTCCTAATAGCCGGTCTGCGTTGATTTTACATATATATATCTTTTTTTGGGGGGTGTATTTACCACTTCAACCCCGCTAGCTGAAACCCCCTAAATGACCAGGCCACTTTTTACACTTCTGCACTACACTACTTTCACAGTTTATTGCTCGGTCATGCAACTTACCACCCAAATGAATTTTACCTTTTTTTCTTCTCACTAATAGAGATTTCATTTGGTGGTATTTCATTGCTGCTGACATTTTTACTTTTTTGTTATTAATCGAAATTTAACGATTTTTTTGCATAAAAATGACATTTTTCACTTTCAGTTGTAAAATTTTGCAAAAAAACGACATCCATATATACATTTTTCGCTAAATTTATTGTTCTACATGACTTTGATAAAAAAAAAATGTTTGGGTAAAAAAAAAAAATTGTTTGGGTAAAAGTTATAGCGTTTATAAACTATGGTACAAAAATGTGAATTTCCGCTTTTTGAAGCAGCTCTGACTTTCTGAGCACCTGTCATGTTTCCTGAGGTTCTACAATGCCCAGACAGTACAAACACCCCACAAATGACCCCATTTCGGAAAGTAGACACCCTAAAGTATTCACTGATGGGCATAGTGAGTTCATAGAACTTTTTATTTTTTGTCACAAGTTAGCGGAAAATGCAGATTTTTTTTTTTCTTACAAAGTCTCATATTCCACTAACTTGTGACAAAAAATAAAAACTTCCATGAACTCACTATGCCCATCACAAAATACCTTGGGGTGTCTTCTTTCCAAAATGGGGTCACTTGTGGGGTAGTTATACTGCCCTGGCATTCTAGGGGCCCATATGTGTGACAAGAAGTTTGCAATCAAAATCTGTAAAAAATGACCGGTGAAATACGAAAGGTGAACTTTGGAATGTGTGCCCCTTTGCCCACCTAGGCTGCAAAAAAGTGTCACACATCTGGTATCGCCGTACTCGGGAGAAGTTGGGGAATGTGTTTTGGGGTGTCATTTTACATATACCTATGCTGGGTGAGAGAAATATCTCGGCAAAAGACAACTTTTCCCATTTTTTTATACACAGTTGGCATTTTACCAAGATATTTATCTCACCCAGCATGGGTATATGTAAAATGCGTCCACCCAGAAGAGCAGGGCCGCCGCCAGGACGCAATCCTGCATACGGCGGTCCTGTAGCGGTTAATAGGAAAAAAAAATTGAAAAAATGTATGTCATAATTGCCGTTCAGTAGTGAAGTTACATTGTACTACAGCCATTTACGTGGTGTATTAAAAGGAAATATACGTACGTCTTATTAGCCGATCTGCGGTGAATTGTGATTGTTATATTTCTTTTTTTGGGGTGTCGAAATAGTAAAAAGAATACATCTTAATTGCCGTTCTGCGGTGAAGTTACTTTGTACTACAGCCATTTACGGGGTGAAGGGAAATAAACGTACTTCCTATTTTCTGTTCTGCGGTGAATTGTGATTTGTATTTTTTTTGGGGGGGGGAGTTTATTATTCAGAAAAAAATCTATATGTCTTAATTGCCATTCAGCAGTGAAGTAACATTGTACTACAGCCATTTACATGGTGTATAAAAAGGAAATATACGTTACATAGTTAATACGGTTGAAAAAATACAAACATCCATCAAGTTCAACCAAGGGATAGGTGGGGACGCGAATCCCAGAAGGAAGTGAGACTCAGATTTCTACACAGTTTTCCTAAGCATTTATGTTTTTTACTTTTAAGAATTCGTCTAAACCCATTCTGAAACTGTCCACTGTTCCTGCTGTGACCACGTCCTGAGAAAGTCTATTCCACAGATTCACAGTTCTCACAGTAAAGAAGCTTTGACGCTTCTGGAGAATGAACGTTTTCTTCTTCAGTCGGAGGTGCCCCCTTGTCTTTTGAGCACATTTTACATGGAACAGCTTTTCGCCGTATTTTTTGTATGGCCCATTTATATACTTGTACAGGTTAATCATGTCCCCCCTTAGACATCTCTTCTCAAGACTAAATAAATTCAATTTTTTTAATCTTTCTTCATAACCCTCCAAGACCCTCCATTCCCCTTATCATTTTAGTCGCTCTCCTCTGTACTTTTTCCAGCTGTAGAGCGTCCCTTCTATGGACTGGTGCCCAGAACTGAACTGCATATTCCAGATGAGGCCACACCAACGCTTTGTAAAGTGGTAGTATTACATCCCTGCCCCGCTAGTCCATGCCTCGTTTAATGCATGACAATATCCTGGAGGTGACCTTAGAAGCAGCTGATTGACATTGTGTGCTGTTATTTAATCTACCATCTACAAGGACACCCAAATCCTTCTCTATAAGTGACTCCCCCAGTGTTACATCCCCTAGGACATATGAAGCACAGAGATTATTACTACTAAGATGCATAACTTTACATTTATCCACATTGAACCTCATTTGCCAAGTTGATGCCCAATCACTGAGAGTGTTCAAGTCAGCTTGTAGTTTATGGACATCTTCCATAGACTGTACTGTAATACATAGCCTAGTGTCATCTGCAAAAATAGTGCTATTACTCTCGTCCTTGATATCATTAATAAATAAATTAAATAATAGAGGGCCCAGCACTGAACCTTGGGGTACACCACTTATAACCTGAGACCATTCTGAATAGGAATCATTGACCAGAACTCTCTGGACGCGGTTCTTCAATCAGTTTTCAATCTAATTACAGACTAAACTTTCCAAGCCTATAGATCTTACTTTAGCTATTAAACATCTATGAGGAACAGTATCAAAGGCCTTTGCAAAATCCAGAAACATTACATCCACAGCTGCCCCTCTGTCCAGGCTTCTACTCACCTCCTCATAAAAACAAATCAGGTTTGTCTGACAACTTCTGTCCTTGGTAAACCCATGTTGGTTATCACTTATAATATTATTTATAGTCACATACTCCTGTATATAGTGCCTTTAGAGTCCTTCAAACATTTTTCCCACAACAGAAGTTAAACTAACTGGTCTATAATTACCTGTGGAGGACCTAGATCTTTTTTTGAATATGGGCACCACGTTTGCCTTGCGCCAATCACTTGGCACTGTACCAGTACTTAGAGAATCTTTAAAAATTATAAACAGGGGTACAGCAATGACTCAACTGAGCTCTTTAAGCACTCTTGGGTGTAATCCATCTGGATCTGGAGACTTGTTCACATTTACCTTATTTAACTTATCTTGGACCATATCTACAGTTAGCCAATTGAGTATATTACTGAATGTACTAACAGCCTCAACATATACCCTGCCGCCGAATCCAAAATATAGTGTGCACCACATTGGTTGTGTGATCATTGACCAAGCACCTCTAGCAGTTTATACTTTCTCATGCGACTTAATCACATTGTTTCCAGCTGTCCTTGTACCTGCCCTGTATGGCCCTATAAAGCCCTAGATGGTAAATCAGAAATGTGCTGTGCCTACAATGCCAATAGATGGTAAATTGGAAAAAAATACCCTGGCGCGTTTCTCCCAATAGGGTTCCTCAGGGGGTCGGTAATCACTAGATACATTGCATATATCTGGATAACAAACTTAATCCAGGGGATAATAGCTGAACACATTCCATCTATGTGGATAACATACTTTGTCCGAAGACTAAGACAAATAAGGCAGACTTTATAATGTGTACCGGATACATCACCTGTTTAACGATGCTAGTAGAGGTAGATACAACAGGTGATGTGCCCCATCCGTCGCCAGACTGCCTCCTACATGATGCTGGATATGGTTCCTAGCAGTAGCCTAGCAATAACCTAGAACTATGCCACCACTTTATGGGTTGGGAAAACACCTTAAAGGAGTATTCCAGTATTAAAAGAGAGTCCAGCCATTGGGAATTTTTCATCTTTTACTAGCAGCCTGCTATACCTGGTGAAAAACCCATGCCTGCTCCCTGAAGCTTCGTTCTAGCTTCATGACTTTGCTGAGCAATTTTCTGGTGGCCTGTAAACGTTCAGATGAATGAGATCACATACACCACTGCAGCCAATGACTAGCCTCAGCAATGTTATGTCACCAGGTGGCACGTCATTGCTGGGTCACTTGTTGAGTGGCGACGTATCACTGCTGAGGTCAGTCATTGCCTGCAGCTAAACATGACCCATCTTTCCAAAAGTTTACAGGATAGGGACCGGAATATCCTTGAAAGTAGATCAGAACGGAGCAGGTGAGTATGTGTTTTCCAACAGCTACAACATGCTGCTAGTGAAAGTAAAAATAAATTTCCCTAAGGCTGGACAACCCTTATAACCTATCCACTGGAAACAGCTGACCACTGTTTCCGTCAGGGTCTCATACTTTGAATGGAGTTGCAGATAGTATGCTTGACCACCACTTAAAGGGGTTATCCCATGACTAATGTAAAAAATTTACATCACCCCCCTGTAAGGCTCCATTCAGACGTCCGTATGATTTTTACGGATCCACGGATACATGGATCGGATCCGCAAAACACATACGGACGTCTGAATGGAGCCTTACAGGGGGTTGATCATTGACAGGGGGGTGATCACCCATATAGACTCCCTGATCACCCCCCTGTCATTGATCACCCCCCTGTCATTGATCACCCCCCTGTAAGGCTCCATTCAGACATCCGTATGATTTTTACGGATACATGGATACATGGATCGGACCCGCAAAACACATACGGACGTCTGAATGGAGCCTTACAGGGGGGTGATCAATGACAGGGGGGTGATCATCCATATAGACTCCCTGATCACCCTCCTGTCATTGATCACCCCCTTGTAAGGCTCCATTCAGACGTCCGTATGATTTTTACGGATCCACGGATACATGGATCGGATCCGCAAAACACATACGGACGTCTGAATGGAGCCTTACAGGGGGATGATCAATGACAGGGGGGTGATCAGGGAGTCTATATGGGTGATCACCCCCCTTGTCATTGATCAGCCCCCTGTAAGGCTCCATTCAGACATCCGTATGTGTTTTGCGGATCCGATCCATGTATCCGTGGATCCGTAAAAATCATACGGACGTCTAAATGGAGTCTTACAGGGGGGTGATCAATGACAGGGGGGTGATCACCCATATAGACTCCCTGATCACCCCCTGTCATTGATCACCCCCCTGTAAGGCTCCATTCAGACGTCCATATGATTTTTACGGATCCACGGATACATGGATCGGATCCGCAAAACACATGCGGACGTCTGAATGGAGCCTTACAGGGGGGTGATCAATGACAGGGGGTGATCAGGGAGTGTATATGGGTGATCACCCCCTGTCATTGATCACCCCCCTGGTAAGGCTCCATTCAGACGTCCATATGATTTTTACGGATCCACGGATACATGGATCGGATCCGCAAAACACATACGGACGTCTGAATGGAGCCTTACAGGGGGGTGATCAATGACAGGGGGGTGATCACCCATATAGACTCCTTGATCACCCCCCTGTCATTGATCACCCCCCTGTAAGGCTCCATTCAGACGTCCGTATGATTTTTACGGATCCACAGATACATGGATCGGATCCGCAAAACACATACGGACGTCTGAATGGAGCCTTACAGGGGGGTGATCACCCATTTAGACTCCCTGATCACCCCCTGTCATTGATCACCCCCCTGTCATTGATCACCCCCCTGTAAGGCTCCATTCAGACATTTTTTTGGCACAAGTTAGCGGAAATTGTTTTTTTTTTTTCTTACAAAGTCTCATATTCCACTAACTTGTGTCATAAAAATAAAATCTCACATGAACTCACCATACCCCTCACGGAATCCAAATGCGTAAAATTTTTTAGACATTTATATTCCAGACTTCTTCTCACGCTTTAGGGCCCCTAAAATGCCAGGGCAGTATAAATACCCCACATGTGACCCCATTTCGGAAAGAAGACATCCCAAGGTATTCCGTGAGGAGCATATTGAGTTTATGAAAGATTGAAATTTTTGTCCCAAGTTAGCGGAAAGGGAGACTTTGTGAGAAAATACAAAAAAAAATCAATTTCCGCTAACTTGTGCCAAAAAAAAAAAAAATTCTATGAACTCGCCATGCCCCTCATTGAATACCTTGGGGTGTCTTCTTTCCAAAATGGGGTCACATGTGGGGTATTTATAATGCCCTGGCATTTTAGGGGCCCAAAAGCGTGAGAAGAAGTCTGGGATCCAAATGTCTAAAAATGCCCTCCTAAAAGGAATTTGGGGCGCTTTGCGCATCTAGTCTGCAAAAAAGTGTCACACATGTGGTATCGCCGTACTCAGGAGAAGTTGGGGAATGTGTTTTGGGGTGTCATTTTACATATACCCATGCTGGGTGAGAGAAATATCTTGGCAAAAGACAACTTTTCCCATTTTTTTTATACACAGTTGGCATTTGACCAAGATATTTATCTCACCCAGCATGGGTATATGTAAAATGACACACCAAAACACATTCCCCAACTTCTCCTGAGTACGGCGATACCACATGTGTGACACTTTTTTGCCGCCTAGGTGGGCAAAGGGGCACACATTCCAAAGAGCACCTTTAGGATTTCACAGGTCATTTTTTCCACATTTTGATTTCAAACTACTTACCACACATTTGGGCCCCTAAATTGCCAGGGCAGTATAACTACCCCACAAGTGACCCCATTTTGGAAAGAAGACACCCCAAGGTATTCCGTGAGGGGCATGGCGAGTTCCTAGAATTTTTTATTTTTTGTCACAAGTTAGCGGAAAATGATGATTTATTTTATTTTTTTCTTACAAAGTCTCATATTCCACTAACTTGTGACAAAAAATAAAAAATTCTAGGAACTCGCCATGCCCCTCACTGAATACCTTGGGGTGTCTTCTTTCCAAAATGGGGTCACTTGTGGGGTAGTTATACTGCCCTGGCAATTTAGGGGCCCTAATGTGTGCGAGTAGTTTGAAATCAAAATCTGTAAAAAATGGCCGGTGAAATCCTAATGGTGCTCTTTGGAATGTGGGCCCCTTTGCCCACCTAGGCTGCAAAAAAGAGTCACGCATCTGTTATCGCCGTACTCAGGAGAAGGTGGGCAATGTGTTTTGGGGTGTCATTTTACATATACCCATGCTGGGTGAGATAAATATCTTGGTCAAATGCCAACTTTGTATAAAAAAATGGGAAAAGTTGTCTTTTGCCAAGATATTTCTCTCACCCAGCATGGGTATATGTAAAATGACACCCCAAAACACATTCCCCAACTTCTCCTGAGTACGGCGATACCACATGTGTGACACTTTTTTGCCGCCTAGGTGGGCAAAGGGGCACACATTCCAAAGAGCACCTTTAGGATTTCACAGGTCATTTTTTCCACATTTTGATTTCAAACTACTTACCACACATTTGGGCCCCTAAATTGCCAGGGCAGTATAACTACCCCACAAGTGACCCCATTTTGGAAAGAAGACACCCCAAGGTATTCCATGAGGGGCATGGCGAGTTCCTAAAATTTTTTATTTTTTGTCACAAGTTAGCGGAAAATGATGATTTTTTTTATTTTTATTTTTTTCTTACAAAGTCTCATATTCCACTAACTTGTGACAAAAAATAAAAAATTCTAGGAACTCGCCATGCCCCTCACTGAATACCTTGGGGTGTCTTCTTTATAAAATGGGGTCACTTGTGGGGTAGTTATACTGCCCTGGCAATTTAGGGGCCCTAATGTGTGCGAAGTAGTTTGAAATCAAAATCTGTAAAAAATGGCCGGTGAAATCCTAAAGGTGCTCTTTGGAATGTGGGCCCCTTTGCCCACCTAGGTTGCAAAAAAGTGTCACGCATCTGTATCGCCGTACTCAGGAGAAGGTGGGCAATGTGTTTTGGGGTGTCATTTTACATATACCCATGCTGGGTGAGATAAATATCTTGGTCAAATGCCAACTTTATATAAAAAAATGGGAAAAGTTGTCTTTTGCCAAGATATTTCTCTCACCCAGCATGGGTATATGTAAAATGACACCCCAAAACACATTCCCCAACTTCTTCTGAGTACGGCGATACCACATGTGTGACACTTTTTTGCAGCCTAGGTGGGCAAAGGGGCACACATTCCAAAGAGCACCTTTCGGATTTCACCGGTCAGTTTTTTACAGATTTTGATTTCAAACTACTTTGCACGCATTTGGGCCCCTAAAATGCCAGGGCAGTATAACTACCCCACACGTGACCCCATTTTGGAAAGAAGACACCCCAATGTATTTCGTGATGGGCATAGTGAGTTCATGGAAGTTTTTATTTTTTTTATCACAAGTTAGTGGAATATGAGACTTTGTAAGAAAAAAAATAAAAAAAATAAAATCATCATTTTCCGCTAACTTGTGACAAAAAATTAAAAGTTCTATGAACTCACTATGCCCATCAGTGAATACCTTAGGGTGTCTACTTTCTGAAATGGGGTCATTTGTGGGGTGTTTGTACTGTCTGGCCATTGTAGAACCTCAGGAAACATGACAGGTGCTCAGAAAGTCAGAGCTGCTTCAAAAAGCGGAAATTCACATTTTTGTACCATAGTTTGTAAACGCTATAACTTGTACCCAAACCATTTTTTTTTACCCAAACCATTTTTTTTTTTATCAAAGTCATGTAGAACAATAAATTTAGCGAAAAATTTATATATGGATGTCGGGGTTTTTTGCAAAATTTTACAACTGAAAGTGAAAAATTGCATTTTTTTGCTAAAATTTTGGTAAATTTCGATTAATAACAAAAAAAGTAAAAATATCAGCAGCAATGAAATACCACCAAATGAAAGCTCTATTAGTGAGAAGAAAAGGAGGTAAAATTCATTTGGGTGGTAAGTTGTATGACCGAGCAATAAACAGTGAAAGCAGTGTAGTGCAGAAGTGTAAAAAGTGGCCTGGTCATTAAGGGTGTTTCAGCTAGGGGGGTTGAAGTGGTTAATAAAAACTCATCCTAGCTGTGATATTGCGTTTGGGGGGATGGAGATCTGGGGTTGCCCATTCTGGCAATTGATGGGGATTCCAGTGGTCAGATCCCAACCAATGTAGCATTGATCACCTATCCATTGTTTCAGGCTGGAATACTCTTATATTCTGTACATAAAAGCAGACATCTCCTTCACTAAGTGAAAGTGGTCAGTTTCTGCCTGTTTGCATTTATGAAACCCAATAAACAGGGTCAGCAGGTTTATATAGAGTGCTTTGGTCTAATGAGGAAATATGTTTCTGCAGTGTCTTAAGGGTAATTATCACCTTGCTACATTTTATGTTAATCAAAGAACTACGCCCAAAAAGTAATTTACACTGACATGTAAATCATGTCGTTCCCATGCAATTTGGAATGTGTTTGATCTACACAGATTCACCGCCATTTCTCAGACTTGTTAAACATAATCAATACAAACTTTATTTCTCATTTTATAACTATCATTTTTTTTACTAATCAATCTTTCCATCAACATTCTCTTCACACATTAACAACCTATACTGAATATTCTATGTATTTTTTTTATATATAAAAATGGGTGCATGGTATCCTGGATTTAATTTAGCTGTAACTTCAAGTTTTAATTCCTGTTCAGAGTCTTTGCCTTCCTCTCTGTTTGGATCTTTACCCCTTTCTGATTGAAGTGTTCCTTTAAATGGCCTTGGGATGTTATATAGCAGGGCTGGGGAATCTCTGCCCCCCTGCCAGAACATATTCTGAAAATGCTAATGACCGCTTCCATTATGGAAGCGGTCATTAGCATGCGCGAACCACAGGAAGATGAGAACAGTGCTGCACTGGCTTTACTCACCTTCCCTGGTCTTCTTCTGGCCCCACTCTGTATCCTGACACGTACAGAGTCAGGACATAGTGCAAGTAGGTGTGCACTATGACCTGATGCTGTGCGCTGTCAGGTTACAGTACAGCGCAGCGGGAAGAAGACCAGGGAGAGTAAGTGAATCTGCCAAGTTGCAGCGCCTTCCGGAGCTGGAGATGTAAGTTTATTTTTAAATGTATTTTAAATGTCCGATTTCAACGGTTGATCTGAGGCTAATGGAGGGTTGGGAGGGTCTGATGGGGGTCTGAACTGATGCTGGGTGGTCTGATGGGGGCTGATCTGTGGCTGGGGGGTCTGATGGAGTCTGATTTGAGCTTGGGGGTCTGATCTGAGGCTGGGGGGTCTGATCTGAGGCTGTGGGGCCTATTGGGTCTGATCTGAGGCTGGGGGGGTCTGATGAGGGTCTGATCTGAGGTCACGGAGTTCGATGGGGCTGATCTGAGGGTAAGGAGGGTCTGATGGGAGTCTGATATGAGGTTGGGATTTCTGATGGGAGTGTGATCTGAGGCTCGGAAAGGGACAAAGGCAGGGACAGTGGCAAGAAGAGTGAATGCTGGCTGAACCCCTCTGGGTTTAGCTTGTCTGCCATTAATGCCAAATAAAGAACTAAATATATAACATTCGCAACTAAGTCACTTATATGTTTGACCAAATATAGCAGTCACATTTTTAAGGTGAGAATTTTGTATGGCCCACGAACTATGTTACAAATATCCAAATGGCCCTCAGCAGCAAAAAGGTTCCCCACCCCTGTCATATAGGGAAGTGGAGCCCTCTCATTCCCCCCTCCTATTAGTCAAAGTGGAGAGCTACCAACAAAGACTGACTCTTGCTATGGTGATCACCTATTACACAATAAGTCATTAACTTGATTAGTAGGTAATACTGTAGCAACAGTCGTTTACCTAGGGTTTTCAGCTTGATATGGAATGTTTAGATGATTGTCAGGTTGGCTAGATTCTAGAAAGGTCTTTGTCTTGATGAGACTATCCCTTAAAGGGGTTGTTCATCCCTGGGCACCTTTTCTGCTAAAAAAGCGAACATTTAAAAAAAGGAGTGGCATATATTACATAAGGTTTTACCTACCATTCGTGAATTTGAGGTACCTCCCTTGATGGCACATAAAAAGAAGGCCAATCTCAGAGATCGACTTGTAAAAACGGATATAGATAGTACACAGATGGAGAGGCAACAGACATTAGCTCCACGCAAAAAAGGCAACTTCCCCTGTTTGGGGTGCTGCAATTGCGGTAATATGTGTTTCTATACATATGTGTTTCTTTATATCTATAAAAGAGTGACAGTTTTATGCATCCATACACAGGGCGTAAATTTAGGATTGGTGGATATTTTACATGCAGATCCAGGGACGTCATTTATAGAGTCAATGTCCGTGCAGTTTGATTTACATAGGAGAGACTACGATGGAGATCAGAGAAAGGATTAATAAACACAAAAGTACTATTAGGAAGAGAATGATGGATAAACCTGTAGCAAAACATTTTATTGAATGTGGCCACTCTATTAATCAACTACAATTCAGAGTAATTGACTCCGTGGGAAAACTGCGAAGAGGGGGGGATAGAAATATGATTCTGAGAAAAAAGTAATTGAAATGGATTTTTACACTAAGAGCACTTCAGCCATTTGGTTTGAATATTGAGTTCAATGTGAGTGCTGTAAAATAACAATAGTCTTATATTGCTACTTTTATACTGATTTAAAAAAAATCCTTATTGCTTTCCCTCCTTTTTTTTGTCTGCAGGAGTTAATAATGAACAACATTGAACATCTCACATACATGTCCTAATACAACTGGCGTTCTGAATTTTATGATTTGACTATTCTTTTAAAAGCTTTATATAGACAGTCATGAAGGTCATGATTTGTTTATTTACAGAGTGTATGGCTCGATTATATGCTCCGATGTTGTCTATGACATCGATTACCTGAGTGACATGACGCCTGAAGGTGTAGAGACAGACTGGTGTAGATAGCGGATAGCGAAGGATCTGATCATGTGACTCTGGTGGAGTCACGTGACCAAGGAGAGGAGCAGGGAGTGATGCGTTCTGAACAATGAAGGCTTGGCAGAGCGGCCGGTCGGACCTTAATTAAGACTGGTAAGAAAGCTAGTGGGGGTGGTTATGACGATGTGAGCAGCGGAGATGACGCGCTGTTACTAAGACATGTGCAGTCAACGATTGGAGACGTCAAGCAGTGTGTGGACATGGGAGGTGAGATGCTCATTGGTGGAGTAGGTTCCTTGTTAATTGAATATAGGTGCACAAGCGTGTTGATTACCTGAGGATATGACCCTATTGGTAGTTTTCCATGTGGGGGGTGGAGGTTTAACAGATTGTGATTGGTGATGTGTGAACCAGAGGGGGTGACATGTATGGTATAAATGTTTGGAGTAAGCACTGTGTACTGAGCTTGACAAAGACTACATCGTAGTCGAAACGTTGCTATTTTTATGGGTCGTTTTTGTACTTATATCATGGATTAACAACAAATAAAGAAGTAATGGAGAATAATGCTGCCGTCATCTATTAATTAAACATCTATTGGTTGGCTGCTGTGGATCGGGGGCCCAAAGCTGGCTGATGCATATCTCCTGAACTGAGTCAAGAAGGTACGGAAGTGCTGCTCTACATATACATTTTTACTTTTATTACTTTTCTGCTGACCAGTCATTGGCTGAAGTGTCCACTTGCCCTGCGTCAAACTGGACATTGTTGCGAGGAGACCCAGGACCTGCACATTTGTCAGAGGAGTGATGGAGGCGATCAGGAAGTATTATTCCCACTGCGCTCCAGCCACACTGGGGGTTTTGCAGAAAAGGTGTCCAGGGGTAAACAATCCCTTTAAAATTAACTAATGTGTATGGCATCAAGAATAGGAAAGAGGACTTGGGCATGAAAGAATTAGCCCCTTAAAGAGTGATGAAGGAGGAGTTGTAGAGTGCGATGAGGAGAAAGCAAAGCTATTACATTTTTTTTTTCTCCACTGTATTCACTGATGAAAATACAAATTCCAAAAAAGTTGGGACACTATACAAATCGTGAATAAAAACTGAATGCAATGATGTGGAGGTGCCAACTTCTAATATTTTATTCACAATAGAACATAAATCACGGAACAAAAGTTTAAACTGAGAAAATGTACCATTTTAAGGTAAAAATATGTTGAATAAGAATTTCATGGTGTCAACAAATCCCAAAAAAGTTGGGACAAGGCCATTTTCACCACTGTGTGGCATCTCTCCTTCTTCTTACAACACTCAACAGACGTCTGGGGACCAAGGAGACCAGTTTCTCAAGTTTAGAAATAGGAATGCTCTCCCATTCTTGTCTAATACAGGCCTCTTAGGCCCCTTTCACACGGGCGAGATTTCCGTGCGGGTGCGATGCGTGAGTTGAACGCATTGCACCCGCACTGAATCCTGACCCATTCATTTCTATGGGGCTGTTCACATGAGCGGTGATTTTCACGCAACACTTATGCGTTGCGTGAAAATCGCAGCATGTTCTATATTCTGCGTTTTTCACGTAACGCAGGTCCCATAGAAATGAATGGGGTTGCGTGAAAATCGCAAGCATCCGCAAGCAAGTGCGGATGCGGTGCGATTTTCACGCATGGGTTCTAGGTGACAGTCTATTCACTGTATTATTTTCCCTTATAACATGGTTATAAGGGAAAATAATAGCATTCTGACTACAGTGCTGGGAGGGTTAAAAAAAATAAAAAAGTTAACTCACCTTATCCCCATGATCGCCTAGTTCCCGGTCGGTCTCTTCTTTAGCTGTGACTAAAGGACCTGTGGTGATGTCAGATCACATGCTCCATCACCATGGTGATGGACCATGTGATTGGAGCATGTGATCTGACATCACCAAAGGTCATTCAGCCCAAGCCCACAGCTAAAGAAGAGACCGACCGGGAACTACACGATCATGGGGATAAGGTGAGTTAACGTTTTTATTTTTTTTTAACCCTTCCAGCGCTATTATACTAAGCATTCTGTATTCAGAATGCTATTATTTTCCCTTATAACCATGTTATAAGGGAAAATAATAGAATCTTCAGAACATCAATCCCAAGCCCGAACTTCTGTGAAGAAGTTCGGGTTTGGGTACCAAACATGCGCGATTTTTCTCACGCGAGTGCAAAACGCATTACAATGTTTTGCACTCGCGCGGAAAAATCGCGGGTGTTTCCGCAACGCACCCGCACATTTTTCCGCAACGCCCGTGTGAAACCAGCCTAACTGTTCAATCGTCTTGGGCCTTCTTTGTTGCACCTTCCTCTTTATGATGCGCCAAATGTTCTCTATAGGTGAAAGATCTGGACTGCAGACTGGCCATTTCAGTACCCGGATCCTTCTCCTACGCAGCCATGATGTTGTGATTGATGCAGAATGTGGTCTGGCATTATCTTGTTGAAAAATGCAGGGTCTTCCCTGAAAGAGATGACGTCTGGATGGGAGCATATGTTGTTCTAGAACCTGAATATATTTTTCTGCATTGATGGTGCCTTTCCAGACATGCAAGCTGCCCATGCCACACGCACTCATGCAACCCCATACCATCAGAGATGCAGGCTTCTGAACTGAGCGTTGATAACAACTTGGGTTGTCCTTGTCCTCTTTGGTCTGGATGACATGGCGTCCCAGATTTCCAAAAAGAACTTTGAATCGTGACTCGTCTGACCACAGAACAGTCTTCCATTTTGCCACACTCCATTTCAAATGATCCCTGGCCCAGTGAAAACGCCTGAGCTTGTGGATCTTGCTTAGAAACGGCTTCTTCTTTGCACTGTAGAGTTTCAGCTGGCAATGGCGGATGGCACGGTGGATTGTGTTCACTGACAATGGTTTCTGGAAGTATTCCTGAGCCCATTCTGTGATTTCCTTTACAGTAGCATTCCTGTTTGTGGTGCAGTGTCGTTTAAGGGCCCGGAGATCACGGGCATCCAGTATGGTTTTACGGCCTTGACCCTTACGCACAGAGATTGTTCCAGATTCTCTGAATCTTCAGATGATGTTATGCACAGTTGATGATGATAGATGCAAAGTCTTTGCAATTTTTTGCTGGGTAACACCTTTCTGATATTGCTCCACTATCTTTCTGCGCAACATTGTGGGAATTGGTGATCCTCTACCCATCTTGGCTTCTGAGAGACACTGCCACTCTGAGAAGCTCTTTTTATACCCAATCATGTTTGCCAATTGACCTAATTAGTGTTAATTGGTCTTCCAGCTCTTCGTTATGCTCAAATTTACTTTTTCCAGCCTCTTATTGCTACTTGTCCCAACTTTTTGGGGATTTGTTGACACCGTGAAAATTTGAATCAATGTATTTTTCCTTTAAAATGATTTACTCGGATTAAACGTTTGATCTGTCATCTACGTTCTATTACAAATAAAATATTGACATTTGCCATCTCCACATCATTGCATTCAGTTTTTATTCACAATTTGTTTAGTGTCCCAACTTTTTTGGAATCCGGTTTGTAAACTGGCATAATGGAGAATTTACTTTTACACTCTGCATTTCATCTAAGTGGCCTGTCTGACCCAGGAAGGAGTGCAGCGGGTCTTAAAAAGATTAAAATAGACAAATCACCAGGTCCAGATGGTATACACACCCGTATTCTAAGAGAATTAGGTAATGTCATAGACAGACCACTATTTCTAATATTTAAGGACTCTGTATTGACAGGAAGTGTTCCACAAGATTGTTGCTTAGGAAATGGTGTGCCAATATATAAAAAGGGGTCAAAAACAGAGCCCAGAAACTATAGGCTGGTAAGTTTAACATCTCTTGTGGGTAAACTGAAGGCTTTCTAAGAGATGTTATACTGGAATACCTCAATATAAATAAGCAAATAACGCCATATCAGCATGGCTTCATGAGGGATCGGTCATGTCAAACTAATTTATCCAGTTTCTAGGAGGAGGTAAATTCTAGACTTGACCGCAGAGAGTCAATGGATATCACATATCTTGTATTCTCCAATACTGTACCACATAAAAGGTTAGTATATAAAATGAGAATGCTTGGACTGGGAGAAAAGGTCTGTATGTGAGCTGGGGTAGATTATAGCATGTTACATGGCCAGCGGTAACAAACACCATAGTTATGTAGAGGCTGCACCTCAACATAACTGTGGCACAGCGTATTGGGAAGGCTGGCTTCTGCATCTTGCTGACTTTTCTAGGACATTAAGACATGGTCATCATTAAAACCTGGCCCCCCCTAAGGGGTGCAGACTGGATTGTGTCAGTTGGCATGCTGGCACTGGAATATTAAAGGCTTTGATCTTATTGGTATTGAATTACATATCTTAGTTTACAGCTATATGTAGGAATAAGTAAATGTAGGAATAAATAAATAAAACTGACGCAGCATAAGTCTCCCTGCACTCTGCACTCTCCCTCTCCAATATTCTTCTGTTAATCATTTTCAGCAACACTGTCCCTAGCGCATGAGAGGTTACCATGTCTCTCCATATGCTCAGCTCACAGGACAATGGCGAAGACCGCTCGGGATGAAGGCTTTATATGGTTGTGACATTACAGGGGATGGCTATCTGCGGACTGGCTGGCTGCACGGCATTATGCACGGCATTATCTTATGTTTTCTGGTCTCTTACTTTTACCTTGTAACATGTGCAGCTGCCATTTTAGGAATAACTGATTCGTTACCACGAAGTGCAAGGAAATTCTGATTCGTTGCGAATCAGTTTTCCTAAACTTCAGACTGAATTCGGCTTAGAATGCTTTGCATTGCTCAACACCACTTATAATACTACATTTACACATAGATACTAACTGCATGGATGTATATATATGTTATGCATGCACGTTCCTAAGAATGATCTGGTATGGGGGCTGTCATCTATAAACTGTGCATTTAAATCTATAAACTTTACACTTCAGACTATAGACGTTTGTGGACATTTGCACCTATTGCTGCTGTGCAAAACCATCAGCTCAATACTTTAGTGCACTTGAGTTAGTGTACATTATGATTTATGCCAGTGTTTACACTTAGACTGTTTTATATTGTTGAACTGCATTTTATATGTTTATTGTAATATATCCTGTTCAGTTGCACTGTCATTACTCCATATCCACACTGCACTGTGAAAAAAGGATTAATGCATAGTCATCAAATACTGAGAGACTTTGGGAATTTCTAACTATGCACTGAGAAGTTAGAAATCTTTCACAGTTACTCTAAGGGAACTATGCAAAGAACTGCCTGTTGAGCTCAGAGAAATGATCTTTTGGAGGCACAGACCTGGACAAGGATACAAAAAATTCTGCTGCACTGAAAGTTCCCAAGAGCACAGTGACCTTACAAAAAAGGGCATGTACAGTTAAACCTTTTTTAGGCAACCACCCGCATTTGCACACAAAATTGTCTATGTCTTGAGCTGCAGATTGAAGGTTGAAGTGTCTAATGGTCAGTAAACACCTACATAGGCATTCGCATATTACACAAAACCAAACCCAGACTTTTACTAATAAAACAGCTGTGGTAATGTACACAGCATGCCCCAACCCACACATACTGTACATGATCATAGGTGGCACACTTTTTCTTAGTCTCCATGGTGACCACTCCCTATCCTAGTTTCAAGATAGCCCCATCATTCTTGTTCCCCAGCATGGAACCTTCCCTAAACCTAGTCCCCAGCATATTGTAGGTCCTCATCTTTCCTGGTGCTCCCTCTCATTCCTGGTCCCAGCCTTTCTCCTCTCTTCATTTTCTCCCCTCACTGCCAACCTTGACACCTCAGTAGCAGTCTTGAGGACCCCTTGTTCAGCAATTGTGAAAGGTGTTAAGTGCACCACTTTTAGCTATGTTCACATTGCAAAATGCTCATGCTAAATGCTAATCAGCCTCTGAAATCTGGAATTTTTTTTAGGCGTTTTCTTACTTGGCATCCATTGTATTTGACACATGCAGTATTTGAACTATGTTGGGTTGTATTTTATGTGCATATTTTATGTGGTCAAATGTATTTTAGAGCTTTCCCATTGACTTAAAGCGATTCACAGAGTAAAATATGCATCAAACGAGTAACATATTACTTCTTGATGCGTGTTTGAGACCTGTGTGAACGATGGTGGTATTTCCCATAAAAAAAAATATTAAAAGGTTATTGACAGTGGTTTTATGCTCCAAAATACTCTATTGGGTCATTTGTAAAACTGGTGTGTGGTAGAACTGGCTTAGTTGCCCATAGCAACCAATCAGATTCCACCTTTCATTTTCCAAAGGAACTGTCAAAAATGAAAGGTGAAATGTGATTGGTTGTTATGGGCAACTGAGACACTTCTACTTTACACCAGTTTGATAAATGACCCCATATGTATTTTGACGAGTAAAAATAGCCAAAGGCTGCACTCTCCTCTTCTCTGGCAGCCTACCCTAATGTCCGTTGCAAATCTCCAGCTGACACCAGGGCAGTGATCCAATGTGTGGTCTTTTCAAAATTGTAACCACTGAAAAATGTACTCAGAAATAGTATTTGGTTGGATAGGTGGTGGCAACTTTTAATGAGCATTGGTAGGAAAATTGGTCATATAAAAAAATCAGTGTGAAAGAGGGATAGTCTTTTCATTCATGTCATTGCTGATCCTGGTTTCCCTGACATTGGGAAGACAGTCAGAAGACCACCATACATATTAGATTATGGGCAGATCCCACGGATTCTGGCTGGATCCACCATTATTAATTTTATATGTACAACAGAATACAAAAGTCTTAGGCAGGTGTGGGAAAATGCTGCAAAGTAAGATTGCTTTAAAAAAAAAGAAGCATTAATAGTTTATTTTTTATTAATTCACAAAATGCTAAGTAAATAGACAAAAGAGAAATCTAAATCAAGTCACCACGCTTTGTCTTCAAAACAGCATCAGTTCTTCTAGGTACACTTAAATAGTTTTTGAAGGAACTCAGTTGGAGATTGCTCCAAACATCTTGGAGATCTAACACAGATCGTCTGTAGATGTAGGCTTGCCAAAATCTTTCTGTCTGTTAATGTAATCTCAGACAGACTGGATGATGTTGAGACCAGGATCTTGTTGGGGCCATATCATCACTCCCAGGACGCCTTGTTCTTCTTTACGCAAAAGATAGTTTTTAATGACATTGGCTGTATGTCTGGAGTGGTTGTCCTGGTGCAGAATAAATTTAAATTTTATTGGTAAATGGCCTGACTGAGCGTGTGGGAAAAACAGAGAAAAGAAACCTTCCTTGTTTGAAAGATGGTCAAAGCAAGCCGCTTTATGTCCCCAGGTAAACTACAGTTCACTTCCTTGCAAGTGTCAGCTTATAGATAACACAAAAGGCTGAACCCCTGGCAATGCTCTTTATTATTACAGCCACAATAACACATTGTATATCAATTCTCATTACTATGCCTTAAAATTAACCATATCTAGAGGACAAAAGAGGTCCATCATTCATCATTCATATACTTTGTTCCAGCCAGGGACAAAATTATGTTTCTCTCCCTTTCTCTATGTTAACTTTAATCAGGATAGGGATCAAGCAGATGTCAAGGGTCAGGAATTCAGCTGTTCCAATCCTTTGACATAGCTAGGATGATGGGGCTAATGCTTTGCAAGTGACCTCTGACCTCACAGTGAGTCTACAAAGGTCAGTGTTTGTCTTCAGCCGCACAGGGTGCCACCCTATAAACCACACACTATCCCTTTCGACCTCACTAAAGTGGTTCAACACTTCACAAGGGTATGTCTGGAAAGAAAAGTAGCCCATCCATGACACAGCTACATAAACACGTGCATGATAGCCTGCTTGAAAAAAATCAAGACGTTCCCTTTAAGACTTGTGTAAAGCCGCACCATATGCTAAAATGTAGTAAAAATAATTTGCCTTCATCCTTAATGGTGTCAATTTAGTTTCATACCCACACAGTGTAGTAATGAAATTACGGAATTGATGGAAGTTAGTTATTAATGAATTATTTATCATATTATTATTATTGTTATTTATTATTAAAGCGCCATTCATTCCATGGCGCTGCACAAATGAAAAGGGGTGTACATATCAAATGAAAATATTCCCAAGAAAACAGGACAATCTGAAGAAACACTACCCCATGCAGCACTCCTTATGTCCAGCAGTCCCAGAAAATATAATGGAGCGAAAGCGCAAATGTTCGACCATGGCTGCATTCACACAGGGCCCTCTGGGACCTTAGTTCTCGCCCGTCAGCCCCCACTGATCAGAGATGTATAAACTATCCTGTGCACAGGTAACAAGTTTCACTCTTGAGCCATCCCCTTTAGGCTATGTCCACATGTGATTGAAGCTACATGGAAAAGTCCGATTGCGGTTTTTGCAGCGGTTCTGCTGTAGAAATCACATAAGAAACCACAAGTATTATGTGTAGTTCTTGCCAAAAAAGTGGGTTGGCCCATTTCATACATTGACACCATATTGCTAGGATATGCCATCAATATCTTTTGAATGGCGACCCCGCATAGTGAAGGAGAGCACCCTCGGCTATTTTTGAAAGTCCCATAGGAATACCCCTTTAAGCTTCTAGTAGGTGATCCAGTTTCCTTCAATGCAGACGGACATACTCTTTATTAAAGTTGCCTTAAGGTGTGCTTGTGTGATAGAGTATTTAGGTGGGGTTCATATAGTACCTTTGGGTGGCATGAGTCTGGTGCAAGATTTAACACATAACATCTATAAAACTGATGTCACAGTTTAAATAACTCAGGAATTCACATTTTCTTAATGCAGTAACCCTATGTGTGTTTTCACTCTTTATAACATAGGCACGCTCTATCACAGTTTTTTTTTATTATTATTATTTTTCCTGTAATGATTTCAATAGAGAAACAGGAAACAGATCCACAGACATCACAGAATGAAAGAAAACATGTACATTTTCACTTAAAATGCATTCGAAATTATAAGCTCCTCTGAGATGGATGCAAATGGTAATGGTCAATGACTTGGCATTGTGCTAATATTATACCACTAAAGAATAAGTCGTTTCACAGGCTTGGAGAAAGCACAATCATCTTAAAGAAGTGAGAAATTCTCAAGCAGTTTTCCTGGGCTCAATAAAATTCATCAAAATGCGGGTGTGAATGGGATCTAATGCTGTATCAGGAACATCAAAAGAACGGGGCATCAATCCTGTGGCTTTTAGCAGCTGTTCTGGAGCTTTTGTGCCACACACAAACACTAGGCCTTTGTAAGATTCCTACAATCCCTAAGATTCAGTATTATTTCTAAGAATAGGATGGAAGAGAAGCTTCTTTGCATCGTCCTCGCTCTGTTTCGCTGTGTTCTGATACTGAATAGTTAACAGAAGGTAGAGATAGTTTAATAACGGAACTGTATCCAGTAATTTTACAGCGAGACTCTCAGGAATGTTAAGATTCATGCAATTACATCAGTGGAAGCCTCAACAATAGGATCACTGACTTACAAATGCTGCACCAGTTCACATATAATAAAAAACGTGTGTGGGCTAGAAGAGTGTTTGAACATCAGCAGCTTCTGATTTTTCTTAAAGATGTCTCATCCCTATGTAAACAGCGTAGCAGTTCCTCAAATTCATGGCTCATTCTCATACCTGCACAACGATATTATTCCTTGTGGTTGTGACATGGGGACTCTGCTTGAAATAACCTTTCATATTTGTCTTTTAATAAAGTAAAACCTTGACATTTTAGCATAGGATCGGCTGCATGTCAATAGGAGGATTACCCCTATAGTCCACCTAGTACTCCTTACTCCTAGGTATGCAATGATATGGGAGATATTGTGTTAATAATTAACTAGGCGAATTTGCCATCAAAGATGTTTTCTAGGATTACTATGGTTTTTAAAAGGCACCAGCGTTGCCCGGGTGTAGATCTACCTATATAAATATGTTCTAATGACATTTCTTACCTAGACATACACATTGTTCATTTTGGCCGAATTAGAGAGATAAAGAAAAACATTTTTAAATAATTTATTTTTGTTTTGACGCCAGTTTAATGTGTATGGGGAGCTTCTGACTATCCTCTGACCACTCCAACCACTGCACTCTTCAAAATACGATGCAATTCAAGATATAGGTTTTATTCCAAAGACACAAAGGAACAACTAACTCCACTTCTGTGGATGATATAGTGTAAACACGATTAGGGTCACTGTAATCTCACATTACAGTCCCAGAGACAGACCTTAGTCACAGAGTCACAAGGCTCCAGACAAGAACGCAGGGAAGTATCCAGAGAAGAGTCCAAGATGGAATCACCCTGAGGAACAGTGAGGACGGCACTGCAGGGTGAAAGAAGGACCTTCTTCCACCCTGTCTTGTGACTCTGAAGGTCCTTCTTCCACCCTGCAGAGCCATCTTCACTGTTCCTCAGGGTGATTCCATCTTGGACTCTTCTCTGGATACTTCCCTACTTGCTTGTCTGGTGTCTTGTGCCTCTGTGACCAAGGTCCATCTCTGGGACCGTAACATCAGATTACAGTCACACTAACCGTGTTTACACTACATCCTTCACATCCAGGACCCCAGCCAAAATGCTAAGCACACAAGACTAAAAATGTTAGACAGCTAAAGAAGGAATAAGGCAGGACCATAGCCAAAATGTTCATCTGCAAGGAGTCAGCATTAAATGGGCATTCTGGTTTTTATTTTTATATAATAGAAAATGATACAAGTTTCTAATATACACACACTTACAGTTCTTATATCAGGCAGTTGACCCCTACATGCAGTAGAATGGCCCATATATCAGTCCTAGGTAATGCATCCATGGCCTAACTGAAACGTGGCATCAGTCATGTTACTCTAGTTACACCCTGACACTCAGTAAGCAGTGTTACATGACATACATGTGGACTGGTGGTGGAATCATGATTTTTATTGTGGTTATTACAGTCACAACATCATTATGTGTCTTATTACAGTCTTATTACAGTCACAACATCATTATGTGTCTAGTGATTTGGAAAATGGCTGCCTGTCTCTAAGTGATGTTGTCATGTTGTTAATTAAGTTTAGTGTAAAATAAATAAAAACAGCACAGAGTTCTGCTTCTACACAGACAGACATGAGGCGCTGCTGCAAGTAGTAGTACTGTATGTAGTGTATATGTTCTGTACTACCCTACTATTTACCTGGGCAGTTAACTGAAAGCCAGGTCACATGATACTTTTGAGGGTCACATGGATGCTCACATGACTGTCGCCATGTTTAGTCCTATCTAGATCTCCTACAAATGCATTTTACAGAACTAAAATAGACTGCATTTTTATTTATTTTTTCTTTAGGGAGATGTAAATGCTCAGATATAATAAAGGTCTGCGAGCAAAATTTTAAATTGATGTAGATTAGAAAATTGTTGCACATTCTATTCACTCCATAAATAAATGTAATCATTAAAACCAGAATACCTCTTTAAATCTAAGTAGCCTGACCTTAGCCAAAATGCTAATTAGACAATTGCTAATAAGCAAAAATCCTTACCAAAAGTAATCAGAACCTCTGCCGAAATGCAGTGCAGCCAAAACTCCTGATGAAATGCTAAGCAGCTAAGACCCTGAAATAAAGCTAATCAACCAGCATCTGGATAAATTGCTAAGTAGTCAGTCAGACATATGAAGAAGCGGAGCAGAAGTAGACTGGACGCTTCCTCCAGCGTCTGCGCAGTACAAGTGATGACACAAGATAGGACAGCAGAAAGTGAAGTTGAAGTATATGCAGGACGCCTCCAGTCTGCACAGTATAATGAAGGACTGGGTGCGCAATGCCGAATTGCCAGGTAGGTGAAGCTAGGCATCCACTATATGACGTCCTATGAACGTGCCATGAACAGCACAGCCACTATTTACAGCTGGGAGGGGGGGGGGGGGGGGTGACCAGAAAACAATTACTAAAACAGTAATCAGAACAAAGATAACTTATACAATGGAAACATTAAATAACATACAGTAAGGACACATAAAATGATAGAAAAGTGTCCAACCCCTTTAAATGAATACCAACAGGAATTATAAGACAGCGAACATCCCATGACATGTCAGGTGGGAGAGTTATTTACTGGGCAGATAATAAAACGCTGGAGAAGATAACGACAATTTAAATCTTCAAAGCATTTTGTTACTGTGGACAATTCAGGAAACCAGTTTGTTGTGCTGCAGTCCCCTCTGGGAATGTGACGGTGGTAATTTACACAAGATACAAAACACTTGCTGCCCCAAAGAAACCTTGTCATCTGAAGAGAAATGATCAATGTTCCTGATGGGGCTGCCTCCTAACTTGTTGCAGGTGATTTACGTGTGCCCTGTGTGTGCATGTGTCCTCTAGGCCCTTTAAGCACATTATTGGTTTAGCAAATTTAGACCCAAAAATCCAAACCATGTAAAACACAAATGGCAAACACAACAAAATACACAATACAAATTTCTGTTTGCTCAGTAACTTGTGCCCAAGGGCATCTGTTCAGCGGCGATTACTGGTTTCTAAAGATCAAAGGTACCGGTATTTACAGTCAAATGTGTTGTTGACTTCTGTACGTCCCAAACTTTCAACCATCTGCACCTATTAGGTAACTTTCTTTCATTAAATGCAGCCGTGTCTTCTGATTAGAAAACTGTATGTTTTATTTTTTTGTATTTACCTTTATCTAACATTTATTTCTAAATAAATAAATACATTTAACATCTTTATGAAAATTTAATAGGGGATCTTGTCACTGGTAAACCAGGCACAATGTAATGTAGGGCTAGCTCAGCCGAATGTACCGATACCTCTCATTTAGTGATCCTTTGCTTCATTCTGGAATAAAATAGTTTTCATCCAAATATGCAAATAAGCTGTTAAGTGCACTGAGGGTGGTCTCAAGCCACTTTGAGAACCCTTGTCTTTCTGCTTCCTCTGCCATTTTCTCCCTTGTCTTCTTAAAGGGGTTGTCCCACAAAAAATATTCTGCAGTTTTCAAACCAGCACATGAATCTGCGTTTTTAAATAAAATTTAAATAGAATTTTTCTATTTTTATAGCGTCATCTGCTGTTTGTTCTTTGCTTATTTTTCTGTCCACCTTGCTAAGGTTGATGCACATGATCAGTTCCATCTTTCATCTGCCTCCTGAGCTGTGATAGGGAGAGAGCTGCAGCAGAAGATACATGCTCCCTGAGCTGCCAGCTTGAGATAAATCTAGCCAAGCAATTGGAGCAACGAGTTGGAAGAGAAGATCTCTCGTTCCATGTGAGATACAGAGCTGGTGCTAGGTTTGTTATAAACAGATTACCATGTAACATACGATGGCTGACTCGCAGTTTTTACAGAAATCATGCTATGACGCCATCATTTGACAGGACCAGGTTCCTGCATAGTCATCTCACCTGGCCCTGTCAATCAAGAAGGACAGGTAGGGGCTGGAAGAAGGAGGAGGAACAATGGTGTACACAGTGAGTTTTCTGGTGACAGACTCCCTGTAATTGGCTAAAAAGTTATTTTCAGATGTGGCTGTGTTTATCCTTAGCATTTTACTCCTCTTACCCTGTGTTCCACTCAGTTGGACCTAGAAACATTAGATATAAGGAATTATTTAGTAAGGACCTCACACGGGGGATATGGTAGCCCTAGAAATTTCATAGTGGAGCTTCATGCTGCCTAAACCACAGGCAGCATGAAATCCTGAAAGGCTCCCTTATTCCAAAATAAATGGGGAAGAGGGAGAAGAGTGGAGGGGGTGACTTCCAAAGCAACCTCCATGCCCTTCTCGGCTCGAGTGAAAGGTCTCTGCTTATTTGTGTAGGGAGAGAACTGTTAATAAAGCCATGTGTCCCCCACACCGAACATAGGAGGAAAAGGGAAATAAGGCCTGAAAATTAGGGAAGGAAGATGGACACCTAGTGAAAACCCTAATCAAAGCCGTGACTGACTACCAGTATGAACAGACCCCAGAGGTAGGGGAGTTCATACACAGGAATACCTAAAGTCCTATCTAACCCTAAAGGACCTTGTTACTAATGACAGGAATGAGACATCATGTTCCTCCAAAAGGAAGGATGAACGGGAGTCTCCCTAAGGCCTAATACAAAACAACAAAGAAATGCAACACACAGAAAAGCAAAAATACAAAGGGAAAGGTAACACTTAACTCCCAAGAAGCTATGGCAGCACCAGGAAGTCAGCCGAGATCCAAACACCACCTATCCATGGTTCCAACTGAAGCTATAAACCACACAGCATTGTGGGAGAGACAACTATAAATAGAGAAAGTTAAATTACCACAATAGCAACACCTGGAGGTTACGGGTGTGGCCAGTACCAGAAAGAACACAGATGCCTATTGATCCACAAGGTAAACATGTCAAACCAAACCAAGTGTTGCCAGTCTCAAAGATCTCCTGCCACTCACATGTCGCGGGACATCCGTATGTCTCGGTACGTCCATGACACCATGCTGCGGTATTCCAGAGTAAAATATAGTTTATAACCATGGAGCCTGTCAGTATTTCATGCTGTCCATGGTTCAGGCAACATGAAGCTCCTGACAGGTTCACTTTAAATAGTAGGTTAATGCCTAAAAAAAAACATAATTTTTTGGTGGGGAAAAAATATCACAAACCCCTCCAATGACCATGAACTATCTTTCTTCAATCAATGTTCACACTGGACCATACAAAGGTTGATGCCTTTCTGTACTGTGGTCCCCGATCTACTAGGATGGGTGCACAAAGCTTTAATGCGGGGCTCCAGCCTTCAAATCTCCTAGCAGGCTACTTCATATCTACCTCACCACTCCTGCTCAAAAATATCATAATACTGTGCTAGTGTCTGGTTGATGCAGTACAGAGTGGCTGTAGTAGCAGTGTTAGTATGTATGTCATGTGACACCTGTGGCCAGTGATTGGCTGCAGCGGTTTTTAGTGTAGAACCCCTTTAACTGTAGTCCTATTTTGAAGATATTGAGTGAAAGTAGAGTTAAAGGGAGTATGTTACCAGGATAAACAGTATTAAACCAGGCACAATGCCTGGTAGGGCTTGAGCTGATTAAATCAAGACCTTTTTTTACTTCGATCTATTGCAGCATTGCTGAGATACAGGATTTTTAGTTTTTTAATATGCTAATTAGGCCATATATGCACTGAGGGTGGGCCTAAGGTAGTCAGGGCAACTGCAGCTTCTCCACTCTGTTCTGCCACCCGCTACCCTTTAATCAGCATCTGTCACCATGATCTTTAATATTGATTGGACCCTGGGCAAAAATTTACTTGGGCCCCCTGGATCCCGCCTTCCCACACCTTAGCAGGCAATCACGCCCTCCACCACAACACACACACAAAAAATCCACACACCTGGTAGAGTACAGTGAATGACTGTAAATACTTCCAGTTCTGAAGACTCCAGCGGCTCAGGATCATTGCTCTGGGCAACTGGGCTCAGGCTGGAAGTGGGCACCGCTCTGCAGAAAGGAGACCAGGGCTCAGCTCACCCTAGCGTTACAGTGCACCCCAGTACCCCACAGTATGCAGTATAGCACCCTATAGTATAGAGCACCACACAGTATGCAGTATAGCACCCCACACTATACAGTACCCCACAGTATATAGTAGAGCAGTATAGCAGCCCACAGTATACAGCACCCCACACTATACAGTACCCCACAGTATATAGTAGAGCAGTATACCAGCCCACAGTATACAACACCTCACATTATACAGTAGAGCAGTATAGCACCTCACCGTATACAGCACCCCAAACTATACACTATACAGCACCCCACACTATACAGCCCCCCACAGTATACAGTACAGCAGTATAGCACTCCACAATATACAGCACCCACAGTATACAGTATACAGCCCCCCACAGTATACAGGCCCCCACAGTATACAGCCCCCCACAGTATACAGCACCCCACTATACAGTAGTTTACAGTATATTAGCATAACAGCCCCTATCATCTTTTTCTGATGTAATCTTCACAAAAAAAAACTCCACAGTTAAGGCAAACTTCTACAGCAACACTCCTGGTAGAAAGGACCTTGATGACCTCATAGCCATGTGACCAGTAATATTTCTAGGTTACTGGTCACATGGTGATGATGTCATCTAAGGTCCTAGAGAATCACAGCCCTCACAGTACGCTGCCTGGAGTGCCAGTAGGCATGGCATGGCAGCACCCCCTGTGTAGCTGACAGCCTAACTCTCGGGCAGTGGCTAGCAGGGCTCAAGAGGCAGCTGCCTTGGGCCCCCCAGGAGCAACTGGGCCCGGGGCAGCTGCCCCTTTTGCCCCTTGTTAAAGACGGCCCTGGCATCTACCCTTTTGAACCAAACATACTGTAGGGTTGACCATGGTGAATGAAGTGACCCTCTATTGCTGAAAGTGGATATTCCATTGCAGCATAATCATTACTTTTATTTTGATGCACATGAAGTGATGCGTCATTGGCGCTTGCACAGTGCAGATCTCCGCAGGGAGAGCTTCCTGGGATAAAATGTGCATGCGCCGATGAAGTCTTACTCGTGTAAGCACTAGATTTCGGGGTCAGGCATCTGAATAGTGAGGACGCCTGGCCCTGTCATTAGGTCAAGAGGGGGAGTGGAGACAAGGGAGAGCTGGAGGTCAAGTGGCACTCCGAGGGGCTGGACCACTCCCTTGGTGCTCTGATTACCTAATTTGCATAAAAAGTAACGATTATACTGTAACCGAACGTCCGTTTTCAGTAATAGACGGCTTGTTTTATTCACAATAATCAACCCTATGCTTGGATTAATATGGTTGCTCGTGGTGACAGATGCACTTTAACTTGATTGACAGGGCCAGGCGTTCAAAGAGTCACCTTGCCTGGCCAGGTCAATGAAGTTGAGGGGGAGTAACTGGTAAAGCACAGCAAAAGAACTGAATGGTTAGGGCCTACCCTCTGTGAATCAAAGGCCCAATTACCATATTTATAGACAAAAAAGCTGTACACCAGGAATGCCACGATGGATCAGGGTGATAAAGGTATCAATTTAATCAGCTTAGGCAGCCTTGATATTATTTATCATGGTGACAGATTGCCTTTAAAAAGGAAATTGTTATTTTAGCAAAATAAATTACAAATTTTTTAGATTTTTTTTAACTCACAGACCTTTATTATGCACTTATGTAACACAATAAAAATAAATCCAGGCACATAGTCTGCCGAAGGTTCGCATTGTATAATTACGTAACTGCATGATTCACAATCCCTACTGTAAAAGGGTTCATGATGACATGAAGCTAAGACTAGTTTTTCTAATGTCATTTTTAATTAGAATTTTACATTCTCGGTCACTGCTTTCAAGCATGTGATGATTAATAAAACTTTATAACATAAAGTGAAATGACTCATACAGATTTAATGCTTCATTCTTCAGACATAGCTAAGGTACAGGTTACATTGCACCTACTGCTGTGTGCCTGGAGTCATCAAGTGATGCTGCGTCACTTTTATTAAGGGCTTGTTCACACGAACGTAAGGGCTCCTTGCTGTGCTGTGGACCGCAAATTGCGGTCCGCAATGCACGGGCACCGACCAGGGGGCAGCCGCATGCGTATCACAGACCCTTTCACTTGAATGGTGTCCGCGATCCGTCCATTCCACAAAAAGATAGAACAAGTTCTATCTTTTTGTGGAACGGAAGCACCGAACGGAACACCACAGAAACACTCCATAGTGCTTCCGTGAGGTTCCGTGCTTCCGTTCCGCACCACATCTCCAGATTTGTGGACCCATTCAAGTGAATGGGTCTGCATCCGTGATGCGGAATACACACGGCTGGTGACTTGTGTATTGTGGAACCGCCGTATGCGGCCCGCAGCACGGGCACGGAGCCCTTACGTTCGTGTGAATAAGCTCTAATACTGATATGCACAATGTGGGCAATTTAAAGGGCTTGGTGCTGAACAGTAGTTGAACACGTCTATTACATGTGTAGATACAGGACATTCTGCTATCTGTATGCCCGCATGCGCTAAATGCATTCAGTTACTATTGACTGCATGCAGATTTCATTAAGCGGCTTTGTAGGAGAATTAAGTTTTATCAGCTATGTTATGTCAAGCCAGACATCTTAGGGTACGACCACATGGTCAGGTTTCCTGATGCAGTTTTGGCATCCAAAACCAGGAGTGAATTCAAAAATGAAAAGAAGGTCTCATGCACACAAACATTAGTTTTTTTTTTCCGTTTCCGTTCCATTTTTTTCTATTTTCACTTCAATATGGCCTCCAAAAAACAGAAATGACTCAGTTGTGCATTCCGTGTCCGTATGTCTGCACAGCCATTCCGCAAAAAAATATTGTCTGCATTACGGACGAGAATCGGGCTGTTCAATTAGGGCCTGGCCGTTCTGTTCTACAAACTGCAGAATGCACACTGACGGTATCCATGTTTTGCAGAACCTCAATTAGCGGACCTCAAAACATCCAAAGGTCGTATGCATGAGCCCTCATACTTTCTTTCTTGGCATGACCCACTCCTGATTTTGGCTTCCAAAACTCCATGCAGAAACCTGCCTGTGTGGCTGGATCCTTATATTTCTACCTCAAAGCGTTTAGTGAAGAAATAACTTGTTAATTAGTGTATAAAGTCTAATGTGCTAATGTGCTTGATGCAAAGTACAAGTCATGTCTTCTAATGGGACTATGTGGCAATAGTGCTCAGTAGAGATGAGCAAATTATTCAAAAATTTTATTCGGTTGCGTCACCGAATTTTACCCAAAAAAACTAATGGAAATATGTGTTTTCAGAATAATTAATTTTCATTATGCTAACCACCTATTTGACACTTAAAGGGGTTGTCCCATGAAAAATATTCTACAGTTTTCAAACCAGCACCTGGATCTATATACTTTTGCAATTGCATGTAATTAAAAATTTTGTATAGCTACTGAGTTATTCAATAAAATGTTTCTGTATAGTGCCACTTAATTTCTTATTTCTTTGACCGGCTTATTAGGAAGGCCACACATGCTCAGTTTCATCTTTCAACTGCCTCCTGAGCTGTGATAGGGAGAGCTGAGACACGCCCCCTGAGCTATGATAGGGAGAGCTGAGACACGCCCCCTGAGCTGTGATAGGGAGAGCTGAGACACGCCCCCTGAGCTGCAGCAGAATAGACACTTCCCTTGAGCTGCCAGCTTGATATAAATGTAGCAGAGCAATGAATGGGGAGATCTCTGGATCCATGTGAGGTACAGGGCTGGTTCTAGCTTTGTTAGAAAGATATTGTCATGTACTATATGATGTTATTTTTTACTTTATTCATGGGACAACCCCTTTAAACAAATTAGAACCCACAGCTAATGTGGCTATTGTTCGTAGACACAAACATAGTAGCATAGTAAAAGCAACCTGTTTTAATTACATTTCATCATATGTCATATTTTCAAAGCGCTTCTAATTTCCCCTAAGGAAAGGGGTTAATTAAGATTCTTTATAGATCGCGTATGCTCCAGGCAATGTAGCATATGTATTACACCCTTCCCATGGACTGATTTGAATAATGTCTGATTACAGATTACGTTAGTATTTCTTTTAAGTCTTTCTTTTGTAGTTATTAAAGCACATTTTTTTTTTATTCATTTATGCCTTTTCAACTTTATGTATTAGAGATAATTTTTTTCTACAGTTTATTTGAGGGAAAGACCTGAGTGAAGCTATGTTCATATCTGTCAGATGCTCTGTCAGGGGCCTATGTTGTAGTTTGCATCACATTTAATGGATACCATGATGGAACCTGACAGACTACTTAATAAGTCCATGGGATCCGCCAGGTGCCATTGGTGTTACACAACACTGAATAAAGCTGATTTCACAACCATAGCTTTAAGGGGGTTATGCAAGATGAGGTGCAACCCTAGTTGGGACAACCACATCCAGGATCACGTGCCGTACATTGGGCACACCCCCCACTGTCAATGACAGCCAGGGACCCATGGAGAAGGCAGAAGTAGGTTATTACCATTTCTGCCTATACCTCAGATAGGTGCATAGCACTCTATTGGTACTATTAATCAGACCCGATCAGCTCTGCCTTGGATAGTGCCCCCAGAGAGGACTTTTTTACCGTGTAACTGGGGCTCCTTTGGATGACCCAGTTACAGTGGAAATATTACAAAATGCAAAAAAATTATCTCTTGAAAATAAAAAAAATTGTGACCACGGCAACTGAGTGGTGAAAATGCAGGAGCCGCATGCTCCCACTCCAGTAGCAGCTTTTCCTGGCTGAGACTGAGGAAGCTATTAGATTACAGAGATTGGCCAGAGACTGCTTGAGGCTCCAGTATATTCCAATACAGACCTGTAGGTGGCAGCACTGCATTGGAATATAATAAATACGGTATCCTGTAAAGGATAAATATCCATAACAGAATACAAGTGGCAATCTAATGCAACCTAATGCTTGTTATAGTCACCTATAAAAAAGTAAAAGAAAAAGTAACAAAATGTTTTTAAAATAATAAAAAATATAAAAGTTCAAATCACCCCCCTTTCCCCAAAATTAAAATATAAATAAACAATTAAAATAAAATCATAGGCATTGCCTCATCCGAAAACCCCTGTACTATTAAAATCTAAAGCTATCTATCCCATGTGGTGAATGGCGTAATGGGAAAAAATACAAAATGGGCAATTTACAATTTTTTCATCACTTCACCTCCCCAAAAAGTTGAATAAAAAGTGATCAAAAACCCAAAATAATATTCATGAAAAGTACAGATTGCCTTACACAGCTAAATTGACCTAAGTATAAAAAAGTTATGGGGTCTGACCTTTTGCTAAGTTTTTATTTTATAGAAAAACTATAAAAATTTGGTACCGTTGTAATTGTACTGACCCGGACAATAAGGAAAACAAGTTATTTTAAGAGCAAAGGGAACGCCGCAAAAACAAAACCATAAAAATGTGGCAGAATTTAGGTTTTTTTTCCAATTCCACCCCATTTCAGCTTCCCACTGTATGCAATATAAAATTGTGCTAATAAAAAGTACAACTTCTCCCACAAAAAAAATGTGAAAGGAAAAATAAAAAAGTTATGGCTCTGGGACGGCAGGCAAAAACGACGAAACCACAAAAACGGAAAATCGCTCAGTCCCCTAAGGGTTAAATACAAGCTGCCTCACCCTTGCCTCAATATTTGTTATTGGGGAAAATGCCAGAGACCCCTATACACATTAGATGGTCAGCTGATCTATCAAGTTCAGCCAACACCCTACACTTCTAATTTGGTCAGCTTATAAGAAGAGATAGGGCACCTGAGGACTGCTAAGCTTTTTTGCATCCTCTCTTTCTAACCTCCACTTTGCCCTCGAGCTTAAGAAGTGAGTAATCTAGGAAAGACTGATTGCTAGGGGCAAGTCTGTCTGATATTACTCAGAAAATAGGTGGGAATCCTGTGTAGAATGATCTTGAAGTCATACTCCTCTATGCCTCCTACTTCTTACTAAGCTACAGGCCATAGAAGAAGGTAGAGAGGAAGGGAGTGATACATGACTGAAAGACCTACACTTTAGACAGGGTATGTCTACAGTGTGTAACCCTGGTAAAACATACGGTAAGTCTGTGCAGGAGCGGTATAGACACAATACCATTCGATTTTTTATTTAAATGAAGAGTTATTTTTGGAGTTATTTTTTTAAATTTGAGATGAATTAGAATATTAAAATTAGGCACTAAAGTGTTTATAGCCTTGAAAGGACAGCTCCATGTTACCGTTGTGTCATATTGCAGACAGGGCTGGGGGGGAGGCTCCTGCTGGCTCCTTACAGCCACACATAGGATTGTGATTACAATGGGGATCTTATAGGGAAGATTTTTTTTGTATTTCTCAATTTTAGGCCTCATGCACACGACCGTTGTTTGGGTCCGCATCCGAGCTGCCGTTTTGGACCCTTTCACTTCCATGGGGCCGCAAAAGATGCGGACAGCACTCGTTGCTCCGTTCCGCGGCCCTGCAAAAAAATAAATTACATGTCCTATTCTTGTCTGCACTTTGCGGACAAGAATAGGCATTATATTGACGGCCGCCTGTTCCGTTCCGCAAATTGCAGACTGCAAAAAACGTCACGGTCGTGTGCATGAGGCCTTAATAAGCAAATGGGACAAAACAGGATCAAAGTAAAAGAGGATATAATCTGATACAATCTGAAAGCACCATGCTGTAGAGCAGGATAAACTAAGCGGATTGATATATATATATATATATATATATATATATATTTTTTTTTTTAAGATTCAGTAAAACCTGTAATTTATAAATTTATAGCTCTGCGTTTTCCACCTCCTGTGAACAGCTATCGGTACAGGATGGAGGAGTTATCAGGGATTGACTGCATCATGTGTATAAGTGTGTATACAGAGATAGCTGTCAGTCACTGATAACTCCTCCCCCTGTACCGATAGCTGTTCACAGGAGGTGGAAAAAGAAAATATATAAATGTATAAATTACAGGTTTTACTGAATCTTTTCCCACAAAAATATCTATCAATCTGCTCAGCTTATCCCGCTCTACAGCATGGTGCTTTCAGATTGCATTGCATTTTTGTGGAGACAGGTTCTCTTTAAAGTAGGGATGGTTGGGATATTTGTATTATTATTATTTTGTATTGTTCTTTAACAGACTAATTTGAATTTTGAGCATTCAAGCAGTGCAGAAAATAAATAGCAGGTAATAATAACAGTAATAATCTACCATAGGTACTAACTTACCTATTTATTTATTTTTTTGACTGGACCTCTATCATTTTGTTCTGCTATATGTCCCCTGTTGCTGCTGACACGGCCATCATAACGTCTGGTAAAATCTTATAACCTTGGCTACATTAGCCTGCCTCTTTCTATTCAGCAGTTTCCTGTGGGCAATGTAGAACAACACAGCCTGTAGGCGGCACAAAGCTAAATCGATCTCCTTGCTGAAATCTGTTTAGACTATTCATTTAGAAGAGCCTGAAAGCCCTTTATGACTACGTCCACATAGCTCATCCACACAGTTTTGGTGCAGTTTTTGCTAGATGTGTTATGGTTCCTTTTTCATAGACATGCTTTGGTTTTGATTAAGCTCTGATTCTTTTGCAGGAAGTTCTGACTTGGTTTGTGGTTCTTTTTCAGTGCCCAATGGATACTTCTGTATAAGGAACATGTATCATATTGCACACACAGGTCAGTCACTGCTTTATACTATCACACAACCATACAACAGTCAGCATAATGCACCACCATCACTCAAATCCAGAAACAATCTCTGGACCCTCACCTCTCCCACAACCACTGCATGTCTCCTCATCAACTCTCTAGCAAGCCTGTTTATAACACATCCACTTTAAAGGGCCTTTCTCTTCTAAAATGTCCTATTCAATAACTTAAAGAGACCCTCCTTTCCAAAGCTAAAATTTGACAATAGTTAATGGGAATTGAATAATCAACATACAGTTGTATTCAAAATAATAGCAGTCAGACATCACTAACCTGATCAATCACTGTTTTTGGTAGAAATGATATTTCTATATGGCGAATAATTTACTAGCAGGTGTAGTAGATTAATAGAAACCCAACAGACCCAACAGTCATGACATGCATGCTGCTGATTCTGTGTAATTGAATCACTAATTGAAAGGGGCATGTTCAAAATAATAGCAGTGTAGAGTTCAATAAGTGACGTCATTCATTCTTTGAAAAACGGGTGGCAGAAAATGTTGTGCATGCTGGTTACAGTGCATTTCTCCCTGAAATTCTGAGGAAAATGGGTTGTTCCAGAAATTGTTAAGAAGAACAGCGTACCTTGATTAAAAAGTTGATTGGAGAGGGGAAAACATTATAAAGAAGTGCAGAAAATGATAGGCTGCCTAGCTAAAATGATCGCAAATGCTTTAAAATGGCAACCAAAACCTGGAAGACATGGAAGAAAGTGAAAAACTACCATTTGAATGTATAGAAGAATAGCCAAAATAGCAAGGAATCAGCCAACAATCAGCTCCAGGAAGATCAAAGACGGTCTAAAGTTACCTGTGAGTACTGTTACAATTAGAAGACGCCTATGTGAAGCCAAGCTATCTGCAAGAAGCCCCCGCAAAGTCCCACTGTTGAAAAAAAGACATGTGCTGAAGAGGTTACAATTTGCCAAAGAGCATATTGACTGGCCTAAAGAGACATTTTGTGGACTGATGAAAGTAAGATTGTTCTTTTTTGGGTCTAGTGGCCGGAGACAGTTTGTCAGATGACCCCCAAACACTGAATTCAAGCCACTGTACACTGTGAAGACAGTGAAGCATGGTGGTGCAAGAATCATGATATGGGGATGTTTCTCATACTACGGTGTTGGGCCTATTTATCGCATACCAGGGATCATAGATCAGTTTGAATACATCAGAATACTTGAAGAGGTCATTCTGTCTTATGCTGAAGAGGAAATGCCTTTGAAATGGGTGTTCCAACAAGACAACGACCCCAAACACACCAGTAAAGGTGCAACATCTTGGTTCCAGACCAACAAGATTGACGTTATGGAGTAGTCAGCCCAATCCCCGGATCTTAATCCAATAGAAAACTTGTGGGGTGACATAAAAAATGCTGTTTCTGAGGCAAAACCAAGAAATAGAGAAGAACTGTGGAATGTAGTCCAATCATCCTGGGCTGGAATACCTGTTCACAGGTGCCAGAAGTTGGTTGACTCCATGCAACACAGATGTACAGCAGTTCTCAGAAACAACTAATTATACAACTAAATATTAGTTAAGTGATTCAAAGGAAAGCAAAATCTTCAAACATTTTTCAGTTTATATAGTGAATGTTTGAGTTTGTAAAGAAGAATACAAACACTGCTAATATTCACTTTTCTTACAACACAATTGTGATATATTTTTCTTCATTTTTTGGAAAAAAATGTGTAGTGTTCCCAATGCATTTGTGTGTATGAAAATAAAAGCTATTAGAAGGATTTTGATCTTTATTCACTGTTTTAAACACACTGCTATTATTTTGAACACAACTGTATATATGGGGTTAGTTTTTTATAAGATGATAGGGCACCTTGATATACCTTTGGTTTAAGTGGATCTTGCAGATTTATATGTTATTCGTTTATACATATTTCTTAGACTTATCATCATCTTGATTACATTTTAGATGTGTATGTTTCCCATGGTATATATGTACTCTACGAAAGTCCTATCCTATATATTGGAGTTCATCTTTGTCTTGTTTATATATTTTTTCTTGTAAGTAGTACTAGTTTTATGCGCAATTTTTTATCCTTTTAGTTCTCCGCGAAGATCACATACACTTTACTGTAGTACGTGGATATTACGACCACCATTTTTATCTTTTCATTGTATTATTCTCTATTATATTTTAATATTATTTATACAAACCGGATTCCAAAAAAGTTGGGACACTATACAAATCGTGAATAAAAACTGAATGCAATGAGGTGGAGGTGCCAACTTCTAATATTTTATTCAGAATATAACATAAATCATGGAACAAAAGTTTAAACTGAGAAAATGTACCATTTTAAGGGAAAAATATGTTGAATCAGAATTTCATGGTGTCAACAAATCCCCAAAAAGTTGGGACAAGGCCATTTTCACCACTGTGTGGCATCTCCCCTTCTTCTTACAACACTCAACAGACGTCTGGGGACCGAGGAGACCAGTTTCTCAAGTTTAGAAATAGGAATGCTCTCCCATTCTTGTCTAATACAGGCCTCTAACTGTTCAATCGTCTTGGGCCTTCTTTGTTGCACCTTCCTCTTTATGATGCGCCAAATGTTCTCTATAGATGAAAGATCTGGACTGCAGACTGGCCATTTCAGTACCCGGATCCTTCTCCTACGCAGCCATGATGTTGTGATTGATGCAGAATGTGGTCTGGCATTATCTTGTTGAAAAATGCAGGGTCTTCCCTGAAAGAGATGACGTCTGGATGGGAGCATATGTTGTTCTAGAACCTGAATATATTTTTCTGCATTGATGGTGCCTTTGCAGACATGCAAGCTGCCCATGCCACACGCACTCATGCAACCCCATACCATCAGAGATGCAGGCTTCTGAACTGAGCGTTGATAACAACTTGGGTTGTCCTTGTCCTCTTTGGTCCGGATGACATGGCATCCCAGATTTCCAAAAAGAACTTCGAATCGTGACTCGTCTGACCACAGAACAGTCTTCCATTTTGCCACACTCCATTTTAAATGATCCCTGGCCCAGTGAAAACGCCTGAGCTTGTGGATCTTGCTTAGAAATGGCTTCTTCTTTGCACTGTAGAGTTTCAGCTGGCAACGGCGGATGGCACGGTGGATTGTGTTCACTGACAATGGTTTCTGGAAGTATTCCTGAGCCCATTCTGTGATTTCCTTTACAGTAGCATTCCTGTTTGTGGTGCAGTGTCGTTTAAGGGCCCGGAGATCACGGGCATCCAGTATGGTTTTACGGCCTTGACCCTTACGCACAGAGATTGTTCCAGATTCTCTGAATCTTCAGATGATGTTATGCACAGTTAATGATGATAGATGCAAAGTCTTTGCAATTTTTCGCTGGGTAACACCTTTCTAATATTGCGCCACTATCTTTCTGCGCAACATTGTGGGAACTGGTGATCCTCTACCCATCTTGGCTTCTGAGAGACACTGCCACTCTGAGAAGCTCTTTTTATACCCAATCATGTTGCCAATTGACCTAATTAGTGTTAATTGGTCTTCCAGCTCTTCGTTAAGCTCAAATTTACTTTTTCCAGCCTCTTATTGCTACTTGTCCCAACTTTTTGGGGATTTGTTGACACCGTGAAAATTGTAATCAACATATTTTTCCTTTAAAATGATACATTTACTCGGATTAAACGTTTGATCTGTCATCTACCTTCTATTACAAATAAAATATTGACATTTCCCATCTCTACATCATTGCATTCAGTTTTTATTCACAATTTGTTTAGTGTCCCAACTTTTTTGGAATCTGGTTTGTAATTAGTTGATACATGCAGATCCCAACTTAATACCCCCATTCCTTGCCTAACCCCGCCCCTTCCTCTATTCTCACCACTGCACTGAGTAGAGGGTGGTCCTTAGGGGTGGAGCAATAGGCAGGAGGTATGTAATATTGAGAAACCACAGGAAGAGGGCAAAGGTGAAGAAGTGTGAGGGCGGCGCAATCCTTAGTGGAACGCACAGCCTGAGCGCAGGAAGAAGATGGCAGTGCGTTCCACAGTGGAACGCACCACCGGAATAGTAACCTCGATCACCACCAACGATTTCAAAACCACTGGGGGCGATGCTCTCATCAGCAGGCCTCTCCAGCACAGCCCTGGGGCGATAGTGTCTCCCCCCTTATTTATGGAATTCTCAATTTTACCACTCATCTTTTTAAGTTAAGCGTTCCACCCTGGGACTAAAAAAAAACGAAGTGAGTTTCAACTTTCGGTACCTGAATTCCCGTACTTTACACACGTGTGTTCAGTCCTGTGGGTATATAAGAATGTATCAAAAGTGTTATGTGATCTTGGGATCATTTGTATCTATTGGTTATTGTATACCGTGTACTACTCCTGAAGGTAGGTATCCTATGCTTTTCACATGTGTTCTTAAAGCCCTATAGCCTTATGTCAAAGGGTAATGTCATTTTAAGATTATTTTAAGATTGCTTGTAAGTATGGATCTTTGTATTACTCCTGAAGAAGGGCGCATCCAAAACCCCAAAACACGTTGAGCCATACATTATTTGTCAGAAGCCTCCAGACGTGGGCTGCTATCAATTTCCAACACTTCTACTTGCGATCCTGGCTAGGGGGGTTCAAAGTCACAGGTGTCTTGAGTTTATCCTGTTGACTAGACTACCAACCCAGCGAAGTGAGTGCATACAGATTTTATTTATTTTTTTTTTTTTTTTTATTTTTTTTTAATAAACTTTATTTTATTTATAATACAAAGAATAAATATCAATATAGCCTTAATAGTGTTATAAATCCTAAAGTCCGTAAATTTCTAATTTGTAAGCATAATTAGTACCGATTGCATACAAATAACCATACTTATGGAAATAAAACAAATCAAATGGAGATCTCGCTTGCTAAGAGGGGAGCGGGATTTTATTTTTATTTCAACTTTTATGAATTATTCATATTGATGGGTATTCTCTATTTATCCATTCTACTGCACATACCATTTAAATATTGGTGTTCTAACAATTTACTTACACTAGGGAGTGGCACCTTACTGTGTGTGTTTTTCCTTGACGGTTCATGGGAGGTATTTGCCTGGCTCCACCTGTGCCTGTATCATTTGTGGATCACTTATAACATTTGGGTGTGGGTTTTGTCCCACTCCCATTTACACCTGTGCTGCCTTCCCATCATATTAATCTACGCACCTGCATTAATTTGCCCACTTATCTCTTTCTCCTTTTACTCCACCCTCCCAATATCCTTAGGTACTTTGTTTTTCTGGGCTGACCATCCTTGATTAGTATCTTGTACCATAATGCTCTCTTTTTTGTTTTCTCTTTCTCATCTGTATATTTGGGCCATTTGTGCTGGAAGGTAAGACCATACCTTAGCAGTTGGTAAATAACATTTTTTTTTTCTCTTTTCTTGCTGTATCTATGTTTTTTTAGGGACAAATGCTGTATTTATCATCTTAAAGATATATTAATCTATATCTGTGTAGATATTCTTACATAATTATTTGTATTGGAGAAGTGTAAATAAATATTGTTTAAAACATTTTATTATAGATTTACCATACATACAGTTGTTGGCACACCATCGCCACTGTACTATATGTAACTTTTATTATCTTGGTATACCTATATTTTATTTTAATACATTTTATCTATGATCTGTCCCTTACTATCTGTGATATTTTATTTGTAATTATTAAATATACTTTTTTTGGGACATACTTGTTCTGAGTGGTTTCAGATGTTAAGTGCCTGCCTTCAATCTACAGTCATGTCCATAAATATTTGGACATCGACACAATTCAAATTTTTGTTGGCTCTATATACCACTACAATGGATTTGAAATGAAACAAACAAGATGTGCTTTAACTGCAGACTGTCAGCTTTAATTTGAAGGTATTTACATCCAAATCAGGTGACCGGTGTAGGAATTACAACAGTTTGCATATGTGCCTCCCACTTGTTAAGGAACCAAAAGTAAGGGGGCAGAATAGTAATCATAAATCAAACTTTCACTTTTTGATACTTTGTTGCAAATCCTTTGCAGTCAATTACAGCCTGAAGTCTGGAACGCATAGACATGGGTTTCATCCCTGGTGATGCTCTGCCCGGCCTCTACTGCAACTGTCTTCAGTTCCTGCTTGTCCTTGGGGCATTTTCCCTTCAGTTTTGTCTTCAGCAAGTGAAATGCATGCTCAATCGGATTCAGGTCAGGCGATTGACTTGGCCATTGCATAACATTCCACTTCTTTCCCTTAAAAAACTCTCTGGTTGCTTTTGCAGTATGCTTTGGGTTGTTCATCTGCACTGTGAAGCGCCGTCCAATAAGTTCTGAAGCATTTGGCTGAATATAAGCAGATAATATTGCCCAAAACACTTCAGAATTCATGCTGCTGCTTTTGTCAGCAGTCACATCATCAATAAAAACAAGAAAACCAGTTCCATTGGCAGCCATGCTTCCCATCACTCTGGTACAAGTTGATCTTGGTCTCATCTGTCCATAGGATGTTGTTCCAGAACTGTGAAGGCTTTTTTAGATGTTGTTTGGCAAAGTCTAATCTGGCCTTTCTTTTTTTGAGGCTCACCAATGGTTTACATCTTATGGTGAACCCTCTGTATTCACTCTGGTGAAGTCTTCTCTTGATTGTTGACTTTGACACACATACACCTACCTCCTGGAGAGTGTTCTTGATCTGGCCAACTGTTGTGAAGGGTGTTTTCTTCACCAGGGAAAGAATTCTTCGGTCATCCACGACAGTTGTTTTCCGTGGTCTTCCGGGTCTTTTGGTGTTGCTGAGCTTACCGGTGCGTTCCTTCTTTTTAAGAATGTTCCAAAGAGTTGTTTTGGCCACGCCTAATATTTTTGCTATCTCTCTGATGGGTTTGTTTCGTTTTTTCAGCCTAATGATGGCTTGCTTCACTGATAGTGACAGCTCTTTGGATCTCATCTTGAGAGTTGACAGCAACAGATTCCAAATGTAAATAGCACACTTGAAATGAACTCTGGACCTTTTATCTGCTCATTGTAATTGGGATAATGAGGGAATAACACACACCTGGCCATGGAACAGCTGAGAAGACAATTGTCCCATTACTTTTGGTTCCTTAACAAGTGGGAGGCACTAATGCAAACTGTTGTAATCCCTACACCGTTCACCTGATTTGGATGTAAATACCCTCAAATTAAAGCTGACAGTCTGCAGTTAAAGCACATCTTGTCTGTTTCAAATCCATTGTGCTGTTGTATAGAGCCAAAAATGTTAGAATTATGTTGATATCCCAATATTTATGGACCTGACTGTGTATTAAACTTTATGTTTAAAAAATGTGAGAGATAGGAAGGAGTAAAGACACTTGCAATTTATTTAATAATATAGTAGGAATCTTAATTATTTTATAAGGTGGATTCTCCCCGTCCTTTGTCTGCAGAGTCCCCGTTCAGTTGTAAAGGTTGCATATTTGGTGTCCCCGCTTGATGCCAACCCAATTATTCAATTGCTCTGTAAAATGCTAGCTTGATTTATTTTTTCATTGCATTATACACTGCTGGTTTTCATGGTTATGACCACCCTGCGATCTAGCAGTGGTGGCAGTGCTTATACACTGAAGGAAAAAGCACTGGCCTCACAGCTGGCCGGGAACTTTGGTAGTGTACATAGGCTGGCGCTTCTTCCTATAGTGTGCAAGAACAACCACCACTGCTGGATCGCAGGGTGATCATAACCATGAAAAGCAGCCGTGTATAATACATTGGAATGCCTCTTAATAAATTAGGCGCATCTTACTCCAGTGTAGGGAGATCAAGACTGCTGCATCTTTAAACTTTATTTACTATGCCCTATGTGCAACAGAAATTGACATACAATTTTTTGTAAACCGCAGTTTTGAAACTATTTAAACACCATTGCGCCTAAATTCATGCACAAGTGCAATTTCTATTCTGCCCTTGTCACTTTCTGTAAAGGGCAGGGGTGTGGTGTCTGGCCCAGCACGTTCACTATCATTCACGCCAGCTTAAACTACCAGCTAGAGTAGATTTTCATCTAGATGCCAGGACGGCAGGAGGAGTCGCTTAGTATATGACCAGGCATGCGACTTGTCATAAATTAAGCACATCCTTTAGTTGCAGCGGTGGCTTAAAAATACAAAAAGTCGCAACATTTTTGCAGATGTGAGGCAAAAAGTCACAAAGCCCCTATTTTGCAACTTCCTGAAGCCAGAATTCTGCTGTACAGATCTTGATAAATTCCCTCTTTGCCACATATTGTATTTGATAAAGACTGCGGCGCTGCACTGAGATACAGTATGTTAGACTGCTGCGAAAGTTATTTTCTCCATCATGTAATTTTACTCTTGCAGAACTAGTCCAGATGTTCCTCTGATAAGGGGGGAGGAGGTGGGGGCATGAATCAACACAGCATATTGGTACATGAAAAAGCTTTTTGGAAATGTTTACATATCCACCAGCCCAGGCATGCTAAATGGGACCTGTCTTACTTACTAGTCCGAGTCATTTCATCTATATTTTGGGATAACAATAACTCGCAATCATTTTATGGATGGGACTTCCTGGTCACAACACACAAATGAGGAGACACTGAGGTTATATTGACTCATAACTGGTGCGGCTAATGTATGAGACAGCAGTGATATGTCAAGTATATTTATGTGTTATTTATTTGACACAACAGGAAATGAACCCAAGCCTTCATAGTTAATTAACATGAGGGTTTCTAAAAATGGTCACGACATGTATTTGGCCTAGTTACAATATTTTTTTACTGGCAAGTCATCAGAGTTTTCTGTTTCATTTGTATAACCTTTTTATTACATTTTATATTGAATCTGTTTTTATTTTCCCTTGGAAACAAGGTACAAAGCTCAATAAAAACCTTCATAATGACTTGAATGCAGATACACATTTAACCCCTTCTCCCTGTATGCATTTGCGGCCTTAGTCACCTTCCAAGAGTTATAACTTTTTTATTTTTCCGCCTAGCTAGCCGTATGAAGCCTTGTTTTTTTTTGTGGGACAAGTTGTAGGTTTTTATGGCACCATTTTAGGGGGACACATAGCTTACTGCCTAACTTTTATTAAGTCTTTCTGGAAGGGAAGAGGAATTACCAGCAATAACGTCACACATTTTATACATTGTAAATTTGGCAATATTCATTTTGTGGCATAAATAACAAAATAACTTTACTCTCTGGGTCAGTACAAGTCTTTTGTCTCTGGGTCAGTACTTCTTTTGCACAATAAAAACCCTTTTTTTTTAAAAAATAAATGAATGTTTTTGTCACAACCCATAACTTTTTTCTTTTTTTTCCTACAGTACAGAGCTGTTTGAGGGCTTGATTTTTGTGGAACAGCTTTTCCTAAACTAAGTTTTATTGATATCATTTTGGGGAACATAACACTTTTTGTATTTTCCTTTACGGCATTCACCATGTGGGACGTATTACGTGATAATGGTATAGTGTGGGTGATTATAGATGTGGCAATACCAATATGTGGAGGGGATTTTTTTTTTTGCAAATTTTTTCAATGAAAAAATTTATTTTTTTATTTTTTGAAAAAAACTTTATTTAACTTTTTTAATATTTATTAGTCCCACAATGAGACTTTGTCATATAATCTTCTGATTGCTTCTATAATACACTGTACTGCTTATGCAGCACAGTGTACAATACTCTCAGTGCTATACTGACAACAGAGAGGCCCAACCTGATAGGGCATATGCTGCAAACAGACCTAGGGGCCTATATTTGTTATTCAGAGTAGAATCTAAGGGGTTACATTTAGTTACATCTAAGGCCTCTTTCACACTACCGTTTTGCGGTCCGTTTTTTGCGTTCCGTATACGGTCCGTATACGGAACCATTCATTTCAATGGTTCCGCAAAAAAAACGGAATGTGTTCCGTATGCATTCCGTTTCCGTATTTCCATTTTTCCGTTCCGTTGAAAGAGAGAACATGTCCTATTATTGCCCGCAAATCACGGTCCGTGGCTCCATTAAAGTCAATGGGTCCGCAAAAAAAACGGAACACATACGGAAATGCATCCGTATGTCTTCCGTTTCCGTTCCGTTTTTTCTGAACCATCTATTGAAAATGTTATGCCCAGCCCAATTTTTTCTATGTAATTACTGTATACTGTATATGCCATACAGAAAAACGGAACGGAACAACGGAACGGAAACGGAACCACAACGGAAGCAAAAAAACGGAACAACGGATCCGTGAAAAACGGATTGCAAAACACTGAAATGGACATACTGTAGTGTGAAAGAGGTCAAAGGGTTACATGTTTTCATAATTATTAATGTTACTGAATTTTAAAGGGGTTGTCTCACGTCAGTAAGTGGCATTTATCATGTAGAGAAAGTTAATACAAGCCACTTACTAATGTATTGTTATTGTCCATATTGTTTTAAATGTTCATAGTGCTTGCTGTTACCACGTCCTGAGGTACACTATTGCACAGATTCACAGTCGTTAAAGGGAGTCTGTCACTTCATTTTCACCAATATAACTAACAACACTGCCCCATAGAAGATTGCAACTGCTTTCCAAGCATACCTGTGTGTACTATGTGTCTGTATTCCATGTCCAGGAAAGCAATTTTATTCTGCTGAAAAACAGCTCCCAAGTGAAAGTGAAAGTAAAAACAGCTTTTACTCCTGACTAGATTTCTAACAGCTATATCTTCTGATATAGTGGATATAATGCTGTGGTTGTGGTAAAGTTTGAAATGTACTAGAATGCCAGCTTTCAAAAAAGGTCAGGCCCATATTTCTAGCTGGTAGCAATCCTAAGATATGAACAGCTAAAACAGCCCTCCCCTCGTCAGACTGGTTTACTTTGGGCACTTGCAGCAGCAGAGCTGTTTTCCAGCAGAATCAAAGTGCTTTTCCTGGAAAAGCGGAAGGCATCGCGCTGCCTTCCGGTGAAGAGCCTGTGAGATCCAGCCCCCTGGATCTCACAGGCCAGAAGCTGTATGAGTAATACACACACTATTACTCATACAGCCAATGCATTCCAATACAGAAGTATTGGAATGCATTGTAAAGGATTAAACCCCCAAAAGTTCAAGTCCCAAAGTGGGACAAAAAATAAAGTGAAAAAAAGTTGAAAAAATAAAGTTTCCCCCCCCAAAAAATAAAAGTTTCAAGTAAAAATTGACAAAAACGTCATTTTCCCCAAATAAGGGGGGGGGGAGTATACATATTTAGTATCGCCGCATTCGTATCGACTGGCTCTATAAAAATATCACATGACCTAAACCCTCAGATGAACACCGTAAAAAAAAAAAAAAAAAAATGTGCTAAATAAACCATTTTTTGTCACCTTACATCACAAAAAGTGTAATAGCAAGCGATCAAAAAGTCATATGCACCCCAAAATAGTGCCAATTAAACCGTCATCTCATCCCGCCAAAAATGAGACCCTACCTAAGATAATCGCCCAAAAACTAAAAAAAAACTATGGCTCTCAGAATATGGAGACACTAAAACATGATTTTTATTTGTTTCAAAAATGATATTATTGTGTAAAACTTACATAAATAAAAAAAGTATACATATTAAGTATCGCCGCGTTCATACCAACCAGCTCTATAAAAATATCACATGACCTAACCCCTCAGATGAACACCGTAAAAAATGTAAAATAAAAACTGTACTAAATAAACCATTTTTTGTCACCATACATCACAAAAAGTGTAATAGCAAGCGATCAAAAAGTCACAACACCCCAAAATACTGCCAATAAAACTGTCATCTCATCCCGCAAAAATCATACCCTACCCAAGGTAATCGCCCAAAAACTTAAAAAATTATGGCTCTCAGACTATGGAAACACTAAAACATGATTTTTTTTGCTTAAAAAAAGAAATCATTGTGTAAAACTTACATAAATAAATAAAAAAGTATACATATTAGGTATCGCCGCATCCGTGACAACCTGGTCTATAAAAATATCACATGATCTAACCTGTCAGATGAATGTTGTAAATAACGGGGGGGAAAAAACGGTGCCAAAACAGCTATTTCTTGTTATCTTGCCTCACAAAAAGTGTAATATAGAGCAACCAAAAATCATATGTACCCTAAACTAGTACCAACAATACTGCCACCCTATCCCGTAGTTTCTAAAATGGGGTAATTTTTGGGGAGTTTCTACTCTAGGGGTGCATCAGGGGGGCTTCAAATGGGACATGGTGTAAAAAAAAAAACAGTCCAGCAAAATCTGCCTTCCAAAAACCGTATGGCATTCCTTTCCTTCTGCGCCCTGCCGTGTGCCCGTACAGCGGTTTACGACCACATATGGGGTGTTTCTGTAAACTACAGAATTAGGGCCATAAATAATGAGTTTTGTTTAGCTCTTAACCCTTGCTTTGTTACTGGGAAAAATGGATTAAAATGGAAAATTTGCCCAAAAATGGAAATTCTGAAATGTCATCTCCATTTGCCAATAACTCTTGTGGAACCCCAAATGGGTTAACGACGTTTGTAAAAATCAGTTTTGAATATCTTAAGGGGTGTAATTTCTTAGATGGGGTCACTTTTATGGAGTTTCTACTCTAGGGTTGCATCAGGGGGGCTTCAAATGGGACATGGTGTCAAAAAAAACAGTCCAGCAAAATCTGCCTTCCAAAAACTATATGGCATTCCTTTCCTTCTGCGCCCTGCCGTGTGCCCGTACAGTAGTTTACGACCACATATGGGGTGTTTCTGTAAACTACAGAATCAGGGCCATAAATATTGAGTTTGGTTTGGCTGTTAACCATTGCTTTGTAAATGGGAAAAAATTATTAAAATGGAAAATCTGTCAAAAAAGTGAAATTTTGAAATTGTATCTCTATTTTCTATTAATTCTTGTGGAACACCTAAAGGGTTAACAAAGTTTGTAAAATCCGTTTTGAATACCTTGAGGGGTTTTTTGGTGCACTGATCTCCCGGTCTCTCCTTGGGTCCTGGTCCTCATCTGTGTGTCCCGCCTTGTGCTGCCTTTTTTATCATGCATGTATGCATTGTTCATATATATTTATAATAAAGTTTTTGGGATTTTCATATATATGAAAGTCAGTTTCATTTTTGGGTGATTATTATGGCTCCTTGGGGGTCAGTTTTTTCGATATTTACTCTGTCCGGTTAATATTGGTATACCTTGAGGGGTGTAGTTTATAGAATGGGGTCATTTTTGGGTGGTTTCTATTATGTAAGCCTCGCAAACCTCAGACCTAAACTGGTCCCTAAAAATTGGGTTTTTGAAAATTTCTGAAAAATTTCAAGATTTGCTTCTAAACTTCTAAGCCTTGTAACATCCCCAAAAAATTGGGTTTGTCACATAAAGACAAAAACTCACTGAAAAAAGGCCTAAACGGGTGGAAATGCTCCAAACCCAGACACTGTATCATGTCTATAACAGTAATTTCTCTGCATGTGGTCCGCAGAATTGCTCCCCCGGTTATAGACACGCTACAGTGTCTGGGTTTGGAGCATTTCCACCCGTTTAGAGTTTTTCTCTTGATGTGTATGGAATGTGCCAGTTCATTGTGGTGGTAACGTTCTTTTGCACATGGTAGCTTCTGTGTCACATGGTCTGTTGTGGGTGCGGCTCAATGCTATATTCTACCTCACAGTGCATTGGTGATACCACTATGGAGGCATGTGAGAGTCTGGCTGTGAGTTGGTTTCTAGCACTGTTCAGACCCTGTTCACACACCACGGGTAGTTGAGTGGTAGGACCCCATGCTTGCTGAGACACCGTGACGTGGTGCATGAGGGGCTCCGATATGTTCCTGACTGGAAGATATTGGCAAAGTTCTCAGCTTTTATCATCAGCTTGAGGAATTAGCTAGTATTGTCAATTGCGGATCATTTTGGTGCATTTTTTCATATCTACTGTATATTACAGTATGTACAAATAGCTCTGGCACCACCGATGTCAGCTCCTTTCTCTTCTTTTGTATCCATTTAGTAGCTCTGCCTTTTCCTGATCTTCAGTGATCATCCCCAGCTTTACCATTATTTTGGGGACCTACCTGCTCTGACCTTGAATTTTTAGCATTTACAGTACAGACCAAAAGTTTGGACACACCTTCTCATTCAAAGAGTTTTCTTTATTTTCATGACTATGAAAATTGTGGCTTCACACTGAAGGCATCAAAACTATGAATTAACACATGTGGAATTATATACATAACAAAAAAGTGTGAAACAACTGAAAATATGTCATATTCTAGGTTCTTCAAAGTAGCCACCTTTTGCTTTGATTACTGCTTTGCACACTCTTGGCATTCTCTTGATAAGCTTTAAGAGGTAGTCACCTGAAATGGTTTTCACTTCACAGGTGTGCCCTGTCAGGTTTAATAAGTGGGATTTCTTGCCTTATAAATGGGGTTGGGACCATCAGTTGTGTTGAGGAGAAGTCAGGTGGATACACAGCTGATAGTCCTACTGAATAGACTGTTAGAATTTGTATTATGGCAAGAAAAAAGCAGCTAAGTAAAGAAAAAAACGAGTGGCCGTCATTACTTTAAGAAATGAAGGTCAGTCAGTCGGAAAAATTGGGAAAACTTTGTAAGTAAGGGCTATTTGACCATGAAGGAGAGTGATGGGGTGCTGCGCCAGATGACCTGGCCTCCACAGTCACCGGACCTGAACCCAATCGAGATGGTTTGGGGTGAGCTGGACTGCAGAGTGAAGGCAAAAGGGCCAACAAGTGCTAAGCATCTCTGGGAACTCCTTCAAGACTGTTGGAAGACCATTTCAGGTGACTACCTCTTGAAGCTCATCAAGAGAATGCCAAGAGTGTGCAAAGCAGTAATCAAAGCAAAAGGTGGCTACTTTGAAGAACCTAGAATATGACATATTTTCAGTTGTTTCACACTTTTTTGTTATGTATATAATTCCACATGTGTTAATTCATAGTTTTGATGCCTTCATAGTCATGAAAATAAAGAAAACTCTTTGAATGAGAAGGTGTGTCCAAACTTTTTGTCTGTACTGTATATATTTAAAGAATTTGGGGATTTTTTGGCTCCCTTTAGGCTAGTTTTACACTAGCGTTGTGAGATCTGGCAGGAAACAGCCTGTCGGGTCTTTCTGGATCCTGTATTGACAGAAGTGCGTTTCCATCAGGCCCTATTAAAGAGGACCTATCACCACTCCTGACATGTCTGTTTTAATAGCTTCATGCATTCCCCACATACTAACAATTCTGGAGCATCTATTCTTATGTCTGTATGTTGTCCCATTCCTCTATTATTCCTACTAGAAGGTATGAATAATTGCTAGCTGTCTGCAGTAAGGGTACAGAGGGGTGATAACAAGTTAGAGGTGTGTACCTGCACAGTTTGAAAATGGCAGTACTGATTGGATAGAGTGAGTTTGTGCAGGTACACCCCCCCCCCCCCAACTGGTTACCTCCCCTCTGTACCCTTACTGAAAGCTAATAGCAATTCATTCACAACTTCTAGTAGAAATAATAAAGGAATGGCACATCACAGAGTCATAATAATAGATGCTCCAGAATTGTTATTACATGGAAAATGCATGAAGCTATTAAAACAGACATGTCAGGAGCGCTGAAAGGTCCTCTTTAAACTTAATGGGGACCGGTGGAGATCAGGCCGCAACCCGGCAAACATGCTGAGAATCGGCCAGACGAAAACAGCTGTGCACAGGTTAGGTACCTTATGAAACATCTACACAATCAGTATAGGATTAGAATCCTGTTACAGTATATAGAAAGCATTTAGGTTGCACTAAGACAGTATACACAGGGCAGATACGCTAAGAGTTTTCCCCAGCAGAGTTTTGCAGCAGCATCAGAGTGGATAATCGTGTGACCATAACCCAAGATTTACCCATGTTGTGGTTAATGTCACCAAATCCCATCTTTTAGTAATAGAAACACATAAAATCCAAGCCTACATTAATTGTAATACTGCACATGTTGAATACCTCAGTAGTTGCAGCATATGCAAATGTAGGATGCACTACCAACACTTTAAAGACTAGAATACGTGAACACTTAACAGATATAGGCAATGATAAAGCCTCTAATCCGTTGGTGGCATCAAAACATCTTACCGTTTTTCTGAAGAGGGGGAAGGGGGGGGGGGAGAATAAATAAATATATATATATATATATATATCCAGAAAAAGGACGGCACTCCAGCAGGATGAAAGTGATAAACTTCTTTTAATCGACCATACGGTGCAACATTTTCAAGCAGAGAAAGGCTCAGTTGAGCCGAAATGTTGCACCGTATGGTCGATTAAAAGAAGTTTATCACTTTCATCCTGCTGGAGTGCCGTCCTTTTTCTGGATATATTGGTTGGGGTGAGAGGTCGATTCCCCAGGAACGTGCACCCGTTTTTCCTAGTGCAGCCAGTGCCGCCATTTTTCCCTTTGTATATATATATATATATATTAAAAGAGGAAGGGCAACCATTAAAATAAATTTGGGCTGCGGTTAAAAAAAATGGAGACCTAAGGCTACTTTCACACTCGCGTTTTGGGCGGATCCATCATGGATCTGAAAAGACGGATCCGTTACAATAATACAACCGCATGCATCCGTCATGAACGGATCCGTTTGTATTATCTGTAACATAGCCAAGACGGATCCGTCATGAACTTCATTAAAAGTTAATGGGAGATGGATCCGTTTTCTATTGTGCCAGATTGTGTCAGAGAAAACGGATTCGTCCCCATTGACTTACAGTGTGTGCCAAGACGGATACGTTTGGCTCAGTTTCGTCAAGCGTCCAGAGGGGAATGGAGACGGATCGGAGGCAAACTGATGCATTCTGAGCGGATCCTTTTCCATTCAGAATGCATTAGGGCATTAGGGCAAAACTGATCCGTTTTGGACCGCTTGTGAGAGCCCATGACGGATCTCACAAACGGAAAGCCAAAACGCGAGTGTGAAAGTAGCCTAATACAGAACATCTCAACGCAGTTTGGGGCAATTCAGAAAGATGTGGTTCTGATAAAGGATGATGTCACCAAGATCCGAGATAGAGTCACAACTATAGAAAAAACTGTGGGGGTCTTGGAGAATGAGGCTAAAATATCAAAATCTGAAACCAGCATATTGAGAATGGAGGTTAACATTCTTAAAAAGATGGTGGTGGATCTGGAGGATAGGTCTTGGAGATGTAGTTTGAGAATTCTAGGTCTACCCGAAGGCGCTGAAGAAATAAATCCTGCTGAAATGATACAGACCTTAATTTTTGAAAAGTTCGGGAAGGAACATTTTTCTCTTCTGTTTTTGGTGGAAAAGGCACACCGGGTTCTGGGGGGTAAATTTATCCCTGGAAGACAGCCAAGGAATGTACTGGCTAAGATATTGACATCACGGGACAGAGATATGGTTTTGAGAAGAGCAAGGGATTGTCCTCCTATTATATTTAATGGAAATAAATTGCTGTTTTTTCCAGATTTCACAAAGGAGATCCAGAAGAAGAGACGCCGTTTCACGGCGGCAATAAATCGTTTACAGAAAAAGGACATTAGATATTAATTTGTTTACCCATCTAAATTGCGAATAATATTTAACCTCTTCCTGACATATGACATACTATTATATCATGGAAGTCAGTGACTTCCCGCATCTTGAATAGTATGTCATGGTTATTGGGTGGGCACCTGAGCGGTGCATGCCCGATCACTGCAGGGGCCTAGCAGTCACTGATAGCTGGGCCCCTGCTGTATCCGCCGGCATAGCTGTAAAAGCCGATGCCAGCGTATTAACCCCTTCTATGCCGCGGTCAGCGCTGACTGCAACATAGAAGGGGTTTGCTGCAAGTGAGGAAGCCCATCGGGTCCCCGCACTGCTGTGGCCTTGCACGGCATCGGGACCTGCCTTCTACGGGTGCCCAGGAGATCCTCCTAGGCAATCTGTTAGTTCATTACACAGATGTATTGTAATGCATTGCAGAGGGGATCAGACCCCCAAAAGTTGAATTCCCAGAGTGGGACAGAAATAAAGTTTTAAAAAAAGTAAAAAAAGTATTTTTAATAAAAAAAAGTTTCAAGTAAAAAAAGATAAAAAAAGGCCCCTTTCCTTAGATTTTATAAGAAAAAAAAGAAGAAAAAAACCACACATATTAGGTATCGCCGCATTCGTAACAACCGGAACTATAGATATATCACATGATTAAAAAAAAAAAACTGTGTCAAAAAAGCAATTTTTTTCACCTTACATCACAAAAAGTGCAATACCAAGTGATCAAAAAGGCGTATGTCCCACAAAATGGTACCAATAAAACTGTCACCTCATCCCGCAAAAAATGAGCATAGGAAAATTGCTCAAAAAATAAAATAAAATAAAACTATAGCTCTCAGAACATGTAGACACTGAAACATAATTTTTTTGTTTCAAATATGCTATTATTGTGTAAAACTTACAGTAAATGAATAAGAAAAAGTATACATATTAGGTATTGCCTCGTCCATAACAATCTGATCTCTAAAAATATCACATGACCTAACCCCTCAGGTGAACACTGTAAAGATAAATAAACAGAAACTGTGCCAAAATTACCAATTTTTTGGTCACCTTGCTCCATAAAGTGTAATAATGAATAATCAAAAAATCATAACATGTACCCAAAAATGGTACCAATAAAAATGTCAACTCTTACTGCAAAAAACAAGCCCCTGCACAAGACGATTGGCATAAAAAAATAAAAATAAGGTGTTCAGAAAATGGAGACACAAAAACATATTTAAAAAAAAAAATGGATCTCATTATCAGACCATGTACTCCTATGTCTTGAATTATCCATGGGGGGTAATGCTTATAAAGTAAGACCTGTATTTAGGTTGAACCCCCATTGGATTTCCATAATGGATAAAGATACTCATGATCGGGTCAGAAAAGAGATGGGGTACTTTTGGGATAGTAATGAGAACACGGCTGGACCCCAACTGGTATGGGACACATTTAAGGCCTTTATGAGGGGAATTTTTTTTTGTAATATTTCCAATCTAAAAAAGGGATATGGCAAGAAGGAGGGAGAGCTATAAGAAGTAGCCTTAGCTGCCATGAATGAGTTCTCTAGCAATAAAACTCCAGGAAATGGGGAAAATATGCAGAAGGCAAGCCAGGTATATGCTGACTTCCTCTTGGAAAAGGCCCAGCAGAAACTTTTTTTAAGGGACAAAAATATTTTTCGGAGGTGGGGAGACCAGGAAAACTTTTAGCAAGGGTGATATCTAATCAAGAACAGAAAAAAGAGATAGTTAATATTTGGTCATCTGAGGGTATACCGTAATTATTCAACAACAAGAGCGTATAAAAGGAACGTTTTTGAAGCATTTTTCTGATTTATATAACTCAGATAAGGTTATATCAGATGAAGAGATGGATTCATATTTAGATTCTATCTCTCTTCCAGCTCTTACTGATACTCAGAGGGAATTTCTGGATCTGGATCCATCTCTATAAGAGCTAGAGGCTGCACTGAAGGCATGTTCGGGGATTTCTTCCCCCAGTCAAATGGACTCCCATATGAATTCTATTGGAAATATGGAGAGAATATCCTCCCTAGTTTTCTGAAGGTGTTTTTAGGATCATTTGAGGAGGGTAGCCTTCCAGAATCAATGACTGAGGCTATAATAACATTAATAATGAAAAAGGATAGGACCCTTTAGATATGGGCTCATATAGGCCTATTTCCTTACTTATTACAGATATGAAGCTTCTCTCAAGAATTCTGGCTACAAGGCTATCTAAGGTTAGTACATCAATCATACATCCTGACCAAAATGGATTTATTCCCAATAAGGGTACTCATTATAATTTACATCGTCTGTTTGCTAATCTACAGTCCTCCAAGGGAGTCTCTCGCTCCATTCTGTCTTTAGACGTCTCTAAGGCATTTGACAGGGTGGAGTGGGGATTCCTCTGTAAGTTGCTGGGAAGAATGGGATTTGGCACTAGGTTTATAAATCTGGTTAAGCTTTTGTATAAGTCCCGTACTGCAAGACTGAATGTCAATGACAGCTTGACGGAGAGAGCTTCTCTTTGAGTAGAGGTACCTGTCAGGGATGTCCACTCTCCCCATTGTTATTCAATATTTATATTGAGCCTCTTGCTGCCAGAGTTAAGCAGGACCCCGGGATTGAAGGGTTTGGAATATTAGGAGTAGAGGACCGTATTTCTTTATACGCAGAAGAAGTGCTGTTTTTTTTATAAATCATACTAGTACCTCACTTCCTGAACTTATTTATATAGTTAATGCCTTTGGTGCAGTCTTGGGTTTCGACATTAATTGGTCAAAGATGACATGTATGCCAGTGGATAGACCTGATTACTCTATTGAGGGACCCTTGAGTTTACTGAGGATCTCTGATTCATTTGAGTACTTGGGCATGATTATATCCCCTAAACTTGAAGATTTTTTACATTTAAAGGGAACCTGTCACCAGTTTTATGGTGTCCTAACTAAGGGCAACATAAATAAGTGACTGATTCTCTTAGCAAAATGCTGGGTCACTTTCTTTAATTGACCCAGTCAATCTGCCAACATCTTGTATTGAAAAGCTCCAGCTCATAATGATATGTCCTGAATATTCATGAGCTCCTGACTCTTCCCGCCTACCTGCTGCTGATTGACAGTTATTTTCCATATGAATCAGCAGCAGGTAGGCAGGGGAGTGGCTATAGCTCTGAATTTAAAAAAACGCTGGACTCACTGACATCACGCTGGACTCAAATCAGCTCATTAGCATGCGGAATGTGGCATCTTTGTGTTTATATTATGAGGTAACCATCTGTCACACCAGTAAGTGAATACATCTAAGGCACTTTTTAGTAGTTAATGATTGTATATAATTAGTTAGATTATAATCAAATATCTACATGACAGGTTCCCTTTAAACCTGATTCCATTGATAAGTAAGTTGAGGTCAAAAGTGACTATATGGCTTCAATTTCCTTTATCTAGAGCCGACAGAATATCCCTAGTTAAGATAGTGATATTACCCCCAACTTCTCTATATTCTTAGGAATTCCCCAGTGTGGATTGAGGATATGTTTTTTAAGTTAATTGAGAGAATTATTAATGATCTACTTTGGGGAAGAAAACGTGTGAGGCTCAAATTGGAATATCTCTATAAGACAATTGAACAGGGAGGGTTGAACCTTCCCTATTTTAAGGGTTATTTTATAGCTTTACAGTTATGGCTTTATAATCATTAGGAGGAAAGTCCACTTTGTAGGAACTTACTGAGTAGATCTGCATATGATAATATGTTTACACTATTAGAGTCTGGGCCATTAGCCAGAGTCCAACAGGACTATAGGGAATCTAGAAAATTATTTAGTAAGACGTGGAGCACTGTTAGAGGTCGGTTGGGAATAAAGGAATCCTTCCAATGTACGCCTCTTTGGCATAATTATTATCTACAGGAGCTGGATGGTTTAGCAGAAGATAAGTACTGGCAGAAAAATAATATTCTGTACGGTGCTCAAGTGGTAAATAATGGAGATATATTTTCTTTTTTGGAGTTGACACAAAGAGAACATATAAACAATTAATCTTGTAAAATATAAGAATGAAACTGGATCGCGCATCCTCAATACTATTCTTTTATCTCATAACTGCTTCTCAGCATAACTAACATCGCTTCTCAGCGCAATTTATAGTATACCTACCCCTATGTTGCATACTGTACCTGAGGCATTGGTATACAATTTGATCAAAAAGAATAGGCCCACTCACCACGACAAGGTTGCCTCTTTGAATGGGACCCTACTCTAACTTTGGCGAAGCGATGCGTGGCGACCACCGGCACCACACCACCAGGCAGCGGGACCCAGCAAACAGTGCCCTCGCTGTCTGGCAAAGCCACCCTGGCACTGGGCCCCACCAACCCACCAGCACAGCACCAAAGCAACAATGGCCGCCACCCAGCACTGCACCATGTGAACAGGTGTGAAAATCACCTTATCACATACTCTCAGGAACTCCAACTGAGAGGAGGAAGGAATTTATATACCCTTATGCAGACTCCTGCTAATTAAAAGCACCTGGGCCGAATGGGGAGGAGTGCTGATACCAGAGGTAGAAAAAGCATAGGTTCTACAGAACATGTAAAATATAAGACTGAAACTGGATCGCACATCCTCAATACTATGCTTTTATCTAATAACTGCTTCTCAGCATAATTAACATTGCTTCTCAGTGCAATTTATAGTATACCTACCCCTATGTTGCATACTATACATGAGGCATTGGTATACAATTTTATCAAAAAGCATAGGCCTACTCACCACGACAAGGTTGCCTCTTGTCGTGGTGAGTCGGCCTATGCATTTTGATCAAATTGTATACCAATATATATACATAAACAATTTATCTTGGTTTAGATATTTACAGTTACATTCGGCACTTTCTAGTGTGAAGGGGAGATTTTTGTTACATATAGACACTGTTACACCTTTGAATGATTTAATGGGAAAGCTGGGGCAGAAATTAATAATTATAATTTATAAATTGCTTCTTGGAGCACTAATTAATAGTATATGTTCCCCCGGACAAAAGGTTTGGGAATCTGTTTTAAGGATCCAACCAGATGACTGGGGGAAAATAATGACCAATTTAAGGTTAGTGTCACATAATTTGAATCATGTTTTGGTTCAATTTTATATGTTACACCAGTATGGCTTAATAAATGTCGGCTAATAAATGTAAACTAACAGAATATTGGGAGGCAATAGCCAAAATTATTACTCAAAAACTGAAAATAGTGATTCCATATAAGGTGGAATGTTGGATTCTGGGAGATTTCTCTCAAATTAGCTGTGATAAGTAGAGAAGATTCCTTCTGATTAAAATACTCTTTTTGGCAAAACTCTTAATCACGCGAGTTTGGTTTCCATCAAATATTCCTGGTGTATATACGTGGTTGAATCTTGTCAATAAGATTAAGAAATATGAAAGAATCTTATAAAAACAAAGAAATATTGAGGAGAAATAGAAAAAGGTATGGGGGATTTGGAAATCCTAAATTTTAGTGCCCTCATTAAACTGTTATCCCTACTCCGCCTTGATTGAAGGACGGGATAGGAGATGCATTGCAAGGATTGGGGAGGGAGGGGGGGGAAGTATTGGGGTAAAAATTTGAAATTTTTTAAGGTTGAAGACTAAATTGTATAGAAAATAAATCTTCATGCTTTTTTGTTTCTCAGTAATAAAAAAAAAAATCTTACCCTGATACATGGGGATATATTGCAGGTTTTCCAACTTAGGGATGAGGACTTAAGGAAAAAGTAATTATCTTGACCTATTGGATTTTTACCTTAGCTACTAGACTTGCTAAAAGTATGAACATCAAGGCAGGATATGATTTATTATTATTGATTTTTGGCCACTATTCCTATTGCATGAATTTTTACCTTCATGTTTTCATTATGTGAAATTCGCATTAAAGGGGTTCTCTCAATTCAGCAAATGGCATTTATCATGTAGAGAAAGTTAATACAAGGCACTTACTAATATATTGTGATTGTCCATATTGCCTCCTTTGCTGGCTTCATTAATTTCTACTCACATTATACACTGCTCATTTCCATGGGTTACAACCACCCTACAATCCAGCAGTGGTGGCCGTGCTTGCACACTATAGCGCCGGACTCTCTGGGGCCGGGACCATGGGGCTGCACATAGCTACGCATGCCCAGTAGGTCCCCTCCCGGCCACCTCGTATCTGTGTTGCTGCAGTGGCATAACCCCTGGAAACAAGCAGTATATAATGTGATGGAATAAAGAATCCAGCAAAGGAAGCAATACAGACAATCACAATACATTAGTAAGTGCCTTGCATTAACTGTCTACATGATAAATGCTATTTGCTGAAGTGAGACAACCGCTTTAATGAGAATTATAGACAAAGGACTAGAGTAGCCTGAAAAATGTCAACGATTTTATGCTCTGTACCCTTCTATTAATAAAGATTACGGTTTTATTATTGTGGCTGTGCTGGATTAAACTTCTATACGTGGTTGGACTTCCGTCTCACGCCTGGTCCACAGGGAGTGAGAAGCTACTGTTGTTGTAGGGCTGGTCAAGGAGGAAACCTATTGTGCTTTCTTGGAGTGCTTGTATGGTTGTATTAATTGCAGCACGGTCTACCATTGAAAACAATGGTAGGCCAATCCAGCACTGCTGCCAGCAACTTTTTGGTGTGTATTTCTCACCAGAATTTGGCCGTGTGAAAGGGGCCTAACTTTATTTCAGCACTATACACACTGTGCCATGTTATGTAAATGTTGCAGATCAGATGCTATGTAACCATGTGCAATGAAATATCTTATAATGAACATCACAATATATATTTTTATTGTTACCTAGCAAAAAACTATAAAATATATTCTTCTAGAACAATGTAAGCCTAAAAAGAAAAACATCTTCTTTCAACCTGAATTGAAGTTAAAAACTAACAGGTACCATGAAAACGTCTCATGGCACATGACTGCTGAACAGTCCAATATATTTTATTATTTTAATTCTTTTCTTTCCAGACGCTCGTAGGCTTCATCAACCAAGAGATTCGGATCTGAGAAGGGAGAGTTACACGTCAGTTACATATTTGTTGAAATGTAATCAGGAAAACTAAGTCGTATTATACAGATATATTGTTTACTTTCCAGATATTAGATCTGTAGTAGCGCACTACATCTGTGCATGAACTTCTCAAGTCCAATCATGTAGCATAAAGGTCTTATCCCACAAATTACACAACATACATCTGGAGTAATGAACACTGGTATTTTACCCATATGAATGCAAAAAACACTTCTTCACACTTTTAAAGGGAGTCTGTCACCTAATTTTCACCAATATTACTAAGAGCACTGCCCCATAGAAGATTGCAGACACATTCCAGACATACCTGTGTGTACTATGTGTCTGTATTCCATGTCCTGCAAAACAGCTCCCAAGTGCCCGGCTGACTCGATTTCTAACAGCTATATCTACTGATATAGTGGATATAATGCTATGGTATTGTTTGAAAGGTTGGAATGCCAGCTTTCAAACAAGGTGTCACGGACGGTGTACAGGAAACAAGACAATGCAACATGCATATATGACTCACTGGATCCAAAGCTAAGGAACCAAAAGGGAGACCCCTGCACAAAACCTGGCACTTTCCCTGGCAGCTCAGCCTATGCAAAGATCCCAAAGGTGGATGGTTGCATATCCACGTACCTCGACTATATAACCCCTGAACACCCTACAATAGTGAGGGGACACGACCACCGGCTCCCTACACCAGACACGGAGGGAGTCAGGGTCATCTGGGATCCAGCAAACAGAAAATAACAGATAAATGTACAGCACTTAACTTTGTAGCAGACTGGGAAACAGGATCAGCATGCACACACACTCCAGGAAGTAGTATAAGCCGCCCAGTAATGCATTATGGGGAGGAATTTAAAGGGAAGCAATCAGTCCAACTACATGACAGCTGAGCACAACAAAGAAAACTCAAGGAGGAGGTTCTGAAAGGCTTCTGTCAGAGCTTCTCAGCTGTCTGGTTGTGACACAAGGCCAGGTTCATATTTCTAGTGGCTACCAATCCTAACATATGAGCAGCTAAAGCAGCCCACCCCTCTTCAGTATGGCACTTGCAGCAGCAGAACTGGGCACTTAGGAACCAATTTCCAGCAGAATAAAAGTGTTTTTCTTAGACATGGAATAAAGGAAAAAAGTGCACACAGGTATGTTTGGGATGTGTATGCAGTCTTCTATGGGGCAGTGCTCTTAGTTATAATGGTGAAAAACAGGTGACAGACTCCCTTTAAGCTTCTTTACTCATCCCTATGGAGCTCCTATCTCTTCAATTTCTGTGGACTGGCAGCAGCTTGTCCCATGTGACATCAAGCACCTGCTTCTCCTCTGAGTGCCCCCCTGTCAACACTTTCCATTCATGTATAAAAAATCATCTCTCACACAGCCCCAGAAATTCGACTAATAAATAGCACTAGAATATGCAATGCCTGCCCTACAATTTCCAGGTCTAGAGCTACATATTTCAAAGAAGTAGGGATGAATGAATCAAATTTGTCTGGGCCCCTTCACCTGCTTCTCTAGGAGACAGGTGCGTAGCTATAGGGGACACGGACAGTTGCTACCGTGCCCAGGAGCAGGGGACCCAAAGATCCATGTGCCGCATAAGAAGACACTGGTATTATAGAAAGTGCATGCTGGTCAAGTTACATCTCTAGGAGAAGGGAAGGAGAGTAAGTCAAGAATTTGGCATGAGGGGCTGGCTCTGGCAGCACAAAGGCTATGTGCTTCCCTGCCCCCTGGCCACAAAGCACTGATGGAAGGGGGCCCAAGCTGAACTCACTTTGCTGGCGCTGAGAAGAGGAAGGGAGGAGGGAAGTTACTGAGCACTTTACTCCAACACAGAAAGAAGAAGGTTTATTTATTGGTAAAAGGGCAAGGGCTCCAAGCACCAGAGGAAAATATAATTCACATAAAAAAGTAATAATAGTTATATTGCATATATACAGTAATACTATTTTTGAAATTACCTATTCATTGCATATTAATATTTTTTACAGGATAACCTCTTTAATGAACTAAGCTCCTGATTCAATTATTTTTGACAGATTTCAGACAGATCTGGAGAACTGTACTACCCATCATCTGTCCACATATTTTTCAAAAGCACCACATATTTGTCAAAAGCAATTCAAAGAAGCCTGGATTTGGGATTGTCCAGCTTGGAAAAAAGACGCCTTAGAGGTGATCTCATGCAAATGTATAAATACATGTGTGGTCAATACAAAGAACTGGCACATGATGTATTCACTCCACAGATTTTACAAAGGACCAGGGGGACATTCATTACATGTGGAGGAAAGGTGGTTTAGGCATCAATCCTTTAGACTGAACACACCCATCTACCTGGGACTTCTTAGCAGAGTACGTATGTAGCTGGTCTCTACACTGCCCTGAATATTGTAGGCTTAAGTAAGTCCAAAGAGAGGCAGTATATTTAGTGTTAAGGACCCACCTGCGAAAGCCACCTTGACGCCTGGTAGATGGGCCCGACACACGTTTGATCAAATATGTGCGCTAAGAGCATCCATTAACTCATTTATAGTCGGTATTGTACCACTTTTATTTAGAATGACCCCCATTTCTTAGCTCTATTGTTTGTATGTATAATGGTGTGCAGCCATTTTTTTTTTTGTAATTCTGTTTGCTTCATGGATATGCATCTGTGATTCTGAAGGTTCTAGTCTACAATTGTCAACTGCTATGCAGGGCATACAAAAGCAAAACAAAACATAAACTACTATAACAACACAACAGTTATGGAATTGAAGGACTGAATAACATGTCAGAGTAGATATTAAGGCCAAATTAATAATGTAGAACTCAGCCTAGAGAAACCGCATAACAGCAAATAAATTATATACCTCTTGGTCTGTCAAGTCAAGAACAAGTTATCATCTATGAAAGATAAAGCTAGATGGAAGGAAAGAGAAAGTGGGCTATGTCTAATAGCTAGAGAAAGAATCAGACTCCCATTATTCATCAGACCTCAGATCAGACCCCAAAATCAGACTCCCAAGCTCCATTGGCCTCCGATCAGACCCTCATCAGACCTCCAAAATATATCAGCCTCAGATCAGACCCCCCACCCAACCTCCTTCAACCTCAGATTAGACCCCAATCATCCTCAGATCAGATCCCCATCAGCCTATGATCAGACCATCAGCCTATGATCAGACTACCATCAGCCTCAGATCAAACCCCCTTAAGTTTCAGATCAGACCCCCATCAGCCTCAGATCAGACCCCTATCAGCCTTAGATCAGATCCCCATCAGCCTTAGATCAGATCACCATCAGCCTCAGATCAGCGCCCAATCAGCCTCAGATGAGACCCCATCAACCTCAAATTGGACTCCATCAGTCTCAGATCAGACCACATCAGCTTTTAGATCAGATGTTAAAAAATAAATTAATAAACTTATTGTCCAGGACAGGGCTGCCACTCACTGCTCCCTGGTCTTCTTCTGGCCTGTGCTGATCTGTGACATGATGTTGCACAGTGTCACCTACATAGTGTTCGCCTATGGTGTAAGCAGTCAGGATACACTGCAGAACGGGCCCAGAAGAAGACCAGGAGAGCGGTTAGACCTGGTACAGTGCTTCCCTCACCGCTCCGCGCATGCTGATGACCACTTCCATTCAGACTATAAGACGCACTGGCACTTTTATGTGACTTTTGGGGGAAAGAAGTGCATCTTATATTCCTAAAAATATGGTGATTTGTATGTTTTTGGCATCCTGGGTATAAAAATCTATTGTTTGAAGAAAATCACTACCTTTCTATCATTTCATTCTACACTTTGCTTTCTGCATTTTTCTGCCTTCTCACTATCCTGCTCTGCTGCTCGTCTCAAATAAATACGTGACTTCCTTACCATGAAGAATCGTTTCAAGGGTCTACTTCAGCTGCGAGCGAACTCCAACAACTCCCACATAACTCATGACAACACTTCTTGGCTTTCATGACCTGACTTTCCTTTTGCTGTATCATATATACTGTATTACAAGAAGCCTATTAAACATTTACATGTTTATCTCTGGCATGACCTATATGCTGCTTACATTTACCTGCTCATTTTTCTAATTTTGCTTTCCCGTTTGTACTGTGCATGTATTCACAAGTTGCTATTTGACTTGGAGAAAAAAGGACATCAGAAGCGAGTAAATCCACTTCATCAACGCACAAGGTTTTGTCTGCATCTAAAGATGTATTCATGTCAACCTACGGAAGCAAAAACGACATCTACATTTAGCTTAAAGAGCATGTGTCAGCAGGTTCAACCCCATTAAACCTGGTATATGTCCTTGTAGGGTTGATCCTGCTAACTAAAATCATATCTTGTTTTGTGAAAATCAGTTGCAGCATTCCTGAGAAAAAGAGACTTTTTATTCTTTATGCAAGTGAAAGCTTCATGGCACGTAGGGGTGAGACCTAGCCCCTCAGCTTTCCAGTGCTGGTCTCGCCCCTCGGTGCATTGATGCTCACATTTGCAAAATAAAGATAAAAGTCTTTCTTGGGGGGAAATCTGCAGGATCCCACTTTTACTTTTAATCCCAAATACACATCTTTCAGGTAGAGCGTGATCTGCTACTTACTTCTGTGTGATCAGAACTGAGAGGAGAGACATAGGCTGAAGTCAATGGACTTGTACAATTGTGAGGCTGGTCCACTAATAAAGCCTCTGTCGTGATATCAGCATTTACATGTAGTAAAGGTTCCAAGTGGTCCGTCTGACTACAATAAGCCTCATCGTTTCCTGGGCGCACTGCCATTGCCACATTCTCATTTTGCAAAGGAGATGCTGCTGGCCCCACAAGACTTTGTACTGTATCCAGCTTCACAATTTCCAACTGAGAAGAAGATTGTAGCTCATCCGCAAACTGGAAAACATTCTCTAGAGTCATCTCGTCTTTTCTGAACTCACTTGATTCACTTGATGGCCAGCTTGTGTGAAAGAATTCCATGGGAAAAGAAGGATGCATTGGACGGTTCTGCAGATTGGGACAATAATATATGAAAACCTGTGTTATAAATGTGTATTGCGCACTGTGCTATAATGTATTGATAAAAATGTTCAAGGTCTACAGTTGTAAAACATGGGGGGAGATTTATCAAGACCGGCGCTGTCATAAATTAGGTGCATCCTCCTGCAGTCCGTGCACCTAACCTGAAATCTACGACAGCTCAGAACTGCTGTAGATTTCTGGCTTCATTTGCACCAGAAAACTGGTGTAAATGAAGATAGGATCTCTCATTGTGGCTGGCCAGACCCCTTCCCACACCTCCTTTTTGAACAGTGCTGAAGGCGGCGTAAATATTTTAAGAAATATCACTTGCAACTATTTTTTTTTTTAAGTCACATTTAAAAAGTTGCAAACACGGCGTTTGCGATTTTTTTTTAAGCTACTTTTCTGGTGCAGGGAGATGATAAATCTCCCCCATAGAATGTGATGATTAAATATGTCATATAGCTGAGATGAACAGGCCATGGTACCATGACTAGGTAACCAGGCTCCTTTTAAAGGGGTATTCCCATGTCTGGATCCTAAAAATGGGGCTGGATCACTGATTTAGCGCTGCAGTTCTTCACTACACAGAAGGACTCTTGCAACCTCCTATGCAGGTGGCTGGGACCGGCTACAGTTTCCTGCGCAGGAGCAGTGAAATGCAGGAAAAAAAAAAGTTAAGGAGGCCACAGCCCAGCATGAGTGCTCTGGCCCCTTTATTCTCAGATTCGGAAATGGTCCCAGAGTATCTTCAAAGATCATAAAGTTATGGCATATCCTAGCAATATGCATGGTAACCATTTTATGAGATGGGAATATCCCTTCACAATCAAGACTTAAATGAGTCTTTGCAGCTTCAATAAGCATTTCAGTTTAATAAATATGCATGTCAACTGGGAAAGACACACATAATTAATATTCCCCACTTTCCTTTCTGGAGGTGTAAGCATTTTTTAAGCATGCACAGGGTTTTAAGAGGTTGTTTTATCTATCCCAGGCAACCCCTTTCATTAGAGGCCAAGCAGATAAAGTAGTTCCCCTGCATTGGCCATGTCAACATTGCAGGTGTCACTAAAGCAATTTTGGAAATGAAAGATATGACACGTTGGACAAAGAGCTTCTCTCTCTGAGGAGGACCTAACATGTTCTTGAATATCCATGAACCCAGAAAGATGGTTTCATTGGCTTTACTTTCCAATACTTGCCACCAGATTCAGCCACAGATTATAGCTGATTGCTGGTAGATATTTCTTCAAAACAATCAAATATTGTCATAGCATAAGATCCATTCCAATATGACTAAGGCTACTTTCACACTTGCGTTAGGAGCGGATCCGTCTGGTGTCTGCACAGACGGATCCGCTCCTATAATGCAAACGCTTGCATCCGTTCAGAACGGATCCGTTTGCATAACTTTATTTCAGATCTGATTTTTCACTTCGGAAAACTCAGATCCGACAGTATATTCTAAACACAGAAGCGTTCCCATGGTGATGGGGACGCTTCATGTTAGAATATACTGAGAACTGTGTACACGACTGCTGCCTGGCAGATGCTGCCAGGCAGCAGGGGGCAGACCCCCCCCCCCCCTCCTGTATTTAACTTATTGGTGGCCAGTGCGGCCCCCCCTCCCTCCCCAGTATTAAATATGACCAGTGCGGCCTCCCCCTCCCTCCCCAGTATTAAATATGACCAGTGCGGCCCCCTCCCTCTATATTTATTGGTGGCCGGGCCAGTGCGGATTCCAAGTATTGTGAGCAGTGCGGCCTCCCCTCTCCCCCCCTAATTAAAATCACCCCCCCCCCCCCCCATCATTGGTGGCAGCGGAGAGTACCGATCGGAGTCCCAGTTTAAATCGCTGGGGCTCCGATCGGTTACCATGGCAACCAAGACGCTATTGCAGTCTTGGCTGCCATGGTTACTTGGCAATAAATACAAGCATTATACTTACCTGAAGAGCTGCGATGTCTGACCGGCCGGGAGCTCCTCCTACTGGTAAGTGAAAGGTCTGTGCGGCGCATTGCCTATAGCACAGACCTGTCACTTACCAGTAGGAGGAGCGCCCGGCCGGTCAGACATCGCAGCTCTTCAGGTAAGTATAATGCTTGTATTTATTGCTAAGTAACCATGGCAACCAAGACTGCAATAGCGTCTTGGTTGCCATGGTAACCGATCGGAGCCCCAGCGATTTAAACTGGGACTCCGATCGGTACTCTCCGCTGCCACCAATGATGGGGGGGGGGGGGTGATTTTAATTAGGGGGGGGGGGGGAGAGGGGAGGCCGCACTGGTCATAATACTTGGAATCCGCACTGGCCGGCCACCAATAAATATAGAGGGAGGGGGCCGCACTGGTAATATTTAATACTGGGGAGGGAGGGAGGGGGAGGCCGCACGGGTCATATTTAATAATGGGGAGGGAGGGAGGGGGAGGCCGCCGCACTGGTAATATTTAATACTGGGGAGGGAGGGGGGGGGCCGCACTGGCCACCAATAAGTTAATTACAGGAGGAGGGGGGTCTGCCCCCTGCTGCTTGGCAGCATCTGCCAGGCAGCAGGGGGCAGTCATGCACACAGTTCTCAGTATATTCTAACATGAAGCGTCCCCATCACCATGGGAACGCCTCTGTGTTAGAATATACTGTCGGATCTGAGGTTTACGATGTAACTCAAATCCGATGGTATATTCTAACATAGAGGCGTTCCCATGGTGATGGGGACGCTTCAAGTTAAAATATACCATCAGATCGGAGAAAACTCCGATCTGATGGGGACTCCTGACTTTGCATTGAAAGTCAATGGGGGACGGATCCGTTTGAAATTGCACCATATTGTGTCAACGTCAAACGGATCCGTCCCCATTGACTTGCATTGTAAGTCTGGACGGATCCGTTTGGCTCCGCACGGCCAGGCGGACACGAAAACGCTGCAAGCAGCGTTCAGGTGTCCGCCTGCTGAGCGGAGCGGAGGCCAAACGGTGCCAAACTGATGCATTCTGAGCGGATCCGCATCCACTCAGAATGCATTGGGGCTGTACGGATCCGTTCGGGGCCGCTTGTGAGAGCCTTCAAACGGAACTCACAAGCGGAGCCCCGAACGCTAGTGTGAAAGTAGCCTAAGACCTGTTTGTCATTTCCATAGGCCCTTTCATGATCCAAGAAATGATAAAGTACCACAGAAAAAGGGATAGTTGGTGGATCTGTACTACTATGACATAAAAGAAGGACAAGGCTACAAAGACATTGAGGGCAGTGAGTATAGGGCATCGAATTGATGAACGCATCATCAAAATGCCAAACATTTGCAGAGGTCATGAGTAACCTAAGAGAGGAAGTGATGGATGAATGATGTCTGAGGAATCAGGTTACATTTTAATTGTACTAACCTGAAAATAGCTGCAGTGTTGGTATGAGGAGACTGCAGGGCCAGGGCAGCCATTGAGATGGTGCATATGAGCTGAAGCTGTGCAGCATGGAAGGATGGCTGGATGGAAAACAACAAATGTAACTGAAATTACAGCCACTAAACACATGATGTAAAGAAAAAGAAACCACTCAAATGTAGATGCTCACATTGCACGAATATAACAGGAAAAAAAAAAAGCAGACATAGTATGAAATCAGGTATTTGTCAGTGTTCGCTATTGTCCTTGACATGATGGGGCTTACCATAGAGGCGTAGTTACACAGAGGCGGCAATACAGAAAAAACCACAACATAGCATGCTTTAGACTCACTATGAGATTAAAATACATATAGGTCTACTTCCACATTAGCAACTGTTTTCATTTTTCTCAGTGCCTCTAAAATGAAAAATGAAGTACCATATTTTTCAGACTATAAGACGTGCCCAGCAACTACTAACAGCTCTATCTCAGGCTGTATAACAGCTAGAGATGTGAGACAGGTCTTGTTTTAAAGACACTCATCAGAGGTATTACCTGGTGATATCTTTCATCTGACCCAGTTATTAAAGCTCTATTTCTGGCTACAACATGACTAGCAATAAGTGGCAGTATTGTCAATGTATTTCAGGGCAGCTTTAAATGCGCTGTCAGCACAGTGGCTCAGTGGTTAGCACTGGTGCCTTGCAATCTGACCAAGGACAACATATGCATAAAGTTTGTATGTTCTCCCTGTGTTTGCGGGGGTTTCCTCCGGGTACTCAGGTTTCCTCCCACACACTCCAAAGACATACTGACAGGGACCTTAGATTGTCAGCCCCATTAGGGACAGCTTGATGCTAATGTCTGTATAATGCTGTGGAATATTGTAGTGCTATATATGGTTTGTCCATCCCCTTAACCCCTTAGGGACCGGGCTCATTTTCACCTTAAAGGGGTTGTCCAGGTTCAGAGCTGAACCTGGACATCCCTCCATTTTCACCCCGGCAGCCCCCCTGACTGAGCATCGGAGCAGTTCATGCTCCGATGCTCTCCTTTGCCCTGCGCTAAATCGCGCAGGGCACAGGCATTTTTCTGAGTTCCGGTGACATACCGGGCTCTCTATGGGGCTGACAGGCAGCCCGGTGACGTCACCGGCACTGATGGGCGGGATTTGGCTCTGCCCTAGCCAGTAAAACGGCTAGGGCAGAGCTAAAGCCCGCCCCTCAGAGCCGGTGACGTCACCGAACACACTGCTGGGCGGAAGTTACCGCCCGGCAGTGTGTTATTGAAAACACAAGAGCCTGTGCCCTGCGCGATCTAGCGCAGGGCACGGGAGCGCATCGGAGCATGAGATGCTCCGATGCCAGGCTCAGGAGGGCTGCCGGGGTGAAAATAAGGGTATGTCCGGGTTCAGCTCTGAACCCGGACAACCCCTTTAAGGACCAGGCCATTTTTTGCAAATCTGACCAGTGTCACTTTATGTGTGAATAACTTTAAAACGCTTTTACTTATCCAGGCCATTCTGAAACAGTTTTTTTGTCACATATTGTACTTCATGACACTGGTAAAATGGAGTAAAAAAATTCTTTTTTATTTTAAAAAAAATCTAAATTTACCAAAAATTTTGAACAATTAGCAAATTTCAATTTCTCTACTTATATAATAGATAGTAATACCTCAAATAGTTATTATTTTACATTCCCCATATGTCTACTTCATGTTTGGATCATTTTGGGAATGACATTTTATTTTTTGGGGACGTTACAAGGTTTAGAAACAAATCTTGAAATTTTTCTGAAATGTTCAAAAACCCACTTGTTAAGGACCAGTTCAGGTCTGAAGTCACTTTGGAAGGCTTATATAATAGAAACCACCCAAAAACGACCCCATTCTAGAAACTACATCCCGCAAGGTATTCAAAACTGATTTTCCAAACGTTGTTATCCCTTTAGGTGTTCCACAACAGTTAATGGCAAATTTCAGTTTTTGGGCAAATATTCCATTTTAATAATTTTTTTCCAGTAACAAAGCAAGGGTTAACAGCCAAACAAAACTCAATATTTATTGCCCCGATTCTGTAGTTTGCAGAAACACCCCATATGTGGCCGTAAACTACTGTACGGGCACACCGTAGGGCGTAGAGGGAAAGGTGCGCTGTGTGGTTTTTGGAAGGCAGATTTTGCAGGACTTGTTTATTTACACCATGTCCCATTTGAAGCCCCCCTGATGCACCCCTAGAGTAGAAACGCCATAAAAGTGACCCAATCTAAGAAACTACACCCCTCAAGGTATTCAAAACTGATTTTACAAGCGTCGTTAACCCTTTAGGTGTTGCACAAGAGTTATTGGCAAATGGAGATGAAATGTAAGAATTTACATTTTTAGGCTAATTTTCCATTTTAATCCATTTTTTTACAGTAACAAGGGAAGGGTTAACAGCCAAACAAAACTCAATATTTATTGCGCCGATTCTGCAGTTTGCAGAAACACCCCATATGTGGCCATAAACTACTGTACGAGCACACGGTAGGGCGTAGAGGGAAAGGTGCGCCGTGTGGTTTTTGGAAGGCAGATTTTGCTGGACTGGTTTATTTACACCATGTCCCATTTGAAGCCCCCCTGATGCACCCCAAGAGTAGAAACTCCATAAAAGTGACCCCATTTAGGAAACTACGGGATAAGGTGGCAGTTTTGTTGGGACTATTTTTAGGGTACCTATGTTTTTGGTTGCTCTATATTACATTTTTGTAAGGCAAGGTTACCAAAAATAGAAATTCAGAAATTTCATCTCCATTTGCCATAAACTATTGAGGAACACCTAAAGGGTTAATAAAAGTTTGTAAAATCAGTTTTGAAATACCTTGAGGGGTGTAGTTTCTTAGATAGGTTCACATTTATGGAGTTTCTAATCTAGGGGTGCATCAGGGGTTCTTCAAATGGTGCCAAAAAATCTGCCTTCCAGAAACCATACGGCGTTCCTTTCCTCCTGCGCCCTGCCGTTTGGTCATACAGCAGTTTATGACCACATATGGGGTGTTTCTGTAAACTGCAGAATCAGGGTAATAAATATTAAGTTTTGTTTGGCTGGTAACCCTTGCTTTGTTACTGGAAAAAACGGTTTAAAATGGAAAATGTGCCACCGTTTTTATATAAAGGGGTTAGGTCATGGGGTATTTTTATAGAGTAGATTCTTACGGACGCGGCGATATCTAATATGTCAAATTTTTTTGTTTTGTTTTAGTGTATCAAGTCTGAGAACCATAGTTTTTTTTTCCGATTGTCAGTGGCTAAATGGAATTAAAATTGGGGAAGGGGATTATGAATTTAGTACTCCATGGAAGTGTGGTACTCCCTGAAGCAACCAATAATGCAGAGGCCCGGATGATCGGGGCACGTGTCACACTGAGTGATGGTGTCCTTCTGTATCCCCCTCCTGTGACACACTCTGCACCTTTTTTGGGTCCGTCCCTTTTTTCCAGTATGGGGGACCACACCTGGAAAGTGTTGGCCAGGAACGATCCGGGCGCCTCCAGTTCCTGAGGTACTCCGGCCTGCTTTTTCCCGGTCAGAAAAGATCAGGGCCTTGAGGACTGCTTTATAGAACTGGAGGATTTTCCCTGTGTTGCCAGCGCTCCGGGACAGCACAAAAGAGTTGAACAAGGCAACCTGTACCAAGTAGACCGCAACTTTTTTGTACCATGCCCGGGTTTTGCGTATGGCATTTAATGGCTTGAGGGTTTGATCTGAGAGATCAACTCCTCCCATATACCGATTGTAGTCGACGATACAATCGTGCTTGAGGACCGTTGCCGCGGTACCTTACACAGGGACAGGGGTAATGTCGTTACTGTGAATTGTGGACAATACAAAGACACCCTCTTGTCCTTATATCTGACCAGCAACAGGTTTCCACTGGTAAGGGCACGGGTCTCACCTCTGGGGATAGGTACCTGGAGGGGGTGGGTAGGGAGGCCGTGTTGATTTTTCCGCACGGTCCCACAAGCGGACGTGGATCTGGTGGCGAGGGACTGGAACAAGGGGATTCTAGTATAAAAGTTATCCACGTACAGATGGTAACCCTTATCTAGCAGTGGGTGCATAAGGTTCCACACAAGTTTCCAGCTAACACCCAGAGTGGGGGGACATTCTGGGGGTTCAATACGGGAATCTCGCCCCTCGTACACACGAAACTTGTAAGTGTACCCTGAGGCACTCTCACAAAGTTTGTACAGCTTCACGCAATACCTCGCCCGCTTAGAGGGAACATACTGGCGGAAAATGAGTCTCCCTTTGAAAGCAATGAAAGACTCATCAACCTCGACCTCCCTTCCAGGTACATAAGCCTCCAAAAATTTGGCCCCAAAGTGATTGATGACCGGCCTGATTTTGTACAGGTGGTCATAGGCAGGATCACCTTCGGGGCGACATGCTGCATTATCTGCATAATGCAGGCATTTCCGGGTGGCCTCAAACCGGGTACGTGTCATGGCCGTACTGTAAAGTGGGGTCTGGTAGAGGACGTCCTCACTCCAGTAATGCCTGACATTTTTTGGACTAGGCCCATGTGCAGCACGAGGCACCAAAACGTCATCTCGGCTGCACTGACCGGAGTCCAGCCACCGGCCCTAGCCAAAAAGGAGCCTGGGTGTTCAGCAATGAACTGTTGGGCGAACACGTTCGTTTGCTCCACCATCAGATTCACAAAGTGGTAACTAAAAAAAAGACTAAAATAGTCATAATCAGTGAAGCCCACTGTGGGAATCTGGATTCCTGCTTGGCCAACAAAATCAGGAATCGCAGGCTCAAAATGCTCTGGGGTACACCATGCAAGTTCACCGGTAGAGGGCTCAGTGGACTTAACTGGTGGGCCGTAAAACTAGTACGAGCCCCAGAGCTTTTCGTACTAGTGTGGGCCACAGGGTCCCTAGCATGGTGGTCCCCTTGCTCTGCCTGGCGGCGTCTCCGCTGTCTTGGGGGCTCATCATTATCGCTAGACGAATGACAAAAGGATGACACGGATGACAAAAGGAAAGTGGGGTCATCCTCGTCCTCACTGGGGCGCCCGGAGTCGGAGGCAAGCTGGGCGTATGCCTCCTCGGCCGAGAACATCCGGCGGGCCATAGGGGATTGTGTGTGTGCGTGTGTGTGTGGAAATCTTTATTTAGTGTGCGTGTGTGTGGGGGCACGGGTGTTCGCGGACTTTGCCCTAAAACTAACAGAAAAATTAAAAAATATTTAAAACTCGCTGATCAGCCATCCGAAGTTGATCAGCGGTGGGGTGTGCGATGCGCTAACAGTGGCCGGACGCTAAGAGTGCCGGACACACTCAGGGTATGCAGGGAAAAAAAACTGCTCGCGCCCAAAGAAATTGGAGGGGGGGGGGGCAAGCTGCAGCCCCCCTGGGTGATGGATCATGTGACTGACCATGTGATGAGCGTAGTGACGTCATCAAAGGTCCTTTTCTTCACAGATGAAGACAGAAGAGATGCCGGCTGCGCGAACAAGTGGATTAAGGTGAGTTAAATTATTTATTTTAACCCCTCCAGCCCTATTATACTATGCATTCTGTATTCAGAGTGCTATTATTTTCCCTTATAACCATGTTATAAGGGAAAATAATACAATCTACACAACCTTGAACCCAAATCTGAACTTCAGTGAAGAAGTTCGGGTCTGGGTACCACAGTCAGTTTTTTATCACGCGCGTGCAAAACACATTGCACTAACGCAATAAAAACTAAACGGAACGCAATCGCAGTCAAAACTGACTGCAATTGCGTACCTACTCGCGCGGGTTTGCCGCAATGCACCGGGACGCATCCGGACCTAATCCGGACACGCTCGTCTGCAAGGGGCCTTAACCTTCCTCAGATTTGCAAGACTTTCCTGGCTTTAAAGAAATCCAAAAACACGTTACCCCTCCTGGCACTTTATCCTTTCTTCTTCAGTATGAAGAAGCTTTTATTTGAAAAGTCCTATGCAGATAGCAGGAATTAAATTCAGCATTCCATTACAAGCAGAAGCCTACAAAGCACCATTAAATCTTCTGTGTCTGTAATGGGACAGAACTCACCTGCTGGGTAATATGCCTGGGGGTACTGTGCAGGATGTGGCATATAGCCACTAAATCTCTGCACTGATCCTGGCATGGAGGGGAGACCTTGTTGCACATGTACCGACGTGGCAGAAGATTGCATTGTGTAAGTGATGTCTGATGGAAAGTGCTGTAGGACAGGATAAAACATCCCATTTTCTGGAAATGATGAATGAGAGGCTATCTGTCTTTGGTGAAGGCCAAATGAGTGTGACCATGTCCTTGGAGGGATGGGAGTGCAATCAAACTCTTTTCCAGTAAAAGCTAAATGGTTGTGGCTTGGAGGGTTGACATATGGAGGAATTTTTTCACGTCTGCAAGTTCTGTGACTTTGTTCGACTCCTACAGATTAGAAAAAGACAATTTTACAAGTATAGAAAAAAGTACTGAAATTGATGCACACATTTAGATTTCAGCTTACATCCTAAACAACTTGCATTTCCTCTATCAATGCACAACTACCACCATACAGTCATTCAATAGTACTCAGCGTTGTCTACTGCAATGTTTCTGCAATCTCAAAGATGCAAGGAGACAGTCCTACTTACACTATTCACAAAAAGTTAGGGATATTTGGCATTTGGGTGAACTTTATGGAAAGCTTAAAAAGTTCACGCTACAGTGATATTATATCAAGAAAGTAGGGCATTTAAGTAGAAGAATGCAATGGTGATTTCCTCATCTCAAACAATTTATTGAAACAAACGCCAACAGCAGTGGTGGGTATAGCCCCACGAAAATGTCAATGTCTCAAAAACTTGTCATGTGGCCTTCAATTACAGCTTGACAACGACGTCTCATGCTGTTCAAAAGTCAACTTATTGTCTCCTGAAGCATGGCATCCCACTATTCTTGAAGGGTGGCCCTGAGGTCATTGAGGTTCTGGGGTACAGAGTTACAAGCCTCTACACAGCGACTCAGCTGATCCCATAAGTTTTTAAAGGGATTCAGGTCTGGAAGAAGTGCATGCCACTCCATTTGAGGTACCCCAGTCTCCAGCAGCCGTTCCCTAATGATGCAACCTCGATGAGCTCGAAGATAAAATTAGGCCTGTGTTGTTCATGCAGAGGCACAATGACTGGATTCATTATGTTATTCAAGTACCGTAATATGGGCTTGTCACTGTACCATTCACAAAATCTAGGGCAGAACTGAATTGACTAGACACTAGAGTCGTTGCGATACAAAATTTTTTATTCGATTTCGAAAAAAGTATTGCGACACTCGATACCACTCCAAAAAAATAAACCAAAAAAGCCACGTGCATTTCGCATTTAAAAAAATTGCGAATTGCGCAGTTTTATTTGCGGCGTTCACCGCATAGATATTTTTTTATATTTTAATAGTTTGGACTTTTCGGACGTGGCAATGTTTATCTATTTATTGTTTATATATTTTATATGTAAAATTGGGAAAGGTGGTGATTTATACTTTTTTTTTTTACAGTTTATTTAATAACTATCCTGGGATCTTTTCATCCTTTGTCCTATTCACCTTAATAGAGCTCTATTAGGGTGAATAGGACTTCACACTCTCCCTGCTGCTCTGTGCGCACAGCAGCAGAGAGATTACCATGGCAACCAGGGCTTCAGTAGCGTCCTGGCTGCCATGGTAACCGATCGGAGCCCCAGAATTACATTGCTGGGGCTCCGATCAGAAGCTGCCACTGCACCACCAATGAGAAGGGGAGGGGACCCTGTGGCCACTGCCACCAATGATTATAATAATGGGGGGGTTGAGGGGGGTGGGCGCACTGTGCCACCAATGATAATTAACCTTTAATACAGGAAGCGGGTACTGTGAGGGATTAATTGCCGCTGATCGCAGCTCCCTGTCAGAGGCAGGGTGCCGGCTATGTGATTCTGCTGCCGGCACCTGCCACCTGTATTTAAAGTTAAAGACTACCTTTCATGGGTTCGGACTTTGTTAAGTAGCAGGCTACATAGAGTGGCGCCCAGGGATGTCCCAGCACTTGCTATTATTCCTGGGCGCCGCTCCGTTCGCCCGCTTACTATCGGAGCAATGGGAGGAGACATCAGCTTCTCTAGTGGGCGTTCCTTCTCCCTGGCTGTAGCACTGTCCAATCGCAGCGCAGGGAGAAGGAACGCCCAGGAGAGAAGCTGATGTCTCCTTCCCATTCCTTCAATAGTAATTAGCATATGGAGCAGGAGCCAGTAATGGGGCACAGGCGCACAGCGGGCGAAAGGAGCGGCGCCCAGGAATAAAAGTAAGTGCTGGGACATCCCTGGGCGCCGCTCTATGTAGCCTGCTACTTAAAGTCCAGACCCATAAAAAGTCCTATCATTGGTGGCGCAGTGTGCCCTCCCCTCCTCCGCCCCTCTCTCCCTATTGGTGGCAGCGGCAGCAGCACAGGGGGAGGGAGAGACTGCTTCCTTCTCCCCTGTGCTGCTGAGGGAACATGAGCGCTCTGACAGCAGCGCACTCCAAGTTCTGCGATACTAAACATGCGCAGCAGCGCGGCCCAGTATAAAAAAAATGGAAATCCCAGTATCGTATCGATACCGGGACAAAAGTATTGATTGGGTATCGAAAATTCGATACCCGCAACAACCCTTCTAGACACACCTGCCTACACTGTAACACCACCACCAAAGGCTCGTCTGGTGACAACAGTGGCTGATGCAAAGCGCTTTCCTTGACATCTCCAACATCATTGGGGGCCCTCATTTCTGCTCAGCGTGAAACGATTCTCATCAGTGAACAGCACTGAGGCCTATTGGCCCCTCGTCCAGTGTAGATGCTTCCTGGCCCATGCAAGACGATGATGCCTGTGGTCAGGTACTCTTTTAGTTAGTCTAGCATGCAGACTGCGTTAATGTAAATGGTTTCAAATGGTCTGACAAGACACCTGAGTGCCTCTTGCCTTCCTTAACTGTGCCTGGAGTTGAGTGGCATTCATCATCCAGTTCCACAGGGCATTGTTCACAATGTAGCGGTCATCAGTGTTGGATGTGGCCAAAGGACATCCACTTCTATGCCTTTCTGTGACTCTTCCAGTCTCTCTGTATCTCTGTTGCAACCTGCTGATGACACTCTGTGACACTATAAGCTCAGTGGCCACTTCTGTCTGAGAACATCCTGCTTGAAGCCTCGCAATGGAGAGTTACTGTTGATCAATTGTTAGGTGTTGTCTTGGTCTCATGATGTCAAAACGTGAACAGCATGATGAGGAGGACTGTTTAAATACCAATTCTAATTGAACCAGGAAATTTATTGGGCGATTCATTGATCAAACACCTGTTGTGAATTTTGCAGTTAAGCTCCTTGTTAGAGAACAGCAAGTTGTGCAAAAAGTACTGAAACATTGAACAGTTGGACATGTGCATTAAAATTTTTGTGAAGGTCACATTAAATTCACCTGTAAAGGTTAGAGTGTATTTTAAGTTCATTCTTAAATTTCACCCACGAACCAAATACCCCTAACTTTTTGTGAGTAGTATAGATGGTGTCTTGTAGTAGTCACAAATGCTGAGCAGACCATGAGAATTGGAACATCTCAGCAGTCATAACCATGTCTCACCTGACTACATATGCCGTGTCCCTGAGCACTGTATGAACTTATTTGGGCTCTGTATCCACAATTTATCTTGACAGTGTAATCCGCATTATCGGGCTACTGAGCACAATATGACTTCATCTTGGCACAGAACATTTTGTCTAGGCACACTCAGGGGCAGACTGGCCATTAACCCCTTCAGGGAAATTTCCCAGTGGGCCGATGCCTACCTCACTGTCGCTGGCCAGGTGCATAATGATCTGATACCCCTTTGCCCTGCTGTTCACCATAATAAGCCGTAGGCCAGTATATGAGGCAGTGTACAAATGGCGCAGGGACACAGGCTGGAAGAAGCCTGTGACATGCATTGGAAATGAGACTCAGGTATTTTATTTTTCTTCTTCCTTGCAAATTTGGAGAGCATACTACTGAGGGCGCTATAGGAGTCATTACTACTGGAAGTCCAGGCAGCATGCTGAAGAATGTTGTACTGACCCCATCCACTTGTGTTGACCATGCCTACTTGTGTCAGTTTGGACCCACCTACAAGGCCCACCTACAGGGCCACTTTAAGTTCTTAGTCTACCCCTGGGCACTCTATATCACTAGCTGGTCAATATATTCCCTCTGTCACCATTTTGAAATAAATTAAGTGTCTGAACAGCCTACGCCTTTGGCACACACAAGTTTTACTTTATTTGTGGATTAAAAAGAAAACACCTCGCCCCGAATTAATTGGTTCACTATTTCAGATACTGTAGGGTACAATATATTAACCCCTTAGTAACCACTAATACACCTTTTTACTGACGTAAACAAAGGGGGTTTTAGCTAAACAGCTGGCTTTAATCAATCATTACATGTACTTAAAATGGTGCATTAAAAACTATAACTTGTCCTGCAAAAAATAAGACCTTATACAAGTACATTGATCAAAAAACAAAAAAGTTATAGCTCTTGGAATGCAATTTTTTTTTAAATGCGCGTCATCACAAAGGGGTTAAGAATGTGTTGAATGTATTCAAGGGGTGACAGCCTCTTAAAGGGGTTATCCAACCCCTAAAATGCCTCCCCATACGCCCGGGCCCCTCACAGAGGTTATACCTACCTGGCTCCGCGCCACCTGCATCGCTTTTGACGGGAACAAGCCTCCCTAGCATCACCCGCTATTTATTTTTTTCAGTTTTTGCCTCTCAGTGTACAAGCAGCTATAACTTTTTTTTTTTTTTTCGTTCACATGAGGCCTAGTTTTATGTGAGAGAAATAGCATGTTTTTGGAGCTGTTTGAGGGTACATATAAAATACTTAGTAATTTATATACATTTATAATTTGTTTGCATTGCATTGTTTTTTTTTTACTCTATTGTTTGCACTGCATAACCTCTTAAATGAGTTGTTCAGTTTATTTTGGTCATGTGGATACCTATTAAAGGATTTTTCTGAGATTTAGAAATTGATGACCTATCCTCTGTGTAGGTCATCAATATCTGATCAGTGCGGATCTGACACCGGGGACCACCGCCGATCAGCTGTTTGAGAAAGAACCCGTGCTCCTGTGTGTGTGCTGTGGCCTTCTTGCAGCTTACAAAGCACAGCTGCGTACATTGTACGGCGCTGTGCTTTGTAAGTTGCGAGAAGGCCGGGTGGTAACACAGGTTCAATTCGGCCCATTTTCTGGCACAAAAAAGGATATTTTATGCAAGGAAACTGACAAAAGTTGCAAAATAACTATATCTGTGTATGAAAAAGTGTAGTTTAGAAAATTTTAAAATCATAGAAAAAAGATGATAAATACAGTTGCAAGAAAAAGTATGTGAACCCTTTGGAATGATATGGATTTCTGCATAAATTGGTCATAAAATGTGATCTAATCTTCAACTAAGTCACAACAATAGACAATCACAGTCTGCTTAAACTAATAACAAACAAAGAATTAAATGTTACCATGTTTTTATTGAACACACCATGTAAACATTCACAGTGCAGGTGGAAAAAGTATATGAACCCTTGGATTTAATAACTGGTTGAACCTCATTTGGCAGCAATAACTTCAACCAAACGTTTCCTGTATTTGCAGATCAGACGTGCACAACGGTCAGGAGTAATTCTTGACCATTCCTCTTTACAGAACTGTTTCAGTTCAGCAATATTCTTGGGATGTATGGTGTGAATCGCTTTCTTGAGGTTATGGCACATCATCTCAATGGGGTTGAGGTCAGGACCCTGACTGGGCCACTCCAGAAGGCGTATTTTCTTCTGTTTAAGCCATTCTGTTGTTGATTTACATCTATGCTTTGGGTCGTTGTCCTGTTGCAACATCCATCTTCTGTTGAGCTTCAGCTGGTGGACAGATGGCCTTAAGTTCTCCTGAAAAATGTCTTGATAAACTTGGGAATTCATTTTTCCTTCGATGATAGCAATCCGTCCAGGCCCTGACGCAGCAAAGCAGCCCCAAACCATAATGCTCCCACCACAATACTTCACAGTTGGGATGAGGTTTTGATGTTGGTGTGCTGTGCCTCTTTCTCCACACATAGTGTTGTGTGTTTCTTCCAATCAACTCAACTTTGGTTTCATCTGTCCACAGAATAGTTTGCCAGTACTGCTGTGGAACATCCAGGTGCTCTTGTGCAAACTGTAAACATGACTGTAAACATGCAGCAATGTTTTTTTTTTGGACAGCAGTGGCTTCCTCTGTGGTATCCTCCCATTAAATCTATTCTTGTTTAGTGTTTTACGTATCATAGATTCGCTAATAGGGATGTTAGCATATGCCAGAGACTTTTGTAAGTCTTTAGCTGACACTCTAGGATTCTTCTTCACCTCATTGAGCAGTCTCCGCTGTGCTCTTGCAGTCATCTTTACAGGATGGCCACTCCTAGGGAGAGTAGCAGCACTGCTGAACTTTCTCCAGTTATAGACAATTTGTCTTACCGTGGACTGATGAACAGCAAGACTTTTGGACATACTTTTATAACTCTTTCCAGCTTTATGCAAGTCAATAATTCTTAATTGTAGGTCTTCTGAGAGCTCTTTTGAGCAAGGCATTATTCACATCAGGCAATCTTCTTGTGAAAAGCAAACCCAGAACTGGTGTGTATTTTTTATAGGGCAGGGCAGCTGTAACCAACACCTCCAATCTCATATCATTGATTGGACTCCAGTTGGCTGACACCTCACTCCAATTAGCTCTTGGAGATGTCATTAGTCTAGGGGTTCACCTACTTTTTCCACCTGCACTGTAAATGTTTACATGGTATGTTCAATAAAAACATGGCAACATTTAATTCTTTGTGTGTTATTAGTTTAAGCAGACTGTGATTGTCTATTGTTGTGACTTAGATGAAGATCAGATCAAATTTTATGACCAATTTGTGCAGAAATCCATATCAGTCCAAAGGGTTCACATACTTTTTCTTGCAACTGTAAATAGGTGGATGTGCATGGCTACATTTATAGGGGAAAAAAATCACAGAAAACAAATAATAATGCACACAATCGATGCAAGCATTATACATGGACTAAGCCCTCATTCTGATATAATAAAATCTGAGACTCTAAGACAATATACTTTGATCAAAACACATCTGTGCCTGCCTACCCAGCGCCAAGGTGGTCTCAGTCAGGCAGGACCTACACTAAACCTACCTATGCCGTTGGGACATCTATGTTCAGGAGAGCAGACCCTGCACATATAGTGTGCTGCTCCTGGTCACCTCTATGTGAGGAGGCGGGGGTAGGTGCGCACAGATGTGTTTTGATCAAAATATATTGACTTAGGGTACTTTCAATTCACACTAGCGTTATTCTTTTCTGGCATTGAGTTCCGTCACAGGGGCTCTATATTGGAAAAGAACTGATCAGGTATATCTTCATGCATTCTGAATGGAGAGTAAGGGTACTTTCACACTAGCGTTATTCTTTTCCGGAATAGAGTTCCGTCCTAGGGGCTCTATACCAGAAAAGAACTGATCAGTTTTATCCTAATGCATTCTGAATGGAGAGAAATCCGTTCAGGATGCATCAGGATGTCGTCAGTTCAGTCTTTTTGCCTTTTCAGGACGGAGATAATACCTCAGCATGCTACGGTTTTATCTCCGTACAAAATTCCGGAACATTTTTTCCCGCTATCCGGTCCCGAGTGTTCTGGAACTGCCTGCTGGAATCCCCTGCTGCAAATGTGGAAGTACCCTAAGAGTCTCAGATTTTATTATATCAGAATGAGGGTTTAGAAAATGTGACCCATATATTTTGAGCTAGTGTGGCACAAAAAAGTCTGTAAAATTCATCATGATGTGTCAAAGCCTCACACAACAGAAATCTTGGAAGGGATGTAATGCTCTAGAATTATACTCGTACTAGCGGCCTCCAGAGCAACACAATCCAAAGGGAAATCCAGGTCCTGTGACATCTACCATGTGACTAGGGAGGAGGCGCATACAGTGCCCGCTGATGGCGTGTAGGGAGCCCACAGGATAAACATATCCTTTTCTAACCCAGACTACAGGTCCTGGCAAGTGCATACTGGATCTATGAAGAGGGGCTTCACTGCCAGGGAGATGAGCTTTTATACCTACAATTCTACACCTTGGTCAAGCAGAGCACGTTCTTCTTACCTTGGCTATCTTCTCTACTGTCCTCTGTTAGAGAACTGGAAAGCATTCTTTGGTAGCGGTTCGGTGGGCGAGAAGTTACTTCCAGGCCCGCCGCCAGCTTGGCTTTGTTAGTGCTCGTCAGTCTCTTCAAATTGACAAGCAGATCAGGTCGCCCTTTTTGAAAATGGTCATTGTAGAAATGGTGAACGTTGCCATCTCCAGCTCCCAGATCTCCCCCAGGATGATGGAGACCAGTGCTACTGCCAGATCCTAGACATAACTTCCTGAAACCATAGAGATTGAGCTGGCGGATAAAACTGGTGAAGTTAGTGGTCTTAAACAAGTCAGTGGCCTCAGCCATTCCCCTCGAAGGGCAAAGCAGCTCAGACTCAAATAACTGCTGGTCAATGATAACTCCATCCCCAGCGGAGTCCCAGCAGATGGACTGGTAGAGCGGGCTGTTCACAAGACGCCACAGCTTTGCAGGGAAATTATTGGGATTGATCGGAGTGGCCACGAAAGACTCATGTGGTTCCATTGGATGGAATTGAAGTGCAAGATAGTGACTACTGTGAAATATAATGGGAGTTTGATTATGAGATGTGTGCAGTCACCGCACAAGCAGTTGATAGATTTGTATTATCCTCCTGACAACAGTGATCTATGTGGCCTAATGTGTAAACTGTATGGTAGGAGGTCTGGAATAAGCTATTTCATAGGGGACCTAATAGGCAAACAGACTGTCCCATATGTACAATATTACAAGACATGAATATTATATGATCACAAGTGTGAATAAATGTATGACCTATAGGTGCAATTAGTGTAAACTGTATTACATCAGAAGACCCACAAAATCTCACCCCTGAACCATATGATAGGAGGAGTGGTCTATAGGATGTCAGCTAGTGCTAGTTACAATAACCTAATCTCTCAGCACTTCCACTAATGGAGCTGTAGGAACACAGAGGACCGATGCTCTTCCCTGCAGAGGGGCCCCACAGTCCCGATCCGCCTTCCTCCCGTTCTCTGCACTCCATAGAACCGTTATTACTGACGCTCCCGAACTGCGCGGTTTAAAATTCCAAACTCCGACCAATCAGACCTCGAGTTTTACGGCGCGCGGAGCCTCCAGCCAAGGCAGGCACAGGCAGCCGCTGCGCGAGGTAAAGATGGCGGAGGCCGTTAGGTGACAGCTAATAAATACCGAGGACTGCAGCCCCCCTTCCCGCTAATGAAGGTTCGGTAGAGAGAACTGTGTCCCGTGAGAGAAGCGGCGCTGCCGCAAGAAGGCATGAGGCAGCGGTCACACACAGGAGCAGTGCCGGCTGGAAGCAACCAATAAGAAGGCGTCTTTCACTTCGTACTCTGCCTTAGAAAAATGAACGCTGCAATGTAATTGGTTGTTACAGGTCACTTTAGCAAGAGGCATAGAGGAAAGCAGCAGCTCATATACACAAGACATGTCAGCAGATGCCTGCACCACATAATAACCTGACCCCCCAAGCTCTGTTCACATTGAACAAATACAAAATAATTGATGTACATTGAGAGCTGGCTGCCTCCAGATGCTGGTGATATCAGGACCTCATGACCTCCTTCCTAGCACCATTTTGCCCCATGTTTAGTATACATGTGAGTAATGTGTTAAAGGAAACCTGTCACCATGATTTTGCGCATAGAGCTGGGGACATGGGCTGCTAGGTGGCCGCTAGCACATCTGCAGTACCCAGGTCCCATAGCTCTGTGTGCTTTTATTGTGTTAAAAAACAGTTTTGATCGATATGCAAATGACCTGATATGAGTCCTGTAGCCGGAGATGAGTCAAGCGGAAAGGAGCCCAGCACCGCCCCGCATCCTCCGAATCTCCTCCTTGCTGGCTGACGTCACAGAGCTAGAGCGCCGAAATCTCGCGATGCGCGAGCTAGCGCATGCGTAGTTCGTTCCCTGTGCTGATGCCAGTACAGGGAATGAACATGATGCCGACACTGCACATGCGCTAGCTCGCGCATCGCGAGATTTCGGCGCTCCAGCTCTGTGACGTCAGCCAGCAAGGAGGAGATTCGGAGGACGAGGGGCGGTGCTGGGCTCCTTTCCGCTTGACTCATCTCCTGCTACAGGACTCATATCAGGTAATTTGCATATCAATCAAAACGTTTTTTTAACACAATAAAAGCGCAGAGAGCTATGGGACCTGGGTACTGCAGATGTGCTAGCGGCCATCTAGCAGCCCATGTCCCCAGCTCTATGCGCAAAATCCTGGTGACAGGTTTCCTTTAAGCTTTTTATTTTATTAATTTTTATACACATTAGGGCTCGTTCACACGAATGTGTGAAGCCCGTGCTGTGGACCGGAAATTTCGGTCCGCAATGCACGGGCACCGTCCATGGGGCAGGCGCATGGGCATTGCACACCCATTCACTTAAATGGGTCCGCGATCCTTCCCTTCCTGCCAAAAGATAGAGCAAGTTCTATCTTTTTGCGGTGCGGAAGCATGGAACAGAACCCCAGAAAGCACTCCGCAGTCTTCCGTTCCATGCTTCCATTCCGTATCTCCGTATTTGCAGACCCGTTGAAATGAATGGATCCCAAAAGAAAGAAAGATGGTCCAGCTTCACTGAAAAATACTTGAGGCTTTATTCAATCCCGTGCAGATAAAAACCAACATACAGCAATGCAGAAAATCGACCGGTTTCGGATCACTGTAAATGCGGATCCTGGCTTCCTGTGGATGAACGCGGCATTTTCCAGCGTTGAAATGAATGGGTCCGCCTCCGTGATGTGGAATGGCCACTGAACGGTACCCGTGTATTGCGGAGCCGCAAACGCGGTCCGCAATACGGCAATGGGCATCACACGTTTGTGTAAACGAGCCCTAAGTTGAAGGAATAAGTATTCAAAAATATAGTCTATTACGCTTTTCCATCCTGCACGTTATACATTACGGTATAAGTTAGCAGGTAAGTTTTTTTAATAGTATATCACCCTATAGTGACGGATGCGTTTACGTCATAAATATATATGTTAAACGTGGGGCACAAATGTGATATAAACTTACATAGATGCCATACAGTGGTGTTCATCACCATCAGGTCCTATTGTAAAAAAATATGTATACATTAACATATACCATTTATTTATTTATTTTCAGGACATGGGACAAAAATGTGATGTGAACAGCTCCTCAAATGGGTGCCATACAGGGACATCCATCACCATAAGGTCCAAACGTAAAAATAAAATAAAAAGTATCCTAGTTTACAGGTAAGCTTGTGGTGGGCCTTTTTCTTGGAGAACTTACTGTTTTTGAACAGTTCCGTGGCCTCAGTCTTTCCCCCTTTGAAGGACAAAGTAACTCAGACTCAACTGCTGGTCGATGATACCTTTATCCCCAGCGGAGTCCCCGCAGATGGACTGGTAGAGCGGGCTGTTCACAAGACGCCACAGGTTAGCAGGAGAATTATTGGGATTGATCGGAGTGGCCATGAAAGACTCATCTGGTTCCATTGAATGAAATTAAAGGTAGTTCTGTCGGGTTTGATCATGAGATTTGTGCAGTCACCACGTCTATTGCTCCCCTGACAACCTGGTGATATACAGTCCTGATCAAAAGTTTAAGACCACTTGAAAAATGGCAAAAAATCATATTTAGCATGGCTGCATCTTAACAAGGTTCCAAGTAGAGCTTCAACATGCAACAAGAAGAAATGGGAGTGAGACAAAACATTTTTTGAGCATTCAATTTAATGAAAGCAACGAATAAACTGAAACAGACAGTTTTTCAGCTGATCAAACGTTTAGGACCACACCTCCCAAAAAAAACTAAACCCCCCCAAAACAGAAATCCAACTTCCAAACATGAACTCTATAATGAGTAGTTCCGCCTTTATTGTTGATCACTTCAAAAATTTGTTTCAGCATGCTTGATGCAAGCGTTTCCATGAGGTGGGTGGGAACATTTCTCCAAGTGGTGAAGACAGCCGCACGAAGGCCATCTACTGTCTGGAACTGTTGTCCATTTTTGTAAACTTCCCTTGCCATCCATCCCCAAAGGTTATCAATTGGATTTAGATCAGTGGAACACGCAGGATGGGCCAAAAGAGTGATGTTATTCTCCTGGAAGAAGTCTCTTGTCCTGCGGGCATTGTGTACTGTAGCATTGTCCTGTTGAAAAACCCAGTCGTTACCACACAGACGAGGGCCCTCAGTCATGAGGAATGCTCTCTGCAACATCTCGACATAGCCAGCGGCCGTTTGACGCCCCCTGCACTTCCTGAAGCTCCATTGTTCCACTGAAGGAAAAAGCACCCCAGACCATTATGGCGCCCCCTCCACTGTGGCGCGTAGAAAACATCTCAGGTGGGATCTGCTTGTCATGCCAGTAACGTTGGAAACCATTAGGACCATCAAGGTTAAACATTTTCTCATCAGAGAATAAAACTTTCTTCCACCTTTGAATGTTCCATGTTTGGTGCTCTCTTGCAAAGTCCAAATGAGCAGTTCTGTGGCGTTCAAGGAGACGAAGTCTTTGAAGACGTTTGTTTTTGTTTTTAAGCTCTTCAGTCTCAGATGCCGTCTGATGGTTATGGGGCTGCAGTCAGCACTAGTAAGGGCCTTAATTTGGGACGAGGATCGTCCAGTGTCTTGACAGACAGCCAATTGGATCCTCCGGCTCAGTGGTGGTGAATTTTTTTTGGGTCTTCCACTTGACTTTTTTGTTCTATAACCTTCAGGATCATTTAAGAAATTCCAAATGACTGTCTTACTTTTCCCACTTCAGCAGCGATGGTGCGCTGTGAGAGACCCTGCTTATGCAGTTCAACAACTCGACCACGTTCATAAAGGGAGAGTTTTTTTACTTTTGCCATCACAACATGTGACTACCTGACAGAAAATGACAATGAATCCACATCTTTGCACAGATTTGGTCTTTTAAAGGCATGTGGTCCTAAACTTTGGATCAGCTGAAAAACTGCCTGTTTCAGTTTAATTGTTATTTTCAATTAATTGAATGTTCAAAAAATGTTTTGTGACTCTCATTTCTTCTTGTTGCATGTTGAAGCTCTATTTGGAACCTTGTTAAGATCCAACAATGTAAAATATTATTTTTTGCCATTTTTCAAGTGGTCTTAAACTTTTGATCAGGACTGTATTTCTATTACTGTCCTGACAACTAATCTCTAATGATCTAATGTAACAGGACATGCTTGGGGACATCTGTGACACTGCAGGAGCTATCTGTGGAATATCCCCAATCTACCAGTTTAAACACAAGTAGAAGTATTCTGGTAAAAAATGAAGTCTTTGGAGTGGAGCCTGCCACACTTTATTCACATTAAGCAGTGCAGTCGGTGGCCTGACAAGTTGCAATGACCTGACATGGGACCAACTCCCGCCAAGCATCAGCTAGCGAGCTAGCACCTCCAGGAGTTCCTCTGTCTGAACAGACACCTGCCATACAGCTGTAGTCTGTAAGTAAAATGAAACACTGTTAAACCCTACCAACTACTACCCTATCGTCCCTCTTGAGGATCCCATTGTGGTTTCTTGTTTGTCCCTCTTGTTGACCTTATAATTGTTCACAGGACATGGGAAAATCGGAAAGCCACTCTACTAGCGAGGACTAGTGGAGAACCCGATCGTCCATGTTTGGCCAGTCTTAGCTACCTACATTGATTACAGCTGATATTGGACTCTTTGCAGCCAGACCATAATCAATTTATAAAATGAGAATGCTGGCTAGTAGCCAATAACAGATTTAACAAGGATAATCTATTTTAGTGCATTCCCTCATTCAGTGTCTTCTAAACTTGTCTTTAACCACCTCCCGACCGCCTAACGCGCCGATGCGTCCAGGAGGTGGTTGATTTGTTCCTCCTGGACGCATCGGCGCGTCATCTCGCGAGACGCGAGATTACGTCACAGCCGGCCCGCGCATGCGCATCGCGGGCCGGCATTTCGCAGCAGAGTATTTCGTCAGCAACCTGCCGGCCACGATCATTGGTAAATATGATGGGGTTATATGGCTGCTGTGCTCCTCTGCTCCTTCTTTTGGTCGGTTGGTTCCAGCAGAGGAGCACACATCACTGTGAGTACCCACTACACCACACTTAGCCCCCAGATCACCCCTATTAACCCTTTGATCACCCCCTTCTTGCCCCTGTCAATCACTAGTGAAAGGAAAAAAGTGATCAGTGCAAACTGTCACTTTTTTTTTTCACTGGTATTGACCGTTAGGTTTCAGTATAGTTTAGGCCCCTTGGTTAGGTAGTTTAGGGATCGGTTAGCGCCCAGCCCACCGCACCGCAGTCCGTTATTCGCTGATTAGCGTATCGCTAATCAGCATTTGTACTTTTATAGTATCTGGAAGTGATCAAAACTGATCACGGTCAGATCTATAATTGTATTAGTGTCACTTTAGTTCTCCCTCCACCCAAAACGCAGTGTTTGCCCGATCAGGCCTGATTGGTCGCCCACACGTGCGTTCGCCCACGCCCGCCCCACCGCAGTGACAAAAAAAATATTTTTTTTTGATCGCTGCACATTCACTTTACACGCACTGCGGTGATAAAAAAATCAGTTTTGATATTTTTTATCAACCGCAGCGGCCTCCGGTACTTCGCTAGCCTCCCCTTTGTAAGACAGGCTTGCTTTTTTTTCTTGGGTAGTATCAGGGAATACCCCTAAATTTAGTTGCCCACATGTCAAACAGGGGGTATTCCTCTGAAGAGGCCTACAGGCTTCTGACCCAGTCGGATGAGGAGTGGGAACCCTCATCTGATGAATCCAGCGGGTCAGAATACGAACCTGTAGAAAGCAGTGGCTCTCTGACCCAAAGTTCGGACGAGGAGGCTGAGGTCCCTGATAGCAGCAGGCGTACCCGGCCCCGTGTCGCTAGACCGCAGGTTGCGCAGGATCCGCTTCAAGAACAGCAGAGTGGGGCTGGTGCTGTCGGATTACGTGGTGAGGCATACACCAGCAGCCCAGCCCTTCCTGGACCTAGTACCAGCACTGCCGTAGAACATGGTGAAGTAGCGAGCACCAGAAGGGCAGTTGAAGCTGGTATGGTGGCACGTGCAGTAGTGACCCCGTCGCAGCCACCGCAAAGACGTGCCCGTAGAGCCCCTAGAATCCCAGAGGTGCTGGCAAACCCTGATTGGCCGTCCCCAACTTCAGCCGCACCCGTAGTTCCCCCTTTCACCGCCCAGTCTGGAGTTCGGGTTGAGACAGCTCAGATCGGTTCGACCCTGGGATTTTTTGAGCTGTTCTTGACTGCGGAGCTCTTAGACTTAGTTGTGGCAGAGACAAACCGGTATGCCACACAATTTATAACCGCTAACCCGGGAAGCTTTTATGCCCAGCCTTTCCGGTGGAAACCAGTCCAAGTTTCCGAAATTAAAACTTTTTGGGGCCTCCTCCTCAACATGGGTCTAACTAAAAAGCATGAATTGCGGTCATATTGGTCCACGAACCCGATTCATCACATGCCCATGTTCTCTGCTGCTATGTCCAGGACACGATTTGAGACCATCCTGCGTTTCCTGCACTTTAGTGATAACAGCACCTCCCGTCCCAGAGGCCACCCTGCTTTTGACCGGCTCCACAAAATTTGGCCCCTCATAGACCATTTCAACCTGAAATTTGCAGATATGTATACCCCAGAGCAAAACATCTGCGTAGACGATCCCCTTATACATTTTACCGGGCGCCTTGGCTTCAAACAATACATCCCAAGCAAGCGCGCCCGGTATGGGGTCAAATTGTATAAGCTCTGTGAAAGGGCCACAGGCTATACACACAAATTTCGTGTCTATGAGGGAAAAGATCAGACCCTGGAGCCGGTCGGTTGCCCTGACTACCTGGGGAGCAGTGGGAAGATAGTCTGGGACTTGGTGTCACCCTTATTCGGCAAGGGGTACCATCTTTATGTGGACAATTTTTACACAAGTGTGGCCCTCTTTAGGCATTTGTTTCTAGAACGGATTGGCGCCTGTGGTACCGCGCGAACTAGTCGCGCGGGCTTCCCCAACGGCTCGTTAGCACCCGTCTTGCAAGGGGGCAGAGGGCCACACTGTGTAGAAGAACTGCTCGCGGTGAAATGGAGAGACAAGCGTGACATTTACATGCTCTCCTCCATTCACGCAGACACGACAATACAAATTGAGCGAGCAACCCGTGTCATTGAAAAGCCCCTCTCAGTCCACGACTATAACCTTCACATGGGAGGGGTGGACTTCAATGACCAGATGTTGTCTCCGTATTTAGTTTCCCGCAGAACCAGACGCTGGTATAAGAAGGTGTCTGTATATTTAATTCAATTGGCTCTGTACAATAGTTTTGTTCTCTACAGTAAGGCTGGGAGAACTGGATCCTTCCTCAAATTTCAGGAAGAGATCATCGAGAACCTCCTGTATCCAGGAGGTTCCGTGGCCCCATCCACCAGTGTAGTTAGCCGTCTACACGAGCGACATTTCCCCAATGTCGTTGCTGGTACCTCAACCCACCCGTCACCCCGAAAAAGATGTCGTGTCTGTAGCAGGAGTGGAATAAGGCGTGACACCCGCTATTTCTGTCCTGACTGTCCTGACCACCCTGCCCTATGCTTAGGGGAGTGTTTCCGGAAGTACCACAAACAGGTACACCTAGCATAGGGATCATCTCACCAGGACAGGCACACAGGGCTATTAGGGCCCATTCACTCACAGCTGCTGCAAACGTCTCCTTTCACATGGGACAAAGTGCATAACGCACTTCGCCACATCTTTGGGCGATTTGCGCTTTGCACATTGACCCATGGGGAAGGAGAGGTTTGTTCTATAAAGGTAAAAAAACAAACAAACAAAAAAAAAACACCAGTAAGCAAACACGTTAATGTTTAGTTCAAAAAGTTAAAGTTTACATGTTCTGTTCCAAAGTTAATAAAATTATTGCGTTGTGGCCTGGTTTTTTCTTTTTATTTTTTTTATTTTTTTACCTTCCAGGTGGACCAACCGATCTACTAGCTGCAGCACTGATGTGCATTCTGACAGAAGCATTGCGCTGCTGTCAGATTACACGCAAGTCGGTGTATGCGGCGCTGCAAGACGGGATTTTCTCCTCTGCAGTGACAGATACGTTTGCCAAGGCATACGAGCTGAGGAGGCGGCGGCGGCGTTCCTATGCTTTGGCAAACACTTTGTATATATAGAAAAAAAAAAAATCCCGGCAATGATTTATTCATCCACATCGATTGATGCGAATGGAGAAATCTGGTTTGCCAGGGCATACGAGCTAAGTGGGTATGGATGTTGGGCGGAGCTCCTATGTCCTGGCAGACGCCTTTCCCCTCCATTTTTTTTTTTTGGCAGAGATTTTTTCATCCACATTGATCGATGCGAATGAAGAAATCTGTGCCGTTCATTTTTTTCTTTCAGCCCAGAGGCTGAACGGAAAAAAAAATCTCATTACCTGTATGCTCAATATAAGGAGAATAGCAGAAACTCCTAATGCTGGCCATACATGTAATGATTGCGGAGACCCTCAAATGCCAGGGCAGTACAAACACCCCACAACTGACCCCATTTTGGAAAGAAGACACCCCAAGGTATTTGCTGAGGGGCATATTGAGTCCATGAAAAAATTTTGTCCTAAGTTAGCGGAAAGTGAGACTTTGTGAGAAAAAACAAAACAAAAAAAATTCCGCTAACTTATGCGAAAAAACAAAAAATTTCTATGAACTTGCCAGGCCCCTCATTGGATACCTTGGGGTGTCTTCTTTCCAAAGTGGGGTCACATGTGGGGTATTTATACTGCCCTGGCTTTTTAGGGGCCCTAAAGCGTGAGAAGAAGTCTGGGATCCAAATGTCTAAAAATGCCCTCCTAAAAGGAATTTGGGCACCTTTGCCCACCTTGGCATCAAAAAAGTGTCACACATCTGGTATCGTCGTACTCAGGAGAAGTTGGGGAATGTGTTTTGGGTTGTCATTTTTCATATACCCATGCTGGGTGAGATAAATATCTTGGTCAAATGCCAACTTTGTATAAAAAAAATGGGAAAAGTTGTCTTTTGCCAAGATATTTCTCTCACCCAGCATGGGTATATGTAAAATGACACCCCAAAACACATTCCCCAACTTCTCCTGAGTACGGCGATACCAGATGTGTGACACTTTTTTGATGCCAAGGTGGGCAAAGGGGCACATATTCCAAAGTGCACCTTTCGGATTTCGCAGGCCATTTTTTACACATTTTGATTGCAAAGTACTTCTCACACATATGGGCCCCTAAACTCGAAGTGCCCCTCACGGAATACCTTGGGGTGTCTTCTTTCCAAAATGGGGTATTTTGATTAATAACAAAAAAAGTAAAAATGTCAGCAGCAATAAAATACCACCAAATGAAAGCTCCATTAGTGAGAAGAAAAGGAGGTAAAATTCATTTGGGTGGTAAGTTGCATGACCGAGCGATAAACGGTGAAAGGAGTGTAGTGCCGAAGTGTAAAAAGTGCTCTGGTCATGAAGGGGGTTTCAGCTAGCGGGGCTGAAGTGGTTAAAGGGCTTCTGTCAGCCCACTAAACCGTTTTTTTTTTGTTTACTAATAATCTCTATACTGCGAGCTCTGCATACGTAAGTTAAATAATCATTTTGGTTCAGTAGAATTTGATAAAAAGCTATTTTTAAAATATGCAAATTACCTCTGGCCTATAGAGCCCAGAGACAGGATTGTGTGGAGGCACAAACTCCAAAGATCCTGTGTGCAGATAGGAGAAACTTCAAGATGGTCAACCATCAATGCAGCACTCTACCAATCTGATCTTTATGGCGGAGTGGCCAGAAAGACACCACTTTTCATTAAAAGGCACATTAAAGTTTGCTAAAAAGCACCTAAAGGACTCTCAGACTTTGAGAAACAAGATGATCTGGTCTGATGAACCAAAATTATACTTTTTGGCCTCAATTCTATGTGTCATGTTCGGAGGAAAACAGCCACTGCCTAATACCATCCTAACAATAAAGCATGGTGTGTGAGTATTTTTCAGTTGCAGCGATAGGGACACTGGTCAGGAGTGAGGAAAAGCTGAATGGAGCAATGTACAGAGATATTCTTAATGAAAACTGATCCAGTGCTCTAGACCTCAGACTTGGCCGAAGGTTCACCTTCTAACAAGACAGTGGCCTAAGCACACAGCCCAGACAACACAGGTGTGGCTTAGGGACAACTCTGTGAATGTCCTTGAGTGGCCCTGCCAGAGCCCTGACTTGAATCCTATCAAACATCTCTGGAAAGACCTGAAAATGGCTGTCCACTGATGATCCCCAGTTTGAGAGGATCTGCAGAGAAGAAAGACAGATAATACCTCAATCCAGGTGTGCAAACCTTGAGGCATCATATCCAAGAAGACCTGAGGCTGTAATAGCTTCCAAAGGTGCTTCAACTAAGTCCTAAATAAAGGGTCTGAACACTTATGTCAATGCAAGGTTTTTGTTTTTCCTTTTCAATAAATTAGCAAAGCTTTCTAACATTCTGTTTTCACTTTCTCATTATGGGGTAATGAGTAGGGATCAGCGAATTTCATATTTTGACGTTTGTGTGCAGGTTCATGTTGTGGTAATTACTGAATTGCGTTATGGAGTCCGTTACCACGGACCATAACGCAGTTCCATGATGGAATGACTTTAGAGGCATTCCGTCATAATAGAAGTCTATGGCATGCATAACGGATCCGTTCTGTTTACTTTATGCAGGAGAGGATTGTTGTGAAATATAGCATTTCATAATTGAATACATATTTTAATTGTGTATTTTTTGTCTTTAAGCATATGGGGGAGATTTCTCAAAACTGGTGTAAAGTAGAGCTGGAGCTAAAAGGAGCTCTGAAAAATGAAAGGTGAGATCTGATTGGTTGCTACGGGCAACTAAGCCAGTTCTACTTTACACCAGTTTATACAGTACATACCAAAAGTTTGGACACACCTTCTCATTCAAAGAGTTTTCTTTATTTTCATGACTATGAAAATTGTAGATTCACACTGATGGCATCAAAACTATGAATTAACACATGTGGAATTATATACATAACAAAAAAGTGTGAAACAACTGAAAATATGTCATATTCTAGGTTCTAGATTCAAGTAGCCACCTTTTGCTTTGATTACTGCTTTGCACACTCTTGGCATTCTCTTGATGAGCTTCAAGAGGTAGTCACCTGAAATGGTTTTCACTTCACAGGTGTGCCCTGTCAGGTTTAATAAGTGGGATTTCTTGCCTTATAAATGGGGTTGGGACCATCAGTTGCATTGTGGAGAAGTCAGGTGGATACACAGCTGATAGTCCTACTGAATAGACTGTTAGAATTTGTATTATGGCAAGAAAAAAGCAGCTAAGTAAAGAAAAACGAGTGGCCATCATTACTTTAAGAAATGAAGGTCAGTCAGTCCGAAAAATTGGGAAAACTTTGAAAGTGTCCCCAAGTGCAGTCACAAAAACCATCAAGCGCTACAAAGAAACTGGCTCACATGCGGACCGCCCCAGGAAAGGAAAACCAAGAGTCACCTCTGCTGCGGAGGATAAGTTCATCCGAGTCACCAGCCTCAGAAATCGCAGGTTAACAGCAGCTCAGATTAGAGACCAGGTCAATGCCACACAGAGTTCTAGCAGCAGACACATATCTAGAACAACTGTTAAGAGGAGACTGTGTGAATCAGGCCTTCATGGTAGAATATCTGCTAGGAAACCACTGCTAAGGACAGGCAACAAGCAGAAGAGACTTGTTTGGGCTAAAGAACACAAGGAATGGACATTAGACCAGTGGAAATCTGTGCTTTGGTTTGATGATTCTAAATTTGAGATCTTTGGTTCCAACCACTGTGTCTTTGTGCGACGCATAAAAGGTGAACAGATGGACTCTACATGCCTGGTTCCCACCGTCTAGCATGGAGGAGGAGGTGTGATGGTTTGGGGGTGCTTTGCTGGTGACACTGTTGGGGATTTATTCAAAATTGAAGGCATACTGAACCAGCATGGCTACCACAGCATCTTGCAGCGGCATGCTTTTCCATCCGGTTTGCGTTTAGTTGGACCATCATTTATTTTTCAACAGGACAATGACCCCAAACACACCTCCGGGCTGTGTAAGGGCTATTTGACCATGAAGGAGAGTGATGGGGTGCTGCGCCAGATGACCTGGCCTCTACAGTCACCGGACCTGAACCCAATCAAGATGGTTTGGGGTGAGCTGGACTGCAGAGTGAAGGCAAAAGGGCCAACAAGTGCTAAGCATCTCTGGGAACTCCTTCAAGACTGTTGGAAGACCATTTCAGGTGACTACCTCTTGAAGCTCATCAAGAGAATGCCAAGAGTGTGCAAAGCAGTAATCAAAGCAAAAGGTGGCTACTTCGAAGAACCTAGAATATGACATATTTTCAGTTGTTTCACACTTTTTTGTTATGTATATAATTCCACGTGTGTTAATTCATAGTTTTGATGCCTTCAGTGTGAATCTACAATTTTTATAGTCATGAAAATAAAGAAAACTCTTTGAATGAGAAGGTGTGTCCAAACTTTTGGTCTGTACTGTATCTGATCCATGCATGTGCTTCTGTCTATATGTATGTGCACAAATCTGGGCGTGGGCAAGGTATCTGATCCATGTAAGCGCTTCTGTGTACAGTACTGTACAGATGTCAGAAACCATTCTTTTATTTAATTTCCAGAGCAGGCAGCCATTAAATACTAGATATTCGCTCTCCGGCAGCAGGAGAAATCTGAACGCACTTCCATTCATTTTGAGAGACTTGGTTTGAGTTTGAAGTAACCTGCAGGGACATTTCCAGCGCTTCTTAAAGCATCTACAATTTCAGGCTTGGAAGCTGAATGCATTTTTTGCTTCTCACGTTCCATGTAATCCCAAACACATTCAGTGATGTCGGGCTCTGGGGTGGCCAGCCCATTGTTCTGAAAACCCCAGCAGCTTCATTGTTTAATAAGTACGTCTTGATCCTCACAGCAGTGCACCTAGGGGCAATAGCTTGCTGTAGAATAGTCTTTTCCATGTCAAATGTATTCTGAGGGTATTGCAAGATGTAATAAAATGTGCTGGTGCTTTAATGATGCCTTAAGCAAAGTAATAAGTGCTGGGGTCCACTGTGTTGCGATGGCCTCTGATTACAGTATTCATATGTTAGTATGGTATTTCAAGGCCTAACCATAGATTACAGGTCTAAATACTGCTGGGAACATTTATTAGGACTGGAGTTTTCCACTCTGCACTGCTGGAGGAAGCCCCAAGTTATGTAGAGACAGAGGCCTCTACATAAGTTTGGCGCTTCCCCCAGAAGACCATGCAACAGACTTACATCTACACCAGCATCCTTACTGGCATAGATTCAAGACATTTTCCTTCCTAAAAAACTGAAATGATAAATGAGCTGGGCCTGCCGACCCGCCCGATACCTCACCCATGCCATACCCTCTTTTCTTGCCACTTCGGATAAGTGGCATGAGTGGGGAAAAGTCACAGATTTTGCTGCAAAAAGGCGTGCAAAAAAATCGGCAACTTGAATATGCCACTATTGTGGCTTATAACTGTTAAAAAAATGTCCTCCTAGTTTCCTTTTGGCAAAACTCAAGCGGTGGTCCAATGAAAAATATTCTACAGTTTTCAAAACAGCACCTGGACCTCAATATTACATATAATTAAAACAAGCACAGCCACTGAGTTATTCAATGAATAACTGTAACTATCTGTATAGTGCCACCTGCTGTTTGCTGTTTTTCTAATTTCTCTGTCCAACTCACTGAGGTGGACACATGAACACTCTGCGTGTTTGGGCATTAACTTGGCAAATAAGGTTCACTGTGCAAGTAACACTTGAAGAGTCACTTGTAGAGAAGGATTTGGGTGTCCTTGTAGATCATAGATTAACTAACAGCACACAATGTCAATCAGCTGCTTCTAAGGCCACCAGGATATTGTCATGTATTAAAAGAGGCATGGACTCGCGGGGCAGGGATGTAATATTACCACTTTACAAAGCTTTGGTGCCTCCTCATCTGGGCACCAGTCCATAGATAGGATGCTCTGGAGCTGGAAATAGTACAGAGGAGAGCGACTAAACTGATAAGGGTCATGGAGGGTCTTAGTTATGAAGAAAGATTAAAATAATTAAATGTATTTAGTCTTGAGAAGAGATGTCTAAGGAGGGACATGATTAACCTATACAAATATATAAACGCACAGTACAAAAAATACGGTAAACTACTGTTCCATGTAAAATGCCCTCAAACGACAAGGAGGCACTGCCTATGACTGGAGAAGAAAAAGTTCAGTCTCCAGAGGCATCAAGGATTCTTTACTGTAAGAACTGTGAATCTAGAATAATCTACCTCTGGACGTGGTCACAACAGGAACAGTAGACAGTTTTCAAAAGAGCTTAGATGACTTCTTAAAATTAAAGAAAATGAATGCTTATGAAAATGTGTAGAAATCTAAGTCTTAGGGCTCATGCACACGAACGTATTTTCTTTCCGTGTCCGTTCCGTTTTTTGCGGACTGTATGCATTACCATTCACTTCAATTGGTCCACAATGGGTAGACACTGAGTTATTCAATGAAACCTATTTGTATAGCGCCATCTGCTGTTTGCTCTTTTTCTAATTTCTATGTCCATGCCACTGGATGCACATGCTCAGTTCTTTCCTTTACCGGCCACCAGCTGCAGCAGGCAGGACATGCCCCTGTAAAAAGACTTGCCCCATAGCTGCCAGCTTCATTTAATTCTAGCAGAGCAATAGGAGAAATGTATGGGGAGATCTCTGGATCCATGTAAGGTACATGGCTGATTCTAGCTTTGTTAGAAAGAGATTGTCATGTCCTATATGTGCAGCGTCCCACTCAGGACATGTGGGAACTGCAAAATTACTGTAAAACTGAATTACTGTGTTGCATGTCATTTTGCATTACATCACCTATGGTATCCCTGTTCATAGGCTGGTTAAGTGTATTTTATACATCCCACCACTAGAGGGGGATAGCACTTAGTCTATATAAATACTTGAGTCAGGCCTATTGTGGTGAGGAGAGGAAGAGAAGAGAGGAGTAGAGTCAGTTGTTAAGCTAAGACTCCACATCACAGAGTAGTGAGTGAAGTCAGAAGCAGCAATGAGGTAGTGCCAAGGTATGAGGAGCGGGAGAGTTTCCTCCTGTGATCCTCTTAGTTCCTTACATCCTACAACCAGAGGATAGCGTTTCGTCCCTGGAAGAAATCCAAGCAGAGAGACATCGGTGATAACAGCCACTACCTAAGGCTTAATGGGCACCTTTGCACATGGTGGAAGACAATCTAGCTACAGGCAGCCTCACCATAAATTATAGAAAGACAGATTAGCTACCTGTTCAAGGGCTTGGAAGATACAGAAATTATAGGACTAAGCATACCCGAAAAGAGTACTACAGAACCACAGCCGGAGTCAGAACCTAGCCAAACCTATTAACAGTGGATCAACAGAATTCCTCTAAATATCAAAAGACTGTATTCTGTCTGGATGTTTATGCCGCAACTAAAACCAGCTACAGTAAAAGTTGTGAGTTGTATCCTACCACTGTCTATCTCATTCTTCAATACTACCACTACAACTGGTTGTACCACCATAAACGGCACTGGCGTCACGACAAATACCACCAAGGGACCCAGCCGCCACAAGCACCCTAAACACCGCTGTCATCAAGGGCACCTCAACCTCCATCTAGGCTGGTGCTCCCCTACCACAGAGTGTCCCCCGGAGGATTTCTTGCTGTCTTCCGCATCACTGTCCTGCTGGCCCAGGGAGGCTTTCTGCTAACCGTGAGTAACCCAATGAACTGTATTATTACTGGCCCCTCATTGGCCCACCGTGCACCTCACGTGTCGCCCCTGCGGTTCTGGCATGCCACATATGATGTCTGATTTGCAATTTTTTATATCATCAGGACATAACCCCTTTAAACTCACCATACACTTCAGATAGCTGTTCTATCAGACCCTCTCCCCCTCGCTTCACTTATACATATGCAGTGTCCCAGGGGGTCAGTAGTGTATGCTGGGCTTTGTAGTGCAGATCGACTCACTAACCTGGGATCCACTGTCGTCTTCAATTGGGGCAAATACTGGAACAGGCAGGTATTTAACAGTTCGTGACGCCAGTGTCAATTAAACGGTGACACGCCGTGTATGGTATTGTAGAAGAATGAAGCAAGCATAGGATAGCCAACAAAAACTGGAACATTTACTGAATATCAGTGAATACAGCTGGTTCTTGAAAGTACAGAATGGCCGGTCTTAGCAAGGCATTATACAGAGTGTTGATTACAGGAGATGCAGTACAGGCGGCTTGCTCACTATTCCTGACTGGTCCTGCTACATGTGACTTTCTCTCCAAGGTCTAATGCCCTTTATCTGGCGTACCCTTGAAGCTGTCCTTATCTAGTACCTCCTCTGTTATCTTGAGTACCTCTTGCTTTATCTGATCGGCTTCTGTGGTATTCTGTGTCTTCAGGCTGATTAGCTATGCCCTTCTGACTTCTATGCATGGACTCAGGAGGGAATCCTCTCTGCACTGAGTCTGGAAACTTCTAACTTCCTGAGCTAGGCCCTAGCCTATTTATACTGAACTGGGGGCTCCCTCTGCTGGCTGTGATAAGGATTGCCGGTAACCGGCCTGACTGGCTTAAAGGGAACTACACACTCAAATCTAGCAGTGTCGGGTAGCCTACCCGTATGCTGCACACCCCCAGACTTTAACGTGAGTAAGGCCTCGTACTCACACACATGCCTGAACCAACATAAGCTGATGCATAATTTAAACATTACATTATAAATATAATAAACAACTATTTCACATAAAAATATAACATTTGCAATAAATGACGCAAGAAAAAGGGCGTCTTCTTTCTTCTTAGGCACGGCCGCTGACCTGGCACAGCGGACTTAAGGTGAACCAGGTTAGTCTATTTTTCTTGACTGCGGTATAATAAGGAACTACACAGGGTTTCCCCGTGGGTGTAGAACAGGCAAGGGCTCACGTGGAGGAGTCCATTCTTGCGCACAAACATCAAGCAGGCTATTTCCGATAGTAACTGTTCGGGAGGAGACACCACCAGCATAGTCAAAGTCTCTTAAATGGACTGGCGGACGTCCCCTGGTCATCCGGGTGGACCTTCTCAACACAGGGGTTTCCTCTTCCCTTAGCACCGAGGTAGAAGAGGGAGTAGCAACAGGAGGATCTCCATCCGTGAGACCTTGGTCAGGAACAACGGGAACAACAGGAACAACAGGATCCACTGGAGGGGGAACTGGATCCGGGGCATCTTGAACCGGCTCTTCTGGAAGTAAAGGTACAGTGGGTGCCGGAGCGGGCACCAACAAGTTCAACCATGGTGTCAGAAGCCAATGCATGGGATCGGCGTCATACCTTAGATGGACAGCCTGCATAGGATCCTCGGGCTGTATCGATGACTCTGACACAGGGGGTTCAGATATAGAACTCTCGGCACTGGGTCCTGGTGTCAGGCAGAGCTTTAACCGGTTTCGGTGTACAATTTGGGATCCCCTGCCCTCCCGGGTGATCTCATAAGTGTGAGTTCCAACATTTGGGATTGCAGTGACAACATAAGGACTTTGCTCCCATTTACTGTCCAGTTTACTGGTACGGCGGTTATTTTTTAACCATACCACAGCCCCTATTGTCAAGGGTTCTGCATGGGCTGCTTGGTCATAGTCTCTCTGCTGCCGGTCTCTAGCATAGTCCATACGTTCCTGAACAATAGCTTGGGCCGTATTCAATCGCCTTTGGTGTTCAGCAACCCAGTCGGTATTAGGGAATGGGTTGATGCAATCAGGTACGAGTACATCCAAGGAGTGGTCAGCAGGCAATAATCCTTGGCGCCCAAACATCAAATAAAAGGGGGTATACCCGGTGGAACAGTGTATGGTATGATTGTATGTGAACATGAGCTGTGGCAACAGATTAGGCCAATCTCCCCTAGTTTCAGGAGGCACGGTCCTCAGCATCTCTATCAAGGTCTGATTCATTTTTTCACATAATCCATTACCTTGCGGATGGTAGGCCGTCGTCCGGATCTTCTTACAGTTGTGCAGGCGGCACAGTTCATGGAACAGATGGGACTCAAAAGCAGGACCTTGATCGGTGAGGATCTTCTCTGGACAACCGTAGGGCAGGAGGAAGTGTTTCCAGAACAGTTCGGCTGTAGTCTTGGCCGTCTGGTCTCTCACAGGCACCGCTACAACAAACTTAGTGAAATGGTCAATAATAGTCATAGCGTACACATACCCTGAGCGACTAGGCTCCAGTTTCACATGGTCGATGGCGACAAGTTCAAGAGGACGAGTACTTACAATGGGTCTCAGTGGTGCCCTCTGATCATGGTGTTCACCTCGTTTCAAGGCACAGGCTACACACTCCCGACACCACTTCTCCATGTCTTCTCTCATGCCCACCCAGTAAAACCGCTGGCGGATATTTGCCTCAGTCTTTTGGACCCCAAAGTGACCGGATTGATTGTGGTACATCTCCAACACCATACCTGCATCTCGTCGGGGTATGAGAATTTGATGCACTCTTTCGTTGGACACTGGGTCTAGGCTTCTCCGTAGCAGCAGGCCCTTTTGTATGAAGAGTTGATGGCGCTGTCTCCACAGTTTGATGAGCTCAGGATCTGTACTCTTACGCCGAATCCTCTCAGGGGTTCTGCCACTGGTAATGAAGTCCAGCAATTCACCCAGCACTCTACTTTCAGACTGTAGTTTCACCCACCTTTCTTCTTTGAGTTCCGGCCTACTGGAGGGTGAAGGAACTGCAGCGCTGTTACTGGTAGCCCGAGCCTGATCCTGTTGAGCAAATTTATGGTAGAAGGCCGGCATTTCTACATCTTCCCAGGCATCTCGCACATCATCAGGAGCTGTCTCTGTGGGAAGTCTGGATAAAGCATCAGCATTGTCATTAGTACGTCCAGCACGATATTTTACAGAGAAATCATAGTTGGCGAGGCGAGAGGCCCATCTTTGCTCCAAAGCCCCCAATTTAGCTGTATTTAGATGTGCCAGAGGGTTATTATCAGTGAATGCAATGAATGGGGTAGCGGCTAGATAATCTTTGAATTTTTCCATCACCGCCCACACTAATGCCAGGAACTCTAGTTTGAAGGAACTATAATTCTGGTCATTTTTCTCAGCTCCTTTCAGGGAGCGGCTTGCATAAGCTATCACTCTTTCTTTTCTCTCTTGAATCTGGGCTAACACAGCCCCCAGGCCTCGTTTGCTAGCATCAGTATACAGATGGAAGGGCTTGCTGTAATCTGGATAACCTAACACGGGAGGCTCGGTCAGTTTCTTTTTTAACAACTGGAACGCTATCTCTCTTTCTTCATTCCACTCAATGAGCACTGGAGTTCTAGGACTTTTCTTGGGCTGCCCCCTCAAGAGTTCCTGGATAGGATCGGCTATTTGAGCAAAATGGGGGATGAAACGTCTATAGTAGCCGGCAAAACCAAGGAAACCCCTCACCTCTTTGACGGTAGTGGGTACCGGCCAGTTACGGACAGCCGCTAACTTATCAGGGTCAGGTTGTACGCCCTCTCCGCTTACCACATGCCCCAGGTATTTTACCGCAGGTTTGAGCAAGTGGCATTTAGATGGCTTTACCTTCAGGCCATATTTGACAAGGATTTCAAAGACCTCTGCTAGGTGTTTCAGGTGGTCTTCATATGTTTTTGAGTACACAATGACGTCATCTAGATACAGCAGCACTGTTTCGAAGTTTTTGTGACCCAAACACCGCTCCATTAGTCTCTGGAAAGTTCCTGGGGCATTACATAACCCGAACGGCATACAATTAAATTCAAACAGGCCCATGGGAGTGGTGAAAGCAGTCTTTTCCCTATCTGCCGGGGCCATGGGTACTTGCCAGTAGCCACTGGTCAAGTCCAATGTGGAGAAATAGGCAGCGGAGCCCAGAGCAGTTAGTGACTCTTCAATGCGGGGCAGTGGGTACGCATCTTTGTGGGTTATTTGGTTAATCTTACTATAGTCCACGCAGAAACGGATACCACCATCCTTCTTCTTTACAAGGACCAGGGGTGCCGCCCACGGGCTACGACTGTCCCGGATTACATTAGAGTCTTTCATCTCTTGGATCATTTCTTTTACAGTCTGATATGAAGTAGGCGGTAAGGGTCGGTATCTCTCCTTGATAGGAGGATGAGAGCCAGTAGGTATGGTGTGTTGTATGGCACTAACCTCTCCATAATCAGCAGCATGTTTACTGAAGGCCTGGTGGTGCTCTTTGACAAGCCGTAGTATCCCTTCTTGTTGATGTTGGGGGGTAGTCTCGTCCCCGACATGTAGCTCTTCCCACCAGGGTACTTGTGACTGAGGCACCGGCGGACATCCGCTGACTGCAGCTGGCGGCTTTTCTGTCACTGGAAGACGGATGATGTCTTGGAAGAACACCTGAGAAAGCTGGGCAACAGGGTAATGCTTAGTAAGCGCAACAGGATGGTCACTCAGGTTAATCAGACGGACAGGTACTTTACCTTGGGAGACATTCACCAGGCACTTGGCAGCTCTCACATAAGGGTAGTTCTCCATCTGGATAGGTTCCACCAGGGCTGGATAATCTTGGCCTTGGACTCCCAGGACAGCACGACACCATAAGAGAGTTTGGGAATTAGGAGGCAAAGTCACAGGCTTATTATCATGAATCTTGGCAGTACAAATTTCTCCTTTCCCGTTAGCAAACCTCTGCTGGGCACTTAACACAGTGATAGTCTTTTGAATCACCCTCTTGGACGCAGAGGAAGCGGTGGGCAGAGTCTGGTGTAATACGGCAAGTATTTCAGCATAACAGTTTTTGAAGACATTGGTGCCTAGAATGACAGGATGTCCTCCTCTGTCGCCGGCCTGTACTAATATCACCCCCTGTTGAGGCAAGGTTACTTCTCCCACCTGCAGGGTGGGTTCCCAGTATCCATGGATCTTTACCGGTTTGCCATTGCTGGCGATAATCTCTACCCAGGATTCAGGCGGCTGGGTCAATTGATTGGTGTCCCAGAATCTTTCAAAGGCGGGCAGCTGAATAGTAGTGACCTGAGACCCAGTATCTAATAGGGCTTCAAAGGGGACCCCGTTAATCTCCACATTGATTTTAGGATGGGATCCTACATACCGTGGCATCCAATTTGGATCTTTTGGACCTAGTGTTCTACCTCCCGAGGGGTGGTCCTCAGCCTCAGGGGTTGCCCGTTTAACTGCCAGCAAGTGGATTCTGTGTGTCCCATCTTTTTGCAGTATGTACACACGGGCCGCTTGCGACCCCTAGTGCGCCTCCCAGGATCCCTGGGGTGAGTCTCTTGGTATGGAGGTGGGAACGGCTTAGAGGGTGACAGGAACTCCTCTTCTGACATCATAGGTTTTTCCCATTCCTCCATTTTTCTGCACACTCTCTCTAGGCTTTTAGTGAGATGATTTACTTGCTCTGTCAGCATGGCGATAGTATCGGTAGCTGTAGCTTGAACAGCTTGACCGGCCTCAGCTCGGTTAATGATAAGCGGTTTTGACCTGCAGGCTGATAACTCAGGTGGGGGGCTCAACTCTGTAGATACTGCTGACCCCAGAATTTTTATAGCCAGTTCTTTAAAGTCCAGAAAGGTACTGTTAGGGTGTTGGGCGGACAGCATCTTTAATTGGGTCCTTATTTGCTCACTAGACACTCCGGTAATAAATTGTTCCCTCAGGGTCTGATCCTGGTTATCAGCTTCCTTGGGATCTATCTGGATTACAGCCCCCAAAGCCTCCTGAAGTGATAGGGCATAGTCACAGAGGGACTCACCGGACTTCTGTTTCTTGCCAAAGAAGTGCATCTTTATCTCTGAGGCAGTCCTCGTTTCAAAAGTGGCCCTGAGGCGGGTGAATATCTGCTCCAGAGTACTCCTTTCAGCAGCAGGCCAGGATAATACCTCTCTGCGGGCAGCCCCCTCAAGTTGCGCTAGCAAGATTTCCATTTGCTGATCGGCATTTATGGGGTACAGTTTGAATAAGGCCAGCAACTTTTCTTTAAAGTCTCTTAGGGTATGGGCCTCTCCGTTATAGCGGGGAAACCATGGGGCCCCAAAATAGTAAGGCATGGTAAAGGGCATCATGCTGGGGGCTATAGGATGATTAGGAGCCGCAAGCTCTCCCGGGTCCGGCCACTCGGCAACTCCCGGATCTGACATGTTAACTTATTACGAGGTGGCCGCTGGTGACTAAAGGGGCCGGAACAATCCCCTTCCCTCCGGATACAAGTTCTTACCGGTATCGGCGGGTTCGCGCAGGCCAAATCTCGTGAGACTCCGGACGTCCTGTGTACGCGGTGACGTTGCTGACGCAGGAAAAGCAGGGCCGCGGCGGTGTGATGATGAAGAGGGGCGGGATTCTCTGTGTCTTTGAAGGGATCCGCCCACGGAGGTCCTCAGCAGCGCGGGAAACTTTACTCCAGGCGGCCGGTGGCCATCTTGATCACGATTCCCTGACAGCAAGCAGGGTGTTGCAAAGTCCAATAAATCACAGTCCACAAATACGATTTTCTCTCTGGGGGTAGCGCAACACAGTACAGCGTCTCTGATTCCTCCCAGGCACAATTTCAATCCACCGGCTTGGAAATAAAGGGTACAGTCCTCGCAATACGGTGGTGGAATAGTTAAAGCACACAGTTCACACTTCTCTGCACTGTCGAAGTATGCGGATCCTGTTCGTGACGCCAAAAAGAGCGATGCAGTGTCCCAGGGGGTCAGTAGTGTATGCTGGGCTTTGTAGTGCAGATCGACTCACTAACCTGGGATCCACTGTCGTCTTCAATTGGGGCAAATACTGGAACAGGCAGGTATTTAACAGTTCGTGACGCCAGTGTCAATTAAACGGTGACACGCCGTGTATGGTATTGTAGAAGAATGAAGCAAGCATAGGATAGCCAACAAAAACTGGAACATTTACTGAATATCAGTGAATACAGCTGGTTCTTGAAAGTACAGAATGGCCGGTCTTAGCAAGGCATTATACAGAGTGTTGATTACAGGAGATGCAGTACAGGCGGCTTGCTCACTATTCCTGACTGGTCCTGCTACATGTGACTTTCTCTCCAAGGTCTAATGCCCTTTATCTGGCGTACCCTTGAAGCTGTCCTTATCTAGTACCTCCTCTGTTATCTTGAGTACCTCTTGCTTTATCTGATCGGCTTCTGTGGTATTCTGTGTCTTCAGGCTGATTAGCTATGCCCTTCTGACTTCTATGCATGGACTCAGGAGGGAATCCTCTCTGCACTGAGTCTGGAAACTTCTAACTTCCTGAGCTAGGCCCTAGCCTATTTATACTGAACTGGGGGCTCCCTCTGCTGGCTGTGATAAGGATTGCCGGTAACCGGCCTGACTGGCTTAAAGGGAACTACACACTCAAATCTAGCAGTGTCGGGTAGCCTACCCGTATGCTGCACATATGCATGCTTATGTGTTCTCAATGGGGAGACGGGAGTAAGCCACTGCCAGAAAGGGTAACAACAGGGAACATTTTTCTGGTATTCATGAAAAAAGGGTGTGATTTATTTCAGGCTGATAGTACTTTACAGATCATTGTGATTGTCATGATCTTACAGCTCACAGTAAATGCTGGTTGCCAATATGATTTTTTTCTTTTCTCTGGACATGTCACTAAATGTAAACTTTGGCTGCAGCAGTGTTGCCCTTTGTACAGAGCCTTTGTATGGATCCAGATCACCTTCCACATACTAACAGCTTTAGAAATAGTAGTTAGGATCTGAATACATGTGGATAGAAACTGGGATCCATATGATGTCCATATGGCAATGCTGAAGAGTCCAGGACATAAAGTATGGTCATCGAGACATTAGGGGCAAACATGTTGCAGGCCTCAGCAGTAAAAAAAAAAATATTTTTGATAGTTCTCTTTCATATGAGCATTTTTCATTTCCATTGTTCTGTTTCGTTAAAGAAGCAAAACAATGAAAATAACGGAAGTGTGGGCACATTACTGGCAGAAATGGAGCAAAACAGAAGACATTTCTAGTGGAGAAAAAAGTCCTCCATCCATGCAGGATTATTCGCTCTGCTATTTTTTAGGGCTCTTTCACACTTGCGTTGTCCGGATCCGTCGTGTACTCCATTTGCCGGAATTACACGTCGGATCCGGAAAAACGCAAGTGAACTGAAAGCATTTGAAGACGGATCAGTCTTCAAAATGCGTTCAGTGTTACTATGGCAGCCAGGACGCTATTAAAGTCCTGGTTGCCATAGTAGTAGTGGGGAGCGGGGGAGCAGTATACTTACAGTCCGCGCGGCTCCCGGGGCGCTCCAGAGTGACGTCAGAGTGCCCCATGCGTATGGATGACGTGCCATGTGATCACGTCATCCATGCGCGTAGGGTGCCCTGACGTCACTCTGAAGCGCCCCGGGAGCCGCATGGACGGTAAGTATGCTGCTCCCCACTACACTTTACCATGGCAAACAGGACTTTAGCGTCCTGGCAGCCATGGTAACCATTCAGAAAAAGCTAAACGTCGGATCCAGTAATGTGCTGAAACGACGTTTAGCTTAAGACCAGGTCCGGATTAATGCCTTTCAATGGGCATTAATTCCGGATCCGGCCTTGTGGTAAGTGTTCAGGATTTTGCGCCGGAGCAAAAAGCGCAGCATGCTGCGGTATTTTCTCCGGCCAAAAAAACATTCCGGTCCGGAACTGAAGACATCCTGATGCATCCTGAACGGATTTCTCTCCATTCAGAATGCATGGGGATAATCCTGATCAGGATTCTTCCGGCATAGAGCCCCGACGACGGAACTCTATGCCGGAAGAAAAGAACAACGCAAGTGTGAAAGAGCCTACTAAATCTTTGATGAAGGTGCAACACAGATGTGAACATGCCCAGATTATGTGCAGTCCTTTCAGACAGGATTTCCACTTTAAAGGGGTATTCCAGTATTTTAATATGGATTGTCTACTAGGATAGGCACTCAGTATCTGATCGGCGGGAGTCCAACAGCCCACACCCCTACCGATTAGCCCTGGAGCTGGTAACTTAAGTGCTGCTCCCATTGAAGTGCATTGAACAGCACTTTAGTTACAAGCTCCACCCAGTGCACAATGGATGAAGCTGTGTTGTTCCATGGCTGACTTTCCCTACTGGTGCTATTCTGAAACAGCTGAGATCATTGGGAGTGGGGGGTGTCGAACCCCTGCTGATATTGATGGTCTATCCTGAGGATCAGTTATCAATTTTAAAATCCTGGAATACTCCTTTAAAGGGAACCTGTCATCAACTTTATGCTGACCGTACTGAGGGCAGCATAAATTAGTGACAGAAATGCTGATTTCAGCGGTGTGTCACCCATGAGCTAAAAGTAAGTGGTTGCTGAGAACCAGCATCATAATCATTGCAGCGCAGGCCTTGAAAAGAGTCAAATCTGCATGAGAAGAGTCCTGGGTATTTATAATCTCCTGCTCATCTGCTGATGGTTGTCAGTTCTCTCCTAGAGAGAAAGAGAGAAAACTAGGTAGAAGACTGTCAGTCATCAGCAGGTGGGCAGGAGAGCAGGAATTCATGAATAACCAGGACTCTTCTCAGGTGGCCGGGACTCTTTTCCAGGCCCAGTCTGTAATGATTGTGATGCTGGTTCTCAGCAACCACTTACTTTTAAATGACAGACCGCTGAAATCAACTCTACTTTATACTGCTGTTAGTATGGGCTGCATAAAGTTGGTGACAGGTTCCCTTTAAGGAAACGTGTCACCAGAAAATTACCTATTGTTTAACTGAAGGTTTTACGGTAAGCATATGTTCAGTGATTATGTAAACATTTTCCATATCATTATCTACTTTAAAAACAATCTGGGAATCCTGCAGTTTCACAAAGATAACTGTGTCCTTGATAGGCTGACGCTTTCCGTTTTTCTGCAGTCACCTTATTACTATCCCAGGCAGGATTACAATACCAGGTATCACATCTGTAAAGATAACACAGGATCCACTGTTGACAATAGGTGATGGTTACAGCTTATCTATTCCCCATCCCTGCACAATGACTTCTGCCCACGTCACAGAGCATGTCTACAAAACCCTCTGACAAAAGTCAATGAACATCTCCAGACTGGCTGCTGTAAAGCATATCTCTGAATGCTGTTCAGAACAACATGGCCGCCACCATATTCATGTAAAGAAATTAGAATTCCACACAAAAAACTGTCCGAAAAAAATATGACATTCATCAGTATCTGGTTTTAATTAGTAAAAATTAAATAGGGTTGATACATTCCCTTTAACATAATACTGCCCTTGACTCGGTGGTAGTATCCTTTGAAAAGCATTTACAGTCTTGACAATGGCTTCCAGTAAGGTTTTCCTGTTGTCTAAAGCAGGCTGACACAATACTCATATTTTCCATACCACAACCCACACCCTGCTATTTACAATGCCGACTACAGACAGCTGTTATTATTTCACAGAATAAAATAGTACTTCTCAATTATCCTTTGTGGTTTACTCTCTTTAGCTTCCAAACATGCTTCTTGTGTCACGTATAGCGGCTATAATCTGCGCAGACACTGTTATGGTTGTACAATAGTAAGTAGGATGCATTGGAATGAAATGTGAACCGCTATGGGTGCCTTCAGCTCTATAGCAAGAACAAAGCTTAGTGGCTGTCCAGTAGTGGTTAATGGCAGAGGGATATCATATTATCTGTGAATGACAGAATATAGGCTGCTGTAAAACTTGTCTGTGTTACGCTATGTAATGTATCAGCAGACCCAAGCCACAAGGACTTTTTACCACCTTTGTCTTCTCAAAAAAACTGCTCACACTGCATTATATATGTTGGGAATATAAGTCAGTCCTATACGTCTGCATTCCGTGTTCGTATGTCCGTTCCCCCAAAGAATTGAACATGTCCTATTATTGTCCGCATTATGGGCAAGGATAGGACTGTTTCTTTTTACGGATCGCAAAATACATACAGTGCATGAGCCCTCAGAGAGATCAACCTCATAAAACTGCTGTTTAAACCCTCATGCACACAACCGTATCCGTTTTTACCGATCAGCAAAACACAGAAACTGGGCTTGTGCGTCCCGCACTTTCCCGTTCCATATGCCCCGCTCTGTTGTAAAAACGCCCATTCCTGTCTGCAAAATAAACAGGCGAACAGAACACAGTGTGCTGTTTGCAATTTTTTGTGGCCCCATTGAAATACATAAGATCAGTCTGCCTCATCGACAATTTACCATTTCAATTTTTGACTTTCTCATCTAGAACTACCTTCACAGACCAAATGTTGATGGCAAGTCATTCAGAAAATGCTAAAATGGTACCTGCCTTCCCTGGATTTAATTGAGGCCATTATGGCACAAAAAAGGCAGAGTGGAGCCTGCATTCCCTGAATTTTATGGCGGCCAGTATGGCACATAACAGGTAGTATTTAGTGTTAAGTTCCCGTCTTGCAGAGATCGTCTTGGCGCCGGCAGACGGGCTCAAATTATTTTGTACAAAATGTATTTGCCAAGAATCTCAAATTTAGAAAATAAGCGTAGCATTAGCGCCAAAATATTTTCTATAACTTTGCCATTATTGCACTTTATTTGTGTTTGCAGAGTGCTGTTGCACTGTGTTTTTTCCTTAACCACCTCCCGACCGCTGTACGCACCGATGCGTCCGGGAGGTGGTTGTTTAGTTCCTCCTGGACGCATCGGCGAGACGCGAGATTACGTCACAGCCGGCCCGCGCATGCGCATCGCGGGCCGGCATTTCGCAGAAGAGTATTTCGTCAGCAGCCTGCCGGCCACGATCATTGGCTGGCAGGCTGCTGATTTTTAAAAAAACCAATCAGCAGCCATATAACCCCACATATTAGTAAATATGATGGGGTTATATGGCTGCTGTGCTCCTCTGCTCCTTCTTTTGGTCGGTTGGTTCCAGCAGAGGAGCAGAGGAGCACATCATTACTGTGAGTACCCACCACACCACATTTAGCCCCCAGATCACCCCAATTAACCCTTTGATCACCCCTTTTATCCCCCCCTGTCAATCACTAGTGAAAGGAAAAAAGTGATCAGTGCAAACTGTCACTTTTTTTTTTCACTGTTATTGACCGTTAGGTTTTAGGTATAGTTTAGGTCCCTTGGTTAGGTAGTTAGCGATCAGTTAGCGCCCAGCCCACCGCACCGCAGTCCGTTATTCGCTGATTAGCGTATCGCTAATCAGCATTTGTACTTTTATAGTATCTGAAAGTGATCAAAACTGATCACGGTCAGATCTATAATAGTACTAGTGTCACTTTAGTTCGCCCTCCACCCAAAACGCAGTGTTTGCCCGATCAGGCCTGATCGGTCGCCCACACGTGCGTTTGCCCACGCCCGCCCCACCGCAGTGACAAAAAAATTAATTTTTTTTGATCACTGCACATTCACTTTACACGCACTGCGGCGATAAAAAAATCAGTTTTGATATTTTTTATCAACCGCAGCAGCCTCCGGTACTTCGCTAGCCTCCCCTTTGTAAGACAGGCTTGCTTTTTTTTTCTTGGGTAGTCTCAGGGAATACCCCGAAATTTAGTTGCCCACATGTCTAACAGGGGGTATTCTTCTGAAGAGGCCTACAGGCTTCTGACCCAGTCGGATGAGGAGTGGGAACCCTCATCTGATGAATCCAGCGGGTCAGAATACGAACCTGTAGAAAGCAGTGGCTCTCTGACCCAAAGTTCGGACGAGGAGGCTGAGGTCCCTGATAGCACCAGGCGTACCCGGCCCCGTGTCGCTAGACCGCAGGTTGCGCAGGATCCGCTTCAAGAGCAGCAGAGTGGGGCTGGTGCTGTCGGATTACGTGGTGAGGCATACACCAGCAGCCCAGCCCTTCCTGGACCTAGTACCAGCACTGCCGTACAACCTGGTGAAGTAGCGAGCACCAGAAGGGCAGTTGAAGCTGGTACGGTGGCACGTGCAGTAGTGACCCCGTCGCAGCCACCGCAAAGACGTGCCCGTAGAGCCCCTAGAATCCCAGAGGTGCTGGCAAACCCTGATTGGCAGTCCCCAACTTCAGCCGCACCCGTAGTTTTCCCTTTCACCGCCCAGTCTGGAGTTCGGGTTGAGACAGCTCAGATCGATTCGGCCCTGGGATTTTTTGAGCTGTTCTTGACTGCGGAGCTTTTAGACTTAGTCGTGGCAGAGACAAACAGGTATGCCACACAATTTATCACCGCTAACCCGGAAAGCTTTTATGCCCAGCCTTTCCGGTGGAAACCAGTCCAAGTTTCCGAATTTAAAACTTTTCTGGGCCTCCTCCTCAACATGGGCCTGACAAAAAAGCATGAATTGAGGTCATATTGGTCCACGAACCCGATTCATCACATGCCCATGTTCTCTGCTGCTATGTCCAGGACACGATTTGAGGTCATCCTGCGTTTCCTGCACTTTAGCGACAACACCGCCTCCCGTCCCAGGGGCCACCCTGCTTTTGACCGTCTCCACAAAATTCGGCCCCTCATAGACCATTTCAACCAGAAATTTGCAGATTTGTATACCCCTGAGCAAAACATCTGCATAGACGAGTCCCTAATACATTTTACCGGGCGCCTTGGCTTCAAACAATACATCCCAAGCAAGCGCGCCCGGTATGGGGTCAAATTGTATAAGCTCTGTGAAAGGGCCACAGGCTATACCCACAAATTTCGGGTCTATGAGGGAAAAGATCAGACCCTGGAGCCGGTCGGTTGCCCTGACTACCTGGGGAGCAGTGGGAAGACAGTTTGGGACTTGGTGTCACCCTTATTCGGCAAGGGGTACCATCTTTATGTGGACAATTTCTACACAAGTGTGGCCCTCTTTAGGCATTTGTTTCTAGAACGGATTGGCGCCTGTGGTACCGCGCGAACTAGTCGCGCGGGCTTCCCCCAACGGCTCGTTAGCACCCGTCTTGCAAGGGGGCAGAGGGCCGCACTGTGTAACGAAGAACTGCTCGCGGTGAAATGGAGAGACAAGCGTGACGTTTACATGCTCTCCTCCATTCACGCAGACACGACAATACAAATTGAGCGAGCAACCCGTGTCATTGAAAAGCCCCTCTCAGTCCACGACTATAACCTCCACATGGGAGGGGTCGACTTCAATGACCAGATGTTGGCTCCGTATTTAGTTTCCCGACGCACCAGACGCTGGTATAAGAAGGTGTCTGTATATTTAATTCAATTGGCTCTGTACAATAGTTTTGTTCTCTACAGTAAGGCTGGGAGAACTGGATCCTTCCTCAAATTTCAGGAAGAGATCATCGCGAACCTCCTGTATCCAGGAGGTTCCGTGGCCCCATCCACCAGTGTAGTTAGCCGTCTACACGAGCGACACTTCCCCAGTGTCGTTGCTGGTACCTCAAACCGACCGCCACCCCGAAAAAAATGTCGTGTCTGTAGCAGGAGTGGAATAAGGCGTGACACCCGCTATTTCTGTCCTGACTGTCCCGACCACCCTGCCCTATGCTTAGGGGAGTGTTTCCGAAAGTACCACACACAGGTACACCTAGCATAGGGATCACATCTCACCAGGATAGGCACACAGGGCTATTAGGGCCCATTCACTCACAGCTGCTGCAAACGTCTCCTTTCACATGGGACAAAGTGCATAACGCACTTCGCCACATCTTTGGGCGATTTGCGCTTTGCACATTGACCCATGGGGAAGGAGAGGTTTGTTCTATAAAGGTAAAAAAACAAAAAAAAAAAAAAAAAAAAAAAAAAAAAAAAAAAACAGGTAAGCAAACAGGTTAATGTTTAGTTCCAAAAGTTAAAGTTACATGTTCTGTTCCAAAGTTAATAAAATTATTGCGTTGTGGCCTGGTTTTTTCTTTTTTTTTTTTTTTTTGTCTTTTTACCTTCCAGGTGGACCAACCGATCTACTAGCTGCAGCACCGATGTGCATTCTGACAGAAGCATTGCGCTGCTGTCAGATTACACGCAAGTCGGTGTATGCGGCGCTGCAAGACGGGATTTTCTCCTCTGCAGTGACAGATACGTTTGCCGAGGCATACGAGCTGAGGAGGAGGCGGCGTTCCTATGCTTTGGCAAGCACTTTGTATATATATATATATATATATATAAAAAAAAAAAATCCCGGCAATGATTTATTCATCCACATCGATTGATGCGAATGGAGAAATCTGGTTTGCCAGGGCATACGAGCTAAGTGGGTATGGATGTAGGGCGGAGCTCCTATGTCCTGGCAGACGCCTTTCCCCTCCATTTTTTTTTTTGGCAGAGATTTTTTCATCCACATTGATCGATGCGAATGAAGAAATCTGTGCCGTTCATTTTTTTCTTTCAGCCCAGAGGCTGAACGGAAAAAAAAATCTCATTACCTGTATGCTCAATATAAGGAGAATAGCAGAAACTCCTAATGCTGGCCATACATGTAATGATTGCGGAGACCCTCAAATGCCAGGGCAGTACAAACACCCCACAACTGACCCCATTTTGGAAAGAAGACACCCCAAGGTATTTGCTGAGGGGCATATTGAGTCCATGAAAGATTGAAATTTTTGTCCTAAGTTAGCGGAAAGTGAGACTTTGTGAGAAAAAACAAAAAAAAAAATCAATTTCCGCTAACTTATGCGAAAAAAAATAAAATTCTATGAACTTGCCAGGCCCCTCATTGGATACCTTGGAGTGTCTTCTTTCCAAAGTGGGGTCACATGTGGGGTATTTATACTGCCCTGGCTTTTTAGGGGCCCTAAAGCGTGAGAAGAAGTCTGGGATCCAAATGTCTAAAAATGCCCTCCTAAAAGGAATTTGGGCCCCTTTGCGCATCTAGGCTGCAAAAAAGTGTCACACATCTGGTATCGCCGTACTCAGAAGAAGTTGGGGAATGTGTTTTGGGGTGTCATTTTACATATACCCATGCTGGGTGAGAAAAATATCTTGGTCAAATGCCAACTTTGTATAAAAAAATGGGAAAAGTTGTCGTTTGCCAAGATATTTCTCTCACCCAGCATGGGTATATGTAAAATGACACCCCAAAACACATTCCCCAACTTCTCCTGAGTACGGCGATACCAGATGTGTGACACTTTTTTGATGCCAAGGTGGGCAAAGGGGCGCATATTCCAAAGTGCACCTTTCGTATTTCACCGGTCATTTTTTACAGATTTTGATTGCAAAGTACTTCTCACACATATGGGCCCCTAAATTGCCAGGGCAGTATAACTACGCCACAAGTGACCCCATTTTGGAAAGAAGACACCCCAAGGTATTCCGTGAGGGGATGGCGAGTTCCTAGAATTTTTTATTTTTTGTCGCAAGTTAGTGGAATATGAGACTTTGTAAGGAAAAAAGAGAAAAAAAAAAAATCATCATTTTCCGCTAACTTGTGACAAAAAAAAAAAAATTCTAGGAACTCGCCATGCCCCTCACGGAATACCTTAGGGTGTCTTCTTTCCAAAATGGGGTCACTTGTGGCGTAGTTATACTGCCCTGGCAATTTAGGGGCCCAAATGTGTGAGAAGTACCTTGCAATCAAAATGTGTAAAAAATGCCCTGCAAAATCCGAAAGGTGCACTTTGGAATATGTGCCCCTTTGCCCACCTTGGCAGCAAAAAAGTGTGACACATCTGGTATCGCCGTACTCAGGAGAAGTTGGGGAATGTGTTTTGGGGTGTCATTTTACATATACCCATGCTGGGTGAGAAAAATATCTTGGTCAAATGCCAACTTTGTATAAAAAAATGGGAAAAGTTGTCTTTTGCCAAGATATTTCTCTCACCCAGCATGGGTATATGTAAAATGACACCCCAAAACACATTCCCCAACTTCTCCTGAGTACGGCGATTTGGGCCCCTAAATTGCCAGGGCAGTATAACTACCCCACAAGTGACCCCATTTTGGAAAGAAGACACCCCAAGGTATTCTGTGAGGGGCATGGTGAGTTCCTAGAATTTTTTATTTTTTGTCGCAAGTTAGTGGAATATGAGACTTTGTAAGAAAAAAAAAAAAATAAAAAAATCATCATCATTTTCCGCTAACTTGTGACAAAAAATAAAAAGTTCTATGAACTCACTATGCCCATCAGCGAATACCTTAGGGTGTCTACTTTCCGAAATGGGGTCATTTGTGGGGTAGTTATACTGTTTGGGCATTGTAGAACCTCAGGAAACATGACAGATGCTCAGAAAATCAGAGCCGTTTCAAAAAGCGGAAATTCACATTTTTGTACCATAGTTTGTAAATGCTATAACTTTTACCCAAACCATTTTTTTTGTTGCCCAAACATTTTTTTTTTATCAAAGACATGTAGAACTATAAATTTAGCGAAAAATTTATATATGGATGTCGTTTTTTTTGCAAAATTTCACAGCTGAAAGTGAAAAATGTCATTTTTTTGCAAAAAAATCGTTATATTTTGATTAATAACAAAAAAAGTAAAAATGCCAGCAGCAATAAAATACCACCAAATGAAAGCTCCATTAGTGAGAAGAAAAGGAGGTAAAATTCATTTGGGTGGTAAGTTGCATGACTGAGCGATAAACGGTGAAAGGAGTGTAGTGCCGAAGTGTAAAAAGTGACCTGGTCATGAAGGGGGTTTCACCTAGCGGGGCTGAAGTGGTTAAAGGGGTTCTCCGGGAATTGAGAAAATGAAAATACTTAAATATTACTTTATTATAAATATATTCCCAAATGCCTTTCATTAGTTATAATGGCTCGTTTTGTCTAGAAAGCAATCATTAGGAGAAACAAAATGGCCGCTGTCCTATTACTGCACACAAAACCTATCACACCATCCTCCTCTCTGCCCTACATGTTAGTGATTATCATCCTGAATACAGCTGATAAGATCTTTAGCTGAATCTCTGTAGGAAGAGTTCATGAGGAGACATGAAGAACTGAGTGGATGGACAGGACAGACAGTGGTAATGTGAGGCTCTGGTAATGGAGACTGCATACAAGCGCTGCTGCTCATTATCCACACCCCTGTCTCCTCATGAACTCCATTTCTACAGAGATTCAGCTGAAGATCATATTAAACTCTATTTAGGATCATAATCCCTGACAAGAGAAGCAGAGCATAGGATGAGGCAGCTCTTTAGCATAATGTCTTGAAGTAACCTGTTCTGTGCTGTGTTATTAGGACATATTTTGTCTGTACTAATAGGACGGCGGCCATTTTATTTCCCCTGATGATTGCTCCCTAGACGAAACGAGCCATTATAACTAATGAAAGGTATTTGGGAATATTTTTATAATAAATAAATATTTAAGTATTTTAATTTTCTTAGTTCCCGGAGAACCCCTTTAAGTCATTCAGAAAATGGCCATCTAAAATTTCTAGTGCAGGGATCAGCAAGCTTCGACACTCCAGCTGTTCCGAAACTATAATTCCCAGCATGCTCTATTCATTTCTATGAGAGTTCTGAGAGGAGCAGAGCAAGAATGCCTGCTGGGAGTTTTGGTTTCACAACAGCTGGAGTGCCGGAGGTTGCCTACCCCTGTTGTAGTGTATATGGGCACCATGTCTGGTGGAAAGAACTGTAATTTATGTGGATTAAGTGAAGATTCTAAAAGGAAGTACCAATCAATTCAGGCCTGACCTCCTGTCGCTCATATTTGCCTATTGTGTATAATTTAGTATAATTAAAGCAATCAAAAGCATAAGGAACAGCCACAATAGAAGAAGAGTTTTTGCTACCCATGCCGTTCAGATTGCCGCAGATCCCTCTAAAACCTAAATTAAAAAAGAATGGTATTTTTTCCAATGAAGTGGTTTTTACAGATCATGTTCCAACACAACATCTAATTTCTCGGAAGACACCAAGCTGCACTTGATGGCACGTGGGGGATATTTATCATCTCCCTTATGCCAGAAAAGTGGCTTTTAAAAGTCGCAAGTGGTGAATTTTTAAATGTGGCTTTTTGGGGATAACAAAAGTGTCTCTTTTTACGCTGCCCTTGGCACTTTAGCAACAAAAAAAAAAGGGGTGTGGTCAACAGCAGAGACAAATTTATCTTCATTTACACCAGTTTTCTGGTGCAAATTAAGCCAGAATTTATGGCAGGTCTGAGCGGTTGTAGATTTTTGTTTATATGATGGAGTGGAGAACCGCACTCAATTTGATGGACTCTGGTGCCAATCAAGGGCTGAAATCAGCCAATGTACATGCAGTGAATTGAGGCACACATATTTTTAAAGTGTTGCAATTAAATTATTTATTTAGTTTCACAGTAGTTTCATCAAATTGCCCAATATTTATCTTCAAGGTACAAACAGAATATCTAGACCGGACGTTTCGGTCACATCAAGACCGTCATCAGCGGTCACATTTTTTATCTGTTCTAGCCATGGGTCCTCTGGGCTCGGTGTGCGGCCACACATCCGAGCCCAGAAGGCCCATTCTTCCCTCCCAGAACAGATAAAAAATGTGACCGCTGATGAAGGTCTGATGTGGCCGAAACATCCGGTCTGGATATTCTGTTTGTACCTTGAAGATAAATATTGGGCAATTTGATGAAACTACTGTGAAACTAAATAAATAATTTAATTGCAACACTAAAAAAATCTGTGTGCGTAAATTTTTGTTTAGGCACATAGACTGCTGGAGGATGTGCCTAATTTATGACAAATTGTACACCCCATCATAAATTAGAAGTATCCACCAACAGCGTAGGGGATATCAAGACCAGCACAGTAAGCACCGGTCTTGATAAATCTCCCCCATGGTGTTTTCTAGCTTTCCTGAGGTAGAACTTTTAGTAATTATGTCACTTTTCTTGTTGTAAATGCTTCATACTGTCACTATAAAAAGCTATGTATTGTGCTTCTATATTTTATGTTGTACTTTTTTGTGTTGTGATTGCTATAATGCTGTATTAATTCTTATTATATAGATATCAGGGCTTAAGTGCACTGAAGGCTGCCCTAGCCACTCAGTGCACCTTAGCTCTTCCACTCCTCTTCCCAAGATGCTCCGCCCTCCACTTGGACACCTAGCGGAGTGGGGGAGTGTCTTGGGAAGCAGGGGGGAGGAGCTAAGGTGCACTTAGTGGCTGGGGCCTGCCTTCAGGTGCACTTAAAACCTAATTAGCATTTTTTCAAACAGATACACATTTTTCCTAAATGCAGAAACAGATCGGGGATGAAAAGTAGAATTTAATCAGCAGAGTCAGCCCTACCAGGCATTATGGCTGGTTTACTAGGATTAATCCCGCTGACAAATGCCCTTTAGGGTTAAACTGAGATGTAAATTGATACCCCTGTTGGTTAAGAGAGTAATGCAGTTTTAGGATGTTAACGTTATTTTTGTGTAATGAAAAGTTAAGCAGTTTTATAATATACTTTCTGCATCAGTAGACCAGATTTTCTCAGAATCATTTACTCCCCTGTCTCATGTATGTAAATCAAAGCTGATGATCAGGACAGATATTGTATATATTCCCTGGAAGTCAAAGAAAGAAGGTTCCTGTTGGTTGGTTTGTATTGGACAATTCTATAACTTTTGCTATACAAAAAAACTTTTGACATGACAAAACTCAAAGTCAAATACAAGATTACAGGAGAACTACCTGCATATCTGTGTTAAAAAAAAAAAAAAAAAAAAAAAAAAGATTAACATTTTAGGGGAGATTTATCAAACTGGTGTAAAGTAGAACGGGCTTAGTTGCCCATAGCAACCAATCAGATTCCACCTTTGGGAAATGAAAGGTAGAATCTAATTGGTTGCTATGGGCAACTAGGCCAGTTCTACTGGCGTTTGATAAATCTCCCCCTTTATCCTTAGGGTCCTTTATCAATGGTAGATACTTGAGCGCCAATTGACGATACAGCATGTTACACTCGTCAACGTAAAAGGAGTTGCTCTTCTAGGAGGCCTGTAATTTCAGCCTCTGAAAGCTTATGTCCCCCCGACCACACTTCCTTCTTATGTTCAGTCTTAGGGCTCATGCACTCAAACGTATTTTCTTTCTGTGTCCATTCGTTTTTGTGTTTTTTTTGCGGATCGTATGCGGAACCATTTATTTCAATGGATCCGCAAAAAAAACTGAAGTTACAGAAGTGCATTCCGCTTCCCTATGTCATTTCTACAAACAATAAAATAGAACATGTCCTATTATTGTCCGCATTATGGACAAATATAGGACTGCTCTATTGGGGGCCAGCTCTTCTGTTCCGCAAAATACGGAATGAATACAGACAGACCATATTTTTTGCGGATCCATATTTGCGGACTGCAAAATATATACAGTCGTGTGCATGAGCCCTTATCATCAGGAAATATAACCAATCAGAATTTTAAGCAAAAGAATGAATAAATAGTTTCTGTGGAATCCACTATCTCTGTGATAACAATTTGCGGGATTATAACATCATGCCATGGGACACAGGCACAGAAGGCCAGCACAACCTGTAATAACTCAGGTAAAAGATTTTTATTATTATTTTTCACATACATAAGGGAAATTTATGTCTATTCAATTGCGTGTTTCTTTCAATAAAACACCTGAGGGTCTTCGTTTTCAGAGTAGACCGTAAGATTCCCCCTGGCATCTTGATCTGCTTCTATTGCTTCAAACAAGGATTTGAAGTTACCAGCACCAAAGCCCTGCAAAATAGATTGATCACAGAGTTGGCTTTATATGTTCAAATGATGTATTATTTCACATATACATTTCATAGGCTTTACTTGGTCTCTTTATGTATGTAGTTTTATGACCTTTTTACCACAGGTCAGAGTCTGGGACTATTAGGCCTCTTTCACACGGGCGGGATTTTCGCGCAAGTGCAATGCGTGAGGTGAACGCATTGCACCCGCACTGAATCCGGACCCATTCATTTCTATGGGGCTGTGCACATGAGCAGTGATTTTCACGCATCACTTGTGCCGTGCGTGAAAATCAAAGCATGCTCTATTTTGTGAGTTTTTCACGCAACACAGGCCCCATAGAAGTGAATGGGACTGCATGAAAATCGCAAACATCCACAAGCAAGTGCGGATGCGGTACGATTTTCACGCATGGTTGCTAGGAGACGATCGGGATGGGGACCCGATCATTATTATTTTCCATTATAACATGGTTATAAGGGAAAATAATAGCATTCCTAATACAGAATTCTTAGTAAAATAGGGATGGAGGGGTTAAAAAAAAAAAGATAATAATTTAACTCACCACATCCACTTGTTCACGCAGCCCGGCTTCTCTTCTGTCTTCTTCTTTGATGCCCAGGAGGAAAAGGACCTGTGGTGATGTCACTGCGCTCATCACATGGTCCATCACATGATCCATCACCATGGTTATGTACCATGTGATGAGCGCAGTGACGTCATCAAAGGTCCTTTACCCAGGTCCAGAAGAAATAAGAGGAGATCCGCTATGCGACCAAGTGGATGGGGTGAGTTAAATTTGTTTATTATTTTTAACCCCTCAATGGACATTTTACTAAGCATTCTGTATTAAGAATGCTATTATTTTCCCTTATAACCATGTTATAAGGGAAAATAATAATAATTATTTATTATTAAAGCGCCATTCATTCCATAGCATTCTTATGAAAAGGGGTATACATACAGTACATAATACAGACAATTAATCATAAACAAGAGGAGTTACAAACTTGTACAGAAGGAGAAAGGGCCCTGCCCGTGAGGGCTTACAATCTACATGGTATGGGAGAAATACACAGTAGGTGCGGGTGAAGTTGGTCATGGCGGTATAGAGGCAGCAGGGTCACTGGTTGTAGGCTTGTCTAAAGAGATAGGTTTTCAGGTTTCTTTTGAAGGATTCCGCTGTGGGTGAGAGTCTGATATGTTGGGGTAGCGAGTTCTAGTGTGTGGAAAATGCACGGGAGAAATCTTGGAGGCGATTATGGGAAGAGGTGATAAGAGGTGAGGAGAGAAGGAGGTCTTGTGAGGATCGGAGAGTGCGTGTGGGGATGTATTGGGAAAGTAGCTCAGAGATGTAGGGAGAGGGCAGGTTGTGGATGGCCTTGTATGTATTTGTTAGTATTTTAAAGTTAATTCGCTGGGCAATGGGGAGCCGGTGAAGGGATTGGCAGAGTGGAGAGGCAGAAGAGTACCAGGGTGAGAGGTGGATTAGTCGGGCAGCAGAGTGGAGGATAGATTGGAGGGGTGCAAGAGTGCTAGATGGAAGGCCACAGAGGAGTCTAGGCGGGAGATGATGAGGGCATGTACAAGCATTTTTGCAGATTCAAAGTTAAAGTAAACCTGTCAGCAGTTTTATGGTGTCCTATCTAAGGGCAACATAAATAAGTGACTGATTCTCTTAGCAAAATGCTTGGTCACTTTCTTTAATTGACCCAGTCAATCTGCCAACATCTTGTATTGAAAAGCTGCAGTTGATAATGATGAGTCCTGAATATTCATGAGCTCCTGACTCTCCCCGCCCACCTGCTGCTGAATGACAGTTTTTTTCCATATGAATCAGCAGTAGGTGGGCAGGGGAGTGGCTATAGCTCTGAATTAAATATACGCTGGACTCAATGACATCACGCTGGACTCAAATCAGCTCATTAGTATGCGGCATCTTTGTGTGTATGTTATGAGGTAACCATCTGTCACACCAGTAAGTGAATACATCTAAGGTACTTTTTAGTAGTTAATGATTGTATATAGTTAGTTAGATTATAATCAAATATCCACATGACAGGTTCCCTTTAAAGCAAACCTTTCACCAGGATTTCACATAATAAACTATTACCAGTACCTTATAGATATCCTCATTGTGTTTGAATGCATTATTGTGCCGCTTTCCTGGGATGGATATTCATGAAAAAAACGAGTTATAAAGTCCTGTCTCCAGCTCCTGAAGTCACGCTCCTGAAGTCAGTCGCAGGGACCGCGCTTGTACAGGCGGCGCATGCGCCGTCGGACTCAAACGCGATCCTGTAACTGAATCGCGCGTGAGGAAGAGAAGACAGGCAGGCATCGGGAACGGCGCATGCGCGATTCAGTTACAGGATCGCGCTCGAGTCCAACGGCTCATGTGCCGCCTGTACAAGCGCGGTCCCGGCGACTGAGCCGGGTGTCAGTTACACTACATAGAGGCGGGGTTAGGGCAGGGGAGGTACAGCCCGGAGTGAGGGAAGACAGGACTTTATAACTAGTTTTTTTCATGAATATCCATCCCAGGAAAGCGGCACAATAATGCATTCAAACACAATGAGGATATCTATAAGGTACTGGTAATAGTTTATTATGTGAAATCCTGGTGAAAGGTTCGCTTTAAGGAAAGCGCAGATGCGGGAGATGTTTTTGAGTTGGAGGCGGCAGGTGGTGTAAAGGGCTTGGATGTGCGGTCGGAAGGAGAGTGCAGAATCCAAGGTCACTCCAAGGCAGCAGTCATGGTTGACCGGGGAGAGTGTGCAGCCATTGATCGTGATCTGTTGGGGGTGTTGAGCAAGATGGGGGAAAGATGATGAACTCTGTTTTATCTATGTTAAGTTTTAGAAAGCGAGAGGAGAAGGAGGATATGGAAGATAGGCATTGTGGGATTCTGGATATCAAGGTGGTGATGTCTGGACCAGAGAGGTAGATCTGTGTGTAGTCAGCATAAGAGTGATACTGAAAGCCATGGGACTCTATGAGATGTCCCAGGCCAAAAGTGTAGATAGAGAAGAGCAGGGGTCCTAGGACAGCGCCTTGCGGGACACCAACAGAGAGGGAATGAGACTAGGAGGTGGTGAGAGAGTGAGAGACGCTAATACTAATGTATTGTTATTGTCCATATTGCCTCCTTTGCTGGCTAGATTCATTTTACCACATTATACACAACTCGTTTCTAGGCGTTACGACCACTATAGGAAAAAGCGTTGGCCTCTCTGGTGACCATTCATACCCAGTATCTCCCATCCCAGCCACCTCGTATCTGCACTGCAGTGGTGGCTGTAACCCCTGGATAGGAGCAGTGTTTAATGTGATGGAAAAATTATGCAAGCCAGCAAAGGAGGCAATATGGACAATCACAATGCATTAGTAAGTGCCTTGTATTAACTTTCTCTTCATTATAAATGCCATTTACTGAAGTGAGACAACCCCTTTTAGGGTACTTTCACACTTGCGTTTTTCTTTTCCGGCATAGAGTTCCGTTAGGCCTCTTTCACACTTGCGTTGTCCGGATCCGGCGTGTACTCCACTTGCCGGAATTACACGCCGGATCCGGAAAAACGCAAGTGTACTGAAAGCATTTGAAGACGGATCCGTCTTCAAAATGCTTTCAGTGTTACTATGGCACCCAGGACGCTATTAAAGTCCTGGTTGCCATAGTAGTAGCGGGGAGCGGGGGAGCAGTATACTTACAGTCCGTGCGGCTCCCGGGGCGCTCCAGAGTGACGTCAGAGCGCCCCATGCGCATGGATCATGTGATCCATGCGATCACGTCATCCATGCGCTTGGGGCGCCCTGACGTCACTCTGGAGCGCCCCGGGAGCCGCACGGATGGTAAGTATGCTGCTCCCCACTACACTTTACCATGGCTGCCAGGACTTTAGCGCCCCGGCAGCCATGGTAACCATTCAGAAAAAGCTAAACGTCGCATCCGGCAATGCGCCGAAACGACGTTTAGCTTAAGGCCGGATCCGGATCAATGCCTTTCAATGGGCATTCATTCCGGATCCGGCCTTGCGGCAAGTGTTCCGGATTTTTGGCCGGAGCAAAAAGCGCAGCATGCTGCGCTATTTGCTGCGGCCAAAAAACGTTCCGTTACGGAACGGAAGACATCCTGATGCATCCTGAAGGACGGACTGTCCATTCAGAATGCATTAGGATAATCCTGATCAGTATTCTTCCGGCATAGAGCCCCGACGACGGAACTCTATGCCGGAACAAAAGAACGCAAGTGTGAAAGAGCCCTTACAGGGGCTCTATACCGGAACATAACTGATCAGTTTTATCCCCATGCATTCTGAATGGAGAGTAATCCATTCAGTTTGCATCAGGATGTCTTCAGTTCAGTCGTTTTGACTGATCAGGCATAAGAGAAAACCGCAGCATGCTACGGTTTTATCTCTGGCGAAAAAAACTGAAGACTTGCCGGAATGGCATTTTTTCCCATAGGAATGTATCAGTGCCGGATCCGGCATTCAGAATACCGGAATGCCGGATCCGTCCTTCCGTTCTGCGCATGCGCAGACTGAAAAAAAGGTGAAAAAAATAAATGCCAGATCCGTTTTGCCGGATGACACCGGAAAGACGGATCCGGCATTTCAATGCATTTTTTCGACTGATCAGGCATTTTTAAGACTGATCAGGATCCTGATCAGTCTTACTAATGCCATCAGTTAGCATACATTTTGCCTGATCCGGCAGGCATTTCCGGCGACGGAACTGCTTGCCGGATCTCTCTGCCGCAAGTGTGAAAGTAGCCTAAGCCTGATTATTCATATATATATATTTTACTCACTTACATAACACTGACATATTCCACAGGATTTTACCACCACCCACTGTCCCCAATGGAGCTACCCAGGTATAATCCACACGAACACAGCAAGAACATACAAACTCCATGCAGATAGTCAGATTTAAACCTAGGACCCCAGTGCTGCAAGTCACCAGTGCTAACCACTGAGCCACCATGCTGCCAATATACATACAGTCCTGATCAAAAGTTTAAGACCACTTGAAAAATGGCAAAAATTAATATTTAGCATGGCTGGATCTTAACAAGGTTCCAAGTAGAGCTTCAACATGCAACAAGAAGAAATGGGAGTGAGACAAAAAAAAATTGAGCATTCAATTAAATGAAAACAACGAATAAAAACAGGCTGTTTTTCAGCCGATCAAAATATTAGGACCACATGCCTTTAAAAGGCCAAATCTGTGCAAAGATGTGGATTCATTGTCATTTTCTGTCAGATAGTCACACGTTGTGATGGCAAAGGCAAAAAAACTCTCCCTTTTTGAACGTGGTTGGGTTGTTGAACTGCATAAGCAGGGTCTCTCACAGCACGCCATCGCTGCTGAAGTGGGACGCAATAAGACAGTCATTTGGAATTTCTTAAATGATCCTCAGGGTTATGGAACAAAAAAGTCAAGTGGAAGACCCCAAAAAAAGTCCTCAGCACTGAGCCGGAGGATCCAATTGGCTGTCTGTTAAGACATTGGACGATCCTCGACCCAAATTAAAGCCTTTACTGGTGCTGACTGCAGCCCCATAACCATCAGACGGCATCTGAGACTGACGGCTTCAAAAACAAAAAACGGCTTCAAAGACCTCGTCTCCTTGAACGCCACAGAACTGCTCGTTTGGACTTTGCAAGAGAGCACCAAACATGGGACATTCAAAGGTGGAAGAAAGTTTTATTCTCTGATGAGAAATTTTTTTAACCTTGATGGTCCTGATGGTTTCCAACGTTACTGGCATGACAAGCAGATCCCACCTGAGATGTTTTCTACGCGCCACAGTGGAGGGGGCGCCATAATGGTCTGGGGTGCTTTTTCCTTCAGTGGAACAATGGAGCTTCAGGAAGTGCAGGGGCATCAAATGGCTATGTCCAGATGTTGCAGAGAGCATTCCTCATGACTGAGGGCCCTCGTCTGTATGGTAACGACTGGGTTTTTCAACAGGACAACGCTACAGTACACAATACCCGCAGGACAAGGGACTTCTTCCAGGAGAATAACATCACTCTTTTGGCCCATCCTGCGTGTTCCCCTGATCTAAATCCAATTGAGAACCTTTGGGGATGGATGGCAAGGGAAGGTTACAAAAATGGACAACAGTTCCAGACAGTAGATGGCCTTCGTGCAGCCGTCTTCACCACTTGGAGAAATGTTCCCACCCACCTCATGGAAACGCTTGCATCAAGCATGCCGAAACAAATTTTTGTGATAAACAATAACAAATATCAGTTTATTTGTTGTTTTCATTAAATTGAATGCTCAAAAAATGTTTTGTCTCACTCCCATTTCTTCTTGTTGCATGTTGAAGCTCTACTTGGAACCTTGTTAAGATCTAGCCATGCTAAATATGATTTTTTGCAATTTTTCAAGTGGTCTTAAACTTTTGATCAGGACTGTATATTGCATATAGTTAATAATCTATGCTACCAGACTTGCTTGCCTTCTCTAACATGTCCAAAGAGCCCCCCCCCCCCCCCCCAAACCTACTACAATGATTGACAGCTTTTCTTCATGAGAATGTAGGACTCACCTCCTGGAGAGCAAATAAGTAAGTCTGCCAGCAAAGATTTGCATATACTGCATAGTTCTGGATATATTATTCAGTCATATCAATTATCTTAGAAGGGGAACGATGATCGCCATGACAGGCCCATGTTAAAGTTGGCTCATATACGCAATAAATCTGTTTAGTGCATTCATCTAATAGAATTAGGGCTCATGCACACGTCCTTTGCTCGGCTGTTCCGTGCATTGGGGACCACAATTTGCGGTCCCCAATGCACGGGCAACATCCGTGCGGATTCCACAGACAAATGCAGACCCATTCAACTTGTATAGGTCCATGATCCATCCGCACCACAAAAAAATAGAACATGTTCTATTTTTTTTGCAGTGCGGAGGCACGGAGAGAAACCCCACGGAAGCACTCTGTGGTGCTTCCATGGGGTTCCGTACCTCCGTTCCGCACAGCACCTTCTGGATTGTGGAACCATTCAAGTGAATTGGTCCGCATCCGTGATGCAGTGAGCACATGGCCGGTGCCTGCATATAGCGGACCCACAGTTTGCAGGCCGCAATACGGACACGGCCCGGCAACAGCTGTCTACATGAGCCTTTACTCTTAGATTTAAATCTGTTCCTAAAGATCCCTCATCTACTTTGTGCAGGTTAGGTAATGAACAGAACTGGTGTTATGTATGTGTATGTATAGCAGAACGACTCACATGATGATTATATCTTTGTATAACTTCTAGGAAGAGGGTCGGTCGGTCCTGCATTGGCTTGGTGAAGATTTGAAGAAGATATCCTTTGTCATCATAATCAACCAAAATTTTTAGCTCCTGAAATAATGAAGACAGCTTTAGTCACAGAGAGTTCTCTTGGAATATACTGTGTATAATATCTGGGGGAGTTTTTTCGATACAGGACCCAGAATTGACAGGTTGTTATACAATGGAAATCAATGGTAGTGGAATCCAAATGTATGGGTATAGGTTTGCAAAGAATCCATCAGATGCCGTATGTACAGTTGTTCAGCTCCATCCCATTTTTGCAGTACTGTTATAAGCTGTATTCTCCAAGAATGATGCAAATGGAGATTGCGGTTATCTGCCTCTCATTGGTAAAGTTTCTCATACACATTAGATGAATCTTGGCATATAGAGGCCTCAGGACTGTCCCCTAGTGGCGCATGTTGGGTGAAACAATCAGGTATGTAAGATTTCACCACTCTTTACTAGAAAATGTATAACTCTCTCCATTGAAATTAACATGTGTGCTCAGTCATGCTTGGTCTAAAGTGTATGGCAAATTTTAAATTAATCTTCTTTTTAACACTATATCATTTTTAGTTCCAAAATTTGGTGCTGATTAATTTCTTAAAGGGGTTTTCTGGGATGTACATATTGATGGTCTATCTTCAGACTAGGCCATCCATATTAGGGCTCATGCACACAAACGTATTTTTTCCCCGTCGCCGTTCAGTTTTTTTTTTTTTGCGGACCGTATGCGGAACCATTCATTTCTATGGGGCTGCAAAAAAAACAAAATGCTTCCGTGTCCGTATGTCTGCATATCAGTTATGGAAAAAAATAGAACATGTCCTATTATTGTCCGCATTACGGACAAGCATAGTACTGTTCTATTAGGGGCCAGCTATTCCGTTCTGCAAAATACGGAATGCATACAGATGTCATCGGTAGTTTTTGCGTATCCGTTTTTTGCAGACTGCAAAATACATACAGTCGTGTGCATGAGCCCCTTGCAGACGAGCGAGTATTCCGCGCGGTTGCAATGCATGATGCAAACGCATTGCGCCCGCACAGAATCCGGACCCATTAATTTCAATGGGTCTGTGTACATGTGCGTTGGTTTACACGCATCACTTGTGCGTTGCGTGAAAATCGCAGCATGTTCTATATTCTGTGATTTTCACGCAGCGTTGGCCCCATAGTAGTAAATTGAGCTGCATGAAAATCGCATCCGCGAGCAAGTGCGGATGCGATGCGTTTTTCACGGATGGTTGCTAAGAGATGTTGTTTGTATACCTTCAGTTTTTATCATGTGCGTGCAAAACGGATTAAAATCGCACTGCACCCACGTGATAAAAACTGAACAACTGAATGTGATCGCAGACAAAACTGAATGACTTTGTGAAATGGTGCATTTTTCACTGAACGCATTCGCAATGCATTCGGACCTAATCCGCACACGCTCGTCTGCAAGGGGCCTTAGAGTGGCAGTGGTCTGACTCCCCACACCTCGCCTCTTCAGCTATTTAGGAGTAGCGCTGGCACAGGAACTGCACAGCTCCATCCATTGTGTAGTGGTCAGAGCTGGTTACTGCAGAGCTGAGCCATTAGTGCACCTAGTAGAGGCATTATTTTTTTTAAAATCATTTCTGCCGCTCAGTCTTTTTACACACAGCGTTTAATAAGGCAGCAGCAGTGCCAGTGCCATTCCCGGTGATCACTATTTACATAGTTATATAGGTTAAAAAATAGACACAGGTCCATCAAGTTCAACCATTCTCAGATCAATTATACAATATTAATTCTTAGATTAATTATAACCTTTAATGCTGTTTGCTATTAGCATCTAGCCCTTTTTTAAATGTTGGACTATTATCTGCCATTACTACTTCTTGGGAAAGGGCATTCCATAATTTGACAATTCTAAGGACTCTTGCAGACGAGCGTGTCCTAAGCTGGAATCGCACTCCCTGTGAGAGTGTGATTCTCCGTAACGGACACTGCTCGTTTCTCAGGAACGCACTGCTTTCTACATATTTATAATGCTGTGTGTCTCTGCGTGACCTTACTTCTACAGAATCATACTGACATAATGCTGTCAGTATAATTCAGGGGATACAGGTCATGCAGAGACACACAGTATTATAAATCAGTATAATGCCGTGTGCTCCTGAGAAACGAGCAGTGTCCGTAACGGCGAATCACGTTCACACACGGAGCATGATTTCCGCACTGGACACGCTCGTCTGCAAAAGCCCTACAGCTGGATTTACATGGCCCGATCTGTCAATTAATGGGGAAGGAGCCATTTCTTCCCGAGAATTGCCTACTAGTTATTGGAGATGAAGAGCTGTATGTACATGTGGTGATCATCTCCACTGTATGGGGACAAATGATGACTCCTGTCCTCACACAGGTTTATTGTTTGTCGGCTGCAGATCTGTGTTCTCACAGCACGGTCTGCTGCCCAGAGACAATGGTTTTAATGTGCTGCATGAAACATCATTTCACCAGATGAACGAGCATTTTGCTCATCGGGTGATCGCCAACACATTTACAGGGGCCGATGATTGGGAACGAGCATTGATGGTAACTTTCATTCCCGGTCCCAACAATTGGTCCGTATAAATCCAGCTTAACTGTAAAGCATCCATTCCTGTCTTGATGTCTAAATCTCCTTTCCTTCACACGTAATGAGTGTCCCCTGTTCCTTTGTAAAGTCCTTGGAGTGAATACATCATGTCTCAGCTCTTTGTGTTGACCACGCATATATTTCCACATGTGAATAAGGTCACCTCTAAAGCTTCTTTTTTCTAAAGTGAACAAGCCCAATTTTTAAGCCTCTGATTATAGGAGAGACCTTCCATCTCCTTTACTAATCTGGTTGACCATCTATGAACCCCTTTTAACTGTCATATATCCTTTATAGTATATGTCCAAAACGAAATCCTGTATTCTAGATGTGGCCTTACGAGGGATTTATAAAACGGGAATATTACCAGTAGCTATGACATGCTGGTCATAGCCAAATCTTGGTTTTATGGCTAAATCTTGCTTCTTATGGATCATGCAATACATTCATTTTCAATTACCTGTAGCACGCCAATATCTTCCTTCACAGTGATCTTGGCACTTTTTAATTTTTTTCTCAGGTCATCATAATAGGTGTCTGGTGCAGAAAGAAACTGCATGCCACGTGATTTCAGATTCTTCACCTTTAGGAATATATATGAATCAGAATTGAGATAGTATAGATTATAGATAAGAACTTATTGATAGTGATTTAATGTAATGGACCTGGTCCAAGATTACACAGGGAAAGAACTAAACTGGAGTGGTTTCATCACCTATAGAAACCCCTCTTCTTAAAACTTTGTCTAGGGTTTTGGTACTGTGACTACCATGCGTATTGGTTATCCAGTAGTTCATCCTCTAGATAGCCATACAGAAAGTAGAAAAGGTTAAAGTTCCAAAGGTCCAAGTTAACTTTTTTATGGGCAAACTACAGGGAGGTTGTTAAAATTATAAAAGGAAAGCTTAAACTCACCTTTCCAAGCCCCCTCCAGCCCTGCATCTCTGTCCTCTCTCTCGGGCTGCAGCCATGATGTATTGTTTTAGCGTGCTATATACCCCAGTGACCACTGCAGCCATGACTGGTCTCAGTAGTCTTGCGCTGTCACTGCGAAGGCCGGTGATTGGCTGCAGTGGTCATGTGTGATTTACAGTACTTCACCATTGCAACGAAGACAAAGTGTCATGGTTGCAGCTTGGTTGAGAGGGCGGACTGCCAGTGCTGGATCGGAAGCAGCTTGGAAAGGTGAGTTTAATCTTTTTTCTTTTATTATTATTATTAACAGCCTCCCAAACATTAAACTTTGACAATGCCTTTAAGTGATAGAGCACGTGGTTGCTAGCAGCAATGTGCAATGGAATTGGCTGCGGGGCGATGTTGCAAAAATAAATCGGGGAATGGGGTCACCTTTTAGATAAGGCTACTTTCACACTGGCGTTTTGTTTTTCGTTTGTGAGATCCGTTCAGGGCTCTCACAAGCGGTCCAAAACGGATCAGTTTGTATCAGTTCAGTCTCCATTCCGCTTTGGAAACGGACACCAAAATGCTGCTTGCAGCGTTTTGGTGTCCGTCTGATGAAACTGAGCCAAACGGATCGGTCCTGGTACACACTGGCGTTTCTGGGTCCGCTTGTGAGATCCGTTTCAGCGCTCTCACAAGGGCCCAGCAGGGATCAGTTAAGTCCCAATGCATTATGAATGGATAAGGATCAATTTGGCTGCGTTTGGTCTCCATTGCGTTTTTTAGACGGTCACTACAACGCAGCTTGCAGCGTTTTGATGACCGTCTGACTATGCGGAGACAAACGGATCCGTCTTGACTTACAATGTAAGTCAATGGGGACAAATCCGTTTTTCACTGACACAATATGGTGCAATTGAAAACGGATCCATCCCCCATTGACTTTCAATGTAAGTCAATGGGGGACGGATCCGTTTTCACTTAGACTTTTTTTTTAATGAATAATGCAAACGGATCCGTTATGGACGGATACAAGCGTTTGCATTATTGGTGTGGATCCGTCTGTGCAGATACAAGACGGATCCGCACCAAACACGAGTGTGAAAGTAGCCTAAGTCAATGGGGACGGATCCGTTTTCTATGGCACAATATGGTACAATAGAAAACAGATCCTTTCTCTATTGACTTTCAATGGTGTTGAAGACAGATCAGTCTTGGCTATGTTACAGATAATACAAACGGATCCGTTCTGAACGGATACATTAGGTTATATTATCTGAACGGATCCGTCCATGACAGATCCGCACAAAACACGAGTGTGAAAGTAGCCTAAGGATCTGTCAGCAGCCAAATGTTCGCATATAATGCCATTTGGCTGCAGTAGCACTTACTGGATCTTTACTCACCTTTATGCACTGATAAATTATGGAATTTAAGATGTTGTAAGCTCATTCTGCATATGTCATCACACACACATTCATTAATAATACATTCTCCATATCAAAGAGAAGACAATATATACATAACATGGAGGTATTCATGCTCCGACTTGCACTGGTAAACACGCCACCCTCTTAGCTAAACAGCAAGGAGATCAAAGCAGAGGACTCGCCGCTCCCTCCGCTGCCTTGGTAGCTATGTCTGGATTACTCACTGCTTTGATGATGTCGGAAGTGTTAAGAGCAATGTGCTGTACACCAGCTCCGCCATAGTAGTCTACATATTCCTGAAAGAAAGTGAAAATTACTCATTACTTACTAGTTACAATTATGTAAGAAGCGTGCCTATGACTTTGGGAACCTTTTGACACTGTGTTGCTTTTAGGTGCTGGTTTATTTCTTAGTATATCTTTACAGCGGCCAGAACTATTTTTATGGCACAGCACACCAAATTGTCAAATTCTTCCACCATCAGGGGGCGTTTAGAATCGCTAGGAACTGGAGATCTGTATCAAAGAGCTCAGCTCCAACTGCTATAAAGATATTATAAGACATAGGTCAGAAGGGCATTTTGTACATACTGTATTATAAAGGCTCTCTTTAACTGAAAAAAATCTGATTCCCTACATTTCAGCAGAGCTTACATCAGCAAACTATAGACTGCTGTCTACGTAAATGAGAGCTTGACTCCAAACTGTAGTAAACTCAGTGTCAAACTGGCCCACCCGAGGAACCTCTGATGGGCCCAGGCTCTGATACCACATTACGCCCCAAAGGATCAGTGGAAATTAACCTCTTTGGATCCAATCACCACTAGGGTGTATTCCTTTGGATCAATACCTATCAGACTTTATTGATAATATACCGGTTGGGCTCCAAAATAATTTCCTCTGGTGGGCCCAAGGAACCCCAGTCCAACACTGAGTAAACTAATGCAATTATTTGATCTTTGCTGGTACTATATACTCTGTGCTGGAAAACCGCATGTAATCCGCATTGGGTGCAGTTTCCCTAAAGGGGATTTATCCGAGAACGGAGTATTGACCTAGCAACTGTGGGAGATCCAAATCCCCTGCTTAAAGGCTGCAGTGAACATCAAGACAGCTTTTGTAGAGATCTCAGGAAAATTGCTTTATTTGCCTGTCTTTTTTTGCATTTATGTGGTGTGAGCAGCGCAGGTCCACTTAAAATGCAGGGGAAGCAGCTGCTATGGGGCCAAACTCAGAAGGGGTCCACTCAGTAGGAGGCATAATAGATTTTATTGTCAGGGCCCCCTCAACAGTATTATACAATGACAGAGACACTGTAGGAATTGGACAGAGGTGCTGCCGTCTAAAAGAGTGATCTTGACTAGCCACAGGACTGAGTTGCAGCAGAGTTGGGGGTTGCAAAGAATTTGCATGGGGGGGCCCATTCAAAAATTTGGTGGGGGACCCAGTCATTTCTAGTGACGCCACTGCCTCAGCATCAGGCACTCATGCGGGCAAGCAACTGTGTCTGTGTAAACAATGAAGGGGACCGCTCCACAGTCCCTTCATAATGCTGCACCCCAGAAGAGTGACGCTCACCAATCAAACATTGATAACCTATCTTATGGCTGTTAAATGTTAAAGGAATTTTTCAGACCTTTAAAGAGGTTTTCCGGGCTTGTAATATCCGTGGCCTGTCCTCTGGATAAGCCATCAATGTCTGATTAGCGGGAATTCAACACCCCGCACCCCTGCCGATCAGCTATTCTATAGTAGCTCTGACACCGGAAGTTGGTGTTGGAACTACACAGCTCTGTCCGTTGGGTAGTAAACAGTTCTGGCACTTCTCCCATTGAAGTGAATTTGGAGCAGCGCTGCAGTTACCACCTCATCTGTACAATAGTCAGAGTGGTGTAGTTCTGGTGCTGACTTCAAGCGCTGGAGCTACTGCGGAACTGCTGATCAGGGTTGCAGGGGGTAAGGTGTCCTATGCGGAGGCCAATACCGGAAGTCCCCATTTTTAAGGGCAATCACTTGTACCTGTATCTGTGACTTTTTCTTCCCACGAGCTGGTTCATTTATTGGCATCTTTATAGTCTCCTCATAATTTGTCACCACAATTGAGCGCAGGGCACTGTACTGCGTATGAATCTGCTTGTCATCTACAGACCAGAATCTGTGGAAGAGCAGGCACTTTTGATACCTAAAGGTTTATAAAAGATACAAAAATGTGTGTTATTTATTTCATTCAGTGTTATAACGAATATGTCATTACTTTAAAGAGACTCTGTTAGCAAAGAAATCCTTTTGAATCTATGGTAAACGGTGAATAGCTTTAGGGAAGCTTAAAGTGGTTCTCTGAGAATGGGATCCAATAGTCACGAAAAAAGACCCATGTTCAGAGCAGAACGGAAATGTCACCACCGCCGGCCAATCAATGGCCTCAGTGGTGACCTGGGCAGGAATGGCATGTGACTGCTGAGCTCACAAACCGGCTCTGTCAGGCGTTAGAGGGGGGCAAACTGGGCAATTACCTAGGGACCCCAACTCTAATTTGTGTTCTGTATGAATTGGGGGGGCTGATCAAGGGTCTGTATAAAGTTGGGGGTGATATGGAGCGTGTATGAATTTGGTGGCTAATCTGGGGATTATATGAATTTGAGGGTTGCTTTCTGGGGTCTGTGTGAGTTTGGGAGCTTATCTGGGGTCCGTACAAATTTGAGGTCTGATCTAGGGTCTTATGAATTTGGGGTCTGTATAAATTTGGGGTCTGATTTGGAGTCTGAGTGAATTAGGGGGCTGATTTGGGGTCTCTATTCATTTTGGAGTTTGATCTGGAGGTCTTTAATTTTGGAGTCTAGGGGTCTGTATTAATTTTTAAGTCTGTCTGAAGGCCTGTATTTATTTTGGGATCTATGGGTCTGTATTCATTTTGGAGTCTACCTGGGAGCATGTATTCATTTTGAGGTTTGTCTGGAGGTCAATATTAATTTTGGAGGTCTCATCTGGTGTCTATCAATTTTTGATCTGGTCTGGGGTCTGTATTAAAATTGGGTTGTCCAGTCATGTAATACTTATTTTTGACGACTGATTAGAAAGTCATAAAATAATAAAAGAACTGATATCTTTCTGATCCTCCGCTGCTTCCCGTGTCTTCGCTGGTCTCTGTACTTCCTAGTCCCACTTGACTCGGACCACTGCAGCCAGTTATTGGGAAGTGAACAGCGGGGCATCAGTAAGATATCACTACTTTTATTATTTTATAACTTTATAAGCAGTTTATAAAACACTACATGGCTAAACAACCCAGTTATTTTAGAGTTCTGACCTTGGGTCTGGTCTGTAGTTTGTATCCATTTTGGGGTCTGGTCTGGGGTTTGTTGCTTCAAATTTGCTTACAATACTGACAAAACAAATAGTCCCAGGTGGGCGACAACAAACAACCAACAGGGATCCAGAGGGTAATGCTCTGGTACAACAACCAGGGATAACAGCAACTCAGCTCCAGTGGGTCAGTATAGAAGTCCAGGCAGGAAGCTCTATATCTGGCAACCAGAGAAGTGTGAGAGGAGAATATAAGGAGGTTGGGAGTGACAGACAAGAAACAGCTGAGGAGGAGAAGCTACGGATCCCTGAGTGAGACAAAAAGGATTGCAAGGCAAACACAGAAAGCTAACATTAAGTAACAGCGGAAATAATAATGATCGGGTCTCCATCCCGATCGTCTCCTAGCAACCGTGTGTGAAAATTGCGCCGCATCCGCACTTGCTTGGGGGGCCTGGTTAAGTGAAAAACGCAAAAAATACAGCTTGCTGCGATTTTCACGTGAAAATGCGTGAAAATCACCGCTCATGTGCACAGCCCCATAGAAATGAATGGGTCCAGATTCAGTGCGGGTGCAATGCGTTCACTTCATGCATTGCACCCGCGCGGAAAACTTGCCCGTGTGAACGGGCCTAAGGGTTAAATAGCATCATAAATCATGTAATGCTATGTGAATCCCGTCAGTGCTGGGAGGTCAGGCCGGGTGCTGCGATGCATGCGGACTCTCTGCGGGAGGAACGCTCATCTGCAAGAGGCCTAAAGGTTTTTCTGTTCCTGAAGGCACAACATTTCTCACTTCCCTATATCCCTTGAAAAGACCTTTGCTGTCTGGCAGCCTGACTTCTAGATTGGGCTTCTGAGTTTAGAAATGTATTTACATCATCTCTAGTGAAAAGCCACTGAATATTCATTGGAATTGTAGATTATTAAAGGGCATGTACATAAAAAATATGTCCGCTTTCTTCCCAAAACAGTGCCATTTTTGTGCGCAGGTTGTGTTTTGTATTGAAGATCAGCTCCTTTCACCTCAATGTTGTAAATTGCTATACCAGACGCTACCAGTGGAGAAGTGTGGGGCTGTGTTTGGGGAAAAAGCAGACATATTTTCTAATCCTTTAACCCTTTCCTGATATGTGATGGGACACCTGGGCCTAATATCCTCGACTGACAGTTATACCGATCGTGGACCTCTAACCCCTTAGATGACGTGATCAAACGTGACCACAGCATCTGAAGGTGCAAAAACTCGGAAGCGGCAAGGATCGCGGGAGACGACTGCAGTGTGCAGCAGTCTCAGTCCTCCTGAGTGACAAAAGGCTGTTGCACATTAGTTCCTATGAACATCATGGGCATCGCTGTGCGCAAAAACTGCCATATCATCGCTAGCGAGCGTTCCTGCAAATGTTTTTTAGCAATGATCTGCAGGTTTAATATAAGCTTAAGGGTCCATTCACACGTCCGCAGTGTTTTGCGGAAGTTCAGGGCCGTGCACTGGAAATGCAGATGCGGACAGCACACTGTGTTTGCTGTCCACATCTTTTCCGGCCCCTTCAGAATTAATGGGTCCACACCCCTTCTGCATAATTGCGGAACGGATCCGGACCCATTCAACGGACGTGTGAATGGACTCTTAGTGTGGCGGTCTGGAGAGACCTATGTAGTTTCTGTATACTTGTAGATTACCAGTTCACAGTGGGCTCCATTTCATCATCGGGCTGGTTTCCTACAATGTGATCAATGAAGTTTAGGCAACCAGACGGCCTGTGAAAAGTAGAAATAAAGAAGTATTGTCCATTAATGCGCTTTACAATGAGGTGAGTTTATCATCAGAGGAATTTTTAAAGTAAGTTTTGCAAGAGTCTGCATTGCTGTCATTTTATTGATGTCATTTATGTTTAATTTGCATCTAGTGCACCTTAAAGTCTAAGGGCTGTTTCACGTGAAGGAGTCCACGCTCCCTGTGTGAGCGTGAGCCTCCGTTCTGGACTTGCAGGAGCGCGGCATTATCATGATGTATAATGCTATGTGCCTCTGCATGATCTTACTTCTGCGGGATCATAGTGACAGCTTTATGTCAGTATGATTCTGTAGAAGTAAGGTAAAGCAGAGGCACATAGCATTATACATCATGATAATGCCGCGCTCCTGCAAGTCCAGAACGGAGGATCACACTCACACACAGAGCGTGACTCCCGCAGTGGACTCGTTCGAGCGAAATAGCCCTTTCTATCTTAAAATGTTACTCCTTACTTTTTACACCATCCCTTTAACTGGAATGAAACTGAGACAATTTTTGCAACTTTTTAGTCTCAGTTGATAAATCTGGAGTGAAGCTAATTACCATAGCTAACCACGCCCACTTCCCCAACCACTTTTCAAAACTAGAGTAAAGACCCCTACAGACGAGCGAGTGTCACGCTGCGGGCTCGCAGTAAGGCACCCCGCCTGAACTTCCAGCACTGCCAGGGTCGCATAGCATTATATTGATTTATGATGCTATGTAACCCTTAGGCCCCTTTCACACGGGCGAGTATTCCGCGCGGATGCGTGAGTTGAGCGCATTGCACCCGCACTGAATCCCGACCCATTCATTTCTATGGGGCTGTTCACATGAGCGGTGATTTTTATGCATCACTTGTGCGTTGTGTGAAAATTGCAGCATGCTCTATTTTGTGCGTTTTTCACGTAATGCAGGCCCCATAGAAATGAATGGGGTTGCGTTAAAATCGCAAGCAAGTGCGGATGCGGTGCGATTTTCACACACGGTTGCTAGGAGACGATCGGGATGGAGACCCGATCATTATTATTTTCCCTTATAACATGGTTATAAGGGAAAATAATAGCATTCTGAATACAGAATGCATAGTAAAATAGCGCTGGAGGGGTTAAATTTAAAAAAAAAATAATTTAACTCACCTTAATCCACTTGATCGCGCAGCCGGCATCTCTTCTGTTTTCTTTCTTTGCTTTGTGCAGGAACAGGACCTGTGGTGACGTCACTCCGGTCATCACATGAGCCATCACAAAGCAAAGAAAGAAGACAGAAGAGATGCCGGCTGCGCGAGCAAGTGGATTAAGGTGAGTTATATTATTTTTTTATTTTTTTTTAACCCCTCCAGCTCTATTATACTATGCATTCTGTATTCAGAATGCTATTATTTTCCCTTATAACCATGTTATAAGGGAAAATAATACAATCTACAGAACCCCGATCCCAAGCCCAAACTTCTGTGAAGAAGTTCAGGTTTGGGTACCAAACATGCAGATTTTTCTCACGCGCGTGCAAAACGCATTACAATGTTTTGCATTCGCGCGGAAAAATCGTGCATGTTCCCGTAACGCACCCGCATCTTTTTCCTTAGGCCCCTTTCACACGGGCGAGAATTCCGTGCAGGTGCAATGCGTGAGGTGAACGGGTCCCCAATCTTTATTATTTTCCCTCATAACATGGTATAACATGTTACATCCACCAGTTCAGATTTCCTGATGTAGTTTTGGAAGCCAAAATCAGGAGTGCATCACAAGAAGAAATAAAGTACATATACTACTTTTCATCTTTTTTTTTTTTTTCATTCACACCTGGTTTTGCTTCCAAAACCACATCAGGAAACCTGACCGTGTGGCTGCACCCTTAGGATCTTAATAACATAGTACAACTAATGCTCTGCGCACATCATGTCTAGGGGCTATGTTCTGCACATACACCTGAAATATGCAACCCCTATTAAGTAAAAAAAAAAAAAAGCTAATATACAGCATGGTATATTTTATCCTGTGGCAGACTGTATAAGTGCTGCAGGCCATTTATACAGAAAAAAAAATATTTCATAGCCATATATCTTCCCAGCAGGTTCCATGAGGAAATGTTTTTGGCAACCATCAGGTCTATGAAGTTTTAGGGCTCATGACACAAATGTATTTTCTTTCAGTGTCCGTTCAGTTTTTTTTTTGCAGACCGTATACGGAACCATTCATTTCAATGGGTCTGCAAAAAAAATGGAAGGTACTCCGTGTGCATTCCGTTTCTGTATGTCTGTATTTCCGTTCTGCAAAAAAATAGAACATGTCCTATTATTGTCTGCATTACGGACAAGGATAATACTGTTCTCTTAGGGGCCAGCTGTTCCGTTCCGCAAAATGCGAAATGCACACAGACGTCATCTGTATTTTTAGCGGACCGCAAAATACATACGGTCGTGTGAACAAACCCTATGGACCTGTTCAGTACTATTGTACACACAGATTGTGGTGTGAACACAGTCCTTGGGATGCAGCCAGTGGCGTAGCTAGAAATGACTGGGCCCCACAGCAAACTTTTTAATGGGGCTCCCCTCCCCCAGTAATTTTTTTGCAACCCCCTCCTTTCATGCCGCCCCCATTCCTGTGGCTACTAAAGATTGCTCTCTCAGACCAGGCCCGGCAGCTGTTCCATCCGTTTTCTACACTGTCTATACTGCCACTGTATATAATGTATTTGTGTAATACTGTTAAGGGGGCCCTGACAAAGTCTTTTAGTCCTCCTCCTCCTGGATGGGCCCCTTTTAGGTCAGGGCCCCAAAGCAGCCGCTTCCCCTGTAGCTACGCTCCTGGATACAGCTGTCTTCTAATGTGCCATTGCTTCTTCATGCACATTGTTACTGTGTAGAGAAAAAGGAAAAAGCCTGGTACCGTGTTAGCCAATAGAAAACTAGTTTAGTGCTCTCATTAAGAGCAACAAAATAAGAGTATTGCAGGTTTTATACCTTGTAATGGCTAACAAAAATAGAAGTAATGATGGTACATAGAGAGCTTTTGGGACATCACCAGTCCCTTCATCAGCTGTACTACAAGAATATATGAAGAAACAGCAATATATACAGTGCCTTGCAAAAGTAATCACCCCCCTTCAATTTTTTTCGTATTTTGTTACATTACAGCCTTAAGTTCAATGTTTTGTTAATCTGAATTGTATGTGATGGATCAGAACACAATAGTCTAAGTTGGTGAAGTAAAATGAGAAAAATATATAAATAAAACTATTGTTTAGAAATAGAAAACAGAAAATTGGCATGTGCATATGTATTCACCCCCTTTGTTAGGAAGCCCATAAAAAAGCTCTGGTGCAACCAATTACCTTCAGAAGTCACATAATTAGTGAAATGATGTCCACCTGTGTGCAATCTAAGTGTCGCATGATCTGTCATTACATATACACACCTTTTTTGAAAGGCCCCAGAGGCTGCAACACCTAAGTGTCATGGTCTTACCTTCTCACTGTTCTCCTTCGTTTGACATGTGCTGGCGGCCATCTTGGTTTCTGGGTTTCTTGTAGCCTCCCACCCTGCGGCTTCTCCTTCCCACTGGGAGGAGCTGGATGCCTAGCTCATATATATAGGAGGTCTGTGGCTTCAGTTCCTTGCTTGGTCCTCCTGTGTTCACATGCTTCTAAGACTGCTGCTGCTTCTGGTTCCTGATCCTGGCCTCGTCTGACTACCCCGTTGGTTCCTGATCCTGGCTTCGTCTGACTACCCCGTTGGTTCCTGATCCTGGCTTCGTCTGACTACCCCGTTGGTTCCTGATCCTGGCTTCGTCTGACTACCCTTCTGGTTCCTGACCTCTGTCTACGCAAGACCCTGCTTCGGTTTAGCCATCCGTTTGGACTTTTGCTTACGGCTTGCTTTTCAATAAAGCCTTCTTATTTTCCACTTATCTCTTGTTGTACGTCTGGTTCATGGTTCCATGACATTAGGACCAAGCCATGAATTCTGACGGTACAGGGCCATCCTCGCTACCTACGCTGGTTGCCAGACTTGATCAGCAGGATCACCTGTTGGGTCGGTTCGCTGTGGCGTTGCAAACCCTGCTTGAACGCACGGCTCATTTCGCTTCCGTTGCCGATGGGTCGGTTGTCGCTCCTGGGCCCGTTCCTACTGCCGCTCCGGTTGTTGCGCCAGAGTCTACCCCGACACCTGTTGCTGCGCCTGCGGTGTCTCGGGGTATGACCGGTTCTGCCCCCCTTCCACAGCGCTTTGGGGGAGAGCCAACTCAGTGCCGAGGTTTCCTTAACCAGGTGGGCATTTATTTCGAGTTGCTGCCACATGCCTTTCCTACTGAGAGATCAAAGGTGGGCTTCTTGATCTCGCTGCTCTCGGACAAGGCCTTGGCCTGGTCCAGCCCTTTATGGGAGAACAACAATCCGGTGGTTGCCGAGTTTTCCGGTTTTGTTGCTTCTCTTCGGAAGGTATTCGATGTGCCGGCTCGTGCTGCCTCTGCTGCGAAGCTCCTTATGTCCATCAGACAGGGTTCACGATCCGTAGCTGAATACGCCATTGAGTTTCGTACCCTGGCAGCAGAGGTGGGCTGGAATAATGAGGCTCTGGTCGCTGCTTTCTCTCATGGTCTTTCGGATGCCTTGAAGGATGAGGTTGCAGCTAAGGACCTACCAGTGGAGCTCGAGTCTCTTATTTCTTTCCTGATTTTGATTGACACCAGACTCAGGGAGAGACCTTCCTTTAAGGAGAGCCTGCGGAGGTCTTCTAACAGATTGGCGCCTACGTTTGCTGTCCCACCCGTGCCTCCCTCTCCTCCCACGCCTCCTGGGGATGACTTGTCTGGGGGTGAACCCATGCAGCTGGGGTTTGCTCGCCTGTCCGAGGGGGAGAGGGTACTCCGGAGACGCGAGGGCCGATGCATGTACTGTGGTCTCGGTGGGCATTTTCGGTTGGCATGTCCGAACCGTCCGGGAAACGCTCGCACCTGAGATCCTGTCGGGGGCAGATCTTGGGTGGAGTCTCCTCGTCCCCGGTTTCCCGTGTTGACAAACCACTGATCACTGTTGTCCTCTCCTGGGTCGGGGGCTCGGTGACGACCCAGGCGTTGGTGGACTCTGGTGCTGGTGGTTTGTTCATTGATAGTGTGTTCGCTGCCGCCAATTCCATTCCTCTGCAGCCTCGAGGTTCCCCACTGGCTCTTGAGGCGATAGACGGCAGACCCCTTCTGCCGCCACACGTAACTCATGAGACCCTTCCAGTGGGGATAGCCATTGGTGCCGTTCACAGAGAGTCGGTCTGTTTCCAGGTGATTTCGTCTCCACACTACTCGGTGGTCTTGGGGTACCCCTGGCACCAGAAGCATAATCCGACTTTCGATTGGAGATCGGCCGAGATCCTCTCGTGGTCACCGCAGTGTGGGGCTAGTTGCATCCATGGGCCTGTCAAGTTGCTGTGTACTTCCTCGGACTCTCTGTTGCCTCCTGAATACGAAGAGTACCGGGATGTATTCGATAAGGTGCGCGCGGTTGCCCTACCTCCGCACCGCCCATACGATTGTGCCATAGAGTTACAATCTGGTGCCGTTCCTCCTCGTGGCAAAGTCTATCCACTGTCGGTAGCGGAGAATGAGGCCATGGAGGAGTACGTGAGGGAGGCACTTTCACGCGGACACATTCGCAAATCCTCGTCCCCGGCAGGGGCTGGATTTTTCTTTGTGAAAAAGAAGGGCGGTGAGTTGAGGCCTTGCATCGATTACAGGGGTCTCAATCGCATCACGATCAAGAACGCTTACCCGATACCCTTGATTTCCGAGCTGTTCGATCGCCTCAAAGGGGCCACGGTCTTTACCAAACTCGACCTGAGGGCGGCATATAACCTGGTAAGGATCAAGGCGGGCGATGAGTGGAAGACCGCGTTTAACACCAGGACCGGTCATTATGAATCCTTGGTTATGCCCTTTGGGTTGTGCAATGCGCCCGCAGTCTTCCAGGAATTCATCAACGATGTTTTCCGTGACCTGTTGCAGCAGTGTGTGGTGGTCTATTTGGATGACATCTTGGTATATTCTGAATCCATGGAGGCCCACATTATGGATGTCGGACGAGTGTTGCAACGGTTACGAGAGAACAGGCTGTTCGGTAAGCTTGAGAAATGCGAATTTCACCGATCCCAGGTAACCTTCTTAGGTTACATCATTTCCGCTGAGGGGTTCTCCATGGATCCTGAGAAGGTTTCGGCTGTCTTACAGTGGCCCCAGCCCAGTGGTCTCCGTGCCCTGCAGCGCTTTTTGGGCTTCGCCAATTATTATCGGAAGTTCATCAGGGACTTTTCTATGCTAGCCAAGCCGCTCACGGATCTGACCAGGAAGGGCAGTAATTTCCAGGTCTGGCCGCTCGAGGCCATCCGAGCGTTTGAGGCTCTAAAGTCCGCCTTTGTGTCGGCTCCGATTCTGTCGCATCCCAACCCTGGGTTGCCCTTTGTCCTCGAGGTGGACGCGTCTGAGACGGGAGTAGGCGCCCTCCTGTCTCAGCGTAGAACACCAGAGGGTCCTCTGCTTCCTTGTGGGTTTTACTCCCGGAAACTGTCTTCCACGGAGTGCAACTATCAGATTGGTGACAGGGAGTTATTGGCCATCGTGCAGGCTCTTAAAGAATGGAGGCACTTGCTCGAGGGTTCGGTGGTTCCGGTTCTCATCCTGACGGACCACAAGAATCTGACCTACCTTTCTGAGGCCAAGAGATTGACACCACGTCAGGCCAGATGGGCTCTGTTCTTGTCACGTTTTAATTATGTGGTCTCCTACCTACCCGGTTCCAAGAACATCAGAGCGGATGCCTTATCACGGCAGTACTCCGAGCTGTCCAGGGAGGAGTCGATTCCGACTTCGGTCATACCTCCGAATCAGATCCTGGCCGCCATTCGCACCAGCCTGACCTCTCCCCTGGGTGAGCAGATTTTGGCGGCTCAATCTGGTGCTCCCTCTGGGAGACCCAACGGCAGGTGTTTTGTGCCTGAGGAGTTGCGCATTCGGTTGTTGCGAACCTACCATAACTCCAAGGCCGCGGGGCATCCTGGAAAGAATCAGCTGTCCTGGGCTGTTTCACGTCTGTTCTGGTGGCCTTCTCTACGTTCCGACATCGCCGCATATGTAGCGGCATGCTCCGTTTGTGCCCAGAGTAAGTCCCCTCGGCACCTTCCGTTGGGCCTTTTGCAACCCATAGCCACCGGGGAGCGCCCATGGTCACACCTGGGGATGGATTTCATTGTGGACCTCCCTGCATCCCGAGGCCATACGGTCATTCTCATGATTGTGGATCGGTTTTCCAAAATGTGCCACTGTGTTCCTCTCAAGAAGTTACCCTCTGCACAAGAGTTGGCCACGATTTTCGCCAGGGAGGTCTTCCGGTTGCACGGTTTGCCCAAGGAGATTGTGTCGGATCGGGGGAGTCAGTTTGTGTCCAGGTTCTGGCGCGCCTTTTGCTCCCAGTTGGGGATTCATCTCTCTTTCTCCTCGGCCTACCACCCTCAGTCCAATGGGGCCGCAGAACGATCCAATCAGGCCTTGGAGCAATTCCTTCGTTGCTATGTCTCCGATCACCAAGACAATTGGGTTGACCTCCTGCCTTGGGCTGAGTTTGCCAGGAACACGGCAGTGAACTCTTCCTCTGGGACGTCTCCCTTCATGGCCAACTATGGGTTCCAACCTGCCGTGTTACCGGAGGTATTCTCTCCCCAGGATATTCCGGCTGTGGAGGATCACCTTTCCGTCCTACGTGCTTCTTGGGTACAGATCCAGAGGTCCCTTGAGGTCTCTGCGCAGCGCCAGAGACTCCAGGCTGATCGCAGACGAGCGCCCGCTCCTTCCTACCAGGTCGGAGACCGTGTATGGTTGTCCACCCGCAACCTCAACCTTCGAGTGCCCACTCCCAAGCTGGCGCCTCGCTTTGTTGGTCCCTTCCGAGTGCTTCGCAGGGTAAACCCGGTAGCCTATGCCCTTGCGCTTCCTCCTGGCATGCGGATCTCCAACGTGTTTCATGTCTCCCTGTTGAAGCCATTGGTGTGTAATCGTTTCACTTCCTCGGCCCCGTCCGGTCCAAGTGGGCAATCGTGAGGAATATGAGGTGAGCAATATCCTGGACTCACGCCTGGTCCGCGGTCGGTTGCAGTTTTTGGTCCATTGGCGTGGTTATGGTCCAGAGGAGCGTTCCTGGGTTCCCTCCGCAGATGTCCATGCTCCTGCTTTGCTCCGAGCCTTCCACGCACGCTTCCCTCAGAAACCGTTCCTTACTCCGCGGAGGAGGGGCCCTTGAGGGGGAGGTACTGTCATGGTCTTACCTTCTCACTGTTCTCCTTCGTTTGACATGTGCTGGCGGCCATCTTGGTTTCTGGGTTTCTTGTAGCCTCCCACCCTGCGGCTTCTCCTTCCCACTGGGAGGAGCTGGATGCCTAGCTCATATATATAGGAGGTCTGTGGCTTCAGTTCCTTGCTTGGTCCTCCTGTGTTCACATGCTTCTAAGACTGCTGCTGCTTCTGGTTCCTGATCCTGGCCTCGTCTGACTACCCCGTTGGTTCCTGATCCTGGCTTCGTCTGACTACCCCGTTGGTTCCTGATCCTGGCTTCGTCTGACTACCCCGTTGGTTCCTGATCCTGGCTTCGTCTGACTACCCTTCTGGTTCCTGACCTCTGTCTACGCAAGACCCTGCTTCGGTTTAGCCATCCGTTTGGACTTTTGCTTACGGCTTGCTTTTCAATAAAGCCTTCTTATTTTCCACTTATCTCTTGTTGTACGTCTGGTTCATGGTTCCATGACACTAAGCAAGAGGCATCACTAACCAAACATGCCATGAAGACCAAGGAACTCTCCAAACAAGTAAGGGACAATGTTGTTGAGAAGTACAAGTCAGGGTTAGATTATAAAAAAATATCCAAATCTTTGATGATCCCCAGGAGCACCATCAAATCTATCATAACCAAATGGAAAGAACATGGCACAACAGCAAACCTGCCAAGAGATGGCCGCCCACCAAAACTCATGGACGGGGCAAGGAGGGCATTAATCAGAGAGGCAGCACAGAGACCTAAGGTAACCCTGGAGGAGCTGCAGAGTTCCACAGCAGAGACTGGAGTATCTGTGGATAGGATGACAATAAGCCGTACGCTCGATAGAGTTGGGCTTTATGGCAGAGTGGCCAGAAGAAAGCCATTACTTTCAGCTAAAAACAATACGGCACGTTGTGAGTTTGCGAAAAGGCATGTGGGAGACTCACTCCCAAAATGTATGGAGGAAGGTGCTCTGGTCTGATGAGACTAAAATTGAACTTTTCGGCCATCAAAGAAAACGCTATGTCTGGCGCAAATCCAACACATCACATCACCCAAAGAACACCATCCCCACAGTGAAACATGGTGGTGGCAGCATCATGCTGTGGTGATGTTTTTCAGCAGCCGGGACTGGGAAACTGGTCAGAGTTGAGGGAAAGATGGATGGTGCTAAATACAGGGATATTCTTGAGCAAAACCTGTACCACTCTGTGCGGGATTTGAGGCTAGGACGGAGGTTCACCTTCCAGCAGGACAATGACCCCAAACACACTGCTAAAGCAACACTTGACTGGTTTAAGGGGAAACATGTAAATGTGTTGGAATGGCCTAGTCAAAGCCCAGATCTCAATCCAATAGAAAATCTGTGGTCAGACTTAATGATTGCTGTTCACAAGTGCAAACCATCCAACTTGAAGGAGCTGGAGCAGTTTTGCAAGGAGGAATGGGCAAAAATCCCAGTGGTAAGATGTGGCAAGCTCATAGAGACTTATCCAAAGAGACTTGTAGCTGTGATTGCCGCAAAAGGTGGCTCTACAAAGTATTGACTTTAGGGGGGTGAATAGTTATGCACATTGACTTTTTCTGTTATTTTGTCCTCTTTGTTGTTTGCTTCACAATAAATAAATAAAAAACATCTTCAAAGTTGTGGGCATGTTCTGTAAATTAATTGATGCAAATCCTCAAACAATCCATGTTAATTCCAGGTTGTGAGGCACCAAAATACGAAAAAAGTCGAGGGGGGTGAATACTTTTGCAAGGCACTGTATATACAATAAGAACGTAGCACATTGGGGAATGAATAGACATTTGAAAAACAACAGATCTTGAGAATGAGTCCTTAATTATCTTACAGATAAGGGGTGTGAAAGTTTTATGGTCTCTAAATTGATGTTATCTCAGAGACCTGTTGCCCCGACTATGTCTATAGAAGATTCTTTAGATCTTGTAGTGTGTCATAAATCCTTGGGACAAATTCAGTCCAGTATAGTAGTCAAAGTGTCAAGCAGTGTTATAAATTTGTATTCTCACATTCTTCTGGCTCTTTGAGATCTGAAATTTCCTTTTATTATGAGAACTTTCATGTATTCTTCATTGTGTCCTGGGCTACAGAAATGCTTACCCACAGGAAAGTGTAGCTTCTTCTCCTTAAAAGGGAACCTGTCATCAACTTTATGCTGCCCATACTAACAGCAGAATAAAGTAGAGACAGGTGAGTTGATTTCAGCGGTCTGTCATTTATAAGTTAAAAGTAAGTGGTTGCCGAGAACCAACATCACAGTCATTGCAGACTGGGCCTGGAATAGAGTCCTGGCCACCTGAGAAGAGTCCTGGTTAGTCATGAATTCCTGCTCTCATTGCCCACCAGTTTTCTCCCTTTCTCTGAGAACTTACAACCATCAGCAGATGGGGGAGAGCAGGAGATTATGAATAACCATGACTCTTCTCAGGTAGATTTAACTCTTTTCCAGGCCTGTGCTGCCATGATTATAATGCTGGGTCTCGGCAACCACTTACTATTAGCTCATGAGAGACACACCGCTGTCCTCAGTGAGGTCAGCATAAAGTTGATGACAGGTTCCCTTTAAGGCCTGTATGGCTTTTTCTGTATTTTGCGTTCTGTTTTTCACGGATCCGTTGTTCCGTTTTTTGTTTATGTTGTGTTTCCGTTATGTAGTTCAGCAAAAAATCTCTGTATGGTTTCCGTATGCGATCCGTTGTTTGCGGATCGCAAACAGAAAGATATGATTTTAAATCGTTAATGTAATGTACAGTAATGTGTTTTAACAGTATACACATGGGCACAATGGGCATGGATCCTCAAAAAACTGATAAAATACAGATGTGTTCCGTATGCATTCCGTATTTTTTGCGGACCCATTGACTTGAATGGAGCCCCGGATCGTTATTTGCGGACAATAATAGGACAAGTTCTATCTTTCAGCTGAACGGATATACAGAAATATGGATACGGAATGCATACGGAGTACATTCCGTTTTTTTTTGCGTAACCATTGAAATGAATGGTTCTGCATACGGACCGCAAATGGAATCCGCAAAAACAGAATGGAAACGGGAAAAAAAAAACGTTTGTGTGCAAGAGGCCTTATTGTGTGGTGATGGGATTGAGTTTCTGTCCTGTTTCCCAACGTAGAGGCCTCCAACAGGGCATTTAGTGCAGAGAATCAGATCAGACAGGGATGAGCATTTAAAACATCTGAAAAGGACATTTTTACACCAGGGCTATCATCCTGCTTCAATTGAAGATCAGATCACGAGAGCCATTAAAAGGTATCAAACCTGCAATACTCTTAGGCCTCATGCACACAACTGTATGTGTTTTGCGGTCCCCAAAAAATGGATCTGAAAAAAATACGGATGAAGTCCGTGTGCATTCCGTATTTTGCGGAATAGAACATCTGTCCCATAATAGAACAGTACTATCCTTGTCCATAATGCGGACAATAATAGGACATGTTCTATTTTTTTGCGGAACAGAAATACAGACATACGGAAACGGAATGCACACGGAGTAACTTCAGTTATTTTTGCGGACCCATTGGAATTAATGGTCCTGTATACGGCCCGTAAAAAAAACGGAATGGACACGGAAAGAATATACGTTCGTGTGCATGAGCCCTTATTTTGTTTCTCTTAATAGGAGCACTAAACTAGTTCACTGTGTAGAGTGAATGATAAAAGGTGACCAGTTTGACTATATAACTGCATTGCAGTAGTGTATATGTTGCCTTTTGACTATGCAAACATGGCTCCTTTTAGTGATTGTGATGTTTGTGATGCACCTTTCTGTTAAAATCATTGAGGCTGGTTTCACACGTAGGGTTTTTTGTGTTATTCACGTATTTTGGAGTGATTATGCCAGATTTCTTTTATATGGCCACATGTTACTTTGTAGTGAATAATGAAAATGTTTTTTCTTGTTTTTTGCATTGCTGTTGTGCGTCTTTTAGCATTTTTGTCAACACACAACATGCTGTAGTTTTTTGTTTTTTGTTTTTTTCAGGTGTTTTACTTAAAACAGTCTCTGGAAATTGAAAAACACCTGAATAATAAAATGCCTTTTTTCAGTATACAATTAAAAAAATACACAAAATAGAATGCCACACAAAGAATGCCACCGAAAAAAAAAGATAAAGAAGATATGCATTTTTTTTTTACCACTGGAAAATTATTTGTGAAGGAAGACTAAGGGCTCATGCACACGACCGTGCAGTTTTTTGCTGTCCACAAATTGCGGATCCGTCAAAAAAGGACTTTAAAGTAGCTAGATGCTACTTTAAAGTCTATAGTTAATTATAAAAGTCACAATAGACAAAGGGGTCTTTTGCATGGTGTTTTTTGCGTTGTGCTTGTGTGTTTTTAGAGGTTTTGGCATTGGTGACAAAATGCAGCATGCTCTAGGTATATCATTTTTTCAGTAGAAATCTATGGAAGATTAAAAATGCCAATAAAAAAACACCTTTTCTAGGTATACAGTTTAAAATATGTACAAAACGTGAAAAAAAACACATGAACTTTTTTAGCAAATGACATTTATCATGTAGAGAAAGTGTATTGTGATTATCCATATTGCTTCCTTTGCTGGCTGGATTCAAGTTTCCATGGTTAGGACCACCCTGTAATCCTGCAGCGATGGTCGTGCTTGCAGACTATGGAAAAAGCACCAGCCTATGTGCGCTCCCACAGTCCTGCCTTGTATGAACTTTCTCTACATGATAAATGCCATTTGTGGAAGTGAGACAAAAAGTAAGCATGATCAATATAACCGAAAAGCTGGGGCCTTGTCATTGGATTTAAGTGAGCTGCATCCTAAAAACAATTGCACAGACTTCTGTTTAGTATTAGTAATAATAGTCATAGATGAGTTTGGTTGTCTGTAAAGACTATAACTAAACCTATAAAATATAAAACACGTCATTATCCATGTTTTGTGTATACAGAAACGTCTCTTTAATAGTTTTGTATGAAACATTGTGTTTCCCATTTATTTCAGTAACATTATTCATGTTTTACCGCAGTCTTACTCACAGCGAAGATAACATTGGGTCACTGAACATAGGCTTTTTAAAACCTGGAAGGAAGACACCTTGATATGGCCCCAGGTATTCAATGAGTGTATGTGTAGTATCTCCATACTGCAAAAAAAGAAAAAAAAACTGAAATAGTAGCATATGTATTCAGCAGCTACCAGTTCTATCATTAGTCCTAGAAAGAATTTCCTCCAGGCAAATAGCCTAGGAAGCGAAATGAAGTCCCCCTCCCAGTCACTGTCAGAAGGCAAAACTGCCTCATCAGAGAGAAGTCAGTGATCAAAGCGAAGAGTTTAATCACTGGACAAAGCAGAGCCTGAGGGATAAGAGAAACAAATGGTAGATCTCCATAATATCTGGTGTCAGGAAAGAAACTGATAATTCAATCAGCCCTAAAGAGAGCGTCAAAACCTACCGTCTGCAGGACCGCATATTTTACTCTGCCTCCTTCATCCTCTTCAATCCAAGGCTCATTTACAACCACAGCTCCGTGTTCTTTGGCTTTCTTTAAACACACAAAGTCAAGAATCAATGTCTGCATGGTGTAACCTCTAACATTTGAAAACATAATTCAATTCAAGCAAATATTCAACTAGATTTGGTTGGAGATTGAACCCCCTATCCATTTAGATGACTTCAGTGATTTTCTTTATGCACAGACAGGGCTGCCTGAAGTAGGATTGAGGTTCCACACATGCAGCACCACCCATAAATGCTGGAATGGCTGGTTTACATTCGGGGACTATCTCCTCCTCCTTAAAAAATGGGGGGCTTTAGTAATGGGAACTTGGTGGTGACATTCTGGATATCTAGTCTCTCCAACCAAAACTTTAGTTACTGGCTGGAAATTGATATTAAAGGGGTTCTGCAGTAAAAATCTGTGGCTGCTCACATATTTTCCAAGCCCAGCATCACGGGAAGCGTTTTGGCATCCCCCACGTCTGGCCACCGTCATCTAAGACTTGAAAAAGGAGCCTTGTATGCTACGAAACACGTTGTCATCCTTGAATAAACTGAAGTTCACATCCTTATTTCGTCTGGTCGTTCAGTCGCGCCGACAAAGTGTCTTCACGGAGGGTGGATCTCCACGTAGGCCCCACCCTCTCCAATTTCATTACCCACCTCCCAGGGGCTGTCAACCCGTTCTAGTGAGGATCAGACGACACCGGCAGCACCAACCTCTTACCAACACCTGTGTACACTAGGGTTGTGCCTACGGTTGCACAACCACTTAAGGTGAGCCTAATCATCCTAAATTTCCTTTTCTCTACCATACATACTACCCTATGAGTGCCTCTACCTTCCTGGTTACCCAATTTGCGATATTTTCCATAAGAGGAGTGGGGTGTAGCATGAGAACAAGACATTTATCTACTAATGGTGTGCTGTGTGGCCTTTTCTAAGATCCCCTTATAGCTGCAGAATAGCGGCCTTCTACTCCTGTATGGTTTTCCAGAAAGGAGTAGGAGAGGTAGCCAATCATGCAGTTATCTTTATTAAACTACAATGGAGAGGATTGCAGGAGTGATGTCTTCCTTTTTTGAGCTCCAGAGAATGGAATGGTGGACCCCATTCTCCTGATAAATGGGAGTCCTGGACTTGTAACCAGCACCTATTTATAGCATATACTTTCCATATGCCATAAATGTCTCAGGAGGTAATATAACTTTAAGTTTTATTGCCGCCTTTGGGATTGGTTCAAGCCGACAATGTGGCCCTTAGGCTGGAAAAGGTTGTGCATCCCTGCATTAGACAAATGTTGGCCCACTACAAAATGTATGAAGTTGAACCTTAAAGAGTAACTAACCTTTTTATAACTTTCTTTTAAACTGTTCTAAATAGCCCAAAAATGATTTTTGTAATGTATTTTATTAATTAACTATGCTGTTTACCTACTCAAAAAGGACCCAAAGTCCTGGATATTACCACTTCTTAAGAGGACCGGTCACCACAAAATGCAATGCAATCTTGAAAGCAGCATGTTGTAGACTAAGATTAATATATTGATTTGTGGGTAAAGATTCAGTAAAACTTGTAATTAATACATTTATATCTTTGCTTTTTCCACTTCCTGTGAACAGCTATCGGTACGGGGAAGAAAACCGCAATCATAATTGACATGCTATTTAATTTGAAATCCAAGCGGCAGGTCAATTTCGGCACAGAAAAAAACTACAAAGTGTACATGAGATTAGTGTAATCTCACACACTTTGCTGGTACTATAATACGCTGTGTTTTTTCCCCGCACAGGAATCTGCACAGAAAAACTGCATGTATTCCGAAACGTGTCCAGGTGGCCTTAATGGCTGCACAGTAACCTTCAAACCCCCCGCTCAGCTAAATCCTGGACATTCATTTAGGAAAGGTATTTCTACAGGTTCAGATCCTTTTGGCATAAAATAGGTAACACCTTACGATGGAGCGTAAAAACCTAGAGGGTTCAGCTTACATTTGTGTTTTTATAGTATATCCATTTTATAAATTGTATGGATAGTTTTTCATTGACCATATTTTTAAGAAGAAAAAGTTTTGAGAACCAACATTTTGGAATCTGTTAGGAGCACAAATATTCTGTTGAAAATACAGTTCATTCATTTTTTTTAAAAGACTAAATTAACAAATAAACATGAAGCAAATTTTCTAGTGAAAGAGGCCTTTTATTGCCATAAACCTGGTATGTGTCCTACAAGGCTTTCCTTCCCTTAATGTTACGTCACTGTAAGAACTCACTTTCCCTCTCTGCAATATAAGCATACAAGGATTTTTATTGGAGACATTTTTTCAGACAGTATGTCACTTTTCCATATTTCCAATATGTGTTTTAAGTTTACCATGATGCTATATTACTCATTGCTGTTGCAGAGTAAGGCCTCATGCACACGACATTATGTATTTTGTGGTCTGCAAACCACAGATCTGCAATATACGGATACCAGCCATGTGCATGCCACATTTTTTGCCGTCCCAATAGTAGAAATGCCTATTCTTATCTGCAAAATAGACAAGAATAGGACTTGTTCTATAATTTGTGGGATGGACACATGGATGACATCCGTGTGCTGTCTACAATTTTTGTGTCCCATAGTAATGAATGGGTCCTCGTCCAAACTGCAAAAAATGCGGATCAGATGCAGACCAAAAATACAGTAGTGTGCATGAGGCCTAATCCTAGAAATCACCTGAACATTGAAGCAAAGAATTAGTGTAGCACAGTAATAGTCTATGACCATCATTATACAAGGAAAAAAACTAGGTAGGAGCAGAATCCATAAGTAGTTATGTAATAAACTTCTAAGACATGTGAAATCCTAAATACTGTGTCATAGGACATAAAGCAAACTTCTTTAAGAGGATCTGTCACCAATAAACGCAATGCAATATGACAGCAGCATGTTATAGAGCAGGAGGAGCTGAGCAGATTGATATACAGTTTTGTGGGAAAAGATTCAGTAAAACCAGCAATTTATAAATGTCTAAATTGCAACAACAAAAATCCCACATAACTACAGTATCTAACAAAAGAGAGTACAATCCTCACATTTTGGTAAATATTTTATCCTATCTTTTCATGGGACAACACTGAAGATCTGACACTTTGATACCATGTACAGTAGTCAGTGCACAGCTTGTATAACAGTGCACATTTGGTGTTCCCTCAAAATAACTCAACACAGCCATTAATGTCTAAACCGCTGGCAACAAAAGTGACTGCACCCCAATGTGCCCAATTAGCCATTTTCCCTTCGCAGTATCATGTGACTCGTTAGTGTTACAAGGTCTCAGGTGTGAATGGGGAGCAGGTCTGTTACATTTGGTGTTATCGCTCTCACATTCTCTCATACTGGTCACTGGAAGTTCAACATGGCACCTCATGGCAATGAATTCTCTGAGGATCTGAAAAAAAGAATTGTTGCTCTACATAATGATGGCCTAGGCTATAAGAAGATTGCCAACACCCTGAAACTGAGCTGCAGCATGGTGGCCAAGACCATACAGCGGTTTAACAAGACAGGTTCCACTCAGAGCAGGCCTCACCATGGTCGACCAAAGAAGTCGAGTGCACGTGTTCAGCGTCATAACCAGAGGTTGTCTTTTCAAAATAGATGCAGAGGTTACAGGGGTGGGGGTCAGCCTGTCAGTGCTCAGACCATACGCCGCACACTGCATCAAATTGGTCTGCATGGCTTTCGTCCAAGAAGAAAACCTCTTCTAAAGATGATGCACAAGAAAGCCCGCAAACAGTTTGCTGAAGACAAGCAGTCTAAGGACATGGATTACTGGAGCCATGTTCTGTGATCTGATGAGACCAAGATTAACCTATTTGGTTCAGACGGTGTCAAGGGTGTCTTGCCTACAGTCAAGCATTGCGGTGGGAGTATCATGGTTTGGAGTTGCATCAGTGCTGCCGGCTGTGGGGAGCTACAGTTCAAAGGGGAAACCATGAATGCCAACATGTACTGTGACATACTGAAGCAGAGCATCATCCCCTCCCTTTGGAAACTGAGCGGAAGGGCAGTATTCCAACATGATGACGACCCCAAACACACCTCCACGATGACCACTGCATGTCTCCAGACCTAAACCCTATTGAGCCTCTGCAGGAGAACCTCAAACGGAAAGTGGAGGAGCGCACAGTCTCTAACATCTCCCAGCTCCGTGATGTCATCATGGAGGAGTGGAAGAGGGTCCCAGTGGCAACCTGTAAAGCTCTAGAGAACTCCATGCCCAAGAAAGTTAAGACCGTGCTGGAAAATAATGGTGGCCACACAAAATATTGACACTTTGGGCATTTTCACTTAGGGGTGTACTTACTTTATTTTTACCAACGGTTTAGACATTAACCCCTTGCCGTCACACTAACACCGAAAGGCGTCAGTGCGGCGGCTCTCTCAGGTCACACTAACGACGAAAGGCATCATCTCGTGAGACCCGAGATTTCCTGTGAACACTCGCGCGTTCACAGCAGCGCGCTGCTCAGAAGTTATACTACAGCCTGCCAGCAATGATCATTCGCTGGCAGGCTGTAGATGTTAAAATAATCGCATCAGAAAGGTATATCAGACGCTGTTTTGTTAACAGCGTCTGATATACCTGCTACCTGGTCCTCTGGTGGTCCCTTTTGCTTGGATCGACCACCAGAGGACACAGGCAGCTCTGTAAGTAGCACCAATCACCACACTACACTACACCCCCCCGTCACTTGTTAACCCCTTATTAACCTCTGATCACCCCATATAGACTCCCTGATCACCCCCCTGTCATTGATCATCCGCGGATCCACAAAATACAGACATTGGCAATGTGCTTTCCGCATTTTGCGGATCCGCACATTGCCAGAACTATATAGAAAATGCCTTTTCTTGTCCACAATTGCGGACAAGATTAGGACATGTTCTATATTTTTGCAGAACGGAAGTGCAGATCCGCAATTCCGGATCCGAGCGGGACAAAGTCTGTCGCCATAGAAATTAATGGGTCCGCAATTCCGTTCCGCAAAATGCGGAACAGAATTGGGGACGTGTGAATGGGGCCTAAGGGTCCCTTATCACCGCCAGTTAGTTAGCTACTTTTTGCCACAAGTTAGCGGAAATAGATTTTTTCTTTTTTTTTTTCTTTTTTCTTACAAAGTCTCATATTCCACTAATTTGTGCCAAAAAATAAAATCTTACATGAACTCACCATACCCCTCACGGAATCCAAATGCTTAAAAATGCCCTGTGAAATCCTAAAGGTACTCATTGGAATTTGGGCCCCTTTGCGCATCTTGGCAGCAAAAAAGTGTCACACATGTGGTATCGCCGTACTCAGAAGAAGTAGGGCAATGTGTTTTGGGGTGTATTTTTACATATACCCATTCTGGGTGAGAGAAATATCTCTGTAAATTGACAACTTTGCATAAAAAAATGGAAAAAGTTGTCATTTACAGAGATATTTCTCACACACAGGATGGGTATATGTAAAAATACACCCCAAAACACATTGCCCTACTTCTTCTAAATACGGCGATACCACATGTATGACACTTTTTTGCAGCCTAGGTGTACAAAGGGGCCCAAATTCCAATGAGTACCTTTTAGGAGGGCATTTTTAGACATTTGGATTCCAGACTTCTTCTCACGCTTTAGGGCCCCTAAAATGCCAGGGCAGTATAAATACCCCACAAGTGACCCCATTTTGGAAAGAAGACACCCCAAGGTATTCCGTGAGGGGCATGGCGAGTTCATATAAAATTTTATTTTTTTGTCACAAGTTAAAAAAATAATTTAAAAAAATCATTTTCCGCTAACTTGTGCAAAAAAAAAACTTCTATAAACTCGCCATGCCCCTCACTGAATACCTTGGGGTGTCTTCTTTCCAAAATGGGGTTACTTGTGGGGGTTTTATACTGCCCTGGCATTTTAGGGGCCCTAAAGCGTGAGAAGTATTTTGGAATCCAAATGCGTAAAAATGCCCTGTGAAATCCTAAAGGTAACTCATTGGAATTTGGGCCCCTTTGCGCACCTAGGCTGCAAAAAAGTGTCATACATGTGGTATCGCCATACTCAGAAGAAGTAGGGCAATGTGTTCTGGGGTGTCTTTTTACATATACCCATACTGTGTGTGAGAAATATCTCTGTAAATGACAACTTTTTAAAACATTTTATACAAAGTTGTTATTTCTCTCACCCAGCATGGGTATATGTAAAAATACACCCCAAAACACATTGCCCTACTTCTCCTGAATACGGCGATACCACATGTGTGACACTTTTTTGCAGCCTAGGTGCGTAAGTCCAACGAGTACCTTTAGGCTTTACAGGGTTGCTCACAATTTAGCCCCGCCCAAAATGCCAGAACAGTAAACACACCCCACAAATGACCCCACTTCGGAAAGTAGAGACCCCAAGGTATTCACTGAGGGGCATAGTGAGTCCGTGGTCGATTTATTTATTTTTTGCCAGAAGTTAGCAGAAATGGAAACTTTATATATATTTTTTTCCTCAGAAAGTGTAATTTTCTGCTAACTTGTGAAAAAAAAAATTAAATCATACATGAACTCACCATGCCCCTCCGCGAATACTTTGGGGTGTCTTCTTTCTAAAATGGGGGTCATTTGGGGGGTATTTATACTATCCTGGCATTGTAGCGCCTCAAGAAACATGACAGGTGCTCAGAAAGTCAGAGCTGCTTCAAAATGCGGAAATTCACATTTTTGTACCATCGTTTGTAAACGCTATAACTTTTGCGTAACCCAATAAATATACACTTATTGGATTTTTTTATCAAAGACATGTAGCACAATAAATTCTGACACAAACTTGTATAGAAATGTAATTATATTTGAACAATTTTACCAGAAAAAGTTAAAAATACAAGTTTTGGGAGAAAATTGCGGTCTATTTTGATTAATATCAGAAAAACGAAAAATTTCTGAAGCAATCAAATACCACCAAAAGAAAGCTGTATTTGTGAGAAGAAAAGGAGGTAAAATTCATTTGGGTGCCAAGTTGCATGACCGAGCAATAAACCGTTAAAGTTGTGAAGTGCCGATTTGTAAAAAAAAGGGCCTGGTCACTAGGGGGGTATAAACCTGTGGTCCTTAAGTGGTTAATGGCTGTGTGTTGAGTTATTTTGAGGCTACACCAAATGTACACTGTTATACAAGCTGTGCACTGACTACTGTACATGGTATCAAAGCGTCAGATCTTCAGTGTTGTCCCTGAAAAGATAGAATAAAATATTTACAAAATGTGAGGGGTGTACTTACTTTTGTGAGATAATGTACTGTATATATCAATCGGCTCAGATCCTCCGGCTCATTAACATGCTGCCTACAGGTTGTATTGCATTTTTTGGTGAAAGGTTCTCTTTAAGCACCTTAAAATGTCATGGCAAATGTTAAAAAATATATATAAATATCTGGAGTGATGCACACCATTATTTTAACTATATCAAAGCAAATAACACTGCTCTCCAGTGTCATTTTCACCCTCTTTCTTTCTTTTTTTACTTACATTATCTGGAGGTCTCTTCTATGTTTTTTTGGTTGGCCAGTAGCTCTGCCCATGTAACAATCCGTCAACTGCATCTCTCTACGTTGCAATCAGCTTTTGTTAACCCCTTGCTTCCCAGCATAAAAACTAGTCCCTCACTTGAAGCCCCAACACTATAGTATGAAATGTCTCCTCCAATTTTCTTTGCCCCTGTTAGGGCTCTTTCACACTTGCGTTCTTTTCTTCCGGCATAGAGTTCCGTCGTCGGGGCTCTATGCCGGAAGAATCCTGATCAGTTTTATCCTAATGCATTCTGAATGGAGTGAAATCCGTTCAGGATGCATCAGGATGTCTTCAGTTCCGGAACGGAACGTTTTTTGGCCGGAGAAAATACCGCAGCATGCTGCGCTTTTTGCTCCGGCCAAAAATCCTTAAGACTTGCCGCAAGGCCGGATCCGGAATGAATGCCCATTGAAAGGCATTGATCCGGATCCGGCCTTAAGCTAAACGTCGTTTCGGCGCATTGCCGGATCCGACGTTTAGCTTTTTCTCAATGGTTACCATGGCTGCCGGGACGCTAAAGTCCTGGCAGTCATGGTAAAGTGTAGCGGGGAGCAGCTTACTTACCATCCGTGCGGCTCCCGGGCGCTCCAGAGTGACGTCAGGGCGTCCCAGGCGCATGGATGACGTGATCGCATGACACGTCATCCATGCGCATGGGGCGCTCTGACGTCATTCTGGAGCGCCCCGGGAGCCGCACGGACTGTAAGTATGCCGCTCCCCTGCTCCCCACTACTACTATGGCAACCAGGACTTTAATAGCGTCCTGGCTGCCATAGTAACACTGAACGCATTTTGAAGACGGATCCGTCTTTAAATGCTTTCAGTACACTTGCGTTTTTCCGGATCCGGCGTGTAATTCCGGCAAGTGGAGTACATGCCGGATCCGGACAACGCAAGTGTCAAAGAGGCCTTAGAGAGAGAGATAGAGCTATATATCTCTATGAATTTAGAAGTACCGTAGGGATGAATTAATGAAAGGTCTCGGCTGCTTTACTATGAGCACATTGCACTAAGGCTGGGTTCACACCTGAGCGTTTTACAGCGCGTTCCTACGCGCTGTAAAACGCTCAACAAGGAGAAACCAATGATTCCCTATGGGAATGGTTCACACTTGGGCGTTTTACAGCGCGTACGATCGCGCTGTAAAACGCCCGACGCTCCAAAAAGTACATGAGCGACTTTTGGGGCGTTTGTGGCCATAGGACACTGTAGTGAATCACACAAACGCGCGTCAAACGCGCGTTTACTATTACAAAAACGCGCATAAAAATGCGCGTCAAAAACGTTTGCGCAACGCTCAAGTGTGAACCCAGCCTGAGGCGAAGAAGAGAGCGGGAAGCTACTGAGCATGTTAGTCCACCACAGAATGCAGGAGAAGGTGGATTTTGGCCACAGGGGAAACAGCAGGGGGCACAACCAGAGAGGAAAATATAATATACATTTAAAAAAAAACGATAGTTCTAATGCATGTACGTATATTACCATAATACTTCATTTGAAATGCCCTATTCATTGCATAGCACTACTTTTTGTGGGATACACCATGTAATATGTTCCTTGCACCACTCTTTCTAGATTGGTTGGCGCACTAGTAATGATTCTTGCCTATGTGAAACACACTGAATCTTCTAGTACAAAGCATTGTTTAAACATAAGTCCCTTTACATGGACCAAGCAATGGGGCAGTTATCAGGAAGGAGGGTTCCTATAAACCAGGGCTGGCCAACCTGCGGCTCTCCAGCTGTTGTAAAACTACAATTCCCACCATGCCCTGCTGTAGGCTGATAGCTGTAGGCAGTCTAGGCATGCTGGGAGTTGTAGTTTTGCAACAGCTGGAGAGCCGCAGGTTGGCCAGCCCTGCTATAAACAGTCATTCTCAATAATTGCCCTTTGTCAAGATGCTGTGGATGAAAGCACCATTGATACAGACACCAAAATCACAGTTTTGGGCAGAAGATCATTCTGTATAAACAGCAATCTGTATGAGGACAAGAGATCACCGGAATGAGGAGTTGTAAATGCAGCACTCACCTCTGCTGACCATTGGGCAGTTATCGGAAACAGTTTGCTCCCAATAATTGTCTGCACAGTCAACCCATGTAAAGGGGATTTTACACTCCATCTTCATCTGATAATTTTGCAAAACAAGGGTAGAACTGGTTATCTAGTGAAGTGAGCTGAACTGATTTCTGGCTGATACATTACATTACCTTGCCCTCTAGTGGACTTTGTAACGAATTGTTAGCAAATGCTACGTAAACCAAATTTTATCTGCCATTTAAAACCAGAGAGCAACACATATCTCTTTTCTAATCTGTTTTTATTTTCTGATTGTAGATTTTTTATTCTTTTTCCTGAACATCATTATGGGGTGGCCATTTTGCCTGAGCTGTTCTTAACAGCATTTAGAAAGCATTAAGCATATTGCTTTACGGCAGCCCCGTAGTCCATAGACACAATGGTCAGGAGAGGACCTCACTGACTTCTATGGTAGAGTTTTATAGACACGCTCTGTGACCTGTGCAGCGGTCATTGTACAAGGAAAGAATAGTTAAGATCTGAAAATCACCTATTGTGAATGGAGGATCTTGTCTTATCCATACACAGAGGTGATATCATTACAGGCAGGATTATAATGACACATAAGCAGGTAACTGCAGTAACGTGATCTTTACAGACCAAGAAGTGGCGCCAATTATTACAATTAGTGGCCAGTGCGAAAACTGCAGGATTTTATGGTTTTAGTTTAAATATAGATATTGACATGGAAAATTAAAAATAACATCATCAAAAATTATTTTAAAATATGGTAAACATAAAGATGTGGTTTAAACTATAGGTAGTTTTCTGATGACACATTCCCTTTAAGTTGAAATCATAATGGACAGAAATGTAGAAATTAGTAGGAGTTGGGTATGGGACTATTCTTCATTGTCTATTATTATTATAACCTAAACTACTGTGTGTAACATCTGTACAGAGAGGAGTGGTACTTCTTCCAGTTACATAATGTACACATTATGCCACTTTATTGTAATTATTATAATTATTTATTATTAAACTGCCATTCAGTGTAAAGTAGTTTACCATAATACATTGTAGCGCCTCTGCCATTTAATAATATGTTTGTGTATTCTTTGTTCAGTTCTGGCAGCTGGAGAAAGGCTGGTCCCATTTGCCATGCCATGTCTGCCACAGCATTGGAGAGCACGTGTGGTAAGATTGCCAGGCATGTTTCACTGGGTGGTGCTAAAATGATAAAAAGGTGCTGTTCCTGTAATTCAAGGTTCAGTGGGTGGCCCTGAAGTGTCAGGCCAAAGAGAAAGCCTTGCAAGTCATGAATGTGTGAAGCTGGGTGAAGTCTCAAGAACTAGCGAGAGCTGTGGGGGGTGCTAGGGGCGTCTGAACTGTATCAGTAGGGAAGATAATACTGCTGAGAGTTTCTCTCTTCTAAGGCTACTTTCACTTATGCTTTTATTTACTTGAATGCATTAGATAGACATGTGGCAGTTCGTGTTAACGTTTTTGGCGCATAGGCCTTCGTCAGACACTGCGAGTATAATAGAACAAAATTCATCAAAATATAGAAAAGGAAATAATTTATACATCTTATACAAGACTGATGCAATGTTAGAAATTAAAAAATGGCCATCTATTCTGGAGCAGGTATTATCAATCTCGTCAACAATCACATATCAGCAAGCTTGTAGAATGATCACATATCCTTTTGTAGGTAATCATCACAAATGAATCCCAGATTAATACAGTATCTGTCAGTTAAAAAAAAGGGGGGGGGGAGACACACATAGAGATGATCTGGCTCAATTGCTAATTTTGATGCGCAATACATGATATGTGGAAAAACACTGAATGTTATAATACATGATTCCAATAAAGTGCTTTATTTATTTATTTATTTATGCAGTGTCTGACGAAGGCCTACGCGACGAAAACGTTAACACGAACTGCCACATGTCTATCTAATGTATTCAAGTAAATAGAAGCATTCCAATTGAAGATCATCTGCTGTGATTTTTAATCAATTGTTGAGACAGAAAAGTCATCTTTGTACAACTATCTGTATCTAGAATCACTGTGCCTTGTGGGCTGCAGAAGGATAGTCTTTGTAGCCATCAACCCTTGTGGTCTGTTTTAGAATATAGTATGGTATGTATGATATCCTATGGAGCGATTCTGCCAGTGAGAATTAAACAGAGTTTAGTTGCTCGGCACTCGTGTCAGAGCGCTGACTTATTGGAGAAAACAGCATTGCTGCATTGAGTGCGGCCACATTTGGCCACTACTTACCCATCTTTATAGCAGTTATAAGGGTTTTTTAGATCGTAGTGCTATACAAGCTGAATACACCTACCTGACTTGTTTTAAAGGGGGTTGTCTGCTCTAGCAGAAGACTTAATTAGTGGCTGAAATGTTTGCACTCCCCCCCCAATTTTTTTTTTATAAAACCCCATCGCTCTCCTGTTCACAGTCAAGGTGTTGCAGCTCTGCATCTCCTGTCCTGGCTGTTTCAGGTCCCCGCCGGATCAGTAGTAGTGAGGTCCCGTGACCACTGCCGCCAATCAGGCCTCAGTGGACACATGTGCAAGATGGTTAAGCCGGTTGCAACACCTTTGAGTTGGCCATACACAATATCACAATATAGTAAAGAAGGTTGATGGCTGAATGAATGATCACCTGATGAGTGATTCTTCTGCCAAATTTTAGTCAATATTGACCATTACAGTGGTTCAGCCTTGCCGTACTTGTTCAGTGTCAATGGGCGATCAATCTTTCCAGGGACGTTGCTTTACTGAAAGATTGTTTGTGGACCAGCTAGTATTTAAGACATTTTAAACACAGTCAACTTCTTTCCAGAAGATAAACAACTTTGATCATCGTTTGAGATGTCATCGCCAGACGATCAAACAATTGGATTTACGTACAGCAATTCTTAAAAAAAATTCTGCATAACCGAAGATCTGCAATTGCAATTTCAACCATCTAAAGCAGGTATGTACGAGTATTTACTTATTGAGACTATTCGTCGAACCACGCGCATTATCAAAAGTGACTTAGGGTATGAATACTTATAAAAGACACTGTGAGAAGCACTTTAACCCCTTCCCGACTGCCCATTGTGTATATACTGTACGTCCTATCTGCACATGCCCTGTGCAGATAGCAGGAGCAGGTTGGGCCCTGGCTAACAGACACAGCAGGGACCCTGAGGAGAAGACAGGAGTGGTTTATTTCCACTTATGCCTTCTCCTGTGTAGGCAGGAGAGCGCTGTACGAGCGCATGGTGGAGGGAGCAGGAAGAGGCAGAGCTGCTACCCCTGTTAGGGTCCATTCACACGTCCATTCACACAGCAATGTGCTTTCCGCATTTTGCGGACCGCACATCGCCGGCACTAATAGATTATGCCTATTCTTGTCCGCAATTGCTCAATTTGCACAATTGTTCAATTTTTTAGGAACGGAAATGCGGACCCGGAAGTGCGGGTCCTCATTTCCGGAGCCGGGACATATGACTGGGGCCTTAGTCTCAGCGGTCACGTGACCGCCAGGAGTGTCTGGAGCAGGAGCAGAGCTGCAGGGTCTAAGGAGACCCTGATCAGCTTTGCCTGTGTGTCTCCTGTGGATGCCCCAATTACAGTGGAAACAGTGAAAAAAAAATAAGTCTGTGTCCTCCAGAGGTCTTTTAATGACCTCCTGGGTGACAGATTATGTGCCAAAAAGATATAAAAATATAAGTAAAACTTTTTTTTAAATAAAAAATACAAATAAAAAAATGTCAAAAATAAAATAAAAAATGCAGTCGCTAACAGAAACTGTCACCATAGTCTCCCCGTTCTCTCAAACCTATACATGTTATATATGAAAACGATCGTCACAAAATAGGGAACCTATTGCAATAATTCATTTTTGTGTCGGTTTTAATATTTAAGAAATAAAAAGCTATAATTACAAAAAAATTACTTTTTAATAATAATTAGCGGTTTTCCTTCAATTTAAACCTAAAGAAAGAAAAAAAACCTCTAAAATAAAAACATTCTAATAAAAAGTCCTAAGTGTCAAGTAAAAAAAAAAAATCGCAAATATTACTTTGGTAGTCAAACAAATAAAAAACCTACGTCACTAAACCACGTGCACAAAATCACTAAAATTTGACGGGACATTCAGGCCTTTTTTAAGCCCGGTCATGAAAGGGTTGAAATAAACATAGTAAAATAGCATAATATGTAAAGGACAGATGATGAATGACTATTGTGGGTCTGACGACCTGGGATCCCCACTAATCACATGAATGGGATACTTAAATCTAGGGCTGGGCAATTATGTCAAAAATGAAAATAGTGATTAAGTGAACATGTAACCACAATTTTGATTAAAGAACGATTATTTGGGGGAGTGGCTTAGCATGGGATGCTATACGACACCAATGGTTTGATCATATTTTGAGTTCTGCTCTTTTTTTTTTAAAGGCGATATGTTTTTTCTCTATTGGGGATACTCCTGTGTACTTGATGTACATATGCTTAAAGGGGCTCAGCTCTGAACCCGGACATATCCCCCTTTTCACCCAGGCAGCTCCTCTGAGATGAGCATCGGAGGATCTCATGCTTCAAGGGCTTCTTTTTTACACTTTTACCCTGGGTTCACACCTGAGCGTTTTACAGCGCGTTCAAACGCGCTGTAAAACGCTTAAGACATGAAAACCAATGCTTCCCTATGGGAAGGGTTCACACCTGGGCGTTTTACAGCGCGTACGAACGCGCTGTAAAACGCCCGACGCTCAAACAAGTACTTGAGCTTCTTTGGGGCGTTTTGACGCACGTTTGTGGCCATAGGACACTGCAGTCAATGACACAAACGCGCGTCAAACGCGCGTTTACTATTACAAAAAACGCGCATAAAAACGCGCGACAAAAACGCGCGTAAAATGCGCGTTTGAGGAACGCTTAGGTGTGAACCCAGGGTTAGGCCTCATGCACACGACCGTTGTGTGCATCCGTGGCCGTTGTGCAGTTTTCCGTTTTTTTTCGCGGACCCATTGACTTTCAATGGGTCTGTGGAAAAATCGGAAACTGCACCGTTTTGCAGCCGCATCCGTGATCCGTGTTTCCTGGCCGTGAAAAAAATATGACCTGTCCTATTTTTTTCACGGCCAACGATTCACGGACCCATTCAAGTCAATGGGTCCGTGAAAATCACGGATGCACACAAGATTGTCATCCGTGATCCGTGTCCGTTTTTTCCTATCATTTCAATGGCAAACTTGACTTAGATTTTTTTTTCATTTTTCATGTCCGTGGATCCTCCAAAAATCATGGAAGACCCACGGAAGAAAAAAAATGGACACGGATCACGGTACAATGGAACCACGTTTTGCAGGACGTTAAAAAATACTGTCGTGTGCAGGAGGCCTTAGGCGGAGACTTCCTAATGGGTGGGTTTTAGTGCTGCCCTAGCTGTTTTACAGGCTAGGGCAGCGCTAAAGCCCGCACATTAGTGCCAGTGTCGTCACCGGGAACGCTACTAGGCGGAAACCTCCGTCTAGCGGAGACCTGGTACATCACCGGATCTGCAGAAAAAGATTTTGCCATGCGCGATTCAGCGCAGGGCAAGAGAGAACATCGGAGCATGAGATGATCCTCATTTCAGAGGGGCTGCCTGGGTGAAAAAGGGGATATGTCCGATTTCAGCTCTCAACCCGGACAACCCTTTTAAGTATGAAATCTGGGATATTTTTTGTAATGGAATCATGCATATTTTAAGGATGTTCTCTTGTTCTTTCCCACATAACCCATTATATGCCATCCATTTGCTGTCCCTTACTACCTCTCATGGTATATACAGGATTATACAGCAATATAGAGAGGTATATTCAGGTATATTCCTTATATACCCCTCTATATTGCTGTGTACTTCTATATATACTCTACCCCATCTATATTTCTGTATAGCCGTGTACTCCTGTATATACCTCTCTATTAGAGGGGTATATACAGGAGTACACGGGTATGCAGCTAGATAGACTCAATTAATCTCTGTAGTGAGTTTGGTTCTGTCCTGTCAATGTTACATGCTTGCCTCTGGTGCTGTATTTTTATTATGCACTTTGGGGGTCATTTATCAAACTGGTGTAAAGTAGAACTGGCTTAGTTGCCCATAGCAACCAACCTTTGGAACATGTAAGGTGGAATATCATTGGTTGCTATGGGCAACTAAGCCAGTTCTACTTTACACTAGTTTGATAAATGACCCCCTTTGTTCTGGAGCTGCACTTATATTATAGGCTTGGTTTTGGAGCTGTATTTATGTACTAAGCTTGGTTCTGGTGCTGTACATATGTACTGTGGCGCTGTCTCTAGATACAGGGATTCACAGCTTTATTCTCTTTTATATAGCCTGCAGTGTGATAATACTCTGCGTGCATGGGCCCAGTATCTGATCATTATACAGTCAGGTCCATAAATATTGGGACATCAACACAATTATAACATTTTTGGCTCTATACACCACCACAATGGATTTGAAATGAAACAAACAAGATGTGCTTTAACTGCAGACTGTCAGCTTTAATTTGAGGGTATTTACATCCAAATCAGGTGAACAGTGTAGGAATTACAACAGTTTGCATATGTGCCTCTCACTTGTTAAGGGACCAAATGTAATGGGACAGAATGATAATCAGAAATCAAACTTTCACTTGTTAATACTTGGTTGCAAATCCTTTGCAGTCTATTACAGCCTGATGTCTGGAACGCATAGACATCACCAGACGTTGGGTTTCATCCCCGGTGATGCTCTGCCCGGCCTCTACTGCAACTGTCTTCAGCTCCTGCCTGTTCTTAGGGCATTTTCCCTTCAGTTTTGTCTTCAGCAAGTGAAATGCATGCTCAATCGGATTCAGGTCAGGTGATTGACTTGGCCATTGCGTAACATTCCACTTCTTTCCCTTAAATAACTCTTTGGTTGCTTTTGCAGTATGCTATGGGTCATTGTCCATCTGCACTGTGAAGCACCGTCCAATGAGTTCTGAAGCATTTGGCTGAATATGAGCAGATAATATTGCCCAAAACACTTCAGAATTCATCCTGCTGCTTTTGTCAGCAGTCACATCATCAATAAATACAAGAGAACCAGTTCCATTGGCAGCCATACATGCCCACGCCATGACACTACCACCACCATGCTTCACTGATGAGGTGAGGGCAACCATAAAACTTAACTTTTAATAACTATTAAGTAAAAACTTGGGTGGAACGCACAGCCATCTTTGACGCGGCCATGTGACTCGATCCCGTGACCGGAAATTCACATCTGGATATCGCGGGATGTAAGTTTCTGATCGGGGGCTGACATTAGGGGAGGACAAAGGCTTCTGGGAGATTCCGCTCACCAACTGATACCTCTGGACCTGATGCGTTCCACTGGTGAACGACGTGGAATGCTTCTCTATAGTAATTAGGAAGTCAGTACACAGGAACCTATAGGAACGCATACCAGCCTCATTTGACAGGAAGGGGTGTTCTGGTGTACTGCGATCTACCTATGGCGATTAAACCCACTTCTGTACTTACATTTAAAGGAGGAATTGAGCTGCATCCTGGCCCCCTGGAGCCTCCAAGTTCTACACATTGGTCTGTGAGAGGACGATGTCTACATTGGTGGCCTTCAGATAAGTCCTTGGCATTTGTATCTTGTACTAAGACAACATTTTTGTCTGTACCCCATCACAGACCACTGTGGCTCTCCAGTACCTTTATCTATTATATCTGCTATTGTACCGTATTCTTTACAAGGTCGATACCATTTGTCCCCTGACGAACCCTATCCATCATAGGGGGAAACGCGATGGTACTCTTTTAGTGTGTTAAAATAAGGAGTACGTATACCTTGTCTTGAGGTAGATTTTTGACCCTTTTTCAGGGACTCTCTTTAATGTATCAGATATGTATAGGGCTTCATAGGGATAGGTGAGCCGAGGCACAAGGACAGAGTGCTCCTACCATTAAGGGGCAGCTCTGGGCTGAGCAGTTAATTGAGGGACAATTGTAGGGACAGGCATAGGTATCATTGACGTGCTGTCCCGTTTCTACCCCCTATCCACTTAAATTGACTGCCCTTCCCTATACGACTAGCTCTGGTATTGCCATACTATAGTTATTTAGGTCCGTTGGGAACTAGTTTTTACTTAATAGTTATTAAAAGTTAAGTTTTATGGTTGCCCTCAGTGATATGTGCTTCTGTTATTGCAACTATACCTTGATATCATTCTTTCAGTGATATTGTTTCACTGATGAGGTGGTGTGCTTAGGATCATGAGCAGTTCCTTTCCTTCTCCATACTCTTCTCTTCCCATCACTCTGGTACAAGTTGATCTTGGTCTCATCTGTCCATAGGATGTTGTTCCAGAACTGTGAAGGATTTTTTAGATGTCGTTTGGCAAACTCTAATCTGGCCTTCCTGTTTTTGAGGCTCACCAATGGTTTACATCTTGTGGTGAACCCTCTGTATTCACTCTGGTGAAGTCTTCTCTTGATTGTTGACTTTGACACACATACACCTTCCTCCTGGGGAGTGTTCTTGATCTGGCCAACTGTTGTGAAGGGTGATTTATTTACCAGGGAAAGAATTCTTCAGTCATCCACCACAGTTGTTTTCCGAGGTCTTCCGGGTCTTTTGGTGTTGCTGAGCTCAACGGTGCGTTCCTTCTTTTTAAGAATGTTCCAAACAGTTGTTTTGGCCAGGCCTAATGTTTTTGCTATCTGTCTGATGGGTTTGTTTTGTTTTTTCAGCCTAATGATGGCTTGCTTCACTGATAGTGACAGCTCTTTGGATCTCATCTTGAGAGTTGACAGCAACAGATTCCAAATGCAAATAGCACACTTGAAATGAACTCTGGACCTTTTATCTCCTCATTGTAATTGGGATAATGAGGGAATAACACACACCTGGCCATGGAACGGCTGAGAAGCCAATTGTCCCATTACTTTTGGTCCCTTAACAAGTGGGCGGCACATATGCAAACTGTTGTAATTCCTACACTGTTCACCTGATTTGGATGTAAATACCCTCAAATTAAAGCTGACAGTCTCCAGTTAAAGCACATCTTGTCCGTTTCATTTCAAATCCATTGTGGTGGTGTATAGAGCCAAAAATGTTAGAATTGTGTTGATGTCCCAATATTTATGGACCTGACTGTATGTTCACTTTATGGTGGTATTATTAGTTATATTCGTGTTTGTATTGTGGTGGCATGCAGTTGTCCTTGGCTGATTAATGACACCTATTCCTTACAGTTTGATTAGGTAGTTTAGTGCTGCACTTTTATTTTCTTTCTTGTGCGGTGCAACTATTGTGTTGCGTGCAACTATTTTTGAAACCTTTCCATTAGGTTACAATCCTGAATACACCGCTGGTTGCAGCTGAAGAATAGAACTGAACATTTTATGGCGTGCATATTACTGTACAGATTGAGCACGAGGGGGCGCCACTATAATGAAGTAAAAGAAACACTTCACAACTGAAGCATTTTTTGTAAGGCCAGGTTCACATCGGCGTTATAGAATTCCGTTATAGGTTCCGTTGGTTCCCGTTATACATGACTGAAAATATAGTCCTGTCGACAGGACCATGTAAAACGGAAACAAACTGAACCGTTTGACTAGATGGGCCAAATAGTTCTTAACTGCCGACACATTCTTTGTTTCTATGTTATGTGTCCCCATAGACATTTATTAGGACAGAGCAAAACAGAATGCCTCTTAAAGGCTTCCATTTTGCATTCCCTCTTAGAATTCTGTTATATTCCGTTATAACTCTGTTATAACGGAAACTATAACGGAATTCTACAGTATAATGCCGATGTGAACCTGGCCTAACAGTTACAAAAAAAAGTAGTTTTTTTATTCTGAATTATACTAAAATATCATGTTGGGACAGTATATTTTCTTATATATTATTACACCCTAACAACTGACAGTACTGTACAGTAGCATAGGCACTAGTATAGAAGGTTCCACAATGGAGATTTCATCTTTGCCATTAGGAATGCAGTTTTAGGACTAGAGGACCCATTATTGTTACTGAGAGCAGCCAGGGGGCAAAGCACTTGAAAAGTCAAGAGAAAAGAGCATAGGATCACTGGAATATTTATCGAAGAACAGAAAGAATATAAATTGAGAGTAATATAAAAATAAAAAAAAGTTAAATGCATTAAAAGGGTAAAGGTACAGGAAGTGCTAATAAATCATTGTAGAGTCACAGGTGGCATGGTAGGAGTCACTTGACACCTGGCCATCCTCCCTCATCCTAGAGACATCCAGTGTGGAGAAGTTGCCTGAGGCTCCCTTAGACAAACCACGGTTTAATGACAGTATTGTGATGGCCATAGCTGTCTGTCACAATGATATAGGCACAAGTCCTGGGGCAATCTCAATATCTCATGTGGATGGATCCAATTACCACAACCAAGAAAATGTCAATGAACAGCCTACAGAACCCAAAAATTAGCAGGGCATACAGTATTTGTATGTCCGTCAGGAAATATTTTTATATTTTTAGTTTACTATATTTTTTATATTTACTTTATTTTGTACTTTTTTATGTCACACTAGGTGACTGCTATGACAAGCAATTATTTGATTGCTTCTCCCTTACATTAGAATGAATTGCCATTGCATTGTAAGGGCTCATGCACATGACTGTGTGCCGTCTGGGCCCGTATTGCGGCCAGCAAGATACAGGCCCCGGCCTTTCTGGCAACGCATCATGGATGTGGACCCATTCACTTGAATGGGTCCGCAATCCGGAAGGTTGGTCCGGAACGGAGGCACGGAAGCACTACGGAGTGCACTACTTTTTTGTGGTGCGGCCTGTAAGATGCGGATCGCGGACCCCATTAAAGTGAATAGGTCCGCGACCTGCATGCGGCGGACCCATGGTCGGTGCCCGTGCACTGCAGACCGCAAGGGAGATGCAATCTAATTGCTTCTCATAGTCACCTAGTTTTAACTAGAATTCCCATTGCAATTTATTGCAGATTAGCTATGTTCTTATTGAACCCTGCCATCTGTAGGGTTTCATAGGAACTACAACTGCAGTTGCAGGAGTTTATTCAGAGAGACCCAGGCTATCGCAGACAATGAATGGCTCCCCCAGTCATCGTCGCATCTGAAGGGTTAAATGTCTGCGATCGGCATTATGGCCAATCACAGACATTAGTCCCAGGTGTCTGCTGTTTAAAACTGAAAAAACCCTACAGCTATGTCGCCCACTGTGCTCTTGAGACCCCGTATATGCATGGCGGTGCTGGAGAAGTGGTTATAGATGTAGGAAATTTAACAAACAGGATGCAATGTTTGATAAATTTGGTGCAAAATACTCAACACACACTCAAGAAAAACTGACTTCAAAATGTACCCTTGTGATAAGTTATCCCCCAGATCTTTAGGCCATCTGTTAAATGCTGATATTGAATTATGAAGCATCATTATGTATGCAAGTTACTACTAATGGGCCGGCAATACACATTTTTGTGAACAAAAGCCTACAGTTCTAGAAATCGGTCTGGGACTTTTTAGTCTCTTTTATAACACTATGCAGTGTATGGCCTCATGCACACGACCGGTTTTTTTTTTACGCTCCGCAAAAACGGGGTCCGTAGGTCCATGACCGTTTTTTCGTCCGTGGGTCTTCCTTGATTTTTGGAGGATACATGGACATGAAAAAAAAGTCGTTTTTGTGTCCGCCTGGCCGTGCGGAGCCAAACGGATCCGTCCTGAATTACAATGCAAGTCAATGGGGACGGATCCATTTGACGTTGACACAATATGGTGCAATTGCAAACGGATCCGTCCCCATTGACTTTCAATGTAAAATCTGGAGTCTCTTTTATACCATCGGATCAGAGTTTTCTCCAATCCGATGGTATATTTTAACTTGAAGCGTCCCCATCACCATGAAAACGCCTCTATGTTAGAATATACTTTCGGATATGAGTTACATCGTGAAAACTCATATCCGACAGTATATTCTAACACAGAGGCGTTCCCATGGTGATGGGGACCCTTCTAGTTAGAATATACTACAAACTGTGTACATGACTGCCCCCTGCTGCCTGGCAGCACCCGATCTCTTACAGGGGGCCGTGATCAGCACAATTAACCCCTCAGGTGCCGCACCTGAAGGGGTTAATTGTGCATATCATAGCCCCCTGTAAGAGATCAGGGGCTGCCAGGCAGCAGGGGGCTGACCCCCCCTCCCCAGTTTGAATATCATTGGTGGCCAGTGTGCGGCCTCCCCCGGCCCCCCTCCCTCCCTCTATTGCATTATTAACATTGGTGCATTGGTGGCAGTGTGCGGCCTCCCCCGGCCCCCCTCCCTCCCTCTATTGCATTATTAACATTGGTGGCAGTGTGCGGCCTCCCCCGGCCCCCCCTCCCTCTCTCTATTGCATTATTAACATTGGTGGCAGTGTGCGGCCTCCCCCGGCCCCCCTCCCTCCCTCTATTGCATCAATAACATTGGTGGCAGTGTGCCGCCTCCCCTCCCCCTTCCCCCCATCATTGGTGGCAGAGGAGTTGCGATCGGAGTCCCAGTTTAATCGCTGGGGCTCCGATCAGTAACCATGGCAACCAGTACGCTACTGCAGTCCTGGTTGCCATGGTTACTTAGCTGCGATGTCTGTGTCCGGCCGGGAGCTCCTCCTACTGGTAAGTGACAGGTCTGTGCGGCACATTGCTGTCACTTACCAGTAGGAGGAGCTCCCGGCCGGACACAGACATCGCAGCAGCCAGCAGGTAAGTATGATGCTTCTACTATTGCTAAGTAACCATGGCAACCAGGACTGCAGTGGCGTCTTGGTTGCCATGGTTACCGATCGGAGCCCCAGCGATTAAACTGGGACTCCGATCGGAACTCCGCTGCCACCAATGATCGGGGGGAGGGGAGGCCGCACACTGCCACCAATGTTAATAATGCAATAGAGGGAGGGAGGGAGGGGGGCCAGGGGATGCCGCACACTGCCACCAATGTTAATAATGCAATAGAGTGAGGGAGGGGGGGCCGGGGGAGGCCGCACACTGCCACCAATGTTAATAATGCAATAGAGGGAGGGAGGGGGGCCGGGGGATGCCGCACACTGCCACCAATGTTAATAATGCAATAGAGGGAGGGAGGGGGGCCGGGGGAGGCCACACACTGGCCACCAATGATATTCAAACTGGGTAGGGAGGGGGGTCTGCCCCCTGCTGCCTGGCAGCCCCTGATCTCTTACAGGGGGTTATGATACGCACAATTAACCCCTTCAGGTGCAGCACCTGAGGGGTTAATTGTACGGATCACAGCCACCTGTAAGAGATCGGGTGCTGCCAGGCAGCAGGGGGCAGTCATGTACACAGTTCGTTGTATATTCTAACTAGAAGCGTCCCCATCACCATGGGAACGCCTCTATGTTAGAATATACTGTCGGATCTGAGTTTTCACAAAGTGAAAACTCAGCTCTGAAAAAGCTTTTATGCAGACGGATCTTCGGGTCCGTGAACCGTTGTCCGTCCAAAAAATAGGACAGGTCATATTTTTTTGACGGACAGGATACACGGATCACGGTCTCGGCTGCAAAACGGTGCATTTTCCGATTTTTCCACGGACCCATTGAGAGTCAATGGGTCTGCGAAAAAAAAAGGAAAACGGCCAAAGGCCTCATGCACACAACCGTTGTGTACATTCGCGTCCGGTCTGTAATTTTTCACAGTTTAGCGGAGGTCCCATTCATTTCTATGGAGCTGTGAAAAAAAACTGATAGTCCTCCGTTTTTTCTCTGCGTCCGTGATCCGTGATTCCAGTCCGTCAAAAAAATATAACCTGTCCTATTCTTGTCAGTGGAAAACGGAGGACAGACCCATTCAAGTCAATGGGTCCGTCAAAAAAAACGGATGCACAACTGGTTTGTCATCCGTGTCCGTGTCCGACCTTGGTGCAATAAAATTACACTTTTCATTAACCTCCTTTTTTTTCCCCCTGTCAGACAAAAAAAAAGGAAGACACAAAGGAAACACAACTGAAGCAAAATTGGACACGGACCACTGAAGCCAAATCACTGACAGTGAAACAACACTGTCGTGTGCATAAGGCCTAAATGGACATGCTTCTGATTTTGGCTATGGGTACGCACAGCATGAACGCTGCTGATTTTCCGCCACAGATTTGCGTACAGAAAATTGTTTACAGCAGCAAAGTGGATACGATTTATTTATTTATGTTATCCACAGAAATAGTCCACAATAAAATCTGCACATAATTTGACACTCGGGCAAATTTTAAATCCACAGCTTGTAAATTTATGCTTAAGATGCATAGGTTAAAATCTGCCACAAACCCACAGCATTTCGGCAATAATTTCAGCAATCGTTGCCTATTATGGTGATATAACACACGCTTTAGTAGGTGCAGGTGCCGCACACAGATTATCACTATTTGCCAAGCTGCACGTCGAATTGCAGCTTGAAACAATGGCAAGACTGCAGCCTAGCTACTGGCTGTACTCCAAGTGAGGTCATTCACAGCCGCTAATGCACGTGTCATAGCTCCCTTAGGGTATATTTATTTGTACATATGCACAGTTGAGTCACATTATTATAACCACCAGCTACTGTAACAGGGCCGGCCTTAGGTGTTCAGGCGCCCTGTGCGAGCTAACCTTGTGGCGCCCCCCCCCCCCCCAAAAAAAAAAAACACTGCTTGTTGCTGGCATCATGGCATAGGCTGGCTGACTATCCAACCAAGTAGTTACCAGCCCGCACACCCCAAAGGCCGGTGTAATGTTATACTTCCCTACTTCGTGAGATCTCCCTACCCTCGTCACTTCCGGTCGCACCGGACATGACGTGAGGAGGTGTGCAGCGCCACGCAGGCGCACAACGACAGGTTAGGGAAAATTCACAGCAGAGTGCGCATGCACCAGGAGCCTCGCCGGCGGTTAGGGTAGGGAAAAACTATGGGCCAGTGCGCAGGCGCAGTGATCGGATGGATGTTCTCAGCTGGACACCGGCCGACACTGCGCATGCACCGGGAGCCTCACCAGCGGTTAGGGAAGGGAAAAATTACGTACGGGCCAGTGCTTTTTCCCTACCCTAACCGCTGGTGAGGCTCCCAGCGCATGCGCAGTGTCGGCCGGTGTCCAGCTGAGAACATCCATCCGATCACCGCACCTGTGCACTGGCCCATAATTTTTCCCTACCCTAACCGCCGGCGAGGCTCCCAGCGCATGCGCACTCTGCTGTGAAATTTCCCTAACCCGTCGTTGTGCGCAGTGCGCCCCCCCCAATATAATAAACATTGGTGGCGCAGTGCGCCCCTCCCAACACCCCAGTATGATAAACATTGGTGGCGCAGTGCGCCACCCCAACACCCCAGTATAATAAACATTGGTGGCGCAGTGCGCCCCCCCAACACCCCAATATAATAAACATTGGTGGCGCAGTGCACCCCCCCCAATATAATAAACATTGGCGCAGTGCGCCCCCCAATATAGCAAACATGAGCGCAGTGCGCCCCCAATATAACGAACATGAGCGCAGTGCGCCCCCCCAATATAACAAACATGAGCGCAGTGCGCCCCCCAATATAATAAACATTGGTGGTTCAGTGTGCCCCCCCAACACCCCAGTATAATAAACATTGGTGGCGCAGTGCACCCCCCATATAATAAACATTGGTGGCGCAGTGGGCAGTGCCAATGAGGGTTAAAAAATAAAAAAATTATTAACTCACCTCCTCCAATTGTTCGTCTCCTGTCCTTTCTTCAGAACCTGTCAAAGGACCTGTGGTGACATCACTGTGCTCATCACATGATGCATCACATGATCCATCACCATGGTAATGGGCCATGTGATGAGCTCAGTGACGTCACCACAGGTCCTGAAGAAACAGGAGACCGGCAGCTGCGATCAACTGGAGGAGGTGAGTTAATTTTTTTAAATTATTTTTTAACCCTCATTGGCACTTCCCACTGTGCCACCAATGTTTCTTATACTGGGGTGTTGAGGGGGGGGGGGGGGCGCACTGTGCCACCAACGTTTCTTATACAAATACAGGAGGCGGGTGCCGGAATCAAATAGCCGACACCCGACCTCTGTGACAGGGAGCTGCGATCAGCGGCAGTTAACCCCTCAGGTACCGCACCTGAAGGGTTAACTCAACTGCAGCTGATCGCAGCTCCCTGTCACAGAGGTCGGGTGCCGGCTATTTGATTCCGGCACCCGCCTCCTGTATTTGTATTACAGGTCAGTTTTCATCATTGGTGGCGCAGTGGCCTCAGCCCCTCCCCTCCTCCTCCCATCTCTCTTCTTATTGGCAGCTGCGGGGGCAGCAGGCAGGTCAGACACAGGGGAGGAGGAACGAATCAGGTCAGACAGGGGAGGGCGAGATGGAGGGGGCGCCCCGAGGGAGAACACAAGTGCAGCCTCGCCTGCCGCATATTACATTGCGAGCTGTCGGCCGCCCAGCGCCCCTGTTGCTATGGCGCCCTGTGCGGCCGCACAGCCCGCACACCCCAAAGGCCGGCCCTGTACTGTAATATCCAGAGTAACCACAGACAGCAACTAGACGGGCTGTAATGACTCAATGACGTCCTGGTAGGTTGTCATAGGTATCTGGAGCCATGCTGACTGCAGTGCATCCCACCGCTGCTGGAGGGTGAGTGGGAGAGGATCCATAGATGATCAAGGTGGTCCTACAGGTGCTCAATTGGGTTCAAGTCTGGGGAATTGGGGGGCCAGGGTAATAGTTGAAGTCTTGGTCATGCTCTTACAACCAATGTCATAACCAAATCGGTAGAGAGTGCCTTCCACATAGGTGACTAGGCCCAAAGAATGCCATGAAAACATTCCCCAGACCATGACGCTGCCACCATCAGCTTGTGTTCTTCCAGCAATGGTTGCAGGGTTTTTGTTCTTGAATGTTTCTCGCTTGACATGAGCTACATGCTGCCGATGTCGAAAGATGGAAGTGGTCATAATATTGTGACCCAACTGTGTATATTTGCCAACAGATTGGCTAATTTCTTGCAGAAACTTCACCGGATCTCTGATTATAAATTCCGTACAACTGAATGGTGTTATTTGGCAAGCTCCATTCAGTTGACTGGGACAGTCTCAGAAATGTCATCACCAAATCTGCTGTGTGTGAATATGGCCTAACATGGTACACTAGAGGTTAGTTTGGCCGTTGCAGCTGTGTTTAACCCAATATCAAAAGACTTGCGCATTTTGGGATTGTATTCTAGGTAGTGTAAAATTTGCTACTTCAGCCTGTGTTGTAAATCTGCCAGTTTTATCAACTTTCTGCCTTTAGGAGAGTGAACAACATTCTTGTCTAGAGCTTTGCCATCCAAGCATTTCATTTCTCTATTTCTCTGTGCACGTCGCCTCCTCCTCCTCTTTCCATTAGCTTATTTGATTTGGCCTGTGATGTCACTGATCTCAGCACTTTGCTCGCTCTTTTGCAAACAGTCTTTTTTTCAGATTAAACAAGCCAGCCTTTCAAAGCACCGTCATGTTTGTTCTTACATTAAACACTAACCACAGTTCATGCGTCTCACATTACAAGCGCCTTCGTTACCTGTTAGGTCATGTATTTAGATAAAATGGATCAGCAGGAAATAACTAATAAGAGTAAGTTCCACTACATCTTTTAACTGGAGTTTTTTCACACTTTTTTTTATTTCATAAAAATCATATATTTGTGCCATAAATTTGGCCAAGAGGGTTAAATGGAGTAAAATAATAAAAGAGCCATTTCTCACCAGACTACTTTTACATTCGTGGTAGTAGGGTCCGGCAGGCTGTTCTGGCGGGAGAACAGCCTGCTAGATCTGTGCTAACGCTAGCCCACCGTGCCGCCGGAAGTCCACTCTGACCACATTCACTACAATGGGGGCGGGCCGGAGGTCCGGCTGTAGCACGGCAGACAAACCGAGAGACAGCCGGACAAAAAACGCAGCATGCTGTAGTTTTGCTGCGGCTGGACCTCAGGCCAGTCCCCATTATAATGAATGGGGCCAGAGCGGACTTTCGGCAGCATGGTGGGCTACCGTTAGCACAGATCCGGCAGGCTGCTCCCCCGCCGAAACAGCCTGCCGGACCCTACTACGTCAAGTGTAAAAGTAGCCTAAATCCTGTACTATCCCAGAGACGGTGGTCCCCTCCAGTCTTTGTTTATTGCACTGATGTCATGCCCATCTACCCACGTATAGGACAAGACGATTGGCTCCGGCGGTCACATAGGTAGACAGGCATGTCATTGCTGCATCAGTAAAGAAAGACTGCCTGGGGTCAAGTGAGTAGTGGATCTTTTGTTATTTTCCCGCATTAACTTTAATTGACCATATTTTTGCTGATCTAAGACAAACCCTTTAACTATAGTTATACTTCAGCGAGGGAATTAGAAGCACCAACGTAGGAATGCTTTTAAACATAAGGGAATGTTAGCAAGATTCTATTAGCAGTAGATGGCACAACAATTAGTTTTGGACTTTGTGAGATGGTAGTCGTAAGTCAGAAATGTGCACCTATAAATTACATATGTCACCTATATAATTCTCGGTATATATTTCTCAGTGTATCAATAACAAAAAACCTACCACCAAAGTATAAATATAGATATTTATTAATAATAATAGCAATAATAATAATAATTCCACAAATGCACAGTCCAATAAAACCATATTAAAACCATTACAGGAAGGATCACTACGTAGCCAATATTACCGGTATAGAAATATAGATATATATTATAATGGTATTCTAACATGCTACAAAGCGATATTTCCAAAAACTGTATAAAGTGTAAATGCTACAATATAAATATATATATACACCAGGAATTATATGTATATATTATATTTAGCAGTGGTCGTAATGTTTGTCATAGTTGTTGGCAATGGAATAACAATGGCAGATCCTTTCCTTTGTTTTTATCACTTAGATACCACAACTGTTACTGACTGCAGAATCTAAGTGGTTTGCCTCCAAACCTTGCCGTGAAAGTCCAGTGTATGACGGCCATTAATACCAGGCTTACAACGTTATAAATGTACTATATAGTGCATGGCAAGGGGCTAGCATTTTCTAGACAGTGTTAAAGAGCATTTACTGTATAAAGCCATATAATAAAGCAGTACCTGAACCAAAAAGTCACAGTCTTCAACCTGAAAAGCTACATCCTTTACACCATCTCCATGTTTGATTAAATGCTGGCCCATCTCTGAGGAAAAACAAAGATAGAAATGTAATTAGGCATTTGGTAGTTGTTAGTACAGCGTACAATAGGATTTACAAGCAGTTGTCAGAGTCGGCTGTTTATATAATGGCTCATCTTCTACATGAACCGAGCACGAACCTACAAATCATAAAACCACCACATAGAACATGTCTGCACCGGTCCACCTTACATACCTAAATGGTCAGTTATCATCTTCAAAGTGGATGTGTTGTCATCCTGTCCATGACTACATGTGTAAAAGATACCCAAAAGAGAGAGGGAGGGAGAACTTTTCCTTTGAATCCCTGATTTATGTTACACAGGACCCCTCACCTCTCTATCATTTCATCAATTCTGGAGCATCTATTCTTATAACACTATATTCTGTCATTCCTGTATTATTCCTGATAGAGGTTTATGAATGAATCACTACCAGCTTGAAATAAAGGTCAGTCTGGGTGTTACCAGTTAAGGATATGCCCATGCACAGTCTGACACTATCCAGTCAGTGCTGCCAGTGTCAGACTGTGCAGGGACACACCCTTAACTTGTAATACCCATCTGGACCCTCACTGCAAACTGCTAGCAACCCATTTATACTTTCTATAAGGAATAATTGAGGAATGGCACAGCATTGAGTTATAAGAATAGATGCACCGGAATCGTTATTACATGGGGAATGCAACAGTTTCTAACACAGACATGTCACGGGAGATTATCCCGTGATAATCTAGATTATACATGTTATTCTTTTGGTAGCCCTTCAAAGTCTTTTTGCTAAATGGCTAGATGCCACTCCACCGGACAGACATTCTGTCATTGCCCAAATGAGAAAGCTAATTTCAATAGACCGTACAGAGGCAGAAAGACATAAAGAAAGTATTTATTTCATAAGTGGAAAACCTTTATTGAATCGTACTACACAGAGGCGGAAATACAGGATCTGATGACTGCCTTTAGATATACAAAATATTACTGCAAGGCTGATATCCCTCCTCCATCTTGGAGGGATAAAGGAGACCCTGGGGGACCGAATCAGGTTCTATGTAGGGGCGAGATGGGGATAACAGCAGTGGAATGAAACACCTCCTTATTGTACTTATGTTGTTCTTTATTTTATTATGTTTAATATTTTCATTTTTTTCAATACGTTTTTATTTACTTTTTATGGAGATTATATCTCCACATGTCTCATGCACTATGCACTATGATATGTGCCTGACTGTCAAATGTTCAACTTGTATCACATACTGTATTTGAAAAAAAAGACATTTTAAAAACAAAAACAAAAAAAATGTTAAATCTAGCATATTTATCAAGGGTTGGGTATTTGATGTGCAGCTATTAATAAATATCAGTTCTTGAAATTTAACCTGTTCAGTGCCAGAAATGTTGGTCTCGTTTTTTCTCAGGTAGTTGCTCACTTCTTGGTATTCTGCTATCAGTTCCTGTATTATGCCTGCAAAACCTAGCTTCGAACTAACTCTTATCATGTCACAGTAATAATATGTTTTGAAAGGTAATACTGCCTCTTGTGCCCCAAAACTTAAGAAGTATGCTGCCTAAAATTATCACTGGCATACAGTGCCATTTGCATGGGGCTCAGCTGCATACAAGACCCAGGCTATGGACAAACATGGGTCTCAAACAGCCCTTTTTGAAATATATATTATGTCATACTTGGAGAATATGGTAGAAAGGGGCCCCGGACTACAAATTTCTAGCCATAAGGGCCTATTCACACAAATGTGCTATTCATGTGCACATATTCATTTCACACTGTATTTCAGCACAGATAAACTGAGAGCAGGTTCTACCTTGTCTCCCAGAACACAGACCTGGAGATCATTGGTCCATGTCCAAAACAGATATACCGACCTCCATGTGTTGTGGCAGCAGAATGGATGATTTTGGCACAGGAATAGGGTGGTGTTAAAGGGGTTGCCCCACGAAAAATATTATACAGTGTTCAAACCAGCACCTGGATCTGAACACTTTTGTAATTGCATATAATAAAAAAAATTGCATAGCCACTGAACTATTCAATAAAATGCATTTGTATAGCGCCACCTATGTTATTTTTCTTATTTCTTTGTCCTTCTCAATGAGAAGGCCGCACATGCTCAGTTTCATCCCTCAACTGCCTCCTGAGCTGTGATAGGGAGAGAGCTGCAGCAGAATGGACACCCCCCTTAGCTGCAGAAGAAAAGACACTGTGAGCTTGATATAAATCTAGCAGAGCAATGAATGGGGAGATCTCTGGATCCATGTGAGGTACCATGTGAGGTACAGGTCTGGTGCTAGCTTTGTTATAAAGAGATTGTCATATACAGGTGAAACTCGAAAAATTAGAATATCGTGCAAAGTTCATTTATTTCAGTAATGCAACTTAAGGTGTAACTAACATATGAGAGACTCATTACATTCAAAGCGAGATATTTCAAGCCTTTATTTGGTATAATTTGGATGATTATGGCTTACAGCTTATGAAAACCCCAAAGTCACAATCTCAGGTACCCTTTGCTCAGGAGGTATGGGTTAATTAGCTGACTAGAGTGTAACACTTTGAGCCTAGAATATTGAACCTTTTCACAATATTTTAATTTTAAGTTGAATTAAATTGCATTAATTGTTGAACTTTTGCACGATAGTCAAATTTTTCAAGTTTCACCTGTACTATATGATGTCTGATTTTCATTATTTTCATTAGTTATGGGATAACCCATTTAACGTCTTTGTGCTGTTCAAGTCTGCATGGACTGGACTTAGACAGCACACAGACCCCATTGTAATTAAGGGTCATTCACATTTCAGCAGACTGTGGATCCACATAAAAAAAACTTTACAGCATGTCCAATTCTGGTCCGAGTCACAGATCAGATTAGCCAATGCTGTAATGCGGTCCAAGATTTATTGCCCATGGTCCACGGACGAAGAACTGTCACAAAAACATATGGCTGTCTGAATACAGCCTGAGCACTAAGGCTGTTTTCTGATCACCTTGTTGTTTCTTTATGAGGTGTGTCCCATTTTTTTATATGTAAAGTTACTTCTTTATATTAGATTTGCAGTTAATATCAAAAGCAATATTTCCTCTTTGACCTAAACGTTTGAAGACTGCATAACATTTCTCTAGGTTCTCTGGGGTGGGCAGTCTTGGACTGAAGACCCTGTGGATTCTTCTTCTTCTTCTGCAGATTGTTCCCTACTCAAAAGGTTAGTGAAAATGTGAATGACCACCACTGGAATGTCTTTCTCAGGAACAGTTTCTGACATGCCTCTGATCCACAGATGATTTATTCTTGTGCAGATTCTTTATATATCATCTAGCTGTAACTTGAAGAGGGAAACTTCTTTGTGTTGTTTTTGTAAGCATTCATTAAATCTTTTCACAAGTGTTATTTGGAATCCTATCTATGTTGTTTGTCATGTTTAGGCCTCTTGCACACGAACGTGTGCACCCTGTGGCCGTGCTGCGGCCCGCGAATTACCGGCCGCAATGCACGAACACCCACCGTGGGGCATCCGCAGTGGATCGCGGACCCATTCACTTTAATGGTTCCGCGATCCGGCCGTTCCCGCAAAAAGATAAGTACGGGACGGAACAAAACCACACTGAAGTACTCCGTAGTGCTTCCGTAGGTTTCCGATCCGTGCTTCCGCTCCGCACTATTCCGCGTCTCCGGATTTGCGGACCCATTGAAGTGAATGGGTCTGTATCCGTGATGCAGAAGGCACACGGAACGGTGCCCGTGTATTGCGGATCCACAAATGCAGTCCACAATACGGTCACGGAGTGCACATGTTCGTGTGCAATAAGCCTTAACCTCTTACGGACACAGGGCGTACCTGTACGCCCTGATGTCCGAGTCCTTAAGGACACAGGGCATACAGGTACGCCCTGTGTATTTCCGATCATCGCCGCACAGCGTGCGGTGATCCGAACGGGGTGCCTGCTGAAATCATTCAGCAGACACCCTGTGACAATGCCGAGGGGGGTCCTGTGACTTCCCCGTATCGGCGATTGCAGCAGATTACCCCTTCTGTGAGGAATATGGATTATTATTTACTGGCAGCCCTGATTGTCAGTTGATTCACCTTTTGGCTTGTACACAGTCAGTGTACATGCAAAATATGTTCCCACCCCCCAGCCATCTGATTGTTAGCTAGCAAGGGAGAAAGCCCCAGGGGTCCAGGCTTCAAGGAGGCCCCAGGTGGATAATGTCACACCTCAACCAGCCAGTTTGGAGGCAACGGAATCTGCTGGAAAACACCCAGCAGGGGGTCTCAGCTCTTGCCCAAGATCAATGATACCTCCCAGACATGTCGGCACCTACATTTCATAAGGAATTATGAATCGCCCGGCCATTGCAGGTGCAAACCGGATACATATTTGTGTCCTGGTGGCCACGGTGAACAGGCCCATAGGCTTTGTTTGATGGTGGCATGCCAGGGAAGGTAGATATCCATATCTCCCCACAGAAACCCAATAGCAGCACCATGTTTGGACTCTAGTTGTAGCCGGAACCCAGGCAGATCCATTGGTCCCAGAACCTTCTGGATTCGAGCTATAAACCCTAAAGGGTTTTGTGGGTCATTTGCAGCCAGTCCGGGAAGGGGGGGGTGGACCCCTCCTGAAGGCCAGGAGGGGAGGGGCTGGCTACAGGTTAAAAGGCTTGTGCCAGCAAGTGGGCGTGTCTTTCTCTGAAGAAGGGTCACATTGTGTAATGTGTTTAGGTGGACCCAGGAGATCACTGCCCTTCATGTGACTACAGCAAAGAACACACCACAACCGAAAGGAACTTTCATCTTACCCAGTAACTGACTTTTGCTCTGCTTTACCCTGTTGTACCCATATAACCTGTATCTGTAACCTCAGATCACTGTATATATTCTCTGTGTATATTGTGTTATATCTAGTGTGCCCTTACGGCGATTAAATATATAATTTAATCTTGTGCTATCTTGTATATCAATCACGAATCCCCATGTCCATGTTTTGGCCTAGTTATAAGATACCCCGGGTTGGTTTCTCACCCTATATAATCCCATTAGCGGACCGGGCTTATATCAAACAAGAAGCTGGTGGCAGATACCCGGGCTGAGACAGCGCTGTCTTCACTGCGGCAGTGAAAGGGCTCTCTCAGCTTGTTGCCTCTCTGTGCCCGCGTGGACAGGAGGTGTCTGTGTAAACTGTACCAAGCTGACTTTACCTGGTCCTCTGGAGGGCGTAACATCACATTTTTGGTAACCCGTGACCATACCGCGTCTCATGAGCTCAACGTAGGTGACGTCAAGCGGGCACGAGGTGTGGTATTCGTCACACCTTCTATGCCGCGGTCCGCACTGACCGCAACATAGAATTTGTTTGTGGCCGAGGGAGCCCATCGAGTCCCTGCGCTGCTGTGGCAGGGACCTGATGGGTGAGAAGACAGCCCGATGCGGTGCAGAGGCTGCCCAATGCGTTGCACGGCATCGGGACCTGCCTTCTACGGGAGCCGAGGAGATCCAGCCTCAGGCTGGGTCTCCTAGGCAACCTGTTAGTGTATGACTCATACACTAACAGGCAATGCATTAAAATGCAGAGGGGATCCGACCCCCAAAAGTTGAAGTCCCAGAGTGGGACAGAAAAAATTTTTTTTCAATAAAAACACACATATTAGATATTGCCGCGTCCGTAACGGCCAGCTCTATATATATATCCCATGATCAACCCCATCCGATAGACACCATAAAAAAATAAAAATAAGAACAGTGTAAAAAAGCCATTTTTGTCATCTTACATCACTAAAAATGCAATACTAAGCGATCAAAAAGGCGTATGCCCCCCAAAATAGTACTAATCTAACCGTCACCTCATCCCGCCAAAAATGAGCCCCTACATAGGACAATCGCCCCAAAAGAAAAAAACTATGTCTCTCAGACTATTGAGACACTAAAACATGATATTTTTTTTGTTTCAAAAATTATATTAGTGTAAAAAGTTTACATATTAGGTATCGCCGCGTCCGTAAAAACCTTCTCTTTAAAAATATCACAACTTAACCCCTCAGGTGAACACTGTAAAAAATTTAATAAAACAATGTCAAAAAGAATTTTTTTTGTCACCTTACATCACAAAAAGTGTAATACCAAGCGATCAAAAAGTCATATGCACCCTAAAATAGTACCAATCAAACCGTCATCTCATACTGAAAAAAATGAGCCCCTACATAAGACAGTCGCTCGAAAAAAAAAAATAAATATGGCTTTCAGAATATGGAGAGACAAAAAATGTTTTTTAATGCTTTATTATATAAAACTGAAACAAACAAAAACAAAAAATAGTCATATTTGGTATTGTCGCATCCGTAACAACCTGCTCTATAAAAATAGCTCATGATCTAACATGTCAGATGAACGTTGTAAATAACAAAAAATAAACTGTGCCAAAACAGCTTTTTTGTTACCTTGCCTTACAAAAAGTTTAATATAGAGCAACCAAAAATCATATGTACCCTAAAATAGTACCAACAGAACTGCAACCTTATCCCATAGTTTCCAAAATGGGGTAACTTTTTTGGAGTTTCTACTCTAGGGGTGCATCAGGGGGTCTTCAAATGTGCATGGCAAGTTCAAATTATCCCAGTGAAATCTGCCCTCCAAAAACCATATGGCGTTCCTTTACTTTTGCGCCCTGCCGTGTGCCCGTACAGCAGTTTACAACCACATATTATAGGGTGTTTCTGTAAACTACAGAATCAGGGCAATAAATATTAAGTTTAGTTTGGCTGTTAATCCTTGATTTGTTAGCGAAATTTTTTTATTAAAATGGAAAATCTGCCAAAAAAGTGAAATTCTGAAATTTCATCTCCATTTTCCATTAATTCTTGTGGAACACCTAAAGGGTTAACAACGTTAGTAAAATCTGTTTTTAATACCTTGAGGGGTGTAGTTTCTAAAATGGGGTAATTTATGGCTGGTTTCTATTATGTAAGCCTCACAAAGTAACTTCAGACCTGAACTGGTCCTTAGTGGGTTTTGGAAATTTTCAGAAACATTTCAAGATTTGCTTCTAAACTTCTAAGCCTTGTACAGTCCCCAATAAATAAAATGGCATTCCAAAAATGATCCAAACATGAAGTAGACATATGGGGAATGTAAATGAATAACTACTTTTGGAGGTATTACTATGTATTATAGAAGTAGAGAAATTGAAACTTGGAAATTTGCTAATTTTTCCAAATTTTTGGTAAATTTGCTATTTTTTTTATAAATAAAAAAAATAATTTTTTTACTCCATTTTACCAGTGTTATGAAGTACAATATGTGACGAAAAAACAATCTCAGAATGGCCTGGATAAGTAAAAGTTTTTTAAAGTTATTCACACAAAGTGACACTGGTCAGATTTGCAAAAAATGGCCTGGTCCTTAAAGGGGTATTCCCATCACAATGATTTGACAGTGATCATTTTTCTAAATACATTTTATTACCCAATTCCCACCCTTTTTGAGAAAATTAGTCCCCTCTTACCCGATTGTTGTCTTTCGTCGGATCCTTAATATTGTTAGGCAAGCAAAGCAGGAAAGGGAGGTGGATGTTATTGTCCATCTTGGGACAAATGATCTGGCTTGCAATGAGGTGACGGAAGCTTTTCACACACTTGGAAATGATATACGGGAGGTTGCATCAGCTGTTTCATTCTCTGCAGTTTTGCCTGTGCATAACCTTCAACAGGAGGATGCACATTAAGGAATTCAATGTATGGCTTGGTGAATGGTGTCTATACCAAGGGTTTGGCTTTGTGGCTCATGTTAGCTCTCGTTGGAATGGAAAAGAACTGTACAAGAAAGATGGTTTGCATCTTTCTCTCAAGGGAACGAATGTCCTCCCTCAGTGAACAGTTCCAAGTATTTGCTAAGGAGAATTTAAACTAGGAAAGGGGGGCAAAAGAGTGATAATCCAGCAGTCCAACTGCCCCCGGAACAATGCCAGAAGATGCCAGTAGCACAAAGGTTAAGAAATGACAAGCTCAGATTCTTGTCTACAAATGCTCGCTGTTTAGAGAATAGGATCAATGAACTTGAGGCTATAATGGCATCTTTGAATATAGATTTAGTGGCTGTTATTGAGACATGGTTCAATGGGAGTAATGACTGGGATATAACAATACTAGGGTTCTCTCTATACAGGAAAGACAGAGAAGGCAAGAAGGGGGGAGGGGTGGCCCTGTATGTGAAAGATAGCATGAAATCTAATTTGATACAAGTTAGGGAGACCAATTTAGAGTCAGTTTGGGTTACCTTGCAGCTTGATCATCATAAGGTAACTCGTGTAGGTGTGATATATAGACCACCTAGCCAAGTCAAAGAACTAGATGATCTATTAGTTAAGGAAATAGCTAAAATGACATTGAAGGGGGAAGTTATCATTATGGGAGACTTTATTCTTCCTGATGTAAACTGGAAAACCAAAATAGCTAGTTCTGCCAAGAGTACAGATATTCTAAATTCCCTACTGGGATTATCTCTACAGCAAGTAGTTGAGGAGCCAACCCGGAAGGAGGCCATTTTAGATTTAGTATTCACAAATGGGACTGATATTACTGTAGGGGAAAGCTTGGGATCTAGTGATCACCAGTCAGTGTGGTTTACTATAAGTACAGTGACTAAGTCACACCACACAAAAACAAGAGTTTTAGATTTTCGAAAAACTGACTTTTCTAAAATTAGATTAGTGGTATACGAGTCCCTATCAGATTGGAACAGTTTCAATGGAGTCCAGGAGAAATGGAACTACTTAAAAGTGGCACTATTGAAGGCAACAGAAAATTGCATTAGGCTAGTCAGTAAAAGCAAAAAAGGGAAGAGACCACTGTGGTACTCAGCAGAAGTGGCCAAAATCATTAAAAACAAAAAGATAGCATTTAGTAATTATAAATAAAAAATAAACGAGGATGACAGGCAAATTTATAAGATTAGGCAGAGAGAGGCCAAACAAGTTATAAGAGCTTCTAAAGCACAGGCAGAAGAGAAATTAGCTCAGTCAGTGAAAATAGGCGATAAGACATTCTTCAGATACATAAATGAAAAAAGGAAATTAAACAAGGAATAACCAAATTAAAAACAAAAGAAGGAAGGTATATGGAAGAAGATAAAGAACTAACTGACTGCCTCAATGAATACTTCTGTTCAGTTTTTACAAAGGAAAATGAAGGAAAAGGACCTCAGTTAGGCTACTTTCACACTAGCGTTCGATCGGATCCGTTCTGAACGGATCCGATCATAATAATGCAGACGGAGGCTCCGTTCAGAACGGATCCGTCTGCATTATATTGGCATATAAAAGCTAAGTGTGAAAATAGCCTCGGACGGATCCGTCCAGACTTTCAATGTAAAGTCAATGGGGGACGGATCCGCTTGAAGATTGAGCCATATTGTGGCATCTTCAAACGGATCCGTCCCCATTGACTTACATTGTAAGTCTGGACGGATCCGCACGCCTCCGCACGGCCAGGCGGACACCCGAATGCTGCAAGCAGCGTTCAGCTGTCCGCCTGTCCGTGCGGAGGCGAGCGGAGCGGAGGCTGAACGCCGCCAGACTGATGCAGTCTGAGCGGATCCGCATCCATTCAGACTGCATCAGGGCTGGACGGAAGCGTTCGGGTCCGCTCGTGAGCCCCTTCAAACGGAGCTCACGAGTGGACCGACGAACGCTAGTGTGAAAGTAGCCTTAGTCAGCTGTCTAAAAGTAATACAAATAAGTCACAGGGGCCTGATGGGATACACCCAAAGCTATTAAAAGAGCTCAGTGGCTAACTAGCAAAACCATTAACAGATTTATTTAAACAATCACTGGCAACAGGAGTCATCCCAGAAGTTTGGAAATTGGCAAATGTTGTGCCGATTCACAAGAAAGGTAGTAGGGAGGAATCGGGCAACTATAGGCCAGTAAGCCTGACATCAATAGTGGGGAAATTAATGGAAACCATACTTAAGGAGAGCATTGTGGAACATCTAAAATCCCATGGATTGAAAGATGAAAAACATCATGGGCCAGATTTATCATGACTCTGACAGCTCACTCCACTTTCACATATGGCTAAAGTCAGTTTTAGCCAAGTCAGATTTATGAACGGCCCTTTAAGACTGTAATAAATGTGGTTTGACGGTAGCAGTTTATCCGTCAGTAAGCAGCTTTACAAAAGTGGCACATCTTTACGAAAAAGTCGCATGTCTTTACGAAAAAGTCGCATGTTCTATTAAAAAGTCTCATAAGATAAGCATGGTCCTCACTGGAGTGAAATTGCGCAATTTTTTGCGACTTTTTTGCGACTTTTTAAATAGTCTCAATAGTAAATCTGTCTAGAGATTAATTTTCATAAGAAAACACGCCCACTTTCAGAAAACTGGCGAGCATAGTGCAGAGCAGAAAAAAGTCGCAAATTTCTGCGCAGTTTTAATGATTGCGCAAAAATTTGCTCCTTTGCACTCCATTATTCTGACTTGAGCTAATGATAAATCTGGCCCCATGGGTTTACTTCAGGGAGATCATGTCAAACTAATCTTATTGATTTTTTTGATTGCGTGACTAAAATAATAGATGGCGGAGGTGCAGTAGACATCGCTTATCTGGACCTTAGTAAGGCTTTTGATACTGTCCCACATAGAAGGCTTATCAATAAATTGCAGTCTTTGTGCGTGGACTCCCATATTGTTGAATGGATTAGGCAGTGGCTGAGGGACAGACAACAGAGGGTTGTAGTCAATGGAGTATATTCAGACCATGGTCTTGTTACCAGTGGGTACCTCAGGGATCTGTTCTGGGACCCATATTGTTTAATATCTTTATCAGCGAAATGGCAAAAGGCCTCGATGGTAAGGTGTGTCTTTTTGCTGATGACACAAAGATTTGTAGCAGGATTGATGTTCCTGGAGGGGTACACTAAATGGAAAAGGATTTAGGAAAACTAGAGGAATGGTCAAAAATCTGGCAACTAAAATTTTTATGTTGATAAGTGCAAGATAATGCACCTGGGGCGTAAAAACCTAAGAGCAGAATATAAAATCAGTGATGCAGTCCTAACCTCAGTATCTGAGGAAAGACTTAAAGGTAGGCAGACAATGTCATAGAGCAGCAGGAAATGCTAGCAGAATGCTTGGGTGTATAGGGAGAGGCATTACCAGTAGAAAGAGGGAGGTGCTCATGCCGCTCTACAGAGCACCAGTGAGACCTCATTTGGAGTATTGTGCTCAGTACTGGAGACCATATCTCGAGAAGGATATTGATACTTTGGAGAGAGTTCAGAGAAGAGCTACTAAACTAGTACATGGATTGCAGGATAAAACTTACCAGGAAAGATTAAAGGACCTTAACATGTATAGCTTGGGAGAAAGACGAGACAGAGGGGATATGATAGAAACTTTTAAATACATCAAGGGAATCAACAAGGTAAAAGAGGAGAGAATATTTAAAAGAAGAAAAACTGCTACAAGAGGACAAAGTTTTAAATTAGAGGGGCGAAGGTTTAAAAGTAATATCAGGAAGTATTACTTTACTGAGAGAATAGTGGATGCATGGAATAGCCTTCCTGCAGAAGTGGTAGCTGCAAATACAGTGAAGGAGTTTAGGCATGCATGGGATAGGCATAAGGCCATCCTTCATATAAGATAGGGTCAAGGGCTATTCATAGTATTCAGTATATTGGGCAGACTAGATCGGCCAAATGGTTCTTATCTGCCGACACATTCTATGTTTCTATGTCTCCCCTGGTTACGGCCACCTCTCCTGTCGAATCTCGCCGGGCCACGATTGCGCAGAAGACTGAAGATTCTCTCCCGGCCGGGCAATGTCCTAAATGCGCCATGATGACTTCTTCCTGGCCAGTATAGTACAGAGCTGCGAACGCGCACGCCGGCTCTGTACTATACAGGCCAGGAATAAGTCACCATGGCGCATGCGCGGCGTTCGTGCGCGTTCAGGACATTGCGCGGCCCGGCTGGGAGAAAAACTTCAGTCTTCTGCGCAAGCGCGGCCTGGCCAGGAGAAGACATCAATCAAGCACCGCCGAATCCAGGAAGTGAACGTCGTGCTGGACGAAGGTAAGTATGAAAACTGAAGATGGGAATACCCCTTTAAGGTGAAAATGAGCCTGGTCCTTAAGGGGTTAAGATGAGCTATTTTGCCTTTCGTTTTTGATCCTATAGTAGTATTTTAGTCACTTGGTGGTAGTCTTTTGTGTAAAGGTTTTACCTGCCATATCGTCCTTTTCTTCATAACTGTTGGTCCAAGTAGGTGTGTTGGAGTTGGTGTCTTTATTTTTCTGCATTTGGAACCTTGTTTGACTTTCAGATTATAATTTCTGGCCGTTAGTGCTAATTTTCATCACTGTTTAGCAGTTTTGATCATTACGCTATTGTCGTCAGTGTTTGCTTTTGAAGGTTTCCTCACGTTGATACCTGTTTCAGTCACACATCTCTGGAGAATGTTGCAAGCTATATATAATTGGTTTCCTATTTGCTCTTTTTTATTTTGGAGCCATGAACAAAGGCCTGCAGAATACAGTTGTTTGGATGTTCTGTTTGGATTTTCAGCTTTTGTTTTAACAGCGTTCACTGTGCAGTATAAATGACATGTTTAAAGGCTAAGTCCACCTTTGGGGGCATTTTTTTTTTATTATCATTGCATTGTACTCATTTTGAGATAAAATATTTTTTTTAATTAGTGTTTATTAAAAATTAAAGCTTCCTTTGGATATAAATTTTGGATACTATGTTTTGCTACGGGCACCATTAGATCTGGGTCTATGCCCCTGAGAGTATTATTTCTTCATAAGATATACTATTGAACTGCTCCTTATCTAATGTACAGTACACATGTCAGAGAAATAAAGTCATCAGATCATATATGAATAGGCTTACCTTGATTTTCTGGATTCAGTGGAGATTGAAAAATGAAAAATATCTGTCAAAAAACACATTAAAAACATAAAATGAATAAAAAAATAATAATGAGCGTTGACTAATCTTCCAACAAGAGCAAATATACCATCTATGCAACCTGTGCAGCTGCACATGGGCCTTGGAGGCAACTGGGCCCCCTGCTCCTTTAAAAATAGTAATGGTCTCGATTGTCTGTTAGAATATGTTGTTAAATATGAATATGAAATATGTATCGCATTGGGGCTCATTTACTAAAGACTGGTGTTTTACATGCCTGTCTAAGTAAAAAAAAAAAAGCTGCTGGAGTAAGATGAGGCCAATTTATTTAGGGGCGCATGCCTTTTAATAAATTTGTTGTATCTGAGACATCTGTATGCTGCCAAAAAGTGGCAAGAGCAGTGGAGAAAGGCAAAAAGTCAAAATTTGTTGTGCAAAATGCAGTTTTCACAAATATATGTGACTTTCACATGGCAGTTTGTTTGTAAATGACTAGTGTTGAGCGAACTTGTGTTTTTAAGTTCGATGTATCTAAGAATCCTGTTATAGATTCCACTACCACGGACCATAACAGAATTCTATGACGGCATGCACCATAGAAGCCTATAAGAGGCATTCCATTATAATAGAAGTCTATGCTGGCCATACTAAGGGATTGACAATGACTTGGCCATTCCAAAACACAAATCTTAATTTTTTTGCAGTCATTCATTAGTTAATTTACTTCTGTACAATACTTTGGGTCATTGTCTTGTTGCATTATCTAATGGCTGTTCAGCTTGAGGTCATGCTGCTCCTACATTGTGTTGTAAAATGATTTGATACACTTTAGAATTCATTGTTCCCTCAATGATTGCAAGGAGTTCAGGCCCCAACCATGGTTCACAGTTGGGATGAGGTTGTGGTGTAGGTGTGTAATGTTCTTTTTCTTTCAAACATAGCATTGTGCATTTGTACTAAAAAGTTCCACTTTTGTCTCATGAGTTCATAGAAAATTTTCCCAGAAGAGTTGCGGAATTATCCTGGCAGCCCCATGGAGAGCCCTGAAAATGCTTTTGCCCTGTGCGATTTAGCCACAAGTTAGCGGAAATTGATATATATATATTTTTTTCTTGCAAAGTCTCATATTCCACTAACTTGTGACAAAAAATAAAATCTCACATGGCATGGGTATATGTAAAAATACACCATGTGACACTTTTTTGCAGCCAAGATGCGCAAAGGGGCCTAATTTCCAATGAGTACTTTCAGGATTTCACAGGGCATTTTTTACGCATTTGGATTCCAAACTACTTCTCACGCTTTAGGGCCCCTAAAATGCCAGGGCAGTATAAATACCCCACATGTGACCCCATTTCGGAAAGAAGACACCCCAAGGTATTCCGTGAGCGGTATGGTTAGTTCATGTAAAAAAAATATTTTTGTCACAAGTTAGTGGAATATGAGACTTTGTAAAAAAAATAAAAATAAAAAAATTATAATTTTCCGCTAACTTGTGACCAAAAATAAAAACTTCCATGAACTCACTATGCCCATCAGCGAATACCTTAGGGTGTCTACTTGTCCGAAATGGGGTCATTTGTGCGGTGTTTCTACTGTCTGGGCATTGTAGAACCTCAGGAAACATGACCGGTGCTCAGAAAGTCAGAGCTGTTTCAAAATGCGGAAATTCACATTTTTGCACCATAGTTTGTAAATGCTATAACTTTTACCCAAACCAATAAATATACCCTTATTGCATTTTTTTTTATCAAAGACATGTAGAACAATAAATTTAGAGAAAAATTTATATAGAAATGTAGTTTTAATTGAAAAATGTTACAACCGAAAGTGAAAAATGATGTTTTTTGCAAAAATTTCGGTCAATTTCGATTAATATCAAAAAAAATTAAATGTCAGCAGCAATGAAATACCACCAAATGAAAGCTCTATTAGTGAGAAGAAAATGAGGTAAAATTCATTTGGGTGGTAAGTTGTATGACCGAGCAATAAACCTTGAAAGTAGTGTAGTGCAGAATTGTAAAAAGGGGGTTTAAGCCAGGGGAGCTGAGGTGGTTAAATCAGTTCATATATGTATACAAAGGGCATTTAATAATTCACTATATGTATAACAAATAGCCCTATTCTAATCACCAAATTCATATAATTTTAAAAACCTCATATTTAAAACACATATACAAACGGTATATTTATTGGATGACCCAAGTCCCTAATGCGGAGCTCTCGCATTAAAAAATAAAATAAAAAATAGAACAAAGTGGCTATAAAAAATTAGGACATCTAACTGGGCAGGTTTCAAATGATGAATTCTGTGTGGGTAATGAAGATTTATATCTTTTATTGCTTGATATTGGCTTCAAATACAGTAACAGCTCAGTAACTGGTCAACGCAACTGCTCCTATAGACAACGCTTCTTGTGTCAATACGATTTATGCACATCCCGGCTATAGAGTGTCCGTATTATATATCTCTGGTATTGCATGTAGCACCTAACCACATTAGAACGGCAGTCACTGGAGTGTATACACACTGTGTTGATACCAGTGTAAGTCGACTTAGTGCTACTCACGACTGTGCTTGGTTGAAGCCAATTTCAAGCAACAAAAGATATAAATCTTCATTACCCACACAGAATTCATCATTTGAAACCTGTCCAGTTAGATGTCTTTATTTTTTTTAGCCGCTTTGTTCTATTTTTAATTTTATTTTTTAATGCGAGAGCTCCGCTTTAGGGACGGGTCATCGAATAAATATACCGTTTGTATATGTGTTTTAAATATGAGGTTTTTATAATTATATGACTTCGTATTATTTGGTGATTAGAATGGGGCTATTTGTTATACATATAGTGAATAATTAAATGCCTTTTGTATACATATATGAACTAATTTAATAAAAGACGCTAATAAACTGCTGAGAGCCAGCCATATTTATTTATTTTTTCTATTGAAGTACGCAGTTAACTGAGGGGTGATCAGTGGGCCAGGCTCCAGATTAGTTGGTGAGTATCCTCAAGTAGATAAAAAAAAAATGGGGGGGGGGGGGGGGGGAAACAGAACATTGCAGGGTCAGGAAAGGGTTAAATGATTCGTATTGAAAAACTATATTTTGAATAATCAATATTTGTGGAACAACCTTTTAAAGCAAAATAAAAACACTAAACGTGAACACATAATAGCAATTCTTACCAAAAAGTAAAAATAAATTGATAACAATATTGTTTCTTTTATTGTCTTGGACTACTTACCTTGTTCTGCTTGACAACATGGGATACCACCTCTCGACTGCCAGTCTCCAGTCCTTTGTAGGCAAAAGGTTCAAATCCCATCTTATCGCAATAGAATGATGCAGCCTGCAAGGAGATGTCCACAATGTGCAAATTGGATGCTTTAGAAAAGAATATCTAATTGCTGCATAACTGATGTAGAACTGGTGTGTTATAAAACCTACCTGTTTTGCATTTCCAACCCAAAAGGTAAGATGATGGAAGCTTAGAAAGCGACCTCGTTCATGCTTAAAAAAAGAATTATCAAAATTAATATTACAAATAGGATTTGCAATTTGAAACAGAAAACATTAGCATGTTGAATGCCTGGCTGCTTCTGTGTACTTTCCTTTCTGACTTTTTTGAGCGGCGAGTATAGAAAACGAACTAGTGAAACTAATACAGTCCTAACAGTTATAATTGTTGCTGTAAGGCTACATTCACACCAGGTAGATTTGTTTCAACTCTTTAAGAGACTAAAATTATGTTGCCCTTTTTGACCTACCACTATGTACGCTTACATTTGTCCAGGGTAGCAATTTGATAAACACGTTAGCAGTGAGTGTGGTAATATACCAACTGATATATAAAAGACGATGTCTACTAACAGTGTTTAATGTCTGAATAATTATTTAAACTTAAATGATATTACCTTTTCCCCTTTGTCGGTGTAAGAAGTCTGAAAGGAAAAAAGAATCTTATTTCTTCTTTTCATTTACTTTTTTTTTTATAATTGTCTTTTTATTAAAGTATTTCTGATAAACACAATACAATGGTATAATCATGCTTATTTCTACAGTTCATTTTTCTTTGAAGGCAAATAACAGCACCGTATAAGAACCAGAAACATCAAAACATTGTTAGTAATGTCATTCAAACATTAATGAATATTTTAACGGAGAATCGTGAGGTTTTCTGGCATAACAACTTTGTTAATCAGTATATATATAATCTTGCTATATTGGTGATAAAGAACCAAAAAGGAAAGAAAAAACGAAATTGAAAAAGACATACATTAGACCAATAGACTACTACAGGACTGGACACATAAGGGGTATACAGTTATACAGTTAGGGAGAGGGTTAAGAAATTATCTAGACACGTGAGTCAAAGTAATCATCCCAGGGTTTCCATATTCAATTGAATCTGTCTAACTGGTTAGTTATGGTAGCTGTGAGATGTTCCATTCTTCTGGTCTCCAGTACACTAGCCAGTAAGTCTAGATCAGTAGGCGGATCTGTCCTTTTCCAGAAACTGGCTATAAGGCGCCTAGCTGCCGTCAGTATATATAGGGTTAAAGCTAGGACATGCTTCTTTAACGGTGTAGGAGGCATGTTTAATAGGTAAAATAAGGGTCTAGAGGGAACTTAATATTTAGTAGTTGGAGGAGAAGAGTCCAAAATGGAATCAATACTGTGCATTCCCAAAAAATATGTATATGTGATCCCACTCCCGTTCCACATCTCCAACACCTGTCTGTGATATAGTCCTGATCAAAAGTTTAAGACCACTTAAAAAATGTGAAAGACCACTTGAAAAGTTTAAGACCACTTGCAAAACATCATATTTTACATTGTTGGATGTAAGCCCCATAACCATCAGACGGCATCTGAGACTGAAGGGCTTCAAAAACAAAAAACGTCTTCAAAGACCTCGTCTCCTTGAACGCCACAGAACTGCTTGTTTGGACTTTGCAGGAGAGCACCAAACATGGGACATTCAAAGGTGGAAGAAAGTTTTATTCTCTGATGAGAAAAAATGTAACCTTGATGGTCCTGATGGTTTCCAACGTTACTGGCTTGGCAAGCAGATCCCACCTGAGATGTTTTCTACTCGCCACAGTGGAGGGGGCACCATAATGGGGTGCTTTTTCCTTCAGTGGAACAATGTAGCTTCAGGAAGTGCAGGGGCGTCAAACGTCCACTGGCTATGTCCAGATGTTGCAGAGAGCATTCCTCATGACTGAGGGCCCTCGTCTGTGTGGTAACGACTGGGTTTTTCAACAGGACAACGCTACAGTACACAATACCCTCAGGACAAGGAACTTCTTCCAGGAGAATAACATCACTCTTTTGGCCCATCCTGCGTGTTCCCCTGATCTAAATCCAATTGAGAACCTTTGGCGATGGATGGCAAGGGAAGTTTACAAAGATGGACAACAGTTCCAGACAGTAGATGGCCTTTGTGCAGCAGTCTTCAACACTTGGAGAAATGTTCCCACTCACTTCATGGAAACGCTTGCATCAAGCATGCTGAAACGAATTTTTGAAGTGATCAACAATAACGGCGGAGCTACTCATTACTGAGTTCATGTTTAGAAGTTGGATTTCTGTTTTGGGGGGGTTTCGTTTTTTGGAGGTGTGGTCCTAAACTTTTGATCAGCTGAAAAACAGCCTGTTTCAGTTTATTCGTTGTTTTCATTAAATTGAATGCTCAAAAAATGTTTTGTCTCACTCCCATTTCTTCTTGTTGCATGTTGAAGCTCTACTTGGAACCTTGTTAAGATCCAACCATGCTAAATATGATTTTTTGCCATTTTTTAAATGATCTTAAACTTTTGATCAGGACTGTATTAGGGTTGAGGTGCTTCAGCAATTGTGGAGTGTGGTACCAAAACATCAGTATTTAGTGCTGTCCTCTTCCAAATAAGCCCCCATTCCTTGAAAGGAATGGGACGATCTAAAATCGACTCCCACTTAGACATGTATGAATGCTTAATGTGTGAGGGGGATGAAGGAGTAGAAAGTATAACATAGATCTCTGAAATGAGCCCTTTAGTTGAATCCGAGAGTTTGCATACTTTTTCAAATATTGTCGGTGTGGAAACCTGCGAAGAGTCAAATAAGCTAGTGAGAAAATATCTGATTTGCAAATATTGGTAATTAGCGGAATCTGGTAGTCTAAATGAGGATTTAAGTGCTTCAAATGGTAGAATTTGTAGAGTCCTTTAATCCACCATGTCCGCAAATCTAAATATCTTGTTGGAGAACCATAATTTAAAAAAGGACGCACGCATTCAGTCTGCATCTGCACCATATAGCATACGTAAACTTCATTGGCCCCAATAATTGGGGTATTAGCGTAGATGGCACAGGTGACCATATAAGAGAATTAGGATGTACAGGTGCTATCTATAGCTTCTCTATCTCCATCCATTTGGAGTATGTGTACAGGGTGGACCATGCCGGTAACCGCCTAAGGTGTGTAGCCCAGTAATACCGATTAATATCTGGGACCGCCAACCCCTCTTTTGACTTAAGATCTATGAGAATGCTGAATGCTATCCTGTTCCGGTTCCCATTCCATATAAATTTTTGTATCACTGATTGTAGTGCTTTTAAGTCCTTTCCAGGTACTGGAACTGGAAGAGTTTCAAATAAATATAATAATTTAGGCAGGATAGACATTTTGACCGTTGCTATGCGACCGAAAGGGGGAAACGTGTAAAGTCATCCACATATTTAAAAGAGCCTTAAGGTCTCTAAAAAGGGTTGGAAAGTTTTGAGCGTATAAAGAAGAGTAGGTCGGGGTTAATTGTATTCCTAGATAACGTAGGGCTCTGTCACTCCTTTGGAAATGAAAATTAGCCTGAAGAGTTATACAGTTGTGTTCAAAATAATAGCAGTCAGACATCACTAACCTGATAAATCACTGTTTTTGGTAGAAATGATATTTCTACATGGCAAATAATTTACTAGCAGGTGTAGTATAGTAATAGAAATCCAACAGTCATGACATGAATGCTGCTGATTCTGCCTAATTCAATCACTTATTGAAAGGGGCATGTTCAAAATAATAGCAGTGTGGAGTTCAATGAGTGAGGTCATTCATTCTTTGAAAAACAGGTGGCAATTATTGCCCTTATTTAAGGAAGGAAGGCAGCAAATGTTGTACATGCTGGTTACATTGCATTTATCTCTGAAATTCTGATGAAAATGGGTTGTACCAGACATTGTTCAGAAGAACAGTGTACCTTGAATAAAAAGTTGATTGGAGAGGGGAAAACATATTAAGAAGTGCAGAAAATGATAGGCTGCTCAGCTAAAATGATCGCAAATGCTTTAAAATGGCAACCAAAACCTGAAAGACATGGAAGAAAGCAAAAAACTACCATTAGAATGGATAGAAGAATAGCCAAAATGGCAAGGAATCAGCTAACAATCAGCTCCAGGAAGATCAAAGAAGGTCTAAAGTTACCTGTGAGTACTGTTACAATTAGAAGACTCCTATGTGAAACCAAGCTATCTGCAAGAAGCCCCCGCAAAGTCCCACTGAAAAAAAGGCATGTGCTGAAGAGGTTACAATTTGCCAAAGAGCACATTGACTGGCCTAAAGAGACATTTTGTGGACTGATGAAAGTAAGATTGTTATTTTTGGGTCTAGTGGCCGGAGACAGTTTGTCAGATGACCCCCAAACACTGAATTCAAGCCACAGTACACTGTGAAGCGCAAGCATCATAATATGGGGATGTTTCTCATACTACGGTGTTGGGCCTATTTATCACATACCAGGGATCATGGATCAGTTTGAATACATCAGAATACTTGAAGAGGTCATGCTGCCTTATACTGAAAAAGACATGCCCTTAAAATGGGTGTTCCAACAAGACAACGACCCCAAACACACCAGTAAATGTGCAACATCTTGGTTCCAGACCAACAAGATTGACGTTATGGAGTAGTCAGCCCAATCCCCGGATCTTAATCCAATAGAAAACTTGTGGGTTGACATAAAAAAATGCAGTTTCTGAGGCAAAACCAAGAAATAGAGAAGAACTGTGGAATGTAGTCCAATCATCCTGGGCTGGAATACCTGTTCACAGGTGCCAGAAGTTGGTTGACTCCATGTAACACAGATGTACAGCAGTTCTCAGAAACAGTGCTTATACAACTAAATATTAGTTAAGTGATTCAAAGGAAAGAAAAATCTTCAAACATTTTTCAGTTTATATAGTGAATGTTTGAGTTTGTAAAGAAGAATACAAACACTGCTATTTTTTTTGAACAGTCTAATATTCATTTTTTCTTCAATTTGTTTAGAGGAACAACACGAATTTGCTATATTTTTCTTCATGTTTTGATTTGGAATAGAATGTGTAGTGTTCCCAATGCATGTGTATGGAAATAAAAGCTATTAGAAGGATTTTGAGCTTTATTCACTTTTTAAAACACACTGCTATAATTTTGAACACAACTGTATGTAAGTCAGTTAAAGTAAGCAAAATGTAATCCGCAAATAAGGAGACTTTAAATTCTACTTGATTAACTTTAACTCCATGTATGTCAGGGTGAGACCTAATAGCTGCTGCTAGAGGTTCAATACATAACACAAAGAGGAGAGGGGAGAGCGGGCACCCCTGTCGTGTGCCATTAAAGATAGAAATGGTTTAGATTGAACGTGGGGTAGTTTTAATGGTGGTCGTCGGTTGAGCGTAGAGGGCATGAAGGGCGACAAACAGTCCTGTAATGCCAAAAGCTCTCAATGTGGAGAACATATAAGGCCAATGAAGGCGATCAAACACCTTTTCAGAGTCAAGTCCTAGCGCTGGTAAACAATATCTATCAGGTCTATAGTTCTTCTTGAATTTGAATTATCCCCCCCCCCCCGGTGACCCATCACAAAGCCTACCTGATCTTTGTGCACAAGTTGTGGTAACCAGTGCGCAAGTCTATTGGCCAGGATTTTGGTAAAAAATGTTAAAATCAGAGTTGAGAAGGGCTATGGGTCTGTAGTTCGAACAGTCTAATGGGTCCTTATCAGGTTTTGGGATAAGAGTTATATATGAATGTAGGATAGATGTAGGTATTGGTGAACCCTGTAGGAAAGAGTTAAAAAGCGATAACATATGTGGGAGTAGGATAGAAGAGAAGGTCTTATAATAGAGGTAGGGTAGACCATCAGGCCCTAGGGATTGATTATTGGGTAGTTGATTCACCACCTGCTGAATCTCCTCCGCCGTTATCTGTGCGTTGAGTGATGACAAAGCCTCCCCCGACAGTAGATTACATTGATTTAAGAAGGAGGTAAAAAGATTTCTGTTCTCCATCTGGCCAGATGGCATTTGTTGTGGAAGGGAGTATAGAGAAGCATAAAAGTCATGGAAAAGGTCTAAGATACCTTTAGGATCATATTTCTTAGTACTGTCAGGATTTCTCATGACTGTGGGAGACCCTGAGAGGTTAGAGTCTCGAAGTTGTCTTGCTAACATAGTGTGATGCTTATTACCCCAAGCATAAAAACGCTGCCTTGAATATAATAAGAGCTTCTCCGTTCCTACAAAGGCCAATTCCCACAGTCTAGCTCGCAGAACCACTATCCGATGCAAAAAATTATATGAGCGCCGTGTTTCCAATTGGGACTCTAAATCCTTCAGCTGTGTTTTAATAGTGTCGTAAAGCAAAGCACAATCTTTTTTTAGTCTCGAACCCAACTCAATACAGTTTCCCCTAAATACCGCCTTATGGGCCTCCCATATTGTAGAGACAGAGGAGACAGAAGATTAGTTAAAAGAGAAGTAATCAGAGAGAGTGTCTTGAAGTTCCTGTCTGAGTATCGGCCTAGTAAGTAAGGTCTCGTTTAACCTCCATTGACACACCCTAGTACGCACACCAGATGTTTTACTGGAGACTGAAATTGGGGCATGGTCCGACCATGTGATATCACCTATGTCCGCATTATCAAGCAGCCTAAGGGTTGCAATATTTCCCAAAAAGTAATCAATACGGGTATGCGTGCTATGTGGGTGGGAGTAAAAGGTGTATGTTTTAGACATGAGATAGTTTATTCTCCACAAGTCGTATAATGCGAACTTTCGGATCAACCTCCTAAACAGACGTGAAAGTCTGCGTTGGGAATGTGAAGGTGTAGCTCCGCTAAGGGAATTTCTATCCATGTGTTCTGAGAAGGAAATATTTAAATCTCCTCCTTTGATCAGGGCAGCAGGGAGGTAGTGAGAAAGCTTCCGTAGCACTTTATTTAAAAAGGGTATTTGGGCAGAATTGGGGGGCATAAATGTTGCATAATATGAGTTGAGTGCCATTAAAGGTGGTTTTTGATATTTGAGTTAAGGCCCTTTACATTCAGTGAGACACACACCCCCACCGATCAGCTGTTTGAAGAGAAGGCGTGCTCCGTGCCAGCGCTGCCTCCTCTTCACTGTTTACCTGCTCACCGTTGCATCTGCAGCGGTGAGCAGGTGTAATTACACCCAAGCCATCCCATTCATTTCAATGGTACGGATCGCTTCTATACACTTGTCCTACTATAAAAATAAATATGTGATCCTGAACATCCTGATGGACATACAGTTCACAAGTAGTCTGTTATTAGCTCCCATCATAAAATAAATTCTAACAAAGCTAGAACCAGCTCTGTACATCGGATGAATCCAGATATCTCCCCAATCATTGCTCCAACTGCTCGGATTTATTTCAAGCTAACAATTCAGGGTGTGTGTCCTATTTGTAGTAGCGTCCTCCTTAAAGGAAATGTGTCACCAAAGATGTTGTCTCCTAGTTAAAACCAAATAGTAACAAATATCCTTCTTCCTAATCTGTTTTTATTTTCTGATTGTAGATTTTTTTATTCTATATGCTGAACATGATTATGGGGGCGGACATCTTGCCTAAGCTGTTCTTAAAAGCAGTTACACAACATTAAACAAATTGCTTTACGGCAGCCACATGGGCCATGGAGACAATGGTCAGGAGAGGACCTCATTGCCTTCTATGGGGGAGCTTTCTAGGCATGCTCTGTGACCTGTGCAGAGGTCATTTTACAAGGAAAGAATAGATAAGATTTGACAATCACCTATTGTGAATTGTGGATTCTGTTTTATCTATACCCAGAGGTGATAACATTACAGGCAGGACTAGAATGATTGATAAGCAGGTAACTGCAGTAAAGTGATCTGTGCTGACCAAGAAGAGGCGCCTATTATTAGGCTTAATGGCCAGTGCCTAAACTGCAGGATTTTATGAATTCTGTTTAAATATAGATATTGATGTGGAAAATTTAATGTAACATCAAAAAATCTTTAAAAACATGTTAAGCATTAAATGTCATTTAAACAATAGGTCATTTTCTGATGATACACTGCCGTTAACTGTCACAGCTTCGAAAAGAAGATGGCACTTTAAGGACAGAACTGAGCATGCCCGACCCCCTCAGCAATGTTACTGAGGTGGACAGTCAAATAAGGAAGAGAATAAACAGGAGGTGGTGATATACAGATTTGTTGTTAACCAGAAATAAAGAATCATGTCACACAGAGGAGTCACAGCTTACTAATTATAAGACATGTTTTAAACTAATCTCTAAAATAATTATCAAATGATGGTAGATAACCACATCTGCAGGCTATAGTAAACTAAGGCCTCTTTCACACTGTCGTTAGGATTGTCCGGCAGAGTGTTCTGGCAGGGAACAGCCTGCCGGAACCGTGCTAACGTTTGCACACGTGTGCTGCCAGAAGTCCTACCCGGCCCCTTTCACTATAATGGGGACGGACGGGAGATGCGGCCGCAGCACTGCAAACATGCCGAGAGGCGGCAGGACAAAAACCGCAGCAGCCTGCTGGACAATCCTAAAGCCAGTGTGAAAGAAGCCTAAGTAACTTAGTAATATGTTTGCGATACTGTATGTAGGATCAGATTTATTAGCACAATAGGAAATCTGTTTCCAGGTTTTGTATTTAATGGTTTGTAATAAAAGTAGGTAAGAAAAGAAAATGAAAAAACTCGAGATGGCAGTTTAAAGAACACTAAAAGTCTTTAAAATAAATCAGCACATACTGTCAGCAACTTTCTGACTATCCAACATGATGTTATCAGGCCCAGATTTACTACTGCAGGTAAATAATGGGCCACTGACCTTTACAAAATGTTTGGAATTCCCTCTGAAGCTATTGCATTTACTTGTTTTAAGGACTTAAAGGGGTATTCCAACAATAAGATCTGTTAAGTCTGACATGTCATTTTAAGAGGATTATATATATATATACACATATATACAGTGCCTTGCAAAAGTATTAACCCCCCTTGACTTTTTTTGTATTTTGGTGCCTCGCAACCTGGAATTAACATGGATTGTTTGAGGATTTGCCTCATTTAATGTACAAAAAATTCCCACAACTTTGAAGATGTTTTATTTTATTGTGAAGCAAACAACAAAAAGGACAAAATAACAGAAAAAGTCAATGTGAAAAACTATTCACCCCTCTAAAGTCAATACTTTGTAGAGCCACCTTTTGAGGCAATCACAGCTACAAGTCGCTTTGGATAAGTCTCTATAAGCTTGCCACATATTACCACCGGGATATTTGCCCATTCCTCCTTGCAAAACCTCTCCAGCTCCTTCAAGTTGGATGGTTTGCGCTTGTGAACAGCAATCTTTAAATTTGACCACAGATTTTCTATTGGATTGAGATCTGGGCTTTGACTAGGCCATTCCAATACATTTACATGTTTCCCCTTAAACCACTCAAGTGTTGCTTTAGCAGTGTGTTTGGGGTCATTGTCCTGCTGGAAGGTGAACCTCCGTCCTAGCCTCAAATCATGCACAGAGTGGTACAGGTTTTGCTCAAGAATATCCCTGACCAGTTTCCCAGTCCCGACTGCTAAAAAACATCCCCACAGCATGATGCTACCACCACCATGTTTCACCGTGGGGATGGTGTTCTTTGGGTGATGTCATGTGTTGGGTTTGCGCCAGACATAGCGTTTTCTTTGATGGCCAAAAAGTTCAATTTAAGTCTCATCAGACGAGAGCACCTTCCTCCATACATTTTGGGAGTCTCCCACATGCCTTTTCGCAAACTCACAACGTGCCTTTTTGTTTTTAGCTGAAAGTAATGGCTTTCTTCTGGCTACTCTGCCATAAAGCCCAACTCTATAAAGTGTACGGCTTATTGTCATCCTATGTACAGGTACTCCAGTCTCTGTTGTGGAACTCTGCAGCTCCTCCAGGGTTACCTTAGGCCTATGTGCTGCCTCTCTGAATAATGACCTCCTTGCCCAGTCCGTGAGTTTTGGTGGGCGGCTGTCTCTTGGCAGGTTTGCTGTTGTGCCATGTTCTTTCCATTTGGTTATGATAGATTCGATGGTGCTTCTGGTGATCCGCAAAGCTTTGGATATTTTTTTTATAACCTAACCCTGACTTGCACTTCTCAACAACATTGTCCCTTACTTGTTTGGAGAGTTCCTTGGTCTTCATGGCAGTGTTTGGTTAGTGATGCCTCTTGCTTAGGTGTTGCAGCCTCTGGGGCCTTTCAAAAAAGATGTGTATGTAATGACAGATCATGTGACACTTAGATTGCACACAGGTAGACATAATTTCACTAAGGCCTCATGCACACGACCGCGTCCGCGTCTGTTCCGTCATTTTTCACAGTTTAGCGGAGGTCCCATTCATTTCTAAGAAGCTGTGAAAAAAAACTGATAGTCCTCCGTTTTTTCTCCGCGTCCGTGATCCGTGATTCCAGTCCGTCTAAAATATATAACCTGTCCTATTCTTGTCAGTGGAAAATGGAGGACGGAACCATTCAAGTCAATGGGTCCGTCAAAAAAAAACTGGTATGTCATCCGTGTCCGCGTCCATTTTTTTCTACAAGACCTTGGTGCAATAAAATTACACTTTTCATTAACCTACCTTTTTTTCCCCCTGTCAGACAAAAAAAAGGAAGACACAAGGAAACACAACTGAAGCAAAATCGGACACGGACCACTGAAGCCAAATCACTGACAGTGAAAAAACACTGTCGTGTGCATAAGGCCTAATTATGTGACTTCTGAAGGTAATTGGTTGCACCAGAGCTTTTTATGGGCTTCCTAACAAAGGGGTGAATACATACGCACATGCCAATTTTCTGTTTTCTATTTCTAAAGAATAGTTTTATTTATACATTTTTCTCATTTCACTTCACCAACTTAGACTATTGTGTTCTGATCCATCACATAAAATTCAGATTAACAAAACATTGAACTTAGGTCTGTAATGTAACAAAATACCCAAAAAAGTGAATACTTTTGCAAGGCACTGTAAATATATACACTACGTGCAGAATTATTAGGCAAATGAGTATTTTGACCACATCATCCTCTTTATGCATGTTGTCTTACTCCAAGCTGTATCGGCTCGAAAGCCTACTACCAATTAAGCATATTAGGTGATGTGCATCTCTGTAATGAGAAGGGGTGTGGTCTAATGACATCAACACCCTATATCAGGTGTGCATAATTATTAGGCAACTTCCTTTCTTTTGGCAAAATGGGTCAAAAGAAGGACTTGACAGGCTCAGAAAAGTCAAAAATAGTGAGATATCTTGCAGAGGGATGCAGCACTCTTAAAATTGCAAAGCTTCTGAAGCGTGATCATCGAACAATCAAGCGTTTCATTCAAAATAGTCAACAGGGTCGCAAGAAGCGTGTGGAAAAACCAAGGCGCAAAATAACTGCCCATGAACTGAGAAAAGTCAAGCGTGCAGCTGCCAAGATGCCACTTGCCACCAGTTTGGCCATATTTCAGAGCTGCAACATCACTGGAGTGCCCAAAAGCACAAGGTGTGCAATACTCAGAGACATGGCCAAGGTAAGAAAGGCTGAAAGACTACCACCACTGAACAAGACACACAAGCTGAAACGTCAAGACTGGGCCAAGAAATATCTCAAGACTGATTTTCCTAAGGTTTTATGGACTGATGAAATGAGAGTGAGTCTTGATGGGCCAGATGGCTGGATTGGTAAAGGGCAGAGAGCTCCAGTCCGACTCAGACGCCAGCAAGGTGGAGGTGGAGTACTGGTTTGGGCTGGTATCATCAAAGATGAGCTTGTGGGGCCTTTTTGGGTTGAGGATGGAGTCAAGCTCAACTCCCAGTCCTACTGCCAGTTTCTGGAAGACACCTTCTTCAAGCAGTGGTACAGGAAGAAGTCTGCAAGGTAAGAAAAACATGATTTTCATGCAGGACAATGCTCCATCACACGCGTCCAAGTACTCCACAACGTGGCTGGCAAGAAAGGGTATAAAAGAAGAAAATCTAATGACATGGCCTCCTTGTTCACCTGATCTGAACCCCATTGAGAACCTGTGGTCCATCATCAAATGTGAGATTTACAAGGAGGGAAAACAGTACACCTCTCTGAACAGTGTCTGGGAGGCTGTGGTTGCTGCTGCACGCAATGTTGATGGTGAACAGATCAAAACACTGACAGAATCCATGGATGGCAGGCTTTTGAGTGTCCTTGCAAAGAAAGGTGGCTATATTGGTCACTGATTTGTTTTTGTTTTGTTTTTGAATGTCAGAAATGTATATTTGTGAATGTTGAGATGTTATATTGGTTTCACTGGTAAAAATAAAAAATTGAAATGGGTATATATTTGTTTTTTGTTAAGTTGCCTAATAATTATGTACAGTAATAGTCACCTGCACACACAGATATCCCCCTAAAATAGCTAAAACTAAAAACAAACTAAAAACTACTTCCAAAAATATTCAGCTTTGATATTAATGAGTTTTTTGGGTTCATTGAGAACATGGTTGTTGTTCAATAATAAAATTAATCCTCAAAAATACAACTTGCCTAATAATTCTGCACTCCCTGTATATCTATATAAAGTGGTACAGGCGACGTTTCAGCTCAGCAATAGAGCCTTTTTCAAGCACTTGAGAAAGGCTCTATTGCTGAGCTTAAAAACGTTGCCTGTACCACTGGGTGAATAAAAGTTTTTTCTTTTAAATATTTTTCTGGAGTGCTGCCCTTTTTCGTTTTTATGTGTGGATAATTGCTCATTCCCATTGGGCTTTGGACCCGTGCACCTTTGATATTCGTGTCTGTGCTGCCATTTTTTTAATTTTTTTAATTTTATATATATATATATATATACAGACGTGGACAAAATTGTTGGTACCCTTTGGTCAATGAAAGAAAAAGTCACAATGGTCACAGAAATAACTTTAATCTGACAAAAGTAATAATAAATTAAAATTCTATAAATGTTAACCAATGAAAGTCAGACATTGTTTTTCAACCATGCTTCAACAGAATTATGTAAAAAAATAAACTCATGAAACAGGCATGGACAAAAATGATGGTACCCCTAGAAAACACAGAACATAATGTGACCAAAGGGACATGTTAATTCAAGGTGTGTCCACTAATTAGCATCACAGGTGTCTACAACCTTGTAATCAGCCATTGGGCCTATATATATGGCTCCAGGTAATCACTGTGTTGTTTGGTGATATGGTGTGTACCACACTCGACATGGACCAGAGGAAGCAAAGGAAAGAGCTGTCTCAAGAGATCAGAAAGAAAATTATAGACAAGCATGTTAAAGGTAAAGGCTATAAGACCATCTCCAAGCAACTAGATGTTCCTGTGAGTACAGTTGCACATATTATTCATAAGTTTAAGATCCATGGGACTGTAGCCAACCTCCCTGGACGTGGCCGCAGGAGGAAAATTGATGACAAATCTAAGAGACGGATAATCCGAATGGTAACAAAAGAGCCTAGAAAGACTTCTAAAGAGATTCAAGGTGAACTTCATGCTCAAGGAACATCAGTGTCAGATCGCACCATCCGTCGTTGTTTGAGCCAAAGTGGACTACATGGGAGACGACCAAGGAGGACACCATTGTTGAAAACGAATCATAAAAAAGCAAGACTGGAATATGCCAAACTACATGTTGACAAGCCACAAAGCTTCTGGGAGAATGTCCTGTGGACAGATGAGACAAAAATCGAAGTTTTTGCCAAGGCACATCAGCTGTATGTTCACAGACGAAAAAATGAAGCATATCAAGAAAAGAACACTGTCCCTACTGTGAAACATGGAGGAGGCTCTGTTATGTTCTGGGGCTGCTTTGCTGCGTCTGGCACAGGGTGTCTTGAATCTGTGCAGGGTACAATGAAATCTCAAGACTATCAAGGAATTCTAGAGAGAAATGTACTAGCCAGTGTCAGAAAGCTTGGTCTCAGTCGCAGGTCATGGGTCTTGCAACAGGACAATGACCCAAAACACACCGCTAAAAACACCCAAGAATGGCTAAGAGGAAAAAATTGGACTATTCTAAAGTGGCCTTCTATGAGCCCTGACCTCAATCCTATTGAGCATCTTTGGAAGGAGCTGAAACATGCAGTCTGGAAAAGGCACCCTTCAAACCGGACACAACTGGAGCAGTTTGCTCATGAGGAGTGGGCCAAAATACCTGCTGAGAGGTGCAGATGTCTCATTGACAGTTACAGGAAGCGTTTGATTGCAGTGATTGCCTCAAAAGGTTGCGCAACAAAATATTAAGTTAGGGGTACCATCATTTTTGTCCATGCCTGTTTCATGAGTTTATTTTTTTACATAATTCTGTTGAAGCATGGTTGAAAAACAATGTCTGACTTTCATTGGTTAACATTTATAGAATTTTAATTTATTATTACTTTTGTCAGATTAAAGTTATTTCTGTGACCATTGTGACTTTTTCTTTCATTGACCAAAGGGTACCAACAATTTTGTCCACGTCTGTATATATAATTACTTTACTAAGACATTTTAAGACAATACCAAATTTTGCAGATTAGGAAAATCTCAATATTTCAAATTCAGAAAATTAGGTGCGCCAAAAACATTCTTTCTATTAAAAAAAAACAACAGTAAAGGTACTAAACACAGATTTCTTCAGCTGCCAAGTGCACATGTAACAGGTCGGCCAGTTTCATAGTTACAAATCTGCTGACAGATGCTCTTTAAAAAAAGGTTGCAAACTTTTAAAATGGCACTTGCACCATTTTCTCAAAGGGGTTAGAGTCATTGGTGGGAAGTGTCATTGCTCAACACAGCTCTATCATCATTTACACCAGATTTATTATGTAAATGACTGAAATGTACACCAACTATGAGCTGGCATAGATTTCAGTTTAGGCATACAGACTGCCTGAGGACGCACTTTATTTATGAAGTGTGCACCTCATCAGAAATTAAGCGCATCCTTGGCAGCGCAGGGGATATCAAGATGGCATAGAAAATGTTGGTCTTGATAAATCTCCCCTTTATGTATTTCAGTTTCCTCTTTGTCTAATAATATATAAGCAGATGGTGATGGTGCAGTACCTGGAATCAGGGTTACTGCAAAGGGTTAATTGCTATGACGTTCCATTGCTAAGTTAAATGTTGTGATTTGATATGTTTGTATACCTAATGGCATTGTATGGACAATTACTGGTTAACTTATTACTGGTTATGTGGGTTGCCAGAAGATGGGCCTAGGTCCACCCCCTGGTTAGTTAGAGTTAGGGCTGTTGAGTGCTACAGTGAAGACCTATGTGCATCTCCTCGGAGCTAGGCTGAGCCCAGAGAACCCTCATCTCTTCTACAGCCAACAAAGTACCTTTACCACTACCACTAAAGTGTTCTTAAGAGAAGGAAGTTGGAAAGTCCACAACTCACAAGGCTGTGCATTGGAGTCAGTCAGCAAGGCATTGTGCACGTTTATGGCAGAAAGACCTTACTGTTGTGGAAAATAATATTGCTAAGGGTGGGTTTACATCCCGTTTTTCCCATCTGTTCTGCATATAAGTTGGAACAAAAAAAGCATACAAAAGTGCAGCACACCACTCTTTTGTATCCTACAGAGTCTGGTAAAAAATATATACGTTAATGTATACTTTTGTTTACAATGAAACTCTATGGTGAACAGATGCCACTGTATGGCATCAGTCTGAGGCATCCGTTAAATTATACGTTTTTTGTATACGTTAAATGTATGGCAGAAACGTGATGTGAACCCAGCCTAAGGCCCTATTCACACATCCGCAATTCCTTTCCGCATTTTGTGGAATGGAATTGCGGACCCGGCCCCGATCCGGAAATGCGGACCCGCACCTCCGGGTCTGCATTTCCGTTCCCCTGAAAACCAAATAGAACATGCCCTATTCTTGTCCGCAATTGCGGACAAGAATAGGCATAGTCTATTAGTGCCGGCAATGTGCGGTCTGCAAAATGTGGAACGCACATTGCCGGTGTCCGTGTTTTGCGGATCCGTGGATCCGCAAAACACACACGGATGTGTGAATGGACCCTAAAGCGTTCCCCACACTTTGAGATGGTTTGGCACACCATGTCTTATATCTGCACCCCTCCGCCCGGGAGCTGTAGAAGCTTACCAAGATCCTCACTGCATGCCTAAGGTTCTGCAGAGAGACTTTAGAGGGAGACACAAAGAAGGATTACTACAACCCTTGTTATTGCTGCTGTCCATACGCTATCATTGGAGAAGAATTGCACAGTTATACTGTATGCTTTGGAATTGTGCTTTATTGTTACTGGATGAACTACTTCCATTAATATTTTATATATGTAAATAATAATGAATGTTTCTAATGATAAAATCACATACATTTATGGACTGGAAAGTTTATTATACTGTACATAAGTAATACATGAAGGATACAACAAGTTATATGAAATCCCTAAAATTATTATGATATGTCTGTATGCAACTTTTTTAAACGCCCTTTGTCTTTTATTTTTTTCTTCCCTTGTGATCCTAAAGAGCTAAATGACACAATGTTATTGCCTTAATATTATTGTTTACCTTGGTGTATTAATTCCTCACCATTTTCAAGATCTCTGCTTAATGTCAATAAATGGAAATTAAACAACATGATATGCAGCTAGTAGAGGGTATCCAGATGTGTACTATAACATTTTCATAAACTTCTAGATGTATGCCAAAAGAGTGTCCCTTTGGCATACATTTAGAGGGCTTATTGCAGTCTCCTAGGCATTGTATTACAGCAGCATGTTGGAAAGAAAAGTATTCTTTCAACAAATGTGGTTAAAGCAGAAACTCAGTGGACCTTAAAGAACAGCAAAGTGATAGCTTGGTAAAGAAATACCAAACTTACTTGTTGGTACTTACCATTATGCCGAATGTTCTAACTGCTCTCTGGTTTATCTCCCACTTATAGACTTCAGGATAACTCAAAGGGCAGTTTGATGAAAACAGTTCACGTATAAACCATGGAAAAATGCAGTGATTGGCCAGCTGTAAAAACACCCTCTGGCCCTCCGCCCCAAATAAATAAATTTTGTGTGTTACTTTAACCTGTCCTGGGTCCCTCACCTTTTCCCTCATATGGAATATTGTGTAACTACCATTCCTAAACTGGAACTACTGAAAACAGGTGACCAAACAGACCCACACTGAAAGTGAGTTGTAAATATTGTCTTAGAAGGAAGAGGTTAAACACACTAGTAATACTAAAGACATACTAAATAGTACAAACATTTACGAAAACGGGTAGACATGTATGGGCTATGTATAGATAAGAGAGGACACCCTCATGGGTGCTTGTGTCCTCCACTTCCTGTGAATTAGATTCTAATCAGGGTTTTTGCTGCATTTTGTGTGTGTTTTTCTTAATTATGGTACATATATATATATTTGTCTAGTAATTTCTACAAAAACACCCACCAAACAGGAACATAGTATCTTAAAAAGGAAAGCGGCAGCCACATGTCACAAAGGTTGTAATTTAATCTTTTAACTGAAGTAAATTTGGAGGCCGTACATCAGATTGTTCAGATGGTCAGAAGAATCTTTTTGTTTTCCCCTTCATTTATTTATTTATTACAAAAATGCATTGATTATAATTGTTTATGCACCCTCAGGTTTGACTAACTTTACAAAAAAAAAAATGACTTTTACTTTTCAGTTTTTACTATACTATGTTATGCAAGTGGGTGTGGACCTACTGCACCAATGACAGGCTATACTCTGGAGGAACGTGACTAAGTAACTACCTGGTCTTCACTAGAGCCTCTGATGGTGAGGATAGGCTTGGGCCGTTAGGGTAGTCACCAGGTGCCACTCCAGAGCAGTCCCAGGCCAGTGGCAGCTGACCTGGGGGTCAGAGATAATGGTGCAAAGCTCATAGGGGAAAAATGTGATCAGGAAGTCCTGAGTCAGGGCAGGCAGCGATCAAGCAAAGTCCGTAAATAAAGTCCAAGGTCAGGGGAAGGCGGCAATCAAGCAAAGTCTGTTTAATCGAGAAACAGGGTCCAGTACACAGTAAAGCAAAAGCTTCCAAACACCTTGACACAAGGGACTAGACTAGTTAGTAACCACATTGCTCAGGCTCCTTCCTGAGGCAGGAAGTGCCTTTAAATACATCCTGCAACCCAGCCAGAGGTGGAGATAGAGGGCGTGCACATGCTACTTCATAAATGGAGGAGAGATATGCTCGCGCACGCCCTAACAAACAGTACAGGGCTCTAAGGAGGAAGGAAGGAAGCTCCAGCACAGCACATCATGTCAGCACATCATGCACAGGCACAGAGCACTGTGCTAACACTATATACAGGCATATAGAAATGTATCTATATTCCAGCAATAAAGTCCATTGTTTGAACAAATACAATGGGCTCTGCCCCCTAATATAATCACTCTACCTGGATGCCACCACTCTGTCCCCTGAGTATGCCAACACTGTCTGCTCTATAACATCACTGTCCGCTGAGTATGTCACCACTTGGCTCTAGAAAACTCTTGCTGGTATTTCATTTTTATGAAACAATAAAATGCAAAATGTGGAAGCATTTGCAGGATGATAAAGGACAAGGCACAAGGGAACTCTTCAACCACATCTGGAACATTCACTACACAATACCCTTCTAAGGGACATCACAACTTGCTCTACGCGTATGTTGGCAGAGTCAACTACTCAATACGCCTCTTCCTGTGGCGGAGGAGTAGAGGGGAATGAGGAGTCTTGAGTAGTGGACTCTTGTCTTTAAAATAAATTGTGTTTGTTGTCCACAGCAACCAATCAGAGCTCAGCTTTTATTTCTAAAACTTGTGCTATGATTGGTTGCTATGGGCAACAAACAGTTCTTATTTCAGACAGTTTTAATAAATCTGCCCCACTAAACAGAGTTTACATATATAAAAACAGCATGTTTATTTGAATAGTCCATGCAAGGAGATGAGAGGCAGGCTGAGAAGCTGTACATCAGCACTCACAGTTAGCACCATGTATATCTGCTTGTTGTTACACCACATGACCACTGCAGAGAAGTCAGTCATTGGCAACATGCCTTGCCTTTTATATATGATACCAGTACGTTATGCCTGTAAAGAATAATATTATAAAGGTTTTAACACAGAGAAAATCCTCTCATAGCAGCCTGTGACTCACTGTTAGTACTTCAGCCTACCATATACCAGGCCCTCGGTTTGAGACCCCATAGAAAATACTGAAAAAATAATGAAATACAGTACTGTGTAAAAGTTTTAGGTAGGTGTTAAAGAAAATGCTGCAAAGTAACAATGGTTTCAAAAATAAAAGTGTTACTAGTTTAAATTTAAATGTATTCTGCAGCAGGACAATAACCCCAACCAATGTGATTAAGAAATAAATCAATAATAATATAGGCTGGCTCACAGTATTTTTGCATATTTTTTTTATTTTATTAATACACTAAATCAAAAACAAACTAGCTTTGTGCCATCATATCAGCATACATACATGAATAAATGTGTACAAATAGGTAAATATGTGCGGAGCTCACGCACAAACCTAGATGGTTGGAGTACTCCTAAGAATAGGACCAAATGGCTAGAGTGAGGCTGCAAGAGATATTCACTTAAATTGAACCGCTTGAATATCCAGGACATAGATGTCGATTTGCCGGATAGTTGAAACAAAGTTTCAAAAGATTCCAGAACGTCTTTGCTGTAATTCCCACAGGAAAGGTTCTCTATTCAAGTGTCCTGTAACAGATCATAACCGCACTTATTTGGCAATGTTCCACTTACTTTTTACTTGCGGAGCAAGACCTCAGACCCGTTCGGACACTTGAATAGAGAACCTTTCCTGTGGGAATTACAGCAAAGACGTTCTGGAATCTTTTGAAACTTTGTTTCAACTATCCGGCAAATCGACATCTATGTCCTGGATATTCAAGCGGTTCAATTTAAGTGAATATCTCTTGCAGCCTCACTCTAGCCATTTGGTCCTATTCTTAGGAGTACTCCAACCATCTAGGTTTGTGCGTGAGCTCCGTTCATATTTACCTATTTGTACAAATTTATTCATGTATGTATGCTGATATGATGGCACAAAGCTAGTTTGTTTTTGATTTAGTGTATTAATAAAAAAAAAAATTATGCAAAAATACTGTGAGCCAGCCTATATTATTATTGATTTATTTCTTCTTTTCAGTTGGTAACTGAAAGGCTGAGCTCCAGTAGTTTGCTGGTTGAGCCTTTTCTAAATATTTGACATTAGTGATTAAGAAATATCTTCAGTGTAAAAAAAAAGAAGGAGTCCTGGAAGTGATGATATAATCCCCACAGAATCTCAACATCGAGTCTATCTGGGATTACATAAAAAGACAGAAGGATTTGATCAAGCCTACATCCACAGAAGATCAGTGACTGGTTCTCCAAGATGTTTGGAACAATGTCATTGCATTGCCTTAATCTGTCTGCCAGTGCCCAGCCCTACCATCAATGCAAAGGCCAAATGAACCGTTTTGTGTCAGCCACTCTCCATTTTGATTTGGATCAGCTGCCATATACAGCAGTCATATGCTATGTTCAGGTGTGTGTGTAGAATCCACGCTGCTTTTTTGTGATCAAGTTGTCTGCAAGGTGAGTACATATTGTTTCAAAATGCAGAAAGAGTAGATATGGTTGGAGACACTGTTTAGAGTGGCAGCTACTAGCATGCTTCTTTTGTAGATTATGTTCTTCTTATTCAGTGATTGGGATACTATAATGCTGAAACAGTTTTTGCTCTTCATTGAGATAGGGATCTTTCACACTTGCGTTGCCCGGATCCGGCATAGAGTTCCGTCGTCGGGGCTCTATGCCGGAAGAATCCTGATCAGGATTATCCTAATGCATTCTGAATGGAGTGAAATCCGTTCAGGATGCATCAGGATGTCTTCAGTTCCGGAGCGGAACGTTTTTTGGCCGGAGAAAATACCGCAGCATGCTGCACTTTTTGCTCCGGCCAAAAATCCTGAAGACTTGCCGCAAGGCCGGATCCGGAATGAATGCCCATTGAAAGGCATTGATCCGGATCCGGCCTTAAGCTAAACGTCGTTTCGGCGCATTGCCGGATCCGATGTTTAGCTTTTTTAGAGTGGTTACCATGGCTGCCGGGACGCTAAAGTCCTGGCAGCCATGGTAAAGTGTAGCGGGGAGCGGGGGAGCAGCATACTTACTGTCCGTGCGGCTCCCCGGGCGCTCCAGAGTGACGTCAGGGTGCCCCAAGCGCATGGATCACGTGATCACATGGAACACGTCATCCATGCGCACGGGGCGCTCTGACGTCATTCTGGAGCGCCCCGGGAGCCACACGGACTGTAAGTATACCGCTCCCCCGCTCCCCACTACTACTATGGCAACCAGGACATTAATAGCGTCCTGGCTGCCATAGTAACACTGAACGCATTTTGAAGACGGCTCCGTCTTCAAATGCTTTCAGTACACTTGCGTTTTTCCGGATCCGGCGTGTAATTCCGGCAAGTAGAGTACACGCCGGATCCGGACAACGCAAGTGTGAAAGGGCCCTAATGGACAATTGCAGACCACTTCTGGTCAGTAACTTCAAACACAACAAAGACGACATTGGAGGAGTGAGGGACGGGCAAGTACTATGTAATAGACCTTCCTTCAACAGTTTTGTAAGAACTACGAATTAGGTAAAATGGCCAGAGAACCTCTTTAACTGTAAAATGGTTTCCCCTTAGACTTAGCCCTTTAAGAGGTTACACTGTTGACTACTAAAAAGCTTGATTATAGTATGCACAGTGATCAGTCTATGCAATGGCCTAATAAGCCTTACAGCGTCAATCTAAAGTTTTGTTTGCGCCAGAACATTTGCTCTCATCAAGAGCTTTGTTTCTTGGCCCACAAGGAGGAGACAACAGCTGATGAAAAAAAAGAAATAGTAAGCTGTGCACATGGATGTGCATGCAGCACCCATGCTGTTTCTTTGTGGCCAAGATTTCTGCCAGGTGAGCTTTTTTAAGGCAGTAAATTTACCATATTCATACCTAAATGTTTAAGTTATATTTACATTGTTTTCTATAGATACAGGGATATAAAATATGTCTGCTTACTTATAGTGTTTAGCTTTTTTGTTTTTTTTTTGTTACCGAGAAACACACAATACTAAGCAGGGATAAAAAGCAGGGATAAACTGGGGTTCTTTGGGCCTACCAGAGGAAATTGTTCTCGGGGCCCAAAGCTCACATGATCAATAAAGTCTAATAGATATTAAAGAGATTCTGTCATCTCTCATAACACAAATTCAGATTTTAAACCAGTCATGCTCCACAGATTACCTTGAATCGGCTTTGCTGTTCTATACTGTAATACGTCCAGTAGTTTTGCTGAAAAACGACTTTTATAATTATGCTAATTAAGCCTGAAGGTGCCCAGAGGGGCGTTATGTTCCACTTTGTGTGCCCAGTAACGCCCCCCTGCAGTGCCCAAAACGCCTTCCTCCTGAATCCCTAACCGCCCACAGCGTCTCACCCCTCTCCTCCCCCTCCCTGACGGCCGAGCGAAGTCTCGCGCAGACACAGTACCCACTGAGGGCTGCGCCAGTGAGATTTGCTGGAGACTGAGGGAAGAGCGAGCATTGGACGTCACTGGGCTCGGCGCATGCCCAGTGACGACGATGAAGCTCCTGCCCTCAGTCTCCAGCAAATCGCACTGGAGCAGCCCTCAGTGGGTACTGTGTCTGCGCGAGACTTCGCTCGGCCGTCAGGGAGGGGGAGGAGAGGGATGAGACGCTGTGGGCGGTTAGGGATTCAGGAGGAAGGCGTTTTGGGCACTGTAAGAGGGGCGTTACTGGGCACACAAAGTGGAACATAACGCCCCTCTGGGCACCTTCAGGGTTAATTAGCATAGTTATAAAAGTCATTTTTCAGCAAAACTACTGGACGGATTACAGTATAGAACAGCAAAGCCAATTCAAGGTAATCTGTGGAGCATGACTGGTTTAAAATCTGAATTTGTGTTATGAGAGGTGACAGAATCCCTTTGAATCAAAGAAATAGACTCTAGCAACAGGTTATTGGCTCCATATGTTTGTTTCTCCTGGACCTTCGGGGCCCACTATAGTATCAGAGCATGGGCCAACTGGAGGATCCTCTGGCACTCTGGTGGGCCAGTCTGATGCTGTAACTAAGGCTGCCATATACAGGTGCATAGGGCCAAAGATGTGTATGGAATCCAAAAGGAAAAAAACAAGAAAACTTAGTATGTCTCTTTGTGAGAGCTGACAAATATTGGATTCCCTTACGTCCTCAACAGCAGCACAGATGGGGTTAACTGCCCCTGTGGACTGGTAGGACCGGTGGAATTTTAATGAGCCCAAGAACCAATAAACGATCTTCAGCTCCCTGAAAGGGAGGAGATCACCCCCCAGCCCACCGTGTTTTTTTCTGTCCTCTGGACAGGTGGACTGGCGTGTCGCTCCCTCTTTGGGAGCTGAAGATTGCTTAGGGGTTCTTTTTTCCCTCCTTAAAGCTTAGCTCGCTTTCTATGCATCTCAGTGCCTTTATTTTAGGCCTGATCATGGCGATTTCGGTCTGGGGTACCGTTGGGGAGGGGGGCGTCCCCTCCCCTCTTCTTTCATCATCTGTAGACGGTGCTCCGTTCCTCCGTTACCGCATGTGTGCGGCGCTATGGGCGCCGCCATTTCCCGGAAGTGACGCGCCTTAGGTGCGCTACGTCACTTCCGGTTTTCCGAAGCGATGCGGTGATGTATAAAACTCACCTTTTCTTAAACTGGCTCCCTAGAATGACATCCTGGACTTAGGATTAGTCTGGGGAGACAATTTTTCGTTTAGGTAGAGCCAGTATAGGCTCTGGTTTTTCTGAGTGCTTGCTTTGGCAGCACATATACAAAAAAAAAAAAAAAAGGGAGTGGTGCTGATCTCGTTTCAGGAACCCGCCCATTGGGCGGGGTTTCCTCCTTTTAAGCGCCCAGAGCCCATCAGTCAGTGCTCTGGTTGCGTTGCTTTCACAAGTTAGCTCCAGAGCTCTCCTGTGCTTTGTGATATTCCTGCAGTATTGCTTTGCTTGGGTTTTGTACTTCCTCTTCTTTCAGCTCTATTTCTTCTAGTGCTGGTGGGCCCCCTTAAGGTCTGGTTTTCTCCACCTCCTAATGTTGTAGGTGTTATGACCTGTTTTGTTTCTTCCATTACAGACTATGGCTTCCCCTAAGGAGGATCAGCGGAAGGCTGGGGCCAAGAGGAAGCATTTGGCATGTTACGAATGTAACACACCCCTAGTTGACAGCTGTCCTTACTCCAGATGTGAGAGTTGTCGCACGGCATCCACGGAACCCACGATGCAGGAGATGTTCCAATGGACCAAGACATACGTGGATGATTCCATCAAGGGAGTAGTTCAGCTACTTAATGAGAGGCTACCAGGTCCCTCTCAGACTCCCATGGAGGTGGGCGCACCGGTCGAAAGACCTACCCCCTGTTCAGTGGGGTCTTCTTCTTCTGAGGAAGAAGAATCTACTTCTTGCTTTTTTCCTCCAGAAAAGACGCAGAAGTTACTCAAGTCCATCAGGTCGGGGGACCAGGATGTTGACATGGGGGAGTCCTCCGATCCCGCCGGTCGGACACAGCGTGTCTTTAGAGCGGATGAGACCCTCCTCTCTGTGATGCGCACAGAGTGGAAGAAGCCTGAGAAGGGTCCAGTGCTTACCAGAAAATTCAGACTCATGTACCCGATGGCTAAACCCTTGGTGGAATCGTGGGGTTCCGCTCCCAAGGTGGACATGGCTATAGCCAAGTTGTCCCGGCGCACTCTAGTCCCTGCAGACGATGGGTCTAGCCTGCAGGACCCCCTAGACCGGAGGGCAGAGTGCACCCTTAGGAGGGGTTACGCGGCGGCCGCCGCCTCCGCATCTACTTCCATTGCGGCCACTGAGGTAGCCACCTATCTACGCTCTAGGCTTAATCAAATCCAGACGGATGTGGACCAGAGCGTATCAAGAGACGACATCCTGGCAGCCTTCAAGTCAGCCAACCTGGCTATGGACTTTTTAGTTGATTCCTCCCAGATGCAGCTAAAGCTGGCCGCCAAAACTATGGCCCTAGTTTCAGCTGCCCGCAGACCACTCTGGCTGAAACCGTGGATTGCGGATAACGCATCCAAGTTTAACCTTTGTGGGCTCCCCTTCGAACCAGATAGGTTATTCGGGTCCGAATTGGACAAAATAATGGAGGGGCTCTCCGATAAAAAAGGGAAGAGCCTCCCCCAGCAGCGCTTTCGGGGACGCCCCAGACAGGAAAAGAAGGGCGGAGGTCGTTCTGGGCAGCAGTCTAGGCGCAGAGATTGGGGGGGGCCATCTCGTAAATATCCGAGACGCCCCCGCAAACCCACCAGGGAGGCAAAACCCTCCTGACTATGGGCCTCCTCGAGGCTCTTGGATAAGCCCTGCTGCCCCTGCAGTGTCTCCTCTAGATTTTCCCGTACCCCTCCCCCAGATTCCCGTGGGGGGCCGTCTTACCCATTTCAAAGACTCTTGGAGCCGGTTGATTGCAGACCCCTGGGTCCAGGACATAGTTTCCGCCGGGTACCGGGTAGATCTTATCTCTCTCCCCCCAGAGAGATTCATCGCCACACGAAGCTTCGGGTCTGCCAAACAGGTGGTCCTAGAATCTTACATTCAGGACTATATTTCCAAGGGAGCCCTGGAGGAGGTACCGGCAGGGGAGAGGGGCCTAGGGATTTATTCACCAGTGTTCCTGGTTCCCAAGAAGACAGGAGATCTCCGGATGATCATCGATTTGAGATTCCTCAATCGATTTATAAGGAAAACAAGGTTTCGCATGGAAACCATAAGGTCAGTCAGCCATATCCTCAATTCTGGGGACGTCATGGCTACTCTGGACCTCAAGGATGCGTACCTTCACATTCCGATCCATTCCGCTTCCCGGAAACTCCTCAGGATCGCGGTCCAGATCTCAGGGGTTTGCAGGCACTTTCAGTTCGCCGTGCTTCCCTTCGGAATCTCTTCTGCCCCCCTCATCTTCACCAAGGTGGTAGTTTCGGTGGTGGCAGCTTTGAGACTCCAAGGACTGACTATTATTCCTTATCTGGACGATTGGCTTTTCATAGCCTCTTCAGTTCCGATCCTTACCCACCATCTTCAGGTCGCAGTCTCCTTTCTCTTCCGCCTAGGCTGGATTATCAACTGGCAGAAGTCGAATGTGAGCCCATCGACTTCAATCCATTACTTAGGATTCGTGGTCGACTCTGTGGAGATCTCCCTCCGGTTGACTCCAGAAAGGAGAGCGCGGATTCAGGACCTGGCAAAGGTCCTTTATGTCCCTCGTCGAGTCTCTATCCGGACTCTCATGAAGATGCTGGGGCTCATGTCAGCGGCTGCGGATGCGGTCCCTTGGGCGTTATGGCACCTCCGTCCTCTTCAGTCGGAGGTCTTACACCTATGGAACGGCAGCCCTGCGGGGCTAGATTTCCTGTGCTCCCTGTCCGGTCAAACCCGAAATTCCCTCAGATGGTGGTTTCAGCTACCACCAGGGAAGTCTATGACCCAACCAGCTTGGGTCATATTGACTACAGACGCGTCCCTTGTAGGCTGGGGCGCTCACCTGGACGGATCCCCAATTCAGGGATCTTGGTCTCCTCTGGAGCGGCATCTTTCCTCCAATCTTCGCGAGATGCGAGCTATCCGGCTAGCCCTCCTTCACTTTGCGCCTCAGATCCGGGGCAAAGCAGTGAAAGTCCAGTCAGACAATATGACTGCTGTCCTCTATATAAACAAACAGGGAGGCACAAGATCATTGCCCCTTCTGTCAGAGATCGGGGTAATTCTTCGGTGGGCAGAGCTGAACCTTTCCCATCTATCTGCCGTTCATATTCGAGGCTCCCTCAATATGATAGCGGACCGCTTAAGTCGAGGATTACCGACCATGGAGTGGTCTCTGCATCCGGAGATCTTCAGGCAGCTAGTTCACAGATGGGGTATGCCAGAAGTGGATCTCATGGCAACCAGGTTCAACGCCAAGGTGATGAGGTTCTGTTCCCTCTACAGGGAAGACAACCCCCTGGCGATAGATGCTCTGTCAATACCGTGGAGGTTCAGGCTGGCTTACATCTTCCCTCCCTTTTCCATGATACCGAGGGTATTGATGAAAATCCGTCAGGATCAGGCCTCGGTAATAGCCATCATACCGTTTTGGCCCAGAAGATCCTGGTTTACCCAGCTCATTCAGATGAGTCGGGGACAATACTGGAGACTCCCCCCGGAGCAGACCCTGGTGTCGTGGGACACTCACCTCTGCCCAGATCTGCACAGGTTCAACCTGACAGCCTGGAGGTTGATCAGTCCCTTCCCAACATAGAAGGGCTTTCCGAGTCGGTCCTGAGAACTTTGTCGCATTCCCGAGCAGAGTCTACAAAGAAGGCCTACTCCAGGATCATGAGAATCTTCGAGGCATGGTGTGATTCCAGACAGGTGGCGTCTGCAGATCCGCCCCTTCCTGCGATACTTCAATTTCTTCAGGATGGATTAGATAGAGGCCTATCTCCAGCTACCTTGAAGGTACAGGTTTATGCCATCTCGGCCTGTCTCAACAGGCCACATTCTCGGGACCCACTCATCAAACGCTTCCTGAAGGGAGCTGAAAGACTAAAGCCTACTATACTGAAACCTATCCCCCAGTGGGATCTTTCAGTAGTGCTCAGGGGGCTAGCATCTCCCCCCTTCGAGCCCTTGGAGGAGGTAAATTTTAAATTTCTGACTTTAAAGATGGTCTTTCTTCTGGCTATAGCTTCAGCCAAAAGAGTTTCTGAATTGCAGGCTTTTTCCGCAAATCACCCGTACATTATTTTTCTACAGGATAGAGTACTCCTGAAGTTTTTACCTTACTTCAGGCCTAAGGTGCCTACTTTCCAGAACATCAATCAGATAATATCTTTACCAGTTTTGTTTACAGCCTCCTCCTCTGATACTCCAGCTAGAGACCCGCTGGATATTTCAAGATGCCTCCAGATCTATGTGGATAGATCTAGTGAGTTCAGGAAAGATGAGAATCTTCTTATCCTGTTTGCCGGTAAGTCTAAAGGCCGTAAAGCGTCTAAAGCCACCATTAGTCGCTGGATCAAGGAGGCCATTTTGGAAGCTTTCGTCTCCCAATCCTTAGATCCTCCCGAGTTTGTGAGGGCCCATTCTACTAGGGCGGTCTCCACCTCGGTTGCGGAGAGAAGACTCCTCCCCTTAGAGTTGATCTGTAAGGCGGCCTCCTGGAGCTCTGAGTCAACCTTCATCTCCCATTATAGGATAGATGCTAGGATGGCAGAGTTTTCGGCTTTTGGGCAGACTGTTCTTAGTTCTGCCAGGCATGAGGACCCTCCCTAGGGGATTCTTCTTGCTATCTCCCCATCTGTGCTGCTGTTGAGGACGTAAGGGAATCGTTAATTTCTAACGATAATTTGTTTTCCCTTAGTCCTAACAGCAGCACACAAATATCCCACCCTAAATACATTATGCTTGTTAAAAACACGGTGGGCTGGGGGGTGATCTCCTCCCTTTCAGGGAGCTGAAGATCGTTTATTGGTTCTTGGGCTCATTAAAATTCCGCCGGTCCTACCAGTCCACAGGGGCAGTTAACCCCATCTGTGCTGCTGTTAGGACTAAGGGAAAACAAATTATCGTTAGAAATTAACGATTCTCTTGTAGAAGAATTGCTTCTTGGGCAGGAAAGGTCTGTATGTGCATGTGGAATCACTAATGTATTCTTCATCACGTTTTTGCCCTACAGAGAAGGTGATGTGAAAAGGCCTGAAAAAAAATCTCCAAGAGCTCCACCATTCTGCGTTAAAAAAAAAATAAGCTAGAAACGCAAAAAATACCACCTCGAAACAAAAATGCCAGTAGCAAAAAATGCTTGTGTTCCTCTGTTTCACTATTTTATTTAGACCTTCATCTGGAGCTGGTGTTTCTACCACAAATTACAGGAGCAAAAAAATGCAAAAGTGCTGAAAAACGTCACCAAAAACTTGTGTGAAAGCAGTCTTATGGACTAAATTCATACCTAACTAACTAATGAATGGAACTTTATACCAGACTTCTGCCTTTACTGTTAGAAGAAAGGTAGATTTTTTTTCTCCAGAAGTCAGTTTGAACAGATGAAGCATAGCTGAAGAAATGGCTTCTAGCACACTCTAGTGGTAGATAATCAGATACATTTCTAAAAGAGAAAATATGTAGACAATTCATAGTGAAAAGGGAGAAAATATCAGACTTTGCCAAATAAAACAAATGCACATATGTATATATACATTTTCGGAGTGGGGTTCCTTGGGCCCAGCAGAGGAAATTATTCTCAGGGCCTAACCCCCATATCATCAATAAAGTCTGCAACCTCTGCCACCCCAAGCTATTATGAACTACAACTTCCAGCATGCTCCATTCACTTTTATGGGAGTTCTCATGCATGTTCCCAACAGCTGGAGTTTGGGAGGTTGCTGAACCCTGTTATAGTGAATTGGACTTCCTTTGCCCTACAGAACCGCAGCAATTTGTCATGGCATAGATTCCGCTAGGTTTTAAAATAGTTCTGCAGTGATATTAGTCGATGCAGACAGGATACCTTTGTGCAGTGGCCACAAATTAAATGGAGATATGGACATGCTCTGGAACAGCTCTTTCTACATTGTTCCAGAGATGCTCTACAGGATAAAAAATGATCTGGGGACTGTGAAGGCCAGGAACCTATTTATGACTATATAACACAAGCACGGGCCACTTACAAGCTCCGGAAAGCAGACGCTCTCTCTAGTCTCTCCAGCCTCTCGGCGGCTCTACAGGCTAAGGTTCAGGAGGACCAAAATGTCAGAGAGAAATAAAGCCACCATTTCACATGTGTCTCTTTACCACCTAAGTTGGTTTTCATAAACTTGGCTTTTAAATCTCCTATATGTACTGACTGTTAATAAATCGATTTGGTCACTTTTTGCATCAATTTGGGAGCGTGTTGGATTTTCTTCACATTTGCATTTATATTTTGAAGCACCTCTCCCCATCTATTGCGCTGGCAACACCTGTTATGTGGTCCTGCTAGAGCCTGATGAAGGGCTTATGTTAGCCCGAAACGTTGCAAGCAACTTGTGTACCACTGTGCCCGGCTGAAATATTATGAAATTAATTACTACGTATTATCATCATCATCACGGGGTGCTGTCTAAAAACTTGTGTGCATCTATTGTCGTAGTCAGCCCTAGGGTGCAACGCATTCCTCTCTGGTCTATACAACCCTTGTGGCCTGGTTCATTTTCCTGCTGAAAGTGTTCTTCTGCTACAGGGTAAACAGCTGCCATAAAGGGATGAACTTGGCCAGCGACAGTGCTTAGGTAAGTCCTACATCCAGTGTTGGACTGGGGTGCCTAGGGCCCACCAGTGGAAATTATCTTACGGGCCCACCCTACAGCTACAGAAAAGAAATATTACTTGTTCATTTTTCTGGCTCATGCACATGAATATTTGCAGTTTAGCACACAATACAGTGTGCAAAACAGAACGGTATTGTGCACTGCTCTATATAGCTCATTGTAGTTGATAACCTAATCTGTTAAGGTCCCTTTCTACAGGGCGACAGAGCAGGAGGTTGTTGGGAAGGAAGCGTTCCTTCCCGACAATTGCCTACTCTTTAATGGAGGAGAACGCTGTATTTACATGCAGTCATCTCCATTGTATGGGGAGCAGTGATCACTACTGTCAATGTTCTTCCCCATACTGACTAGTTGTTTGCCGGCAGCAGATCGTGATTACATAGCACAATCTACTTCCAGTAAATGATCATTTTTATGTGCGCACAAACGATTGAATTACGGTACCCGATGAATGAGCGTTTTGTTCGTTCATCAGGTAATCAGTCTATACTGCATCTACCACAGCCAGTACGCCCAAGAGCTACTAAAGCGAGCGACACGGTAACCTGTGTCACAGTGAACTACACTGTGACAATATGTCTATCTTTATTTATCTTTTTACATAATAAAGCATTTTTTTTTATCATGTTTCCATTTTTGAAAGCCATAAATTTTTTATTTTCTGCCAATGATCTTGTGTAGGGGCTCCTTTTTTGCAGGAAGTTGACATATTAATTGTTGCATTTTTTGGGTGTATATGATTTTTGGAACGTTCAATATTACACTTTTTGGGGGCAAGGGGACCAAAAAAATGTTTTTTTTTATGGCATTCACCTGAGGAGATAGGTCATGTCATATTTATAGAGCAGGTCGTTACAGACGCAGCGATGCCTAATATGTCTATTTTTTTTTTCTATATTTCTAATAAATAGATTTTCTCATCTCAGACAATGGAGCATATTAACCGCCTCCGGACCGCCTAACGCAGATGTGCGGTCCGGAGGCGGCATCGCTGCGCAGAGTCACGCATATACGCGTCATCTCGCGAGACGCGAGATGGCGTGCTTTGCCGGCCCGCGCATGCGCAGTTCGGGCCGGCATTTCGTCGAGGGGGGTTGCGTCATCAGCTTGCCAGCCAATGATCGCGGCTGGCAAGCTGATGATTTTGAAAAAATCCAATGAGAAGCCAGATAACAGATCATATTTGTAAATATGATCTGTTATATGGCTGCCCTGCTCCTCTGCTGGTCCTTTTCGTCGGTTGGATCCAGCAGAGGAGCAGGCTTCACAGTGAGTAGCACCAACACCACATACTAGCCCCAGATCACCCCCCTGAACCCCAATTAACCCTTTGATCACCCCTTTCAATCACTAGTGAAAGGAAAAAAGTGATCAGTGCAAACTGTCACTTTTTTTTTTTCACTGGTATTGACCGTTAGGTTTTAGTATAGTTTAGGTCCCTTGGTTAGGTAGTTTAGGGATCGGCTAGCGCCCAGCCCACCGCACCGCAGTCACTGATTCGCTGATTAGCGTATCGCTAATCAGCATTTGTACTTTTATAGTATCTGGAAGTGATCAAAACTGATCACGGTCAGATCTATAATTGTATTAGTGTCACTTTAGTTCTCCCTCCACCCAAAATGCAGTGTTTGCCCGATCAGGCCTGATCGGTCGCCCACACGTGCGTTCGCCCACACCCGCCCCACCGCAGTGACAAAAAAATTTTTTTTTTTGATCACTGCACATTCACTTTACTTGCGCTGCGGCGATAAAAAAATCAGCGGCCTCCGGTACTTCGCTAGCCTCCCCTTTGTAAGACAGGCTTGCTTTTTTTCTTGGGTAGTCTCAGGGAATACCCCTAAATTTAGTTGCCCAAATGTTAAACAGGGGGTATTCTTCTGAAGAGGCCTACAGGCTTCTGACCCAGTCGGATGAGGAATGGGAACCCTCATCTGATGAATCTAGCGGGTCAGAATACGAACCTGTAGAAAGCAGTGGCTCTCTGACCCAAAGTTCGGACGAGGAGGCTGAGGTCCCTGATAGCACCAGGCGTACCCGGCCCCGTGTTGCTAGACCACAGGTTGCGCAGGATCCGCTTCAAGAGCAGCAGAGTGGGGCTGGTGCTGTCAGATTACGTGGTGAGGCATACACCAGCAGCGCAGCCCTCCCTGGACCTAGTACCAGCACTGCCGTACAACCTGGTGAAGTGGCGAGCACCAGAAGGGCAGTTGAAGATGGTACGGTGGCACGAGCAGTAGTGACCCCGTCGCAGCCACCGCAAAGACGTGCCCGTAGAGCCCCTAGAATCCCTGAGGTGCTGGCAAACCCTGATTGGCAGTCCCCAACTTCAGCCGCACCTGTAGTTTTCCCTTTCACTGCCCAGTCTGGAGTTCGGGTTGAGACAGCTCAGATCGGTTCGGCCCTGGGATTTTTTGAGCTGTTCTTGACTGCGGAGCTCTTAGACTTAGTTGTGGCCGAAACAAACAGGTATGCCACACAATTTATAACCGCCAACCCGGGAAGCTATTATGCCCAGCCTTTCCGGTGGAAACCAGTCCAAGTTTCCGAAATTAAAACTTTTCTGGGCCTTCTCCTCAACATGGGTCTAACTAAAAAGCATGAATTGCGGTCATATTGGTCCACGAACCCAATTCATCACATGCCCATGTTCTCTGCTGCTATGTCCAGGGCACGTTTTGAGGCCATCCTGCGTTTCCTGCACTTTAGCGACAACACCGCCTCCCGTCCCAGAGGCCACCCTGCTTTTGACCGGCTCCACAAAATTCGGCCCCTCATAGACCATTTCAACCTGAAATTTGCAGATTTGTATACCCCAGAGCAAAACATCTACGTAGACGAGTCCCTGATACATTTTACCGGGCGCCTTGGCTTCAAACAATACATCCCAAGCAAGCGCGCCCGGTATGGGGTCAAATTGTATAAGCTCTGTGAAAGGGCCACAGGCTATACCCACAAATTTCGGATCTATGAGGGAAAAGATCAGACCCTGGAGCCGGTCGGTTGCCCTGACTACCTGGGGAGCAGTGGGAAGACAGTCTGGGACTTGGTGTCACCCTTATTCGGCAAGGGGTACCATCTTTATGTGGACAATTTTTACACAAGTGTGGCCCTCTTTAGGCATTTGTTTCTAGAACGGATTGGCGCCTGTGGCACCGCGCGAGCTAGTCGCGCGGTGCCTCCCCCAACGGCTCGTTATCACCCGTCTTGCAAGGGGGCAGAGGGCCGCACTGTGTAACGAAGAACTGCTCGCGGTGAAATGGAGAGACAAGCGTGACGTTTACATGCTCTCCTCCATTCACACAGACACGACAATACAAATTGAGCGAGCAACCCGTGTCATTGAAAAGCCCCTCTCAGTCCACGACTATAACCTTCACATGGGAGGGGTGGACTTCAATGACCAGATGTTGTCTCCGTATTTAGTTTCCCGCAGAACCAGACGCTGGTATAAGAAGGTGTCTGTATATTTAATTCAATTGGCTCTGTATAATAGTTTTGTTCTCTACAGTAAGGCTGGGAGAACTGGATCCTTCCTCAAATTTCAGGAAGAGATCATCGAGAACCTCCTGTACCCAGGAGGTTCCGTGGCCCCATCTACCAGTGTAGTTAGCCGTCTACACGAGCGACATTTCCCCAATGTCGTTCCTGGTACCTCAACCCAACCGTCACCCCGAAAAAGATGTCGTGTCTGTAGCAGGAGTGGAATAAGGCGTGACACCCGCTATTTCTGTCCTGACTGTCCTGACCACCCTGCCCTATGCTTTGGAGAGTGTTTCCGGAAGTACCACACACAGGTACACCTAGCATAGGGATCATCTCACCAGGACAGGCACACAGGGCTATTAGGGCACATTCACTCACAGCTGCTGCAAACCTCTCCTTTCACCTGGGACAAAGTGCATAACGCACTTCGCCACATCTTTGGGCGATTTGCGCTTTGCACATTGACCCATGGGGAAGGAGAGGTTTGTTCTATAAAGGTAAAAAAAAAAAAAAAAAACACCAGTAAGCAAAAAGGTTAATGTTTAGTTCAAAAAGTTCAAGTTTATATATTCTGTTCCAAAGTTAATAAAATTATTGCGTTGCGGCCTGGTTTTTTCTTTTTTTTTTTTTTTACCTTCCAGGTGGACCAACCGATCGACTAGCTGCAGCACTGATGTGCATTCTGACAGAAGCATTGCGCTGCTGTCAGATTACACGCAAGTCGGTGTATGCGGCGCTGCAAGACGAGATTTCTACTCTGCAGTAACAGATACGTTTGCCAAGGCATACGAGCTGAGGAGGAGGCGGCGTTCCTATGCTTTGGCAAACACTTTGTATGTAATGTATGTAAAAAAAATAAAATAAATCCCGGCAATGATTTATTCATCCACATCGATTGATGTGAATGGAGAAATCTGGTTTGCCAGGGCATACGCGCTAAGTTGGGTATGGATGTTGGGCGGAGCTCCTATGTCCTGGCAGACGCCTTTCCCCTCCTTTTTTTTTTCATCCACATTGATCGATGCGAATGAAGAAATCTGTGCCGTTAATTTTTTTCTTTCAGCCCAGAGGCTGAACGGAAAAAAAATCTCATTACCTGTATGCTCAATATAAGGAGAATAGCAGAAACTCCTAATGCTGGCCATACATGTAATGATTGCGGAGACCCTCAAATGCCAGGGCAGTACAAACACCCCACAACTGACCCCATTTTGGAAAGAAGACACCCCAAGGTATTCGCTGAGGGGCATATTGAGTCCATGAAAGATTTACATTTTTGTCCTAAGTTAGCGGAAAGTGAGACTTTGTGAGAAAAAACTAAAAAAAAATCAATTTCCACTAACTTATGCCAAAAAAATAAATTTCGATGAACTTGCCAGGCCCCTCATTGAATACCTTGGGGTGTCTTCTTTCCAAAGTGGGGTCACATGTGGGGTATTTATACTGCCCTGGCTTTTTAGGGGCCCTAAAGCGTGAGAAGAAGTCTGGGATCCAAATGTCTAAAAATGCCCTCCTAAAAGGAATTTGGGCACTTTTGCGCATCTAGGCTGCAAAAAAGTGTCACACATGTGGTATCGCCGTACTCAGGAGAAGCTGGGGAATGTGCGTAATAGGAGGTAAATGAAAACAGCGGCACTCACCCGTGTGCTTCAAACAACTTCAGTAGCTTTATTCATTCCAGGATTAACTCAGGCAGGGGGCGGATGTACACAGGAACGCATTGATCAGCGGCGGCCGTTTCGCGCTAACTGCGCTTCTTCTGGCTGTGCGTCAATGCGTGCCTCTTACACCACTCCTTTTAAAAGCCGGCGCAGCCCGTCATCACAGAGACTGACGAATCAGGCAGCACCTGCATAGACAAAGTAATATACAAACCGCACACAATAAAACACAAAGATCCATGCAATAAATTAGAATAAGTATGCAAATCAAGCGGCAAATATTTGTGTAATATTACACTACAAAGCACTACAAGAATGGGCTGAGATCATTTCTATCGTTAAGCCCGAGTTCTCCCAGGGCCTGGGTGCGTATTATCCACCTAGCCTCTCTCTGCAGGAGGAGACGGTGTCTGTCTCCCCCCTGCAGAGGAGTGGACACAATTTCGAGGCCAGAGAATGAGATGCAATCAGTGTCACCATTATGTGCGGTTCTCATGTGCTCAATGAATCTCGGACAACCTTTCCCTGTCTTAATAGAATTAAAATGTTCCCGCACACGTTCAAAAAGGCATCTGATAGTTTTTCCAATGTAGAAACGTCCACATGTGCACAACAATAGATATACTAAAAAAGTACTCCGGCAGTTAATAAAGGTATTGACTGTGTGTTTAATACCAGCAAATTCAATACTCTTTTTCTGGGAATTATTAGTGCACAGTGAACAGTTTCCACATCTATAGTTGCCCTTTGGAAGGCTGCGTTTGAGCCAATTTTTACTAACATCCTTTTGGAGTCTGCTCCTGACAAGTTTGTCAGGAGCAGACTCCAAAAGGATGTTAGTAAAAATTGGCTCAAACACAGCGACCCCCACAAGTGACCCCATTTTGGAAAGAAGACACCCCAAGGTATTCCGTGAGGGGCATGGCGAGTTCCTAGAATTTTTTTATTTTTTGTCGCAAGTTAGTGGAATATGAGACTTTGTAAGAAAAAAAAATTAAAAATCATCATTTTCCGCTAACTTGTGACAAAAAATAAAAAGTTCTATGAACTCACTATGCCCATCAGCGAATACCTTAGGGTGTCTACTTTCCGAAATGGGGTCATTTGTGGGTTTTTTCTACTGTTTAGGCATTGTAGAACCTCAGGAAACATGACAGGTGCTCAGAAAGTCAGAGCTGCTTCAAAAAGCGGAAATTCAAATTTTTGCACCATAGTTTGTAAACGCTATAACTTTTACCCAAACCATTTTTTTTTTTTGCCCAAACATTTTTTTTTTATCAAAGACATGTAGAACAATAAATTTAGCGAAAAATTTATATATGGATGTCTTTTTGTTTGCAAAATTTTACAGCTGAAAGTGAAAAATTTCATTTTTTTGCAAAAAAATCGTTACATTTTGATTAATAACAAAAAAAGTAAAAATGTCAGCAGCAATGAAATACCACCAAATGAAAGCTCCATTAGTGAGAAGAAAAGGAGGTAAAATTCACTTGGGTGGTAAGTTGTATGACCGAGCGATAAACTGTGAAAGTAGTGTAGTGCAGAAGTGTAAAAAGTGGCCTGGTCATTAAGGGGGTTTTAGCTAGCGGGGTTGAAGTGGTTAATAGGATATTCCCCCATTGTCTTATAGGTGCGGGTCACACCTATGCTGGGACCCACACCTATATTGAGAACGGAGCCCTGAAACTGGTAGAGGGCACACTGTGCATACGCAGCCGCCATCCATTTATTTTCTATGGGGCCGCCACAAATAGCCGTGCGCTGGCTCGGCTATTTCCGTCAGGGCCATAGAAGTGAATGGGAGTGGTGGCCGGTCATGAGCGATGCGCTCCCATTCACTTCTATGGGGAGACCGCTTGGTGGTGGCCAGACCGAAGTCCTCCAGCCACCACCTTGTGGGGCTCCGTTACTGATATAGATGGGACCCACATCTATAAGACAATCCATATGCCCCCATTGTCTGAGATAAGACAATCCCTTTAAGTTTTACACAGTGAAAAATATCTTCGTGTTACCATTTTCTGAAAGCCATATTTTTTTAATTTTTGGGGCGATTGTCTTTATGTAGGAGCTTGTTTTTTGCAGGATGAGGTGACAGTTTGATTGGTACCATTTCGGAGTACATACGATTTTTAGATTGCTTGGCATTAGACTTAGTTTTGGCACTGTTTTTATTTAGTTTTTTTTTACGGCATTCACCTGATGGGATAGATCGTGTGATATTTTTATAGAGCAGGTCGTTAGAGACGCAGCAATACCTAATATATGTCTGGTTTTCTTTTTTTATTCAGTTATTTATATTTTTATATGACTTTATTATGGGAAAGCTGCGTTTTTTTAGTTTTTTTTTTTACTTGAAACCTAGGTGTCCTATAGGTTAATACAAAAAAACAAACAACTAAAGCACAAAATGAAACAAAAAATACTGTCTTTGTTTACATTTACATCTACGGAGCTGTGTGAGGACTAATTTTTTTATACCGTATGTGTATGACTTTTTTTTAGCAATGTTTATTAAAATTTTTGTAGTATGCAATCATAATTGTGTTATAAAACTACAGCATGTTGCAGGAAAACTACAACTCCCAGCGGGTCCTGAAGGTTCGCATCTTACAGGACATGCTAGGAGTTGTAATTTCCAGAGGGAAATGCAGTAAAATGTGAAGTAATATTTTTATTAAACTATAGATTTACCTATATTTCATACTGTCTTGGGGGACTAGCGGCAGCCTGTGATGTCCACCAGTCAGTCACAGGCAGCCTCTGTTTCATGGGGGACACAGCAGCACCACCAGCACGTCTGCACACTCAGGAGCACAGTAAAAGGCCGCCACCGCGCTCTGCAGACTCTAGAATATGGGCAGGTGGCAGGGCTCTGTGAGAACGCAGCGTGCTTGCAGTGCGGGGAGTGAGAAGGAAGCGCAGGCACCGCACCACATGTATCAAGAGGCGGTTCCTGCCTGAAAGATGACAGCGCCAGGCGTCAGCATCACTGCAGGGCAAGTAAAGTGGCGAGATGATTAAGATCATCCCGCCACCTTCTGTATGTCTGTATAGCTCTGCTCTTCCTATTGAAGCGGCAGCCAGCAGCGCTTGCCAGAAGAAAGCTGGGGCTGCCTGCCACTGCTGATTAATATATAGACCAGAGGTCGCACATTTTTTCCAGAAGATTAAAAATACTCCTCTTACCAATTTTGAGGAGTATTTTTAGCCGAGGAGGAGTACAAATTGTGCGGTAATTCACATATACTGTATAATGCATAGGCCACATAACGTTATGAGGCTGATATTTCTGCAGGGAAACCATTGCTATTCTCCCATGCAGAAATAAATGTAGCCCATTTTACATTTATCCAACATCATACACTAAACATAAGACCACTGCTGCCATACACAGCGCCCACCTGACGCTGCCATACACAGGGCTCACCTGACGCTGCCATACATAGGGCTCGCCTGACGCTGCCATACATAGGGCTCGCCTGACGCTGCCATACACAGCGCCCACCTGACACTACTATATACATATTACATACATAGCTCTACCACATGCCCATTACACAGACCGTTTACTATATACACATTGCACACACAGCTCTGCTACATGTCCATTACACAGATAGAACTACTGAGTGCACATTACACATAGAAAACTGTACAATAGACTGGTTACACTGACATAGCCCTGCTTTATACACACCTTCCATACATAAAGTACCTCTGCATTCTCCACCAGTGCAGTCCTACACGGAGCCTGTGTTCCCCTAACACCTCCCACACACATAGCTGATCACATGACTGTGACATCACCACAGGTCCTGTAACCACAAAGTAGTGTCTAGTCCAGTCTCTGGAGCTGCTCCTGGTGAGAGAGATGTCTGCGAGGGGCGGGGCTTCAACTAGGCAGGTGCCCACCTAGGATTTCCCGGGCTCGCCGGTGGGCCAGTCCGAGCCTGCCTACATCTATTCTTAGGTATCAGAGGGCCCAGGGTTTGCCAAGAAAACTTTCCCGACACTTCATTCCCACCATAACAATGTTAGAGTTACCTCTATTGAGCTGTGTGAGGGTTCCTTTTGATGGACAAATCTTTAGTTTTTATTGATACAATTTTGGAGTGTGTGGCTTTTTGATCACTCTTTATAAAAAAAAATTGGAAGTGAAGCGATGAAAAAACGGCAAATTGGCCATTTCGTTTTTTTTCTGCTATGGCATTCATCATATGGGATAAAAACATTTATATTTTAATAGTTCGGGCATTTTGGGAAGCGGCGATGACTTTGTATATTGTTTATTTTTATTTAAATTCTGGGGAAAATGGGACAGGGTGAGCTGTTTTCTCTCCCGCGCTACGCCCATTGAGAAACCCAGCCATCTCTTCCTCCCTGTACCGATACGCTAAATGAACATATCAGGTGCAAAAAACAGCAGGGGACATAGCACCAGAACGGAGGGTTATTTTAGAAAGAAAAAAAAAGTGCTGGCATCTGTAGGGGCCGGCCTATCTGGTAAGCATACCAGTTTCTAACACATAAACCCATGAAAGGTCCTCTTTAAGGTACACCTGAACAGTTAAATCGTTGGGGGTGTGGGGTTGTGTGATCATTTACTGATGGCCTACGACTTGAAGTATTTCGGCATCCTAAATGGGAACTTTGAAGAGATATAAGGAACGATGGGATCTGTGTCTAGATTTACCTGGGCTTACGCCCACTTCAGTCACTTTTTCTAGGCTGTTAGGCAGGTAGCTGGTTTTTCCAATGTTGCATATGGTGATTGTCATGCCTTCGCAAGCAATAATGTCTGTTTTATTGTGTGCATTTTCATATTCCATATTGCAATGTATTACCCCCCTGCTAATTACTTTGCAAACAGCGCCATCTACTGTCACCATGCAGCATGTTTTATACCACTGCCTATATCAGCAATTAGCATCTTCTGAGCTCTCATAGGGTGACCACCCTCAAAAGTCAGACTTTACAACCCCGTCCCCCGACTCCGCTAAAAAATAAAATGCAAAACAAACTTCAGGTCAGCTGCAGGGGGTTGGTGGGAGGTTGACTTTATCCCTGTGTGGGTTGGAGGCTAGAGGGTCAGAAAGCCAGACTGTCCGGCCTAAAACCAGACCTCTGGCCACCCTAAGCTCTCATAAGTTTGGCCATTTCAGCCACCTTAGTTTCCATCTGCTCCTAAGTCCTGCCCCTTTCTCTAGCACTAGCCATCTGGTCTTCATGGAAAACAGACATGTTGTCTATCTCTCCACCATTCAGCTTCATCCTGCTTACCTTTCTCATCCCACACAAGGTTATCTTTGTATTGCTATGCCTTAGCTGTTCCCATGTTAATACTATGTGGTCAGCTTTCCTTATGGTTAGTCAGCCATCTTGCCCTCATCTACCACACGCTGCCTATGTTATTATTCTCCATATGTATTTCAATATGTGAGTTTTGAGTAAGATTTAAGTGTGGAGTAAGCTGAAGACCACCATGGCGCCCAGGTTTTCTGGTATTTGATGATGTATTATTAATATTTGCTATCATCTTTTCGAATCTGCAATTAATGTTTACCTTTCTGATTTTTTGTGAGCAGTAGTATGAGTGTAGATTTCCAGTTTTGTGTGATAGTCTGGAGGGAGGCTGTAAGCATATGGCAAAGTATAGTTTTTTGTGGGAGGGAGAGGTTATCTATATTTAGTCTTAAAAGAAATACTTCTGGTTTAAAGGGGAGTTTCACACCTATAACAGATGACTAGGTTGGTAATTTCTTTCCAGAAGTCTGTCATGATTTGGCCTTCCTAAAATACATGAGCGTTCCTGTCTGATTGCAGCCTCTCCAACACGTACTGGATGAGTTTTTGTATATATCTCAGATAGTCTATATAAGTCTATAGTCTATTACCGATTGTGGGGAGATTAACGGAGTTTAAGAAATGTTGTATGTTTTCCAGATTGGGAGGGTTGTATATTTTGCTATTGCTCGTTGTAGTCATCAAGTGTGCAATTTTGGTTCTAATTTTCAGGTTTTTGACTTGGTTTGCCATAAAAGAAGAGGCTTTGTTATTTTGACTATAATATTGTAATTTAAGTCTCGTGAGGTAGGGTTCATAGTCATTTAATAGTATAGAGTGGATCTCACCACTTAATTTGATTATGTTGGCTAAGACCTGTGGGTTATTGTGGGATTTATGCTCTTTTTCTGCTTTCTATAAGGCATCTAGTTTCTCTCTTAGATTTTCCGGTTTCTCTTTTTTGTGGTGGGCACCATATTTTATTAATAAGCCTCTGATATATGCCTTGTGGGCGTTCCAGAGTGTGAATCTATTTATTTCAGGGAGGTCATTTGTTTTAAAGTATTCCTGGATGTCTGATTTCAGGGTGTGTTGTATTTCTTTGTTAGCGTTAAAGTAGTTGTTGATACGGCATATATATTCCAGGTTAGGAACATTGTTTTCTTTTATTGTAACGATGAGAGAGGCATGGTCTGACCTTGTTATCTGTCCTATCTGTGCCTTGTTTATCCGTTGTAGGGACTCTCTAGTTGTTAGGCAATACTCTATTTTTGTGTATACCAGGGGTAGGCAACCTCTGGCACTCCAGCTGTTGTGAAACTACAACTCTCAGCATGCATACTTACTCACATAGAAATGAATGGAGCATGCTGGGAATTGTAGTTTCACAACAGCTGGAGTGCCGAAGGTTGCTGATCCCTGGTGTATACTGTATGTTATGGCAAGTCAAGTAGAAAGTATAATCCCTTTCATTCGCATTTACGTAACACCAAGAATCATACCGATCGTTACCTAATAACCAAGTACGTAGTGTGGGGGAAGGTCTCCTGCTCTGGCTAGTGGTGTCTAGATTTGGGTCTACTATGATGTTAAAATCACCAAAAATGAATAATTTTCCTTTTTGAATTTTAGCAATTTTTTGTGTGACTTTGTTCAAAAAGGACATCTGAGCAGTGTTAGGACAATAGATGTTACATATAGTGTATAGTGTATTTTTTTGTTTGCAAACTAGAATAAGAAACCTTCACCCACTGTCACGACTGTGACTGATCCAGACAGGTCTGGGAGGAGAAGGTCGCAGCGACTTGCTACTCGCGATAGCTTGTGAGTTTGCTCCGTGGTTCAGGGTATGTCATCCGGGTTTTGCCTTGTGAACCTTTTTGTCCTGACTGGGAGTTTGTAGGCATCCTTCTCAGGTGAGTGCTGTCTGCCACTCCCAGCTACTATATTAGTTTCAGTTTCACTTGCAGTCATTGCCAGATATAGTCTTTACTTCCAGTGCTATTCTGACCTTTGGAGGAGATCGTTTGACGGTATTGCTGTGGAGCTCTGGTCGGGCGTGGACTGTCGTTGTTGGGATCACCTTCTCTGCTCGTGACTGGATAAGTCTATGTTATAGATTGTTTGTTTGTTTGTTGCTGTCTTCCCCTGTTGTTCTCCTAGACGTGAGTGATGGTGACTAGTGCTCCCATCTGCCTTTCCCCAGTCTAGTCTTGTTAGGGTGACTGAGGGTTTAGGCATCCTGCTCGTCGCACGGGTTCACACCCCGTCTAGGGTATCAGGACAGACAGGTGCCAGCTTAGGGTTAGTCAGGGGTGACCATTCTATTTCCCATCCGTAGATAAGGGTCCCCCTTCGCCTCCGTCTGGTGCGACACGACTGCTGCCGGGATAGCGGTCGTGACACCCACCATCCTTAAGTACACTGAGATTTTCAAAAGCTAGAGTACAGATGTAGCATGGCTAGCGCTCACTACTTTTGCATATCGTTATTAACTAAACTCGATTTTATCTCCTTCACAATAGCAATACACAACAATGCCAGTAGATGGCAGTTTTGAGCTATAGTACGAAATTAATCACTAGTATTTGAATCTGTAGTAATGTAACTGGATGTACTGTCTACAGGGGAGGGGGATCTATAACGGAGCAGTGCTGCCCTAATTCCTTCGCTTTTCCCCGTTGTTGTCGGAGCTCAGACTATCTCAGTTGGTGACAGAGCCGCTTGATCCCTTTTATACCGGCTACCCTCATCCCTACTCGGGTCTCCCCGCTCTGGCTATCACCCTTACCGCTTGACCGCCCCTGTCAGTGTCCCTGGCTGGCAGCATTACTTGTTTCTTTTAAAGGACGATGGCAGCTGCCATCTGGACACTAACTGTAAGGGGCATGTGTTGAATGATACTTGGTGTAGAGAGTGAACCTGCGTGGCGGTGGGGAGCCGCACATACATGTACCGGACTGCATCCTCCTCGTCTTACCATATACAGTACAGTACATGTGCTCTGTATATAAACTATATACAGTACAGACCAAAAGTTTGGACACACCTTCTCATTCAAAGAGTTTTCTTTATTGAAAATTGCAGATTCACACTGAAGGCATCAAAACTATGAATTAACACATGTGGAATTATATACAGAACAAAAAAAGTGTGAAACAACTGAAAATATGTCATATTCTAGGTTCTTCAAAGTAGCCACCTTTTGCTTTGATTACTGCTTTGCACACTCTTGGCATTCTCTTGATGAGCTTCAAGAGGTAGTCATTTGAAATGGTCTTCCAACAGTCTTGAAGGAGTTCCCAGAGATGCTTAGCACTTGTTGGCCCTTTTGCCTTCACTCTGCGGTCCAGCTCACCCCAAACCATCTCGATTGGGTTCAGGTCCGGTGACTGTGGAGGCCAGGTCATCTGGCGCAGCACCCCATCACTCTCCTTCATGGTCAAGTAACCCTTACACAGCCTAGAGGTGTGTTTGGGGTCATTGTCCTGTTGAAAAATAAATGATGATCCAATTAAACGCAAACCGGATGGAATAGCATTCCGCTGCAAGATGCTGTGGTAGCCATGCTGGTTCAGTATGCCTTCAATTTTGAATAAATCCCCAACAGTGTCACCAGCAAAGCACCCCCACACCATCACACCTCCTCCTCCATGCTTCACGGTGGGAACCAGGCATGTAGAGTCCATCCGTTCACCTTTTCTGCGTCGCACAAAGACACGGTGGTTGGAACCAAAGATCTCAAATTTGGACTCATCAGACCAAAGCACAGATTTCCACTGGTCTAATGTCCATTCCTTGTGTTTTTTAGCCCAAATAAGTCTCTTCTGCTTGTTGCCTGTCCTTAGCAGTGGTTTCCTAGCAGATATTCTACCATGAAGGCCTGATTCACACAGTCTCCTCTTAACAGTTGTTCTAGAGATGTGTCTGCTGCTAGAACTCTGTGTGGTATTGACCTGGTCTCTAATCTGAGTTGCTGTTAACCTGCGATTTCTGAGGCTGGTGACTCGGATGAACTTATCCTCCGCAGCAGAGGTGACTCTTGGTCTTTCTTTCCTGGGGAGGTCCACATGTGAGCCAGTTTCTTTGTAGCGCTTAATGGTTTTTGTGACTGCACTTGGGGACACTTTCAAAGTTTTCCCAATTTTTCGGACTGACTGACCTTCATTTCTTAAAGTAATGATGGCCACTCGTTTTTCTTTACTTAGCTGCTTTTTTCTTGCCATAATACAAATTCTAACAGTCTATTCAGTAGGACTATCAGCTGTGTATCCACCTGACTTCTCCACAACGCAACTGATGGTCCCAACCCCATTTATAAGGCAAGAAATCCCACTTATTGAACCTTACAGGGCACACCTGTGAAGTGAAAACCATTTCAGGTGACTACCTCTTGAAGCTCATCAAGAGAATGCCAAGAGTGTGCAAAGCAGTAATCAAAGCAAAAGGTGGCTACTTTGAAGAACCTAGAATATGACATATTTTCAGTTGTTTCACACTTTTTTGTTATGTATATAATTCCACATGTGTTAATTCTTAGTTTTGATGCCTTCAGTGTGAATCTACAATTTTCATAGTCATGCAAATAAAGAAAACTCTTTGAAGAGAAAGTGTGTCCAAATGGTCTGTACTGTATGTGTGTGTATATATATATATATATATATATATACCACCCCATGGCATAAATACAATATTACGGCTTCTTCCCTTGATAGATGATAAATGTTAAATCTAACCTTAGATCTAATACTTATCACAAATAATTTAGCATCCTGTATTCCTGTACTGTATATCTGAGGTTACAATTTTTAGCAAATGCCCCAGTCAAGAGATACTGTACTGTAATGCCATACTAATGGCAGCTCTGTAGTTGTCTTCATAGGATACAGTACTGTAGGTTCTCCATCGATGCACTATTCTGAGGATGTCCATACAGTATTGTGTACATGCATTCCTCCCCTTGTTGTGTGAGTCCCAGTCCTGATACTTTGTACAGTAGACTACTGTACAGTAAGATATGGACAGCTACTATATTGTACCTTTCTACAGTACATTGTGCGCTCATGAAGTTCTAAACTGGGGTCTCATGTTCTCTTCAGATTGCCACACAGTGACCAGTTGTACCAGCCCGATCCTGCGCCCCAGCTTGATGTGCTGTACAGTATTGGGGTTCATCAGGTTCCATGGAGGTGTCTGTCATTTAGATGGCAGAAATCTGCCAAAAGGGGAAGTGGCCTTCCTCCCGGTCCTAAAAGACTGTGATCAGTTAGTTTACAGTACAGTAGCATTATTTCGCATTTTTTTACAGTACTGTATATCCATACAGAATAAGATGATAAAAGTACAGAACAAGCACAAAAAATGAAATCGTACAGTACATAAGGATTTGAAAAATAAAATATTGTGAAAAAAGATGTATAAAAAGTATATAAAAACAATAAAAATCATGCACTAAACATACATATAAAATACTTGGAAATTAGTTCAGTGTTTTCAGACTGTATATAGAAATGGTTGAACTGTATGATTGATTCCTTCTCATATCAATTTTTTTTTATATACAGTCTTTGTACTGTATTGCATTTTTTTTATTTCAACAGTAAAATTATTTTATCTTATCGACTTTGTTTCCACTTACAGTAGGTTTGTCTCATATTTTATTAATAGAAATGTACTTTTAGCAGCTGCCCTACAGTAGGTGTCGGGGGAGTTTGTGGCACTCAGAGTTTATTCAACTGTTTTTGGAAAACATCGGTTGAAGTACTGTACAGTATGAGATCAAACTACAGTACTGTAAATAACCAAACTACTGTACTGTAAGGAAGGAAGTGCACACATAGAACACCCAGGTCCAAATGGTCCTTGAAGAAAACACATAGAACACCACGCTGCACATAACGATGCCCACACCTGCTCCATGGGCAGGCGGAGCAGGGACACCCCAAAAGGAAGACGACCAATGGCCAAAGATAGCGGCATGCGCTGGATGTCCAAGGCGCTAGTGAGCCTGGCCACCATCCGCCATCCTCCTTCCAGAATGGATCCACACCTGCTCTGGCCACCCAAGCACAGGCATCACACATAGCGCAATGTTCATGCTGCTTTCACACACCCTGGATGCACGCTATACCCCCTGAGCGCCCTTGCGCAAACACATGAGCAGCACTACTGTACATCGTCATGTACTGTACTGTAGCTGATAAGCGCTCTACAGTACAGTATTTAAATCTCTGGCCCCTTCTCATCAAAGGATAGTGGTGCCTTATTGTACAGTACTGTACTTAGCGATGTCATACAGTATACTGTACTGTTGTACTGTATAAAGGAACCTGTAGCAGAGATGTTTTGGTTTAGTCCATAGTTCATCTTTATCCAAAATGTCGCAGTTGTCCTGTGATTACTCTCCTTTTATGTCCGGACCCTATAAATAAAATACTACATAATTGATAGATGGTCTGGACCTATAAGAAGAGAGCAAGCATTAATATACTGTAATCTACATGAAGTACTGTATCGTCACAATAGGATGTACTGTAATACAGACGAGCTATCCTAACACAGCAGTTGAGCCAACACAGATGAACCATCGAAATACAGCAACGGTACCGCTGCACACACCTGCCACGCTGGGGGCTCCAATGTTGCAGTGGAAGGGGGGGGGGGGGTACAACCCTATACAACTCCATACATATCTCGGGACCGCATACCAGATGAAAGTAATGTGTCAATCTTTTATTGTAATGTAGGTACTTAATGTATACTGTACTGTATATGAACTATGGACCAAGGCATATCAGCTCAGCGCTCTATTTACTGGACATTACTGCCACCTTCTTCATCACAGCTTCAGAGCTAGAGAAGTAAAGGAAGAAATGGTTAATGGCAAGTATGTTAGGAGGTCAGGGGGAAGCTCCCGAAGAACCAGGATGACATTTAAAGAAAAAAAAATGGCGGCATCTCTGTATCCTAACAAGAGACTGCCATTTTCCTCACTGCTTGATCTTTTTATAGCCGGAGGTGTGTTTTCATTGGTTCCACAAGTCACATGCCTTCCCCTTGCCATTCACATTAATAAAAGTAGGTTCCATTCAAAGAATACAGCATATTCAGCCAATGACATTACAGTTCTCACTGTCATGTGAGCCAATCACAGGAAAGTTCCCTGGCTATTAAGCTTAATTGGTGATGACAGCTTGTCAAAACAAAAATGTCATATTGGTTAACAAGGCAATTAACTTTAATTGCCTGAGAACTTTCCTCTGATTGGCATCCAACTGTCCCCAATGGGGCTCACAATCTAAGGTCCCTATCAGTATGTCTTTGGAGTGTGAAAAGAAACCAGAGTACCCGCAGGAAACCAACGCAAACACGGGGAGAACATTCAAACCTAGGACCCCAGTGCTGCTAGGCACCAGTGCTAACCACTGAGCCACCATGCTGCCCTACTGTATAACAATGGCAACCAGCCGTCTGCCTAGGCAAACCGGGTCTGAGAGCTACTGGCACAATGACACTGTATTTGTCCATTTAATATCTGTGGTCATTGTGCCTGTAGCTCTCGGAGCCGGTCCGGTGTGTGTTTCTGCTGAAGCGGCGGGGAGCTTAGTGACATGTCCAGCAGGAATCACGATTGTGACTAATTACATTAGCTTCTGATGGGAGACTCTGGTCTGGGGAAATCTTGCCATCTCCAAAGATTAGAATAGTCACACAAAAACACCTCTTAGTGTTAATGCCAGAATTACATGCTTTTTTTGGGCATACATTGCCTACCACTTGGGCTTACGGTGGCTCTATTGTTTATTATTTAATATTTTTATTTATTTACAGCTAGCGCTGCAAACCCCCCACTTTATCCATCTCCAGTAATGTTATTCTATGAAAGATTCTAACAAACGGTGTACTGCTGTACTTTCCTTAGCGGGGGATGGGCCAACAAACCGACAGTAGTGTGGAACAACAGCTAAACAACTGATTTACATTCGGCCTGGCCTCTATAATTTGTGTATTCAGCACATTGACACACCCTACCACAATATACAGTTTGCCTATTTACAGTATGCTGTATTATTCGTATATCCTGCTGTTTTAACATATATAAAAAAGTATATATTTACTGATATATATATATACACATATATATATACACATATATAGTACTGTATATATTTTACGTAGCTGCTAACTTGGAACAGTGGATTAATGTCATTAGATTCAGGCAATTCTATTCATAGCCTGTAAAGGAATTACTTGTGCTGGGGACGTCGGCAAGGGACTAGGAATTAAGCTGCTGCCATAAAATATAACCAAGAGGCTGGTTGTGGCAGCAAACGTAGTGTGTAATTGGAAACCAGCAGAACAAAGGACTCTTTACAAAAACAGATAAACATTCTGTCTGGCCTCTATCATTTCAGTACTTTGTACTTATATTTTATTTCTAATGAATCTATATATTTTATTTACACTCACCTAAAGAATTATTAGGAACACCATACTAATATGGTGTTGGACCCCCTTTTGCCTTAAGAACTGCCTTAATTCTACGTGGCATTGATTCAACAAGGTGCTGATAGCATTCTTTAGAAATGTTGGCCCATATTGATAGGATAGCATCTTGCAGTTGATGGAGATTTGAGGGATGCACATCCAGGGAACGAAGCTCCCGTTCCACCACATCCCAAAGATGCTCTATTGGGTTGAGATCTGGTGACTGTGGGGGTCATTTTAGTACAGTGAACTCATTGTCATGTTCAAGAAACCAATTTGAAATGATTGGAGCTTTGTGACATGGTGCATTATCCTGCTGGAAGTAGCCATCAGAGGATGGGTACATGGTGGTCATGAAGGGATGGACATGGTCAGAAACAATGCTCAGGTGGCCCGTGGCATTTAAACGATGGCCAATTGGCACTAAGGGGCCTAAAGTATGCCCAGAAAACATCCCCACACCATTGCACCACCACCACAAGCCTGCACAGTGGTAACAAGGCATGATGGATACATGTTCTCATTCTGTTTACGCCAAATTCGGACTCTACCATTTGAATGTCTCAACAGAACTTGAGACTCATCAGACCAGGCAACATTTTCCCAGTCTTCAACAGTCCAATTTTGGTGAGCTTGTGCAAATTGTAGCCTCTTTTTCCTATTTGTAGTGGAGCTGAGTGGTACCCGGTGGGGTCTTCTGCTGTTGTAGCCCACCTTACTTTCCCATTCTGACATTCAGTTTGGAGTTCAGGAGATTGTCTTGACCAGGACCACAACCCTACATGCATTGAAGCAACTGCCATGTGATTGGTTGACTAGATAATCGCATTATTGAGAAATAGAACAGGTGTTCCTAATAATTCTTTAGGTGAGTGTATATAACGCAGATAGGAACAAATGTAAAGTGCAACAATTTCATACAAAGTAAATGCAAAAATATATATATTTTTATCTTATAACAAAAAATAATTTACATTAAATGTATACTTTTTATTTAACGTTAACAATTTTACAAAATAACATGAAGCTTAACAATGTTTTTTAATAAAAATTATTTACAATTAAAAAAGTGCATTTTCATTTTTTTGGTGTGCTGCAGTACAGGAATACAATATATTTCTACTTCACACCCAAGTAAGTACATGATTCACCAGGGAGTTCCTCTTGGCATGCGCAAAAGTGCATTCAGTGTGTCTTTAATTTTCTTTGCCACTTCTTTTGTTACAACAAATCTACTTTCTGTTACTGTCACAATATGTTTCCTTAAAGGGAGTCTTTCACGCAGATTCACCCTATTAACCTAATAACAGTGTTATGTCCACGGCATCCCCCCTATTAAAACGGTGTTTACCGTTAGTTCCTTGCTAGCATCGTTGTGCAGAAAAACACTTTCAATCTGTATGCAAATGAGGCTGTGAAGGTGTCCAGGGGCGGCTTTACAACGGCCGGTGCCCAGGCCCCTGGGTCATTTTCATACGAAGCCACTCCCCCTCTGCTGCGTCTGCCCGCCCTCAGTCTCTGCTAACCTCCCTCCTCCCGTCCGTAATCCCGCGCATGCGCCGATGAACGAGCACAGTTGGGCCGGGGCATCACAGTTTACCGCGTGTTATCGCGTTCATCGGCGCATGCACGGGATTACGGACGGGAGGAGGGAGGTTAGAGCAGAGACTAAGGGCGGGCAGACGAGGCGGAGGGGGAGTGGCTTTGCATACGGATTTAAAGTGTTTTTCTCCACAACGATGCTAGCAAGGAACTAACGGTAAGCACAGTTTTAATAGGGGGGATGCCGTGGACATAACACTGTTATTAGGTTAATAGGGTGAATCTGCGTGAAAGACTCCCTTTAAACTTTCAGGCAAGGCCTGTTTACCCCTTGGACCTTCATTATTTACTGTATGTGTCCATGATTTGTATACTTAAAAGGGAACAATTTCTTGGAAAAGTAATTGTGCAAATCGATGAGGTTCATTACGGGAAGTGGTTAGTATGTTGTTTATTTTGGCAGTGTCAAGGATACAAACTTGAAAATCTGTAATACTTGGTGGCACACGAAGTGGTGAAACAGTCAATGGTAGGTTTTCATTGTTTCTTGAACTGCTTGACATTATCGAGTTCTGATTTGACAACTGTGTAGGTAGTTGGTTAAAGCTTTGCACATCGCTGGCATTACCATGGCTTAAGTTCGGAATATTGCTGGCTGTACATATACTTTGGTTCGTCTGTGTTGGCTCAACTGTGTTAGGATAGCTCGTCTGTATTACAGTACATCCTATGGTTGACTATACAGTACTTCATGTAGATTACAGTATATTAATGCTTGCTCTCTTCTTATAGGTCCAGGCCATCTATCAATTATGTAGTATTTGATTTATATGGTCCGGACATAAAAGGAGAGTAATCACAGGACAACTGTGACATTTTGGATATAGATGAACTATGGACTAAACCGAAACATCTCTGCTACAGGTTCCTTTATACAGTACAGTATACTGTATGACATCGCTAAGTACAGTACTGTACAATAAGGCACCAGGCACCACTGTCCTTTAATGAGAAGGGGCCAGAGATTTAAATACTGTACTGTAGAGCGCTTATCAGCTACAGTACAGGACGATGTACAGTAGTGCTGCTCATGTGTTTGCGCAAGGGCGCTCAGGGGGTATAGCGTGCATCCAGGGTGTGTGAAAGCAGCATGAACATTGCGCTGTGTGTGGATGGTGATGCCTGTGCTTGGGTGGCCCGGAGCAGGGGTGGATCCATTCTGGAAGGAGGACGGCGGATGCCTGGGGATGGTGGCTGGGCTCCCTAGTGCCCTGGACATCGAGCGAGTGCTGCTATCTTTGGCCATTGGTAGTCTTCCTCTTGCGGTGTCCCTGCTCCGCCTGCCCGTGGCGCAGGTGTGGGCATCGTTATCCATGTGCAGCGTGGAGTTCTATGTGTTTACTTCCTTCCTTACAGTACAGTAGTTTGGTTAGCTAACTCCCTACAGAACGGCAGAGGTAAGTCCTCTGGATTGGGAATTCTACTCATCATGGCATCTCACTAGAGAACCAAGGACGATAATTCGGTTCATCAAGGCCATTATTTGGACCTCTGGGAGGAGCGACTTTAGCGCTTAGGTACCTGAGAATACAATGGGGTAGATTTGGTCGAGGTAGGTGTGGACAATACTACTTGTGGATGTTACTACTGGGGGTGGTAGATGTCATACATCATACAATGATGTAAGTATCCCTACGATTTTCTGTGACTGCAACCCAATTAAGTCTGGATAAGGACTAAGAGTGGGTGCGGCCCTAGATTGATAGGATTGGTCAGGGACACTTCCAATTGGTATCATAGGGGCAATCACTGCAGGCACATCCTTAACTAGTGGAACATACATTGGGAAAGGATTATTTGCAGACATCACTGGATATAATCCAGTGCTGGGGCCTATAACTTGAATTGGGCCTTGCCTTGGAGTATCTATCGGTAACATAGATGATACTATCTTCAGAGTTTTTGTGTCTGCAGATGCATTACCAGCCCCCCACCATATGGGGAAGGGGGGTTGAATTGCTGAGGATGGGAAGGAAGGAGCAGAAACACACTATGGGCCAGATTTATCATTAGCTCAGGTCCGAATAATGGAGTGAAAAAGTCCCCAAAAAGTCCCAAACGCTAAAACTGCGCACAAATTTGCAACTTTTTTCTGCTCTGCGCTATGCTCGCCAGTTTTCTGAAAGTGGGCGTGTTTTCTTATGTAAATGAATCTCTAGACAGATTTACTATTGGGACTATTTAAAAAGTCGCAAAAAAGTTGCAATTTCACTCCAGTGAGGACCATGCTTATCTTATGAGACTTTTTAATAGAACATGCGACTTTTTCATAAAAACGTGCGACTTTTGTAAAGCTGCTTACTGACGAATAAACTGCTACCGTCAAACCACATTTATTGCAGTCTTAAAAGGGCCGATCATAAATCTGACTTGGCTAAAACTGACTTTAGCCATATGTGAAAGTGGAGTGAGCTGTCAGAGTCATGATAAATCTGGCCCTCTGGGTGGAGTTCCTGTAGAGGAGCACATTCCAGAGGGGGAAGATAAGGAAGAAGAAATAGAGGGTTACATTAGAAATAGAAGTAGGGTAATGGGTGCCACATGGAAAACTATCAGTTATTTATTTTGTTCTTTGTCCTCTATAGGTTTCAAATCCTCCATTTAGCAATGCAAATGCTGACCATTTTTCTGAACTTCCTTCAACTCAGTCACTTCCACAGACAATTTCCACCATAACTCAGTTTGCACCAGCCTATTGCTATCCTTCAATCAACCTCGCTTTTCCTTCAATACTCTTTCCACAATCCTTAATTTAGTCTACCAGTTTCTTGCATGCCTACTACTTGCATGAGTGATTTTTAACATCCTAACTGAATTCTTTCCCTCTTATTCCATCATTAGCTGAGCAGCTGTTAACATGTCCTCATTACATCCTGTGACATTTGAATTTCCCATTTTTGTGGGAACACACAGTTAAACAATATCCGGTTGTTATTGAACCCACAAACTAAAATAAAATAAATAAATGGGAACACACAGTTTAAACAATATCCAACCGTTATTGAACCCACAATTTCTCTGGTGACGACACTTAGGCCTCTTTCACACGAGCGAGTTTTCATCGCAGATGCAATGCGTGAAGTGAACGCATAGCACCCGCACTGAATCCTGACCCATTCATCAAATTTTTTTTAATGCATCAGTTCTGCGTTGTGTGAAAATTGCAGCATGTTCTATATTGTGTGTTTTTCACGCAGCCCTGGCCCCATAGAAGTGAATGGGGCTTCAGTGAAAAACGCATTGCATCCGGAAGCAAGTGCGGATGCAATGCGTTTTTCACTGATGGTTGCTAGGAGATGTTGTTTGTAAACATTCAGTTTTTTATCACTCGCGTCAAAAACGCATCAAAACGCATTGCACCCATGTGGAAAAAAATGAACAACTGAACAGAATTGCAGACAAAACTGACTGAACTTTCTTGCAAAATGGTGCGAGTTTCACTGAACGCATCCGTACCTAATCCGTCACACTCGTGTGAAAGAGGCCTTAGTCTAGACACACAGTCTGTATTCACCTTACCCACTTGCCGCACACGTAACGCCGATAGGCGTCCGGGCGGCAGCAGTCTCAGGCTCAGTGACGCCTATTGGCGTCATCTCGTGAGACCCGAGATTTCGCGTGAACGCACGCATGCGCACGCGTTCACAGTGACGCGCAGCTGAGAAGTTAAACTACAGCCTGCCAGCGCTGATCATTCGCTGGCAAGCTGTAGATGCGATTTTTTTTAACATCAGAAAGGTATATTAGACGCTGTTTTGATAACAGCATATAATATACCTGCTACCTGGTCCTTTGGTGGTCCCTTTTGCTTGGATCGACCACCAGAGGACACAGGCAGCTCTGTAATAAGTAGCACCAAGCACCACACTACACTACACCCCCCCCCCCCCCGTCACAAAAAACACTTTTTTGCCGCCTAGGTGCGCAAAGGGGCCCAAATTCCAATGAGTACCTTTTAGGAGGGCATTTTTAGACATTTGGATTCCAGACTTCTTCTCACGCTTTAGGGCCCCTAAAATGCCAGGGCAGTAAAAATATGCCACAAGTGACCCCATTTTGCAAAGAAGACACCCCAAGGTATTCCGTGAGGGGCATGGCTAGTTCATGTAAGATTTTATTTTTTGTCACAAGTTAGTGGAATATGAGACTTTGTAAGAAAAAAATAATATGAAATTTCCGCTAACTTGTGCAAAAAAAAAAAAAAAATTCTATGAACTCGCCATGCCCCTCACAGAATACCTTGGGGTGTCTTCTTTCCAGAATGGGGTCACTTGTGGGGTATTTATACTGCCCTGGCATTTTAGAGGCCCTAAAGTGTGAGAAGAAGTCTGGAATCCAAATGTCTAAAAATGCCCTCCTAAAAGGTACTCATTGGAATTTGGGCCCCTTTGCGCACCTAGGCTGCAAAAAAGGGTCACACATGTGGTATCACCGTACTCAGAAGAAGTAGGGCAATGTGTTTTGGGGTGTATTTTTACATATACCCATACTGTGTGTGAGAAATATCTCTGTAAATTGACAGCTTTGTATAAAACATTTTAAAAAGTTGTCATTTACAGAGATATTTCTCACACACAGTATGGGTATATGTAAAAATATACCCCAAAACACATTGCCCTACTTCTTCTGAGTACGGCGATACCACATGTGTGACACTTTTTTGCAGCCTAGGTGCGTAAAGGGTCCGAAAGTCCAACGAGTACCTTTAGGCTTTACAGTGTTGCTCACAATTTAGTACTGCCCAAAATTCCAGAACAGTAAACACACCCCACAAATGACCCCATTTCGGAAAGTAGACACCCCAAGGTATTCACTGAGGGGCATAGTGAGTCTGTGGGAGATTTTTTTTTTTTTGCCATTAGTTAGCAGAAATGGAAACTTTATTATTATTTTTTTCCTCAGAAAGTGTCATTTTCCGCTAACTTGTGAAAAAAAATTAAATCATACATGAACTCACCATGCCCCTCCGTGAATACTTTGGGGTGTCTTCTTTCTAAAATGGGGTAATTTGGGGGGTATTTATACTATTCTGGCATTCTAGCACCTCAAGAAACATGACAGGTGCTCAGAAAGTCAGAGCTGCTTCAAAATGCGGAAATTCAAATTTTTGTACCATAGTTTGTAAACGCTAGAACTTTTGCGCAAACCAATAAATATACACTTATTGGATTTTTTTTATCAAAGACATGTAGCACAATAAATTCTGACACAAACTTGTATAGAAAAAGTTAAAAATACACTTTTTTTGAGAAAATTGCGGTCTATTTTGATAAATATAAAAAAAATGCTAAATCTCTCATCAGCAATCAAATACTACCAAAAGAAAGCTGTATTTGTGAGAAGAAAAGGAGGTCAAATTCATTTGGGTGCCAAGTTGCATGACCAAGCAATAAACCGTTAAAGTTGGGAAGTGCAGATTTGTAAAAAAGGGCCTGGTCACTAGGGGGGTATAAACCCATGGTCCTTAAGTGGTTACTGTAGGGACACTAAGTTTTAATAACTTCCAGTTGCTTATCAAATATGCAACTGGTGTTTACCCCACATAGCCATTAGTGAGGACCCACCGTCTACTACTCACTATTCCACAGAACTCTCATCAGAGCCTGGCTGGGATCCAATTCTACGTCACAGGATATGCATCTATCAGCTGTCTAAAAACTTCCGTTCTGCTCACCACGTCAATAAAGCACGAAAAGCCACACAAAGAAGGAATTCAAAAGGGTTCTTTTGTTCTAAAGGACAGATCAGCCGTAATTGAACCCTTAGCAGTAAATACCACCAATTCAACACTTAGAATACCACACAAAATGGAAGTTTAGAGTTTAGATTTGTAAGAAATAAAGCTTTCTTACCTTGCTAGCGAATGATCTCGTCTAATGGTTCAGTTTAAGTCCTTCTTTAACGGTTGAATTGATGCTATTCAGGCTGAATCTGCCCACCTAAGGTTGCCAATTTGTCATCACCACTCTAGCGATTTTCATCTTCTTTGTGTGGTACCAAATCGATTAGAAGTATAAGTATGAGCGCTCATACAACTTTCATAATGGGACCAGGACACAAGTTGGTTTCATGGAAAGAACTTCTCATACCCCTGAGAGATAGACTATATTAAAGATACATTCACTCAGGGGCGTAGCTATAGGGGGTGCAGAGGTAGCAGTCGCTACCGGGCCCAGAAGCCTGAGGGGGCCCAAAGACCCTTGTGCCATATAAGAGGACACTGGAATTATAGAAAGTACATGCTGGTCAAGTTACACCTCTGGCTGAAGGGAAGGGGTTAGGTCAAGAATTTCGATTGAAAGGGGGCGGTGCAGTTTCAATTTTTTCCTTGAGGTGGCATGAAGGCTGTGTTTCCCTGTCCCTTGCCACAAAGTACTGAGGGAAAGGGGGCCCAAGCTGAACTCTTGCACCAGGGTCCATGAGCCTTTAGCTACGCCCCTGCATTCACTTAAATAGTATGTATGAGGTAGACAAAAGGGGTATTCCTTAACTAGATAGTAGTGGTTCACCAACTTCAACCCTGAGTTTATAGGTACATTTAAAAGTTGCAAACGAACTTCCATCCTCCCCCCTAAAGTGATTTTTAGAAAAATGAATGTTCATAAGGCTTGCATAGTTAATTAGCTGCCCTCTAGTGGTCAAGAATGAGTAATACAAGATTTACACATTTTATATAAAAACCTCTCACAAATATGACTCACTCTGTCTCCCAATTCTTCTAGATCTGCAGAGATGGTGTTACACATTTGTGTAATGTCAGCTTTAATTGAACCTTTTAAGGACACAAGCATTTCTTTCATTAAATCTACAGTGATGACGTCATTAGAAGTGGGTATATGGGCAAACACCCCCATGGTATGAGGTGATAAGTAAACAGATGTTCCTACCTGATACAGAGGGGTCTGGTTGTTGTCTATCCTAGTTTTTTTTTAGCTGGACTTCTTGTGTCTGAGTATGCTGCAACATCCTCCTCTTCTAATGTCTCCTGCGTTAGTATTTGGGAGCCAGTGGGTGCCTGTACGATTCTTGCAGGTTTGGTAGGTTTATAGCCTGCTATGTCAGGGGCCAAGTAGTTTTCAGTGGTTGAGAAGAATTTCTCAGATCCTCTCTTTCCCCTGCAGGTGCCGACGGGGAGCTGCTGCTGCTGGAGGAGCGCGAGGTCTGCCGCGTGGCCTGCTCCTTCACGCCACCCTCCGCCGCTAGGAAAAAGTCGGTGAGGTGTTTCAGGAGCTCCCTGCTTCTTCTACTCCCTGCTTCTTCTACTGTTTTTTGTGGGATTCTGGAGACTTTTTCTAGAAGGCTCTAAATTTGAGGTGAGGAGCTCCTTCAAGCATCAGCCATCTTAGACAAAGCTCAGCCACACCCCCGCAAAGCTGTTTTCTAGAGTGCTGACCATGTTTGATTACTGAGTGTTTCATCTGTATTGTACTGAAGCATGTACTGTCTGGATACAATCGTATTTTTGACGTGGTTTCTTTAGGGCAGATGAGGCGATGGGAGTTTCGTTTTCATGTATTGCTCTTTTTTAAAAACTGTTGAACAATTTTTTTTTTTTTTTATATTATTTTTATTTTCAACATATAAAAATACAAACGAACATAAACAAGATAATTGATAATGGAGCAAAAATATGCTCGCACATTTAGTACACGGTTCTCATTTCATATACAAAACATCTGTGACCCCACCCTATCCCTCCCCCCCTCCCCCCCACCCGTGGTTGTCTTGGTGGTTTCTATAGAGGATTTGATTTCGTGATCCCATATCGGGGATTTGGGTTTTCCAGTTTTAAACTCTTCCTACCTTTCATACAATTAAGTTTCCTATTTCATTTTCTTGCAGGCATATTCATATCTCTGCACCCTCTCACATAACTTCTTCCACTCTTCAATATTTGGTGGTCTATCCGCCCCCCACTCTCTGGCCACCACAACCCGCGCCAGCATTAGACCCTTTTCCCATTTACTTTCACTTTTTCTATCCAAACCAATTTCCTTGATGTAGCCCAGCACCGCCATCGAGATCTCCAGTGGCACACTACACCCGGTTACTCCAGTAAGCTCCTGGAATACCTGGGTCCAATAAACCTGCATTCGAGGACAGTGCCAGATCACATGAATGAAATCTGCATTGTACATTCTACACTTCCAACATCTGGAATCATTGGTTTTATACATCCTGCTCGCCACCCAGGGGGTTATATAGGTTCGATGGAGAATGAAAAACTGTATCAGCCGAAAATTACTCGATATAGTGCACCTCTTTATACTTTTATAAATAAAACCCCAATCTAAAGTGTTAGACTCCACTTCCTGTGCCCATTTACTCTCACTTTTAAATTTAATCACCCCACCTAACCCCTTCTTAATTTTTTTATATATCTGTGAAATTGATATTTTAGTCCCATTACGATAATAACAGAATTCTACAAATTCTGAATATTTTGTGATTAAATATTCTTTATTTTTAGTTGACTCAAATGCATGTTTTAATCGATAATATCTAAATCGTGTGAGGGTGTCTACCTCTATACTAAGCCCAATTTCTTCTAGTGTCTTCATCTTTCCTTCCACCTCAATCTGTGAAATAAACTTTATACCATTTCTTTCCCAAAATAAATAATCATCTAGCCTCTGAAACTCACCTAAATGTATATTTCCCCATATAGGGGTAATCCTTGATGAGTGATTTATACCCAGTAATTTCTTGACTTTAACCCATATTAAATATATCATATTGCTAATTGGGCACCTCCTGCCCTTTATTTTTAACATCCCTGTCTCTAAGACACTAATCATGTTATAATGTGTACCTTCACTCTTATCCAGCAGAAAACGTCGCAGTCTGTCATCTTCCGTCATTAACCATTGCAGCTGGGATGCATAGTAATAGCCACGAAAACAGGGAACGGACAAACCACCATCTTCTTCATCTAACCATAAATATTTTTGTTTCAGCCTTACCCTTTTTCTCCCCCATATGAGATCATTTATCAATCCCTCCAGTACATTAAAAAAATGATCGTCTATCCATACAGGGCAAGAGGAGAGAACATATAGAATCTGCGGTAGTAAAACCATCTTAACAATAGCAATTCGATCAGCCTGACGAATCAATAACCTTTGCCAGGTGCTTATTTTATTTTTAACCTTTTTAATCAGTGGGGTGATATTAAATTCTATATACTCCTGAATCCTGGAACTGATTTTTATTCCGAGATATTCAAATGTTTCTGTGGGTTTCAAAATTTTTATATTTATATCCTTCTGCGTTATTTCATATCCGATTGGGAGCAGAACAGACTTTGTCCAGTTGACCCTAAAGCCAGAAATCTGTCCAAACTGTTCTACTATCCCCATCAGATATGGGACTATAGACACATCTCCTTCCAGGAAAAACAGAATGTCGTCCGCGTATAAGCATATTTTATCTGATGCACCCCTTCCCCCAAACCCCCTGATTTTGTCATCTGCTCTCATCTTACACGCCAATGGTTCAACAAATAAGGCAAACAGCAGTGGGGAGAGTGGGCACCCCTGTCTAGTTCCCCTCTGTAGCATTACCGAGTCAGATATCTGACCGTTAATTTTCACCCTCACTTTCGAGTGACGATAAAGCACCTGTACCCAGCTAATAAATTTTTCCCCTAAGTTCAGTTTGTGCATTATCTTCCAGAGATAGGCCCACTCCACCCTGTCAAACGCTTTTTCCGCGTCCAAGGACAGGATGGAGTGGGCACCCTCCCCGCTCATCTGGATGTTCAACAGGGTCCGACGAATATTAGTTTGGGCCTGACGTTTTGGAACAAACCCTGATTGATCTGGGTGTATTATTTTTTCTATAACTCTCTTCAAGCGATTTGCCAATAATTTGGCACATATTTTAAAATCGGTGTTGAGAAGAGAGATGGGGCGATACGACTCCACCTTACTCTCATCCTTCCCCTTCTTCCCTATCAGGGTTATTACAGCCTCCGATAGAGAGGCTGGGAGTTCACCCCTATCCATTGATTCATTGAGAACCTGCAAGAAGACTGGGAGGATAACCTTTCCATATCTTCTATATATCTCAAAGGGGAGGCCATCCAACCCGGGACTAGAATTCCCCTGTATAGATTTCAAAGTTTCCCATAATTCCTCCAATTTAATAGGGCCATTCAACAATTCCCTCTCCTCCCCGGAGAGTCTAGGGAGCGACACTCCCTCCAGAAACAGTTCGATATCTCCGGGCCCCCCCACTCCCTCCGAGGAGTAAAGGTCCTTGTAATAATTAACAAATTCCTTCTCCATTTCTCCCAGGTTGGATGTCATCCCCCCATCTCTCCTCTCAACACTCTTGATTCTACAGCCCCCCTTTTGATTCTGTATAAGTGAGGACAACAGTCTCCCAGATTTCCCCGACTCCCTGAAATATCGTGCCCCCTCAAAAAACACTTTTTGTTGTGCCTTATCCACCAGATAGTCTTTTAATGAAGTCTTAGCCTCTTCTAACTGGCTCACCGTTTCGGGGAGGTTTTTTACCAGGAGTGTCTCCTCTATTTCCTTTATATTCTCTTCCAACTCTTTCTCCTTTTTAGCAAATTCCCTTTTTAACCCCTTAATTCTGCCGACAAGGATGCCCCGTAGGTATGCTTTAAATGCATCCCATACATACCCTATTTGTGTAGATCCCAAATTAATTTTCCAATACTCCGAAATGTCTTCCATAATACTTTCATCCTTGTCTAGTAGATTCAGCCAGTGCGGATTTAACCGAAACTCTCGACTTTTTAACCTTGCATTCGTTTTCAATGCCAGGCTAATTGGCGAGTGGTCGGAGATACTATTAGCCTCATACCTCATTCTTTCTATCTGCTCTGCCAGTTCCGGACTGGCTAATGCCATGTCTATTCTTGACATTATTTTACTCCCGCGGCTGAAACATGAATACACTCGCTTGTCTTCATAGAGATACCTCCACACGTCTATTAATAACAATTCCTGAGATATTCTTTTAAGGAGTGTTGGTTGACTTGTATCATATTTATCATTTGAGAGCACTGAATATCTATCCAACCTACTGTTCATAACATTGTTAAAATCTCCCATAATAAGTATGGGGCATTTACCTCGAGAGTCAGCAAATTCCACCAAACGGTGAATTACGCATGGGGAGAATGGCGGTGGTATATACACAAAGGCCAGAATGCAGACTATCCCATTCCACTGACAATGTAAAAAAACATATTTACCCCTATCGTCTATCTTCTGATCAAGTGGGAGGAAGTTTACTTTATGATGGATATATACACTAACTCCACATGAGTAGGTAGAAAAACATGAATGATACTGGTACTTCGCCCATTTCTTCATAAATAGGTTTGTCTTATCCTTTGTATTGTGTGTCTCCAATAATCCCACGATTGCCGGGAGATGTCTAGTGACCAAGTCAAAAACCATAACCCTCTTAACCCTGTCTCCCAGACCTCGTACATTCCATGTCAAAATCCTACTCATATGTACCTCCCACCTGTGATATCATATTTTCCCCCTCTCTCCCCACTAAACCCGCCAAGACAACCAGCCCACGCATCACCCACCCACCTCCCCCTCCCATACTCCCCCCCCTCTACCCCCAGCTGATCGGCGAGATCGAAGATCCCCCCCACCTCTTACACTATACCCCTTCCCTCCCCCCTCACCTCCCCCCCCCTCGTGTGTTTCACCTTAATTCATAATCCTATTCCCTTGGCATCCAACCATTCCACCGCTTCCTCTGGGGAGCCAAAAAAGCTAACTTGTTCGCGATATATTACACGCAGCTGTTGAACAATTTTAATAAGAATAAACATATAGTTAACTATTAATATGGAATAGTATGCCGCTGTATTGGCACAAGCTCAGTAGGTGTATGATCATTTGTGGGTGCTGACTGTGTTACACAGCTGGCACCATGCGCTAATGCCCGGTACTGGAAATAGGTCCTCTTTAAACGACCAGGATGGGAGTAATCAACAAACTAAACTATTTTAGCTTTTCATACAGTTAATAATAGCCATGTTTCCCTGAACGTTGCATACTTTGATGTTTCTGCACCTCCTAATTTTGAGTTATGTCCTCCTAAAGTTATGAGGTCAGTTATCCAGATCTCAGTGGTTAGCTGCAAAGGTGTGGCAGTTATATCAGATTCTTTAGAAGGGGGGGTTTCTTGCCAGATCTGATCACATCTGTCAGTCTGCTGTTGCAGCATTATCTTTTGAGGTTTCATGTAACCTATATTAGGCGTATTTCTGCACAGATTGCGGCACAAAGGTTATTTACGCTGCAATCTGCAACTTTTCCCGCTCACACTAGGTCTAAAGAAGTGGGCATGGTGCGGGCAGGGAAGGAGACAGGCCAGCAGGTCCATCTCATTCATTATTTTCTATGCTTTTTTTAGGCATAGAAAATGGTCTAAATTTAAGCCAGCAACTTACATTTAGGCCGGCGGTGCATACGCCGAAGTTATGTAGAGGCCGACACCTCTTCATAACTTTAGCAGATCCACCGCCAACTATAGGGGTTATTAAGACCAGCATCTAAAACACCGGTCTTAATAAATGACCCCCAATATCAGTGATATGGCACTCCATCTGTGGCGAAACTACAGCTCCCAGCATGCTCCATTCACTTCTGTGGGAGTCCTGAGAACAACCAAGCAAGTGTGCATACTGGGAGTTGTAGTTTTACAACAGCAAGCGTGCCGGAGGTTGCTGATGCCTGCCTTATATCCTGAGAAAGTTATTACAAGCCACTTACTAATGTATTATTATTGGAATTGGTTCCTTTGCTGGCTTGATTCATTTTTCCATCACATTATACACTGCTTGTTTCGATGGTTACGACGACCCTGCAATCCAGCAGCGGTGGTCGTGCTTGCACACTATAGGAAAACTCACTAGCCTCCTGGAAGAGGTGCGCTCCTAGGAGGAGGTGCTCCTAGCAACCAATTAGATTGCTCCTTGCATTTGTCAAAGGTTTTTTGGTGAATGTAATATGGCTGGTTGCTATGGGCAACTACACCTTTTTCCTTGCACTTGTTCTGATAAATCTCCTCTTTCATATTTCAATTCTTAACTCAATTTTCAAGATTTTTTCTCTGGGGGCATGACTTTGACTCAGAGCGATACAATAATGAGTCTGCAGGCAACAGTGAAGCATGGTGGAGAATCCTTGCAAGTTTGGGGCTGCATTTCAGAAATGGAGTTGGGAATTTGGTCAGGATTAAAGATGTCCTCAATACTGAGGTTTAGGGTTCGGATATAACCAATGTCATGGAGAAAAATCTTTAGCATAAAGATTAACAAGAAGTCCTGGAAGTGATGACATGGTCCCCACATAGCCCTGATCTCAACATTATTGAGTCTATCTGGGATTACATGAAGAGACCTGAGCAAGCCTACATCCACAGATTTGTGGTTAGTTCTCAAAGATGTTTTGAACAACCTCCCTGCCAAGTACCTTCAAAAACTGTGCAAGTGTACCTAGCAGAAGTGATACTGTTTTGAATGCAAAGGGTGGTCACACCAAATACTGATTTAAAATTTCTATTTTATTAATTCACTTACACTTTGTTAATTGATAAAAATAACCTACCTAAGGGTACTTTCACACTAGAGTTTTTCTTTTCCGGCATAGAGTTCCGTCAATGGGGCTCTATACCGGAAAAGAACTGATCAGTTTTATCCCCATGCATTCTGAATGGAGAGAAATCCGTTCAGGATGCATCAGGATGTCTTCAGTTCAGTCACTGTCCGACTTTTGTCTCCGTCCAAAATTACGGAACACTTGCGGAATGATGGATCTGGCATTAATTCCTATTGACTTACATTAGTGCCGGATCCATTGCAAAGTGTTCTGTTTAAATATCTATAAGGCAATGGCTCACTCTCCCGTAACCCTGGGGTGGTCTAGTCTACTTGAATCACCCTTTCAAATGCAGTAAAAATTGTAAGAAGAAGACTGGCACGCTAACGTATATTTGTCACATGGATGCAATGTATCCAGATTATGTAGTATTCCATATATTTATTTATGTCATACAAAGAAAATAACACCTAAAATATCTACAAAGGATAAAAACCGTGTACATGAATATGTGCACAGAAATAAAAACTTCAGATAAAGCCAAATCATGCGTAAGATAAGTCTCAGACCAGATGTATGTAGGTCATGCACCGTAGCAAATTAATACGGATCTATAGCCGCCAATATAGGGCTTAAAGGCAGTGATGAATGGATTCAGTATAGTCCAATTATTTTATAAATGTGTATAGACCATTAAATCTTTCAAAGGTAGAAGGAATGTGTGATTAGTCTATGTGTACGTACATAAGTGATCCGCAATCCTTTCCTACTCTCCGTCTGTATACTGACAGTTCAAAGGATCACTATCACTGAATTGTTGCAGACACTATATGGACAAAACTTGTTGAATGGTTCCACTTTTGATAATTGGTTATACAGATAATATACAGTTGCCATTTGTTACAACATTTTCATTTTGTGGGAGTTTTGGACTCAAAATCAATATGAGCACAAATTGGTGTATTACTCACAGTTCCGTCGGTAAACTCGCTCTGGCGTCCCACTTCAATGGGCTTACCTGGAGTTGTGATCAATATCAGTGCGCTCGATGTTAACGAGTGGGGTCTATCGTCTCAACAAGAAGATTTCAGCCAGGTAACGGGGCTGTGCTGGGTCTCGGCGTGTCACGCTATGCTCAGTATTGGCGTGTCACGTGATCCACTCAACATCTCGCGGGAAGAAGTTCGAATGCAATGTTCTTATGTCTCCGATACTATTTCGATTCGCTGAAGCACTTCAGACTTATACATTTTATTTTTTCAGATGTTCTCTCCCATTTATGGCAGTTGGGTCAGTGAATGTAGTATCAAAATACAGACGCGTTTCAGGGAATGCTTTCCCCTTCTTCAGTGGCTACATTCAATGTCTGCAAGTCCGGTCTTTTATACCTTGATCCGGTTGATGTGAATACATGGTCTGGATTGGGAGCCCCTGTCCCCATCCTAGGACTGATCTAAATGGTATCAGAGTCATAAGAACATTGAATTCGAACTTCTTCCCGCGAGATGCAGAACCCTAGAGCTGCGAAGGTAAGATATTATGTTTATACAGATTATGAATTATATTCTCCAAAGTATGTGTATGGCCCCGACAGACTGTCATTTGGCACTCTGTCTGGGACATCCACATATTATTTTATGGAGTAGAGATGAGCAAAGCGTGCTTCAGATTATACATCTAAAGTTGCTTTCCAAAAATAAAATCATACTGTACATAGACACTTCCCTGTACACTAATATAATGTATGGGCTCTATCTATTGTACAGGACACCGGGGGTGGGTCCTGGACGGGTGCTATACGGCACCACTGTTTGGACTATGGTCCATTTAAATAGAGGTAGAAGGTTCAGGGGGTCACCCAAAAGTGGGTGAAAAGTTCCAGGCAGGCGCTAATTCAGAGAGGACTGGCTCGCAGTCTTCTCTATCTTAGTAAGGGACTTTTGGAGGCTCCAAAGTGTTATTTGGGTGGGATGAAGCCTCCACTCCTAAACCCTGGAAGCCAGCGCACAAGGGGTTAAGATCTCACAGAAAACCACCCATTAAAGCAGGAAGTGATGCTGGAGGGTGTGGGTTGGGAGAGTGCACCTGTGAGGATAAGATGGAAGTCTGCTAGCTGCTCAGAGAGGACTTTTGAGTAGTTTGGAAGGGAAGCTGTGTCTGCAGGGAAGGTCTGAAGGACCTCTACTAAAAACGTATGTGCCTTTCTTTTGGTTGTTTTTCTGAAGAAAGACTGTTTCCTAATTTATGCTGGAAACAAGCAGGACTTTTGTTGTGACGGTTTGGATGCTGAAGAAAAGCTTTATTTTGTTTTGTTTGGTCACCAATAAAGACCCTTTGCTTTACTGACACGGTTTTTCGCACTTGTCTCGCTGAGCTTAAAGACCTCAAAGCTTACAACTGGTGGAGGATGCGGGCAAAGTGCATTTGCAGGCGCAAAAAAAACGTTTAAAACTGACATTTAAAGAGACAGTATACTTATGGCATGTCAGCCCAGGCGTTACAAACAGCAGACAAAGGCATGGAGGAGGTCGTTAAGGCTTTGGCACAAGCCACTGTGGCCCAGCAGCAAGCGTCAGCAGAGTCAAACCGTCGCCATGAGGAAGCAATGGCTCAGCAGCAGCAGGCCCTGGCACAGGCTATAGCTGCGCAGCAGGAAAATACACGGCTGCTATCCGCCCAGTTTACGGCCCAGCAGGAGTCCACTCAAGCACAGGTGGCTGCCTTGCAGGAGGCCGTACAGCAGCTGGCTCAGGGACAAGCGCAAGCGGTCGTTGCCGTTAGCAACCCAGTGTCTGTTAGAGCCAGCCATTTTTTGCAGAAACTAACACCCAGCGATGACGTGGAAGCCTTTCTTACCACCTTTGAAAGGATAGCAGAGAGAGAAGCGTGGCCCCGGGACCAATGGGCCGGCATTATATCGCCTTTTCTCACTGGTGACCCGCAAAAGGCCTATTTTGACCTCCCAGCTGAGCACATCAAAGACTATGAACGTCTAAAAGCTGAAATCCTGGCCCGCCTGGGAGTGACCACAGCTGTCCGGGCTCAGAGGGTGCATCGCTGGCGGTACAAATCAGACCAACCACCCAGGTCCCAGATGCATGAACTAATTCAGTTAGTTAAAAAATGGCTGCAGCCAGAAAAGTTGTCAGGTCCACAAATGGTGGAACGAGTGGTGATGGACCGGTACCTACGGTCCCTACAAGATGACCTACAGCGCTGGGTAAGCCATGGAAACCCTACTAATGCTGACCAGCTGATCGAGCTGGTTGAACGGTATACCGTGGTGGAGGACCTGCTTGGGCCTGCCAAGCGTCGAGAACCCACGCCAAGGACACCCAGACCAGCCACCAACCTGAGGAGAGAAGCCTTGCCAGATGTTGGCGTCCGCAGGTTTACACCATCTGCCCTAGAACCACGGAGGTCGGTTCCTGTACCAAAGATGGGAGACATACAATGTTGGCGATGTCGGTCCTGGGGGCATACCCGGGCGCAATGCCCACTGCAGGAGGAGCCTATGGAGTGTGGGACCGGTCGGAGAAGCTCCTTCTATGTGCGAAGTGTGTGTACCACTCATCTTGACCTGGCTGCAGGACGGTTTGAGTGTGAAGTGTGGGTGAACCACCTTCCTGCCAGGGCCCTCCTGGACTCCGGTAGCATGGTAACATTAGTACATGCCAGTGTACTTGGGAGGCTTAGACCAGTGACTAAAACTCTTCGGGTGGTATGCATTCATGGGGATACCAAGGAGTACCCCTTGGTTCCGGTGACTGTCTCTTATGGCCGTGCCTCAGTTACACAGGAGGTCGGGGTGGTAAACAGTTTAATTCATGACATCATAGTGGGGCGGGACTGTCCACTATTTCTGGAACTATGGAACGAGGTGCAAATGGCACCACCGGGGGAACTGGGGGCACTGGGCCTGGAAGGGACAGGGTCCGAGGGGTCCGGAGCTGAAATACACCCCTCTGATATAGAAATACCTACCATTGATAATGAAGTCGCAGGGAATGCTGATGTGAAGGATAATGCCCCTGACCCAGGTCTTAAACCCGGGTTGATCTCTGAAAGGGGGGAGGTCTTCCCATTACAAGTCATGCTGGGGGAGGATGACGAGGAGCTCTCCCCAGTTGAGGAGGATGAAGGGGAAACATCCTCAAGGCCAGTACATCCAGATCTAGACGTGTCCAGAGGTGCATTTGGTACCGCCCAATTACGGGACCCTGCCTTGGTCAATGCTCGAGAGCAGGTTTCGGTTGTTGATGGGGTCCCACAAATGCCAGATGCAGATCAGAGGTTCCCTCACTTTGCGTTGAAGGGGGACTTACTGTATCGAGTGGCTGAGAGCCGAGGGGAAACTATAGAGCAGTTGCTGGTTCCCCAACCGTATAGGCGGATGCTCCTCGATCTAGCCCACAACGATGCACTGGGAGGACACCTGGGGGCGGAGAAAACAGAGGCCAGGATAAACGACCGGTTTTACTGGCCAGGGTTGAGGGCCGAGGTTAAAAGATACTGTGCGTCTTGTCCCATTTGCCAGTTAACCGCCCCAGCACCACACTATAGAAACCCTCTGGTGCCCTTGCCGATTATCGAAGTCCCGTTTGAACGGATCGCTATGAATCTGGTGGGACCCCTGGTAAAGTCGGCACGGGGCCACCAATATATATTGGTCATCCTAGACTACGCAACTAGGTATCCAGAAGCTGTCCCTTTGAGGAAAGCCTCCTCTAAGGCCATCGCCAGGGAGTTGTTTCAAATGTTCTCACGAACTGGGTTCCCCAAAGAGATCCTGACAGACCAGGGTACCCCTTTTATGTCAAAGGTAATGGCGGACTTATGCAAATTGTTCCAAATTAAGCAGTTGCGGACGTCGGTCTACCACCCACAGACCGATGGCCTAGTCGAAAGATTCAATAAAACCCTAAAGTCCATGTTGAGAAGAGTAGTCCAGAAAGATGGGAAGGATTGGGATATGTTACTCCCTGCCCTGTTATTTGCTATCCGGGAGGTCCCACAAGCATCCACAGGTTTTTCGCCATTTGAATTAGTGTATGGACGAAGGCCCCGGGGGTTACTCGATCTGGTAAAAGAGACATGGGAAAGTGAGTCCTCACCACACAAAACGGTGGTAGAACATATCTCTCAAATGCGAGAAAGGGTGGCTAAGGTGATGCCACTGGTGAAGGAGCACATGCAGAAGGCCCAGGATGCCCAAAGAAGAGTGTATAACAGGTCGGCTAAAATTAGACAGTTCCAAGTAGGAGACCGGGTGGCTGTTCTAATACCCACAGTAAAGAGCAAATTCTTGGCCAAATGGCAGGGCCCATTTGAGGTAGTAGAGAAATTCGGTGAGGTGGACTACAAGGTACACCAGCCAGGGAAAAGAAAACCATACCAGATCTATCACATCAATTTGTTGAAACCCTGGAGAGACAGAGAACAAGTGTCAGCGGTAGTAGGGGTACAGTCAGGGGACCATGCAGGGATCGACTTGGTGCAGGTTGCTTCTACCCTGACTAGACCTCAAACCCAGCAAACAAAAGAGTTTCTACAAAAAAATAGAGATATGTTTTCAGAGTTGCCCGGTCGCACCAACGTCATCGAGCATGACATTGTGACCGAGCCCAAGGTAAAAGTCAGGTTAAAGCCTTACCGTATCCCAGAAGCTTATAGGGTGGCAGTGTCCGAAGAGGTTAGAAGAATGTTCGAGCTTGGAGTCATTGAGGAGTCGCAGAGCGAATGGTCAAGTCCAATTGTGTTGGTACCCAAGCCCAACGGCGCCCTCCGCTTCTGCAACGACTTCAGAAAGCTTAATGAAGTCTCCAAGTTCGACGCATATCCCATGCCACGAGTAGATGAGCTAATTGAAAGGTTGGGGCCTGCCAGGTACATTACCACGCTAGACCTCACAAAAGGGTACTGGCAGATTCCCCTGACTAAGGAAGCCAGGGAGAAGACAGCCTTCTCTACCCCAGAAGGCCACTTCCAATATAAGAGGATGCCATTTGGTCTACACTCAGCCCCGGCCACGTTCCAAAGGGCCATGGACAAAACTCTGCGTCCACACCAACGGTACGCTTCTGTCTACCTAGATGACATAGTCATCTTCAGCACTGATTGGGAGTCCCACCTTCCCCGGGTTCAGGCAGTCGTAGACTCCTTAAGAAGAGCAGGGTTCACCATCAACCCCGAGAAGTGTGCCATTGGGATGGAGGAAGTAAAATACCTAGGGTATATTGTGGGTAGAGGGCTGGTGAAGCCCCAAATGAGTAAGGTGGAGGCCATACAGGACTGGCCCCGTCCCCTAACCAAGAAGCAGGTCAGAGCGTTTTTGGGCATAGTTGGCTATTATAGGAGGTTTGTCCCCAACTTTGCCACTGTTGCTGCACCACTGACCGACCTGACCAGAGGCAGAAAGTCAGTGATGATAAAGTGGAACGCCGAGGCCGAGACGGCTTTTCAAATGCTTAAGACAGCTTTGTGCCAAGATCCGGTGCTTGTAGCTCCAGATTTTTCAAAAGATTTTGTAGTACAGACAGATGCTTCAAGCGAAGGGTTAGGAGCGGTCCTGTCTCAGGAAATCAATGGGGAGGAGCACCCTGTGGTCTTTCTTAGTAGGAAGCTGACGGCAGCTGAAAGAAACTATGCGGTGGTAGAGCGGGAGTGTCTGGCCATCAAGTGGGCTCTAGACTCCCTGCGATATTTCCTCCTGGGCAGAAAGTTCCGCTTGGTGTCAGACCATGCTCCGCTTACCTGGATGAGACAGAATAAACACACCAATGCCAGGGTAACAAGGTGGTTCCTTTCTCTCCAGGAGTTCAATTTCATGGTAGAGCACAGACCCGGGAGACAGCATCAGAATGCCGATGCCCTCTCCCGAGTCCATTGTATGGTGTCTACTGTTGCCTCCAACACCTCCGCGTTGAGGCAGAGGGGGGGGATATGTACAGGACACCGGGGGTGGGTCCTGGACGGGTGCTATACGGCACCACTGTTTGGACTATGGTCCATTTAAATAGAGGTAGAAGGTTCAGGGGGTCACCCAAAAGTGGGTGAAAAGTTCCAGGCAGGCGCTAATTCAGAGAGGACTGGCTCGCAGTCTTCTCTATCTTAGTAAAGGAGTTTGGGGCCTGGAATTTTGGAGGCTCCAAAGTGTTATTTGGGTGGGATGAAGCCTCCACTCCTAAACCCTGGAAGCCAGCGCACAAGGGGTTAAGATCTCACAGACAACCACCCATTAAAGCAGGAAGTGATGCTGGAGGGTGTGGGTTGGGAGAGTGCACCTGTGAGGATAAGATGGAAGTCTGCTAGCTGCTCAGAGAGGACTTTTGAGTAGTTTGGAAGGGAAGCTGTGTCTGCAGGGAAGGTCTGAAGGACCTCTACTAAAAACGTATGTGCCTTTCTTTTGGTTGTTTTTCTGAAGAAAGACTGTTTCCTAATTTATGCTGGAAACAAGCAGGACTTTTGTTGTGACGGTTTGGATGCTGAAGAAAAGCTTTATTTTGTTTTGTTTGGTCACCAATAAAGACCCTTTGCTTTACTGACACGGTTTTTCGCACTTGTCTCGCGGAGCTTAAAGACCCCAAAGCTTACACTATGTACAGTATTTTTATGATTTTTTTTTTTTGTTCATATGTTGCATCCCAAGTGGCTTTGCTTACCTCTATCCAGAGGTTCTCCAGTGAAATACAATTGCTAATTGTGTTTTTCTTTTCTTTGCTTTACAGCACATCTAGCAGTACTCAGGCGCCTGAAATCCCTCCGGAAGCGGTCCCTGAGGAGCCGGCCGCCGCGGCTCCCTCTCATCCGGCTCAAGCAGCAGGTCAGGACCTCAACGTTCCCCTACCTGTGCCCACTGGCGACGCAATGATGGCCACTTTAGCCCCACTTTTTGAGTCCCTCATGCATCACCAGTGGACAGGTAGGAGATGTCAGGCAGACTACGAGGATCTCACAAGGCTCGTTTACGAGTCCTTGATGGGATTCACAAATAGGGTTGCCGCTTTGGAGGATAATTTGCGATGTCTGCAGGAGGGGGCGGTGTTGACATTGCACATGAGTCCGGTGCATCACTATTTGACATTGTTGCTCCCCGTGATGGAACAATTCACGCCCAACCAGCTGCTTGAGGCCAGAAGACAGGTGGACTGCGTTTTGTGGCAAGTTCAACACCGCCCCCTAACCCCTTCCCTCACCCCACACCTATCCCCCATCCTATTGAAACTATCCCCCTTCCCAACCTCCCCATCCCCCATCCCAACCTCCCCATCCCCCATCCCAACCTCCTCATCCCCCATTCCAAACCCCTGAGCACTATTCTCAACACTTTTCTCCTTCTCGTTACTTTCCTCCACACTTGCACGGGAAAGTCCATCTCCTGCCCAATCCTCAACTCCCTCGGTTTTACTTCCCACAACACGCATATCGTTGTCCACAGTGGCAGAAGAACAACCGGACAGAGGGACCCAAAACCGTGCACTGCCCTCCACCCCCAACCCTTCTACTTCACCCAGGCCTATGTATAGGCAACTGTAAATTATTTTTTTCATTTATTTATTTTATGTTATTTATACGTTTAATAAAGTTTATTCTGAATTTATACGTTTAATAAAGTTTATTCTGAATAGTTATTTTATAAATGTAATTTTTTTTATTTGTGGTTTGTGTTGTTTTTCAAAGATTTTTTTACAAAATGAAAAAAAAAAGGCTTCTTTTGGAAAAAACATAATTTCATGGCACTGGTGGAGCAACAGAAGTATTTTTCGCTCCACCAGTGTGGGGAAATTTTGTGGCCAAGGAAAAGTATGTAGCATACAGGCCTGACACACTCTCCACAAGAGCTGGTAGAGCGACACAAATAGTTGTCGGTCCTCCAGCCTAGGGAAATTCTGTGGAGGAGTAGTAGTGTGTAAGAGAGAGGCCTGACACAATCTCCCAGCGCTGGTGGAGTGACACAAGTACTTGTCGCTCCTACAGCAGAGATAGATCAATAGAAGCCACAAGACTCAATTTATGTTTTCATAAAAACTTTAATAAACAAACAAATTTCTAGATCAATTCCACAAACTATATCCATCCACATAACCACACAGTTAAACAGCATCAATCCTAAATAAAAATAAGATAAGATTTTTACTAAAGCTCTTCCTGAGGCTTGCTCTAAGTGGGCTTCTTATTAAGTGGAGTTAAAAAAAAGGAGTTCTAGTGCCGAGTGTGATTTTGTGGGAGTGATTGCAGGTGGCTGAGTGCTGTTTGAAGCAGAGATCCTTGAAAGTTAAGTTTTTGCATTTTAGTACTGCGATTTAAACCCATTTTTTTCTCTCTGCTTGATTAAGGGGAGTGGCCTGGGCAACCAGGTGCTATAAATTGAACCACTAGACTCTCTAGCGCTTGCTCTACTAAGTGGGCTTCTTATTAAGTGGAGTTTAAGAAAAGGAGCTGGAAACTAAGGTTGGATATAATTTCCTTGTGTGTTATTAGCTTAATTCTAGGTAGTCCTTGCAAATTCTGTTTCTAATGGTTTGTGTGGTTTCTCCCACGTACACGAGGCCACACGGGCATTTTAGGAGATAGACAACGAAGTCTGAGTCGCAGCTGAAAAAATCGTGAACGGGGAGTGATTTGCTTGATTGTGGATGATGGATGTTTGACCCCTTCAGTACGTAGGAGCATTGAGTGCAATGAAGGCACGGGAAGGTGCCTTTCTTTTGAGTACGGAAGAACAGCTGTCTCGGAATGCGTGTTGTGGAACCTATGTCTGCCCTTACCAGTATGTCTTTGAGGTTTCTCGGACGTCTGTTACACATTAGAATAGGATTGTTAAATTCTTCTATCTTGGGATTTTTTCAGCTGCGACTCAGACTTCGTTGTCTATCTCCTAAAATGCCTGTGTGGCCTCGTGTACGTGGGAGAAACCACACAAACCATTAGAAACAGAATTTGCCAGCACAAATCAAACATCAGAAAACAGAACCTCTTACTTCCAGTCCCTTGGCATTTCCATCAGGCAACACACAACATTTCCCAACTAAAATTCCAAGTCATTGAACATGTTCCTGCATCCAGACGTGGGGGGGATAGAGTAAAACGTCTCAAATTAAGAGAAGCATTTTGGATCCACAGACTGGAAAGCCTAGAACCCAAAGGTTTGAACAAAGAATACAAAATCCAGAGTCTGTTATTTTGATACATCAAGCCGTATTCATAATAATAACCCTTTTTCTTTTCCCTTCACAGGCTTATTGACGATCCGGGACCCCTCCTAATGCCGCATAGTATCCTTTGACACTGGTTTAGATTGCTCCCCTTTTCTATTCTTTTTATTCTTCTCTTTTTATTCCTCTCTTTCTTTTACTTTTTCCTTCTTTTTCCCACTGTTCCCCCCTTTTTTTCTCGCTTCTTGTTCCCCTTTTCTCTCTTATTACCTCTTACCCACAACTGTTGCTTTTACTCATATTCGGTCTCCTTATTCTTCTAATACTACATTTTGCCTTTACTATTCTCATTTCCATGTTTCCTTCTTTCCATATCCTTTCTTAGCCCCCCTTTAGTATTATAGTCTGATTTGAATAGAATATGTACTGTTCTTCATTAATTCTAGTCTCCATTGGAATCGCAGTTAGATCCGAGGGATCACGTGGTTGCACTCCATGAGCCATGTGATCACGCTACTTCACCTAGCTTACTTCCGGTCTCGCTGGCCGATACCGGAAGTTCCTTGCGTTCCACTACTACCTCACTTCCGGTTCCACGGCCGATACCGGAAGTGAGGTCCACAGGGCAGAGACGCGGGCTGCCTTTAAAAACCAGTCTATTCATCCTCCAGCCAGCGCCACTCTCACCAGCGGTACTTCCGCAACATACTCTTACAGAGCGCCAGTCTACTCTTCTTCTCTCCATCACCAGCGGCATTAGGTAAGCATGTTCTGGACGCCCGTAGGTCTCACAGACCTCAGGATAGCAAACCATAGTAATACTTTGCCTGCACAAGATAGTAATAGTTTGCCTACACTAACTATGTTATATCCACATTATTTTCCTTAAACTGCATATTTTACCTAAGGTGATGGATGTGATATGGTGATAAACAGTTGAATATATTGCGGTACCAGGACTATTTAATTCACTTTGCAAGGACTGATCTACGATATTTATTAACTTTTATCATGACGACCATTGTGGAACACGGTATGGGGTCTCTGGTTTTGGAGATTTCCCCTTGATTGGTTTGAGATGAATAGAATTTTGACCAATATGCGAAATATATAGATGAAATTCTATGATACATATATACTCTTGTATATCAAACTATGATGTACATGTTCTCCCGATGATATGTAATGTATACTGAAACAATATATCTTATGTTTACGGCAGACTGAAGAAGGCCAATAGGCCGAAACGTTACAACATTGAAGCCGCAATAAAAAGTAAAACAAGCTTTAAAATTACGCTGGAGTTTGTCTATTTATGCTTAATTGGGGCGGGAACCCTACTCCAAGCTACAACAGAGTGCGACAAGGTTATAACCAAGATAGTGGGAATAACTGAGACATGGCTGGATGATAGCTATGACTGGGCAGTTAATGTACAAGGTTACAGTCTGTTTAGAAAGGATTGTCAAAACCGGAGATGGGGAGGGGTTTGCCTTTATGTAAAGTCTTGTCTAAAGCCCACACTCTGGGAAGATATAAGTGAGGGACATGAACATGTGGAGTCACTGTGGGTAGAGATACATAGAGCTAAAAACAATAATAAATTACTAATAGGAGTTAACTATAAACCACCTAATTTACCAGAGTCCACAGAAAATCTACTACTAAACGAGATAGACGAGGCGGCAAATCATAATGAGGTGGTTATTATGGGGGACTTCAACTACCCAGATATAGACTGGGAAACTGAAACTTCTATATCTCTTAAGGGAAACAGGTTCTTGGCAATAACCAAAGACAATTACCTCTCCCAACTGGTTCAGGACCCGACTAGAGGAACGGTCATACTGGACTTAGTATTAACCAATTGGCCTGACAGAACAACAGACGTGCAGGTTGGGGGACACCTGGGAAATAGTGACTATAAAGTAATAACCTTCCAATTATCATTCAAAAGAGCATTTCTACAGAGAGGAACAAAAATACCAAACTTCAAAAAAGCTAAATTTAGCCAACTAAGAGAGGCCATAGGCCTAACTAACTGGGACAAAGTCCTCAAAAATAAAAATACAGCCACAAAATGGGATATCTTTAAAAACATCCTAAAATCTCATTGTGACAGGTACATACTGTATGGGAATAAAAGGTTAAGGAACAAAAAGAAACCAATGTGGATAAATAGAACTGTAAAGAAAGCAATAAATGACAAAAAGAAAGCATACAAAACACTAAAACAGGAGGGTAGCGAGGAAGCACTGAAAAACTATAAGGAAAAAAATAGAACATGTAAAAAACTAATAAAAGCGGCCAAACTAGAGACCGAGAGATTAATTGCCAAAGAGAGTAAAACTAACCCTAAAATGTTCTTCAATTATATAAATGCTAAAAAGTATAAAACTGAAGGTGTCGGCCCTTTAAAGAGTAATGAGGGGGAAGTCGCAGAGAGCGACGAGGAGAAAGCAAAGCTGTTAAATATATTCCCCATTTAAAGTGTCCTGTCTGACCCAGGAAGAAGTACATCAGCGACTTAAAAAGATTAAAATAGACAAAATCGCCAGGACCGGATGGCATACACCCCCGTATCCTAAGGGAATTAAGTAATGTCATAGCCAGACCATTATTTCTGATATTTGCAGACTCTATACTGACCGGGAATGTCCCACAGGATTGGCGCATGGCAAATGTGGTGCCAATATTCAAAAAGGCTCCAAAAACAGAGCCTGGAAACTATAGGCCAGTAAGTTTAACATCTTTTGTGGGTAAACTGTTTGAAGGTTTTCTGAGAGATGCTATCTTAGAGCATCTCAAGGAAAATAAGCAAATAACGCCATATCAGCATGGCTTCGTGAGGGATCGGTCATGCCAAACTAATTTAATCAGTTTCTATGAGGAGGTAAGTTCTAGACTTGACAGCGGCGAATCAATGGATGTCGTATATCTGGACTTCTTCAAAGCATTTGACACTGTACCACATAAAAGGTTAGTATATAAAGTGAGAATGCTCGGACTGAGAGAAAACGTCTGTATGTGGGTAAATAATCGGCTCAATGATAGAAAACAGAGGGTGGTTATTAACGCTACATACTCAGATTGGGTCACTGTCACTAGTGGGGTACCTCAGGGGGTCAGTATTGGGTCCTATTCTCTTCAATATATTTATTAATGATCTTGTAGAAGGCTTGCATAGTAAAGTATACATTTTTGCAGATGACACTATACTGTGTAAAGTAATTTACACTGAAGAGGACAGTATACTACTACAGAGGGATCTGGATAGATTGGAGGCTTGGGCAGATAAGTGGCAGATGAGGTTTAACACTGACAAATGTAAAGTTATGCACATGGGAAGGAATAATGCAAGTCACCTTTACATACTAAATGGTAAAATACTCGGTAACAGTGGAAAAGGATCTAGGAATTTTAATAAACAGCAAACTAAGCTGCAAAAAACAGTGTCAGGCAGCTGCTGCCAAGGCCAATAAGATAATGGGTTGCATCAGAAGGGGCATTGATGCCCGTGATGAGAACATAGTCCTACCACTTTACAAATCGCTAGTCAGACCACACATGGAGTACTGTGTACAGTTCTGGGCTCCTGTAAACAAGGCAGACATAGCAGAGCTGGAGAGGGTCCAGAGGAGGGCAACTAAAGTAATAACTGGAATGGGGCAACTACAGTACCCTGAAAGATTATCAAAATAAGGGTTATTCACTTTAGAAAAAAGACGACTGAGGGGAGATCTAATTAACCCCTTAAGGACACATGACGTACCGGTACGGCATGTTTCCCGAGTCCTTAAGGACACATGACGTACCGGTACGTCATGGCTTTAAATAGCGATGCCGGCGCCGCGGGGGTTAATCGGAACGGGATGCCGGCTGAAATCATTCAGCCGGCATCCTGTAACAATGCAGGGGGGTGTCATTTGACCCCCCCGCATCGACGATCGCAGAAAACCGCAGGTCAATTCAGACCTGCGGTTTGCTGCTCTTTTTGCAGTTTCTGATCCCTGCGGTCCCTGACCGCGGGGATCAGAAACTTTAGAGTGCCTAAAATCAATATAGTACACCCCCCCTGCACCCCTGCATGATTTGATGGCGGCGGGTGGTGCAGGGGGGGTGTCGCAGGCGGTGGGGGCGTTGCGGGAGGCGGGCGGTGCGGCAGGCGGGATCGCGATCCCCCGCCTCCTATTGCGTAATCGTTGGTGTACAGTGGGTATACCAGGGTGCCAGCACATTGCTGGCACCCTGGTATAAACGGCTGACATCGTTGATGCGATGTCAGCCTTTTAACCCTTTCCATACAGCGGTCCGTACGGACCGCTGTATGGAAAAGGTTAACAGTAAGAGGGAGCTCCCTCCCTCTCCGATCGGGGGCTGCTGTGCCTTTACAGCCCCCGATGGGAGAGGGAGAGAGCCCCCAGACAGCCCCCCCAGAGCCCCGTCCTTACCCTTCCCCGTCTGCGCAGTTCTGACCATAACTGAGCAGACGGGGAAGGTTCCCATGGCAACAGGACGCCTGCTCAGGCGTCCTGCTGTCCATGGTGCTGAACAGATCTGTGCTGAAAGCATAGATCTGTTCAGTGTAAGTAAAATATAGTACAGAAACCTATATAGGTTCTGTACTGTATTTTACAGACATCAGACCCACTGGATCTTCAAGAACCAAGTGGGTCTGGGTCAAAAAATAAAAAGAATAAGTGAAAAAAGTTAAGATAAAAAAAAAAACATTTATCACTGAATAAAAATTAAAAAAATAAAATAAACTACACATATTAGGTATCGCCGCGTCTGTAACGACCTGATCTATAAAACGGCCATGTTACTTTCCCCGCACAGTGAACGCCATAAAAATAAAAAAATAAAAACTATGAGAAAATTGAAATTTTGCCCACCTTACTTCCCAAAAAAGGTAATAAAAGTGATCAAAAAAGTCGCATGTACGCCAAAATAGTACCAATCAAACCATCATCTCATCCCGCAAAAAATGAGACCCTACTCAAGATAATCGCCCAAAAACTGAAAAAACTATGGCTCTCAGACTATGGAAACACTAAAACATAATTTTTTTTGTTTCAAAAATAAAATCATTGTGTAAAACCTACATAAATAAAAAGAAAGTATACATATTAGGTATTGCCGCGTCCGTATCGACCGGCTCTATATAAATATCACATGACCTAACCCCTCAGGTGACCACCGTAAAAAAAAAAAAAAAAACGGTGTAAAAAAAGCTATTTTTTGCCATCTTACGTCACAAAAAGTGTAATAGCAAGCGATCAAAAAGTCATATGCACCCCAAAATAGTGCCAATCAAACTGTCATCTCATCCCGCAAAAAATTAGACCCTACTCAAGATAATCGCCCAAAAACTGAAAAAACTATGGCTCTCAGACTATGGAGACACTAAACAATTTTTTGGTTTTAAAAATGAAGTTATTGTATAAAACTTACATAAATAAAAAAAAATTGTATACATATTAGGTATCGCTGCGTCCGTGACAACCTGCTCTATAAAATTACCACATGATCTAACCTGTCAGATGAATGTTGTAAATAACAAAAAAAAAACGTGCCAAAAAAGCTATTTCTTGTTACCTTGCCGCACAAAAAGTGTAATATAGAGCAACCAAAAATCATATCTACCCTGAACTAGTACCAACAATACTGCCACCCTATTCCGTACTTTCTAAAATGGGGTCACTTTTTTGGAGTTTCTACTCTAGGGGTGCATCAGGGGGGCTTCAAATGGGACATGGTGTCAAAAAACCAGTCCAGCAAAATCTGCCTTCCAAAAACCGTATGGCATTCCTTTCCTTCTGCGCCCTGCCGTGTGCCCGTACAGTGGTTTACGACCACATATGGGGTGTTTCTGTAAACTACAGAATCAGGGCCATAAATAATGAGTTTTGTTTGGCTGTTAACCCTTGCTTTGTAACTGGAAAAAAAATATTAAAATGGAAAATCTGCGAAAAAAGTGAAATTTTGAAATTGTATCTCTATTTTCCATTAAATCTTGTGCAACACCTAAAGGGTTAACAAAGTTTGTAAAATCAGTTTTGAATACCTTGAGGGGTGTAGTTTCTTAGATGGGGTCACTTTTATGGAGTTTCTACTCTAGGGGTGCATCAGGGGGGCTTCAAATGGGACATGGTGTCAAAAAAACTGTCCAGCAAAATCTGGCTTCCAAAAACCATACGGCGCACCTTTCACTCTACGCCCCGCTGTGTGGCCGTACAGTAGTTTACGGCCACATATGGGGTGTTTCTGTAAACGGCAGAGTCAGGGCAATAAAGATACAGTCTTGTTTGGCTGTTAACCCTTGCTTTGTTAGTGGAAAAAATGGGTTAAAATGGAAAATTAGGCAAAAAAATGAAATTCTCAAATTTCATCCCCATTTGCCAATAACTCTTGTGCAACACCTAAAGGGTTAACGGAGTTTGTAAAATCAGTTTTGAATACCTTGAGGGGTGTAGTTTATAGAATGGGGTCATTTTTGGGCGGTTTCTATTATGTAAGCCTCGCAAAGTGACTTCAGAGCTGTAGTGGTCCCTAAAAATTGGGTTTTTGTAAATTTCGGAAAAATGTCAAGATTTGCTTCTAAACTTCTAAGCCTTGTAACATCCCCAAAAAATAAAATATCATTCCCAAAATAATTCAAACATGAAGTAGACATATGGGGAATGTTAAGTCATCACAATTTTTGGGGGTATTACTATGTATTACAGAAGTAGAGAAACTGAAACTTTGAAATTTGCTAATTTTTCAAAATTTTTGGTAAATTAGGTATTTTATTATGCAAAAAAATTATTTTTTTTGACTTTATTTTACCAGTGTCATGAAGTACAATATGTGACGAAAAAACAATCTCAGAATGGCCTGTATAAGTAAAAGCGTTTTAAAGTTATCAGCACTTAAAGTGACACTGGTCAGATTTGCAAAAAATGGCCTGGTCCTTAAGGTGAAAATGAGCCTGGTCCTTAAGGGGTTAATATGTATAAATATATCAGGGGTCAGTACAGAGATCTATCCCATCAGCTATTTATCCCCAGGACTGTGACGAGGGGACATCCTCTGCATCTGGAGGAAAGAAGGTTTGTACACAAACATAGAAAAGGATTCTTTACGGTATGAGCAGTGAGACTATGGAACTCTCTGCCTGAGGAGGTGGTGATGGTGAGTACAATAAAGGAATTCAAGAGGGGCCTAAATGTATTTCTGGAGTGTAATAGTATTACAGGCTATAGCTACTAGAGAGGGGTCGTTGATCCAGGGAGTTATTCTAAATTGCCTGATTGGAGTCGGGAAGGAATTTTTTATTCCCCTAAAGTGGGGAAAATTGGCTTCTACCTCACTTTTTTTTTTTTTTTGCCTTCCTCTGGATCAACTTGCAGGATGACAGAACTGGATGGACAAATGTATTTTTTCGGCCTTATGTACTATGTTACTATGTATAAACACAAATCAGATCATTTGGTCCTGCCACTCCACTCTTCCTGCATCGGAGCAGAAATACTCAGCAAAGGAGTCTCTCATCCTGGAAGCTGCCACACTTGTCCGCAGTCCAAAAATTTGAATACTGGCCATCTCGATGTCTTCAGGGATATGCTTGACATTTTGGGGTTCTTTAATGAGGATGTAGTTGTGTAACACGCAAGCTGACTTTACTACTTCATTGACTTTAAGTTGAATTGGTTTTGTGAAAATTCACCATTTGGCAACCAAAATGCAGAAAGTGCATTCCACCATTCGGCGAGCCCTGGTAAGGCGGTAGTTAAATATGCGTTTTGTTTGATTTAATCCACGGCTTGAATACGGTTTAATAAGATTTCCACACATTTGAAAGGCTTCAGCTACCAACACAAACGGCATGGGTGGAGCATCTGTACCTGGCAGTGGTTGAGGTGGTGGGAAATCGAATTGTCTATTATATAGACTTCGCCCCATGTAGGAATTTGTAAATACCATCGAATTGTTTGTTCTTCCGTAAGCCCCAACATCTATGGCCACAAAACGGTATTAGGCATCAGCGATGGCCATTAGTATGATTGAAAAATATTTTTTGTAATTAAAAAACTCTGACCCAGTACCTTGGGGCTTGATAATACGGATATGTTTCCCGTCTACTGCCCCAATAAAGTTTGGAAACTGGCACACCTCCCAAAAAATTTCTGCAATTTCGCTCCACTTTTGCCTACTTGGATGTGGGATAAATTCCTCATGTAACTGCTCCCACAAAACACGACATGGATCCTTAACAATAATGCAAACGGTGGATATTCCAAGGCGAAACTGGTAATGAAGGGACATGAAACTTTCTCCTGTTGCCAGAAATCTATCAGAAGAAAAAAAATGGCAAATATGTAAAAAACAATACAAAAACAAACTAAACATGATAAATTGGACCGACTTTTTTGGGACCTTTTTTACAGGCCATCTTTCACTGGGCAAATTACATTTTTAATCCAGTGAAATGGGCTCTCAAAGGAGAACGATAGGCGTATGCTTCTGACTAGAATTGCTCATAGTGCTGTGAACGTCTCTAAAGGACGAGATATGGATAAAGGTTCACATTGAAGACGTAGAAAGTAACAGTGTGCAATACTAATGCAGAGCCTACAAAGCCCGTATCCTGCACAATCAAGAGCTGCGCTCAGTAGTTTACTATTTACAAAATAAAATTTAACCTGGGTTTGGGAACTATGTCTGGTTTAAACTTTGAACCAGGAAAAGCTATGTATACATTTATAAACTATAAATATTTATCCAAAAATTAAATTGATATAGATAAAATTTATAACAAAAATAACCTTATTGTAAGCATTAGGCGTTCTGCCGGGAAAACACTGCGACGGAAAGTGGTGTCCGGTCTTTCAATCTGACTTGACACCCTTCATAACAGATCATCAAAACTTTCCACGCTCATCTGTAAGTAGTTCTGAAACTTGTCAGGATAATTCCGCAATTCGGGGAAAAGAACTTCAAAAGCTCCCCTTCTTGTTATTTCAGAAGTTATCGGATGCACCCAATAGCGCCGCCGACGTCTGGCTCTAAGACGTCTTCTCCAGCGAGACACAAGGATTAGAGCCTGAAATCCAAATTGAATGTGGTCCGGCATCATCTTTGCAATCTTCAGAGGGAGCATCTGAGGGGTAAGTGACCTTCGGTTGTCTTTTATAGCCACTGTAAAATTTGCATACTAAATTGTTTATTTTTGATCTTTGAAAATGTAAATACCGGAAACGATCTCCATTTACATACGGTTTACCGGATCCGTTCTGGCGACAGAATAGCAGATCCGGTGGGTGAAAACATGTACGGTTACATGCGGTTTGACAGATCCCTCTGTCGCAAGTGTGAAAGTACCCTAATATTTCTATTTTTGAAAGCATTCAAAAACTTTGCAGTATTTCTTCACACCTGCCTAAAACTTTTGAACAGTACTATTAATTGAATATATATATATACACACACATATATATATAGTAGATAAATTCCGGCAGCACTTGCTTTTATAATTAATCAGGTGCACGCGTCTCACCCTTGACATCAGGCATGTATATCCATGAAAAATCAACGCAGCACTCTTCTTGTAAAAAAACGCAGTGTCTTTATTCACACATGTGACACAAAATAGGCAACGTTTCAATCCCCTACCGGGATCCTTCTCAAGCCAAGTGCACAGACTAAAATCATGCTGGTCTCTATATACGTATCCAGCTTTTCATTACATTTTAATTCGCATTTCTTCAAAAGAGTAAGTCTATCACCTCCTTTTTTCAAAACATTAACTCTTTCTAGAATCATAAATTTCAAATCCTGTTCCTTGTGCTGTTTCTCCGAAAAATGTTTAGCCACAGGAAGATCTTTCCTTTTATCTCTGATAGACTGTCGATGGTTATTTAATCTCGCCTTGATATCGCACGTAGTCTCCCCTACATAGAGCAAGTGACATGGGCACCATAAAACATATACTACCCACGACGAATCGCAAGTCAAGTATTCTTTAATATCAAATCGTTCCCCTGTCTGCGGATGCGTGAATTCCCTACCCTTCTTTAGATACTTGCAATTCACACATCGCAGACATGGGTAACAACCTGTCCTTTTAGTTTTAAATAAAGTCTGTTGTACTTGTTTTTTATGACTCTCTACCTCTGTTCTAACAATCTTATCTTTGATGTTTCTGGAACCTTTGTACGACATCAAAGGCGGTGCAGCGAAGGCCGAAATCGCAGGGAATCCGCTCCTCAATGCACCCCAATGTGAACGCACAATGCGCTCCACTGCCGGACTTAATTCATTAAAGGTCGTTACAAATGGTGTCCTCTCCATATCTGGTTTAATTTTAACTTTCAACAAAGTATTACGAGTTATTAGGTCAGCTTTAATCCTATTCTCCTGAATGACCTTTTTAGGATAACCTCTTTTTTCAAATGAATTTTCCAATTTCTTTAAAGCACCTTCAGCATGTTCCTCATTATCTACAATTCTTTTTACCCTCAACATTTGACCATAGGGTAACGACCTGATCCTTTTTTTGTGGGTGTCCACTTGAAAAATGTAGAATTGTGTTTTTTTCTGTCGCTTTGATATTTAAATCTGTATGCAGGCTTCTGTTATGCACATATACCTGCGTGTCTAAGAATTGCACACGTTCACAAGAGGCTGTTAACGTGAATTTTCTGTTAGTATCCATACTATTCAAAAAATCATTAAATACATGTAACGAATCACTTGTACCCTTCCAGACAATGAACACGCCATCTATGTATCTCCACCACCCAAGCACGTTACTGAAGTGGGGAGAGACATAGATGACGCGTTCCTCCAATGATCGCACAAAGATATTTGCATAAGTGGGCGCGACGTTGGACCCCATCGCTGCGCCCACCCTCTGCACGTAATACCTGTCTTGAAAAGCAAAATAATAATGTCGCAACGTAATCTCCAGCATATCCAACATGCACCTCCTCGCTTGTTCCGTATATTGGGAATATTGTAACATATCCCGTACCGCTTCAAGTCCCTGTTCGTGCCCTATTGATGTATACAATGAGACGATGTCAAAGGACGCCAGTATCACATCTCCTGTAACTGAAATCTTTGTGATCTTCTGTAAGAAGTCTCCAGTATCTCTGACATACGACCTTGCTTCCACCGCAAATTGCCTCAATGCTCTGTCCAAAGAAATTGCAATATTGCACAAGATTGATCCCCTGCCCAAAATAATCGGGCGACCAGGGGGATCAATCAGGCTCTTGTGGATTTTCGGAAGAACGTATATCAGAGGAGCTACTGGAGACTTCACCACCAGGAACTGCGCCAATTGTACATCTATTATACCTTCATTTAAGGCCACCTTCATTTTCTCCTCAATAATTTTCATAATCTCAAACTTGGGGTCCCTCGACACCGCCTCATGTGTATCATTGGCAGACAATTGTCTATCGATCTGGATGTATTTGGCGGGGGCCATCACCACGATCGCACCCCCCTTATCGGTGGGTTTAATGGTGAGATCGTGGTTTCTGGACAACTTCTCCAATGCATCCATTTCAACTTTAGTAACATTCGGTGGCGTCAAAGGTTGACCACATACATTATCCTTAAGTTGTGCAATGTCCCTTTTAACCGACTCCATAAACGTCTCAAGAGCATGCGAGTTTATCACAGGTGTAAAATCACTTTTTACAAATAAATCAAATAGCTTCAAGGTCAAATTTGACTGTGGACTGCTATCTACATCATGTAATCCCATGGGTCTGGAGTCACACCACACCCTCAGCTTCAAAGTTCTGAAGAGGTGGTGTAAGTCCAGATCCAGCTGGAACCAGTCCATCTTTGCCTGTGGACAAAATGTTAAACCTTTATTCAGAATTTTTAATTCATGTTCATCAAGTATGTGTGAAGATATATTTACCACTATATTATTCATTTCTTTTTCGCAACCTTGGACATGAAGTCCTTTGCGGTTTGCTCTTTTCTGGATCTTCTGTATCGGCACCCACGATGTCTTGTATTTTTGACCTGAGGGGTAGCGCAGTAGCGTCGCCTAAAAAAGGCTGGTTGTTATCCATGTCATACTTTGTTTTTTCTTTCTCCTTTTTAGTCTTGCTTTGATCTTGATTCCTTTTGTTGTTAAATTTCTTTATCGTGGATCTCCCATTCACGCTTTCTATGTTCCAGTTATACGTATGTCCAATGGTGTAGTCTTGCTGGTTGCGATACCATTTACTTATTTTGGTTTCTTCCAATTCACCCCTCATTTTTTTCAGAAAGGCATTTTGTTTCTCAAGAAAAGCAGTATATTCCTCCATTGGCATTGCATATTTCAAGGATTCTTCTACTTGTATCATTTTAATTCAAAATACTCGTAGATCCTTTTGCAAATCTTCAATATTTAGAAGAATGAGATCAAGTGCATATTTATTCAAGATCGCTTCAAAGCGCGCTCTATATTCCCCATCATGAGAATACGTGGTTGGTTTTAATCGGGTAGTCATCCCTCTTGGTATACGATTTTCTTTATGGTATTGTACCAATATCAGGAGGTGCAATTCAAGAGATAAACACTTTTTTGAAATGTTCTCATAATCTCTCTTTAGGTTTGTTACCGAGGGTATACTGAGAAACGAGGCATCGCCATCCACAGTTGCCATAATCCTTTCAACATCATTATCATTGTATGAAAACACATGTGTGCCGTGCTTCATGTTCATATAGGTTTTACCATGTAACCTTCAATTCCAAGGTGCGGTGCAACGCCTTTTATGTCGATATGCAGTAGATAAATTCCGGCAGCACTCGCTTTTATAATTAATCAGGTGCACGCGTCTCACCCTTGACATCAGGCATGTATATCCATGAAAAATCAACGCAGCACTCTTCTTATAAAAAAAATGCAGTGTCTTTATTCACACATGTGACACAAAATAGGCAACGTTACAATTCCCTACCGGGATCCTTCTCAAGCCAAGGAGCACAGACCAAAATCATGCTGGTCTCTATATACGTATCCAGCTTTTCATTACATGTGTACATGATTATTTAATCAAGTGATTACAATTGATAACAAGTGATACAAAGTGAAATGTTGTTACAAAAATCAGTCCATTCAAGTATTTCAAGTGTCTTCTCCTGTTGTATTCTTGGTGTGTATCTTTATATAAAGTGCTTTGTGCCAACAGAGTGCATCTTGACATAAAAATCTATATACACGGTCACATATTACAAAAAAGTGCAAGTACATTTTAAAACCACAATAAAATCCCTTGGCTATAGGTAATTCATCAGTTCATCAGGACAGAGAGGCACGCTCTGCAATTCAATGCAATTCATCCAACTTGCATTTTTTTTTTTTTTAAACGCATGGTGTGAACACCATCCATCTGCAAGGTACATACATATTTTTTTTATATATGTATCTACGGTAATTCAGACGTCATATCTCGAAGTGTGGACCAGTCTGCACATAGATCCAGTGACAAACACAAAACTCCAATGACGTGAGTGCATATAAAACCACTGCAGCATAGAGAACTCGCTATTTTCATGCAATTATGCCTCTATACTGCAATGCAGCTCATAATCCTAATAGTCCTAATAATTTGTGCGCAGTCACTCATCCACACCACGTCACTAGCGTTTTACCACAAACTATCGCAGGCTTGAGAGTCGGTGTGAATTAACGTCAATACCCGCATGCGACATTGTGTATAAATACCATCTACGTCAACTATCGCATAAAAAATTATTGGCATCCTTAAATCACCTTGCAGAACGCCTCTCTCCTCCCGTGAATCCACATATCTGTAATACAGAAAAAATATCGTTATCTATGAGAAAAATTCATAACTGGTCTCTACACTCAATGTAATAATGTATGCAGAGAACATGCCACAGGAGGCTATGCCATCTATCTCATCCCCACTGTAACACGGTAATCTACATTTAACCCGTGGGGTTTCAATGTACCCAGGCGATGTATCCATTTTAATTTGCATTTCTTCAAAAGAGTAAGTCTATCACCTCCTCTTTTCAAAACATTAACTCTTTCTAGAATCATAAATTTCAAATCCTGTCCCTTGTGCTGTTTCTCCGAAAAATGTTTAGCCACAGGAAGATCTTTCCTCTGATAGACTGTCGATGGTTATTTAATCTCGCCTTGATATCACATGTAGTCTCCCCTACATAGAGTAAGTGACATGGGCACCATAAAACATATACTACCCACGACGAGCAAGTCAAGTATTCTTTAATATCAAATCGTTCCCCTGTCTGCGGATGCATGAATTCCCTACCCTTCTTTAGATACTTGCAATTCACACATCACAGACATGGGTAACAACCTGTCCTTTTAGTTTTAAATAAAGTCTGTTGTACTTGTTTTTTATGACTCTCTACCTCTGTTCTAACAATCTTATCTTTGATGTTTCTGGAACCTTTGTACGACATCAAAGGCGGTGCAGCGAAGGCCGAAATAGCAGGGAATCCGCTCCTCAATGCACCCCAATGTGAACGCACAATGCGCTCCACTGCCGGACTTAATTCATTAAAGGTTGATACAAATGGTGTCCTCTCCATATCTGGTTTCATTTTACCTTTCAAAAAAGTATCACGAGTTATTAGGTCAGCTTTAATCCTATTCTCCTGAATGACCTTTTTAGGATAACCTCTTTTTTCAAATGAATTTTCCAATTTCTTTAAAGCACCTTCAGCATGTTCCTCATTATCTACAATTCTTTTTACCCTCAACATTTGACCGACAAACAACCTGATCGTTTTTTGTGGGTGTCCACTTGAAAAATGTAGAATCGTGTTTTTATCTGTCGCTTTGGTATTTAAATCTGTATGCAGGCTTCTGTTATGCACATATACCTGCGTGTCTAAGAATTGCACACGTTCACAAGAGGCTGTTCACGTGAATATTATGTTAGTATCCATACTATTCAAAAAAATCATGAAATACATGTAACAAATCACTTGTACCCTTCCAGACAATGAACACGTCATCTATGTATCTCCACCAAGCACGTTACTGAAGTGGGGAGAGACATAGATGACGCGTTCCTCCAATGATCGCACAAAGATATTTGCATAAGTGGGCGCGACGTTGGACGTCCAAGCTTGCGAAAAAGAAATGAATAATATAGTGGTAAATATATCTTCACACATACTTGATGAACATGAATTAAAAATTCTGAATAAAGGTTTAACATTTTGTCCACAGGCAAAGATGGACTGGTTCCAGCTGGATCTGGACTTACACCACCTCTTCAGAACTTTGAAGCTGAGGGTGTGGTGTGACTCCAGACCCATGGGATTACATGATGTAGATAGCAGTCCACAGTCAAATTTGACCTTGAAGCTATTTGATTTATTTGTAAAAAGTGATTTTACACCTGTGATAAACTCGCATGCTCTTGAGACGTTTATGGAGTCAGTTAAAAGGGACATTGCACAACTTAAGGATAATGTATGTGGTCAACCTTTGACGCGACTGAATGTTACTAAAGTTGAAATGGATGCATTGGAGAGGTTGTCCAGAAACCACAATCTCACCATTAAACCCTCCGATAAGGGGGGTGCGATCGTGGTGATGGACACCCCCAAATACATCCAGGAGATCGATAGACAATTGTCTGCCAATGATACATATGAGGCGGTGTCGAGGGACCCCAAGTTTGAGATTATGAAAATTATTGAGGAGAAAATCAAGGTGGCCTTAAATGAAGGTACGAACCGCATTCCAAAAAAGTTGGGACACTAAACAAATTGTGAATAAAAACTGAATGCAGTGATGTGGAGATGGCAAATGTCAATATTTTATTTGTAATAGAACGTAGATGACAGATCAAACGTTTAATCTGAGTAAATGTATCATTTTAAAGGAAAAATAAGTTGATTCAAATTTTCACGGTGTCAACAAATCCCCAAAAAGTTGAGATAAGTAGCAATAAGAGGCTGGAAAAAGTAAATTTGAGCATAACGAAGAGCTGGAAGACCAATTAACACTAATTAGGTCAATTGGCAACATGATTGGGTATAAAAAGAGCTTCTCAGAGTGGCAGTGTCTCTCAGAAGCCAAGATGGGTAGAGGATCACCAATTCCCACAATGTTGCGCAGAAAGATAGTGGAGCAATATCAGAAAGGTGTTACCCAGCGAAAAATTGCAAAGACTTTGCATCTATCATCATCAACTGTGCATAACATCATCCGAAGAGTCAGAGAATCTGGAACAATCTCTGTACGTAAGGGTCAATGCCGTAAAACCATACTGGATGCCCGTGATCTCCGGGCCCTTAAACGACACTGCACCACAAACAGGAATGCTACTGTAAAGGAAATCACAGAATGGGATCAGGAATACTTCCAGAAACCATTGTCAGTGAACAATATCCACCGTGCCATCCGCCGTCGCCAGCTGAAACTCTACAGTGCAAAGAAGAAGCCATTTCTAAGCAAGATCCACAAGCTCAGGCGTTTTCACTGGGCCAGGGATCATTTAAAATGGAGTGTGGCAAAATGGAAGACTGTTCTGTGGTCAGACGAGTCACGATTCGAAGTTCTTTTTGGAAATCTGGGACGCCATGTCATCCGGACCAAAGAGGACAAGGACAACCCAAGTTGTCATCAACGCTCAGTTCAGAAGCCTGCATCTCTGATGGTATGGTGTTGCATGAGTGCGTGTGGCATGGGCAGCTTACATGTCTGGAAAGGCACCATCAATGCAGAAAAATATATTCAGGTTCTAGAACAACATATGCTCCCATCCAGACGTCATCTCTTTCAGGGAAGACCCTGCATTTTTCAACAAGATAATGCCAGACCACATTCTGCATCAATCACAACATCATGGCTGCGTAGGAGAAGGATCCGGGTACTGAAATGTCCAGTCTGCAGTCCAGATCTTTCACCTATAGAGAACATTTGGCGCATCATAAAGAGGAAGGTGCAACAAAGAAGGCCCAAGACGATTGAACAGTTAGAGGCCTGTATTAGACAAGAATGGGAGAGCATTCCTATTTCTAAACTTGAGAAACTGGTCTCCTCGGTCCCCAGACGTCTGTTGAGTGTTGTAAGAAGAAGGGGAGATGCCACACAGTGGTGAAAATGGCCTTGTCCCAACTTTTTGGGGATTTGTTGACACCATGAAATTCTGATTCAACATATTTTTCCCTTAAAATGGTACATTTTCTCAGTTTAAACTTTTGTTCCGTTATTTATGTTCTATTCTGAATAAAATATTAGAAGTTGGCACCTCCACATCATTGCATTCAGTTTTTATTCACGATTTGTATAGTGTCCCAACTTTTTTGGAATCCGGTTTGTATAATAGAATGTACAATTGGTGCATTTCCGGTTGGTGAAGTCTCCAGTAACTCCTCTGATATACGTTCTTCCGAAAATCCACAAGAGCCTGATTGATCCCCCTGGTCGCCCGATTATTTCGGGAAGGGGATCAATCTTGTGCAATATTGCAATTTTTTTGGACAGAGCATTGAGGCAATTTGCGGTGGAAGCGAGGTCGTATGTCAGAGATACTGGAGACTTCTTACAGAAGATCGCAAAGATTTCAGTTACAGGAGATGTGATGCTGGCGTCCTTTTACATCGTCTCATTGTATACATCAATAGGGCACGAACAGGGACTTAAAGCGGTACGGGATATGTTACAATATTCCCAATATACGGAACAAGCGAGGAGGTTCATGTTGGATATGTTGGAGATTACGTTGGGACATAATTATTTTGCTTTTCAAGACAGGTATTACGTGCAGAGGGTGGGCGCGGCGATGGTGTCTAACGTCGCGCCCACTTATGCAAATATCTTTGTGCGATCATTGGAGGAACGCGTCATCTATGTCTCTCCCCACTTCAGTAACGTGCTTGGGTGGTGGAGATACATAGATGACGTGTTCATTGTCTGGAAGGGTACAAGTGATTCGTTACATGTATTTAATGATTTTTTGAATAGTATGGATACTAACAGAAAATTCACGTTAACAGCCTCTTGTGAACGTGAGCAATTCTTAGACACGCAGGTATATGTGCATGACGGGAGCCTGCATACAGATTAAAATATCAAAAAGACAGATAAAAACACGATTCTACATTTTTCAAGTGGACACCCACGAAAAACGATCAGGTCGTTACCCTATGGTCAAATGTTGAGGGTAAAAAGAATTGTAGATAATGAGGAACATGCTGAAGGTGCTTTAAAGAAATTGGAAAATTCATTTGAAAAAAAGAGGTTATCCTAAAAAGGTCATTCAGGAGAATAGGATTAAAGCTGACCTAATAACTCGTGATACTTTGTTTAAAGTTAAAATGAAACCAGATATGGAGAGGATACCATTTGTAACGACCTTTAATGAATTAAGTCCGGCAGTGGAGCGCATTGTGCGTTCACATTGGGGTGCATTGAGGAGCGGATTCCCTGCAATTTCGGCCTTCGCTGCACCGCCTTTGATGTCGTACAAAGGTTCCAGAAACATCAAAGATAAGATTGTTAGAACAGAGGTAGAGAGTCATAAAAAACAAGTACAACAGACTTTATTTAAAACTAAAAGGACAGGTTGTTACCCATGTCTGCGATGTGTGAATTGCAAGTATCTAAAGAAGGGTAGGGAATTCACGCATCCGCAGACAGGGGAACGATTTGATATTAAAGAATACTTGACTTGCTCGTCGTGGGTAGTATATGCTTTATGGTGCCCATGTCACTTGCTCTATGTAGGGGAGACTACGTGTGATATCAAGGCGAGATTAAATAACCATCGACAGTCTATCAGAGATAAAAGGAAAGATCTTCCTGTGGCTAAACATTTTTCGGAGAAACAGCACAAGGGACAGGATTTGAAATTTATGATTCTAGAAAGAGTTAATGTTTTGAAAAGAGGAGGTGATAGACTTACTCTTTTGAAGAAATGTGAATTAAAATGGATACATCGCCTGGGTACATTGAAACCCCATGGGTTAAATGTAGATTACCGTGTTACAGTGGAGATGAGATAGATGGCATAACCTCCCGTTGCATGTTCTCTGCATACATTATTACATTGAGTGTAGAGACCAGTTATGAATTTTTCTCATAGATAATATTTTTTCTGTATTACAGATATGTGGATTCACGGGAGGAGAGAGGCGTTCTGCAAGGTGATTTAAGGATGCCAATAATTTTTTATGCGATAGTTGACGTAGATGGTATTTATACACAATGTCGCATGCGGGTATTGACGGTAATTCACACCGACTCTCAAGCCTGCGATAGTTTGTGGTAAAACGCTAGTGACGTGGTGTGGATGAGTGACTGCGCACAAATTATTAGGATGGTGAGCTGCATTGCAGTATAGAGGCATAATTGCATGAAAATAGCGAGTTCTCTATGCTGCAGTGGTTTTATATGCACTCACGTCATTGGAGTTTTGTGTTTGTCACTCGATCTATGTGCAGACTGGTCCACACTTCGAGATATGATGTCTGAATTACCGTAGATACATAGATATAAAAAATAATAATTATGTACCTTGCAGATGGATGGTGTTCACACCATGCGTTTAAAAAAAAAAAAAATGCAAGTTGGATGAAGAACTGATGAATTAACTATATATAGCCAAGGGATTTTATTGTGGTTTTAAAATGTCCTTGCACTTTTTTGTAATATGTGACCGTGTATATAGATTTTTATGTGAAGATGCACTCTTTTGGCACAAAGCACTTTATATAAAGATAATTATGGGGATACACACCAAGAATACAACAGGAGAAGACACTTGAAATACTTGAATGGACTGATTTTTGTAACAACATTTCACTTTGTATGACTTGTTATCAATTGTAATCACTTGATTAAATAATCATGTACACATGTAATGAAAAGCTGGATACATATATAGAGACCAGCATGATTTTGGTCTGTGCACTTGGCTTGAGAAGGATCCCGGTAGGGGATTGAAACATTGCCTATTTTGTGACACTGCGTTTTTTTTACAAGAAGAGTGCTGCGTTCATTTTTCATGGATATACAGTACAGACCATTCAAAGAGTTTTCTTTATTTTCATGACTATGAAAATTGTAGATTCACACTGAAGGCATCAAAACTATGAATTAACACATGTGGAATTTTATACATAACAAAAAAGTGTGAAACAACTGAAAATATGTCATATTCTAGGTTCTTCAAAGTAGCCACCTTTTTACTTTGATTACTGCTTTGCACACTCTTGGCATTCTCTTGATGAGCTTCAAGAGGTAGTCACCTGAAATGGTCTTCCAACAGTCTTGAAGGAGTTCCCAGAGATGCTTAGTACTTGTTGGCCCTTTTGCCTTCACTCTGGTCCAGCTCACCCCAAACCATCTCGATTGGGTTCAGGTCCGGTGACTGTGGAGTCCAGGTAATCTGGCGCAGCACCCCATCACTCTCCTTCATGGTCAAATAGCCCTTACACAGCCTGGAGGTGTGTTTGGGGTCATTGTCCTGTTGAAAAATAAATGATGGTCCAACTAAACGCTAACCGGATGGAATAGCATGCCGCTGCAAGATGCTGTGGTAGCCATGCTGATTCAGTATGCCTTCAATTTTGAATAAATCCCCAACAGTGTCACCAGCAAAGCACCCCCACACCATCACACCTCCTCCTCTATGCTTCACGGTGGGAACCAGGCATGTAGAGTCCATCCGTTCACCTTTTCTGCGTCGCACAAAGACACGGTGGTTGGAACCAAAGATCTCAAATTTGGACTCATCAGACCTAAGTACAGATTTCCACTGGTCTAATGTCCATTCCTTGTGTTCTTTAGCCCAAACAAGTCTCTTCTGCTTGTTGCCTGTCCTTAGCAGTGGTTTCCTAGCAGATATTCTACCATGAAGGCCTGATTCACACAGTCTTCTCTTAAGAGTTGTTCTAGAGAAGTGTCTGCTGCTCTGTGTGGCATTGACCTGGTCTCTAATCTGAGCTGCTGTTAACCTGCGATTTCTGAGGCTGGTGACTCGGATGAACTTATCCTCCGCAGCAGAGGTGACTCTTGGTCTTCCTTTCCTGGGGCATCCGCATGTGAGCCAGTTTCTTTGTAGCGCTTGATGGTTTTTGTGACTGCACTTGGGGACACTTTCAAAGTTTTCCCAATTTTTCAGACTGACTGACCTTCATTTCTTAAAGTAATGATGGCCACTCGTTTTTCTTTACTTAGCTTCTTTTTTCTTGCCATAATACAAATTCTAACAGTCTATTCAGTAGGACTATCAGCTGTGTATCCACCTGACTTCTCCACAAGGCAACTGATGGGCCGAACCTCATTTATAAGGCAAGAAATCCCACTTATTAAACCTGACAGGGCACACCTGTGAAGTGAAAACCATTTCAGTTGACTACCTCTTGAAGCTCAACAAGAGAATGCCAAGAGTGTGCAAAGCAGTAATCAAAGAAAAGGTAGCTACTTTGAAGAACCTAGAATATGACATATTTTCAGTAGTTTCACACTTTTTTGTTATGTATATAATTCCACATATGTTAATTCATAGTTTTAATGCCTTCAGTGTGAATCTACAATTTTCATAGGCATGAAAATAAAGAAAACTCTTTGAATGAGGAGTGTCCAAACTTTTGGTCTGTACTGTATATATATATATATATATATATATATATATGAGAAGGACGTATATACTGTATGTGTGTATATGTATGTATGTTCCACGATCACTCAAAAACGCAACCATCAATTTCAACAAAACTTGGTATACACATCAGTTGCTACCTGGAAAGAAATCTTGTGGGGGCCATACGCAGCAGCTGCATGGAGTTTGTATGCTCCAACTGTTTTTGCTACACACGTATTGGTCTGTAACTCAAAAACTCATCAATTTGTACTAAACTTGGTACACATATATATCACTTACTATCTGGTAAAGAATACGGTGGAGGTAACATGCCGGTGCACAATGAGATTGTGTTTGTCCTGACGTCTGTCTGTTCTTTATGTGCGACCAAACGACTGGACCGATCTTCACCAAATTTGGCACACAGGTACATCAGGTGTCCGGGAGGGTTTTAGACCAGATCTCAGCTCTCTAGGACATACCGTTCCTTGAGATATTCTCAAAAAATGACCTGCATTAGCCAATAGAAGCCTGCAAGCCTTTCTCTTCATATCCCAACTGCCATACACACAGTCACATGTCACTTATCAGCCAATAGAAGCTCACAGGCCCTTAGTCTCAACATACACACAGTTTTACTCCAGGTTTCCATAACAACCCAGCCATTTTTCTTCACTGCTTCAGTTGCAGAAAAATCCATCTTGGATGCATTTTTTGTGACTGTTGTGTCGCAGTCGCACCATGTCACATGTTGCAGTGCAACACCATAGCCTATCATTATAAAAATTGTTCAGACAAAATGTTGCGCAACACATGTTGTCGTGTAGCCCTAGCATTAAAGGGGCAGGACGCTGTGGAGGTCACTGTTAATGAGGCGTTCACAGTGGATGTTACGGTTAAGGGGGTAGGCCGCTGTGACGGTCACTGTTAAAGAGGCAAACACTGTAGAGGTCACTGTTAAGGGGGCAGGGACCACTATTAAAGGGGCAACTACTGTGAAGGTCACTGTTAAGGAAGCAGGGTACTGTGGAGGTCACTGTTATGAGGGCGAGCCCCTGAGGAGGTCACTGTAGAATACCACAAAAAAGTAGTGATAATGCTCTCATCCCACTGTTCTCACCACTAGTGGAGCTCTTGGCATAATTCTTGGGCCTGGTTGGCTGAAGTAAAACAAGGGGGCTCGAGTTTGAACACACGTGGAAATGCACACAGCCTGTCAACTGGAATTTTTTTCTATGTGCGGCCCATCTCTCCGGCCGCGTTTGAGACCCCTGGTCTAGACAATGCTAAAAAGCCTGGACTACAGATACATTGTAGCAAACTACCAGTAGGATTTGTGTGGGCGGTGCTGATGTACTTAGCTCACTTTTTGATAGCAAATATCTTTTTTTTTGTAGTAGTGTCAGGTTCATAGCACTTTTTGCTTGTTTGGCATTGTTGTTGTTTTTTTTAAACCAAATTTTTTATTCTTTTTCAGTTCATTCAATCAGTTACATTGTACACAATCCAGTGCTTACAGAGTTATACTACATAAGTTCAATAATGAATTTACTAAGGATTGATATAATAAGCCAAACAAGCCATAACTCAAAAACCTCCCTCCCCCTCTTAGCTTCAAGATCATCAGGTCTCATCCTCCTCATCATATACTCATACTTTCCATGGAGTCTAATAGTTGTCCAACTATTCCAATTTTCCTAAAGTGCCCTTCAATTGCTCCCGTAAGTACCAAGATGTTTGTCTTAGAGGGTTCATTAACATTGTAATTTCAGCGGCTTCTAGAACATTGACAATAAAGCCTTTCCACCTGGCCATCAATCTTTGCAGGGCTTTATCCGTATTTTGTTCTGCCAAGTAGAATTCCCTATGCAAGCACCACTTCACCTGTATGATAACCTCTCCAATTGAGGGAGTGGCCTGATGTAACCAATTCTTAAGTATGCACCTTTTTGCCGCCAAAATACATATATGGGTAATCTGCGCTATTCTAGCATCTTGTTGCAATCTCGATATGTAGGATATTTTTAAGCCAAGCTGAGAGAGTCATCCAGAACTCCGCTATTTTAGGACAGTTCCACAAGCCATGTAATAAGTTGGAATTCTCCAGGCCACATTTCGGGCATTGTGTTATTTTCCTAGCCTGTATGGCCGACTGTGTTTTGTAAAACCCGTATATGGCTCTATGCGATATTCTAAATTGGGTTTCCCTCCAGACTTCACAGGGGATCATCCTTCTAAGGCCCAACCAACCTTTCAGAATATCTGCATGTGTACCCTGTCCGTTGAGTTCTTTCTCCCACTCCTTAAATGGCTGTATAGGGAAATTTTCCTGCCTGGCTCCCTGCAGTTGGCCTTGTAAGTCTGATAAAGACAATGGAGCAGTAGCTGTGCCTTTTAATAAGTCAAATCTACTTGTGGGAAACTCTTTCCTAAGGTCCGCTATCCTATATTTTAAAAAGTTATAAACCTGGTAGTACGATAAATATTGGCCAGCACTTAGCGTGAACTTGTTGCATAGTTCCTCAAAGTTAAGAAATCTGTGACCAGTATTATGCCACATGTCATTTACTGTGTGTATTCCTTGTGCTTTCCATTCACGGAATTGTTTATTCTGTCTGCCTTCCGCAAATTCGGGGTGGTCCCAAATAGTCATATATTTTGATAAGGTAAAAGGCAGCCCATATTCTTTGCGCACCGCCTTCCAAGTTGCTACCGTGTCCTTTATTATAAGACTCTTTTTCAGATTAGAGGGCAAGTTAGCAAACTTTGTCTGTAGTAATGCTAGGCATTGTTGTTTTAATGACAGCATGCACTTTATTTTCCAGATGTGTTCCCATAGAATTCTCTGTAGGAATAAAAAAAAAAAAAAAAAAAAAGTATAAAAAGGTTCAAGGAAAAATGTGACCCAAAAAAACCCACACCAATAAAAACACTTGTTAAAAGTGTGGAAGCAGCCTTATATAGTAATTAAACTTTTATTAAAAAGCTTAATTATTTAAAAAAATCAAAACACCTTTAGGCCAGTGTAACACTTTTTTTGCAAAAACTCAGCATTTTTAGCAATGTAGAAATGTTACGCAATAGCAACAGACCATAGAGACTATTTGTGTGCCATTTTATGATCATTTCTTGTTTCCCCTTGGGATTTTTTAAAGGGCTTGCAAGATGAATACAGTTTATTGTACAGTTCCTTAGGAAATGCTGTAAGGCTACCAAATGTTTGGTATCCTATGTTATATACATCTTTTTAATGTGGCTTCTAACAAAAGACCTTACTAGAGACTTCTGGGCATCAAAGCAAAATCTGCAACAAGACTTCCACCTACCATGCTGCCCAGCATCTTGAATGAAGGGGCATCCAAATCATGTCACCTCAGAAGGGGCAGCAGCAAGTAGGGTAGCCTTGCCTGGCCCACCATAGTCCCCAGAAGTGCAGGAAGCTGTCAGCTGGAGCCCAGCACCCTTAAAGGGGTTGCCCCATCTCCCCTTTCCACGTCTGCAGCTCAATGCTTTCTGCTTATTCTGGGGGTGGTACTATAACTTTGATAGTACAGGCAAGCGGCGCTCTGCTAACATTGCACCACTTGTCTGTACAAGCCTGCGCTCTGCATAGCTGTATTGTGCACACCCAGGGACCGTTCCATTGACTTTGATTGAGATGCAGTGTATTGGCCGGGCCAGGAGCTCCCGCACATGAGTGAATATGCATGTTCCCACCATGATCCTATCCACCAGAGCTAGGAAAAGCCATAGGACCATGACCCCCTGACAACGAGCATTAAACAATAAAAAAAACGTGAAATAAGAGGAGACCATTTTAGTAATGACAAGCACTTGATAAAATGTTTATTTCACAGTGATGCACAAGTTGAAACATGATTGCCAGGATAGGAATACCCCTTTAAGGTAAGTACAGTGAAAACCCTGTCACCACCTAAGAAGGGGCAGCAGAGAGAAGAGTAGCCTTGCAAGGAGCTAGGAAAACAGCACAAACAGTACTAAAAGGTCAAGCATAAGCTCTACTGTAAATTCTTAATAAAGTCGTTGACCTTCACACTGTAAAGGCAGTATTACATTTAGTGATGCGGCAGACGATTGTCGGCAATCTCCTGCTCGCTAGCGGAGGAGACTGCTGCTATTACATGCAGCAATCTCCTCCAAATGCAGCGAGCTCGTCCCCATGCTGACTAGTTGTTTGCCAGCAGCAGATTGTGATTACACAGCATGATCTGCTGCTGGCAGACTTTGCTTTTTAAGCGTGCTTAAAAATTTGTATTGCCCGATGAACGAGTGTTTGCTTGTTCATTGGGTAATCAGCGTCAGTATTACACTGCCAGATGATCGCTAACAGGTGTTACTATGAACACCCGATAGCGATGATCTGGCAGACAATCTGCCATTGTAATACAGCCTTTAGGCTACAAGAATAAACACCCTTAGGACTCATGCACACGACAGGTTTTTTTTTGCGGTCCATAAAAACGGGTTCCGTAGTTCCGTGTCCGTTTTTTCTTCCGTGGTTCTTCCTTGATTTTTGGAGGATCCACAGACATGAAGGAAAAAGTCGTTTTGGTGTCCGCCTGGCCGTGTGGAGCCAAACGGATCTGTCCTGACTTACAATGCAAGTCAATGGGGACGGATCCGTTTGACGTTGACACAATATGGTGCAATTGCAAACGGATCCGTCCCCATTGACTTTTAATGTAAAGTCAGGAGTCTCTATTAATATACCATAGGATCGGAGTTTTCTCCAATCCGATGGTATATTTCAACTTGAAGCGTCCCCATCACCATGGGAACGCCTCTGTGTTAGAATATACTGTCGGATCTGAGTTTTCACGAAGTGAAAACTCAGCTCTGAAAAGGCTTTTATGCAGACGGATCTTCGGATCCGTCTGTATGAAAGTAGCCTACGGCCACGGATCACGGACGCGGATGTCAATCTTGTGTGCATCCGTGTTTTTTCACGGACCCATTGACTTGAATGGGTCCGTGAACCGTTGTCCGTCAAAAAAATAGGACAGGTCATATTTTTTTGACGGACAGGAAACGCGGATCACGGACGCGGATGAACAACGGTGCATTTTCCGAGTTTTCAACTGACCCATTGAAAGTCAATGGGTCTGCAGAAAATCACGGAAAAAACGGCACAACGGACACGGATGCACACAACGGTCGTGTGCATGAGGCCTTCAAGTGAATTTGGCGATTTATTCCGTTCTGAGATCAGGATATGGTAGATTGAGGGCAGATGAGCTTTGATATAAAAATTTACATGATTTGGAACAGGATTTTTGAGTAAAAAGCAGACTAAATCCTGACAGGACTCCTAGGAGAGACAGGACTCCTAGGAGAGACAGAGTCCTACGACCCCCTCCCACACAGGATAATTGACAGCCTTCTCTATACGCCTACTCAGCTGCCCTCCATTACATGTATGTAAATAGCTTGTCCCAGGTTTCCACTTTCTAATACCTAACTTTTTTGCCTTGTTTTCTTGAGACGCTGCTTCTAAGACTGGACCGTCTTGGGCTAACAACTACATTTCCCATGAGTCTTTACTTCCTCTCTCAGGGGAAGTTGACTGCGTCAGAGGAAACATCACATGACCTATGACATTTCCTTCAGGGGGCTACTTCAAACAAAAGATGGAATGTCATATGATCAAAAATATGACGCTAATTATTTCATAAAAGGTAATGTGTTAAATCAAGTGTTTATATTAAACCTATCTTAAAGGGAATGTCAGCAATTTTATGCTACTCTCACTTTTAAATCCTAACGGCTCCAGGGCATGCAGAGTCCCCATATTATTGACCCCACAGCTCTCCCCTCCCAGGTGGGCAGGGAAAGCCAGGAGCTCATGAATATTCAAGGGGAGTCATTATGCGCTGGAGTGTTCAATATAAGATTTTGACCAATCGGCTCAGTCAATTAAAGAAAGTGACCCAGCGTTTTGCTAAGGGGATCTGTCTGTCCTTAGTGAGGACACCATAAAACTGGTTCCCTTTAAGTATTATGAAAGGTAACACCTATGTACAGCTAGAATAGGAATAGCCCATTCATAATAGAGGTTTGTCACAGCTCACCGCCTCCCCCTCGCTGCACAAGTCACACAGCATGCCCAAAACATTGTCCCACAGAAATCTAGGTCATCTGCAGGCTACATCCCCTTTAAGTACAGTCTCATTGCTCAGTGTTACATCAGAATTCCCCGGACAAAACACAAAATCTCAATTTAGACAATCACCTGTATAATTATTTTATTTGAAGTGTCTTATTGTCACAGCACATATCAGGTTGAACACATATCTTACAGAGATATAGTCGGTATTAACATGTTCTTTGCATTAACCCATCAGTTTAGGTTGGTTTAATTCTGGTACATCCCTGTTCAACTAAATCCCTTCCCAAACACTCTGCTCTGAGGGACAAGGGAGACGTACATAATGCATTTTTTTCCACAGTACACAGATATGGAATATTTTCCCATGAACATTTCAACAGCACAATAAAATATCCTCCTGGGAAGGGAACATGACACGTTCTTCTGAAATGAAGCAGCAATAACGGAAACATTTCCATCACTTCTCACATTGCACAGTTTGCAAATGAAAATAATTTGTGGCTGGGTTGTTAGATTAAGTCCACAGTCTGAAATCTAAGTCTAGAATTATCTGTGATGCTTTTAAGTGTAACTGCCATTTCACTACCAAAAATGAAATTCCTAACATATGTGATGCTGAAGGGAAGATATTCATGAAGCTGCATTTTTCAGCTAATTTTACTTTTCTGATGTCTGTATTTAGCCCTTAGCAACCATATTTCTCTGTGCCTCTATTTCAGCAACTTCCTAAGATGGCCTCTGCTGCTCTTCCTGTGATGATCTTTAGCCCTTGCTCTCCTCACATGAACTAGCAGGACCAATCAGAACGCAGATAACTTCCCACAGTACCCAGAGCAGTGTGTATCCTCACATACAGCTAACCAGAGACAAGCCCTGCAATTACATTAAATCAGTAAGCATTTCTTTTAATCTCTTAAAAGCCAGCTGTCCCTCATTCTCTTCCAGACTGACAGGGGCTTTAGCTGCTTAAATCTCTGGTTTGGTACCAGCTAGAAATATTGTCTGAAAGCTGACATTCCAAGCTTTCAGACAATACCAGAATTACATAAATCTGTTCAGTACAGTGGAAGATATAAATGATAGAAATCGGGATGCTGTGAATGAAGCTGAAAGTAAAAGCAGATTTTACCCGCGATTATGCCAGACTATATTTCTGTTGCTTGGACTAGAGCTGTCATTCTGGTCTTGTATGAAAGCCTGGACTGTCCGTTTTCAAACAAGACCAGTTGCATCTCACCATCTAAAGCAGCCCTCCCCCTCCACTTTCTGCCTGAGCCCAGCTCCAGGCTGTCAGGGCTGAGCTCCTCCTCCCAGAGCTCATCCATCTCTTTGTATAATACTGAGAAGACGGACTGCACATGGCAACACTGTGAGAGGAGAGCTGCTGAATAGGAAAGTAGCATGCATTTGTGGGAGTTATTAGCAGGTAAAACTGAAAATGATCAAATTTTAAATCACAAAAGCACTTATATAGCAGGGTGTACTATACCATTGGGGAATAAAAAATGAAACGGCAGTTACACTTTATGATCTACTTCGGTCAGTGGTGGCCTTTTACTTCATAGATAGCTGGCAGCCAAAGGCTCTTTCAGCCGACAGCTGTTCTTCCTACGACCCTTACACAAGCCCTCTTCGCCAAGTGTGCCAGCCACCAAAGGGAACTCATTTCCCTTGAGAACATAAGGTTCTGCCATGTTGATATTCAACAGCTTGATCCACCTTTCTTCTGACAACCCCATACAGATTAGATAGTCAACTAGTCCTGCAACTAGGCCTGTGAACTGATTCGGAATCAGAAACAATCTGGATTATTGTTTGAGAGTTTGTAACAAACTCAGCCAGTCTAGACTGATGTTTTAGACAAAATTGTGAGCTTATGTCTGAGGAATGGTTCCACATCTTTACACCATACACAGATGCACCTCATGAGGGTGCCAGCTGCGCCATATGCTTATGCCACATGAAACTACACAACCACTGCTATGAAATAAGAATGTACAACTGAAATAGCCGTTCCTAGTGAGGTTACGCGTGCTTTAGTGGATTAAGCAATGTTAATAATGGCACGCCTCTTTCAGTGAATAATGGTATCAACATTCATCTATCTCTTCCCAGGAAGCAGCCATGCAAGTAGGGTGAGACAATATTGTCTAACAAGTTTTCTACTACACTGAACCATAGTGTACCAGGGCTGTTAAGCAAATTGGTAAAATAGGCGCTGCATAGAAATAATTGTACAAGTTGCTTCTGGAACGACCTCATGATTGGTGTCACCAAAAGACAGCATAGTGCGTTCATATCTAGCCTATGTTCATGTAAAAAGGACTCCACAGCCAGCAATCTTTCTGCTGCATCTTCGTCTGGCCTTCTCAAAGTGGAGAACAGTTTAGCTCCTTAACCCAGTCCAAAGACCAATGTGGTATTGGCTTTAAGACTGCGGGCAAAAACAAACAAACCCAAAGCTAGCAAGAACCAAGTATTTACAGAATGCTGAAGCAACATACGACACCTCATGGCTGATTTATGTAACAAAGTGGCACTTTACAGATCAACAGTAGAACAGAAAAATTATCAATTTCTGGCACCACAAAACCTTTTGGTATCAACGTTTCCTTGTCTGGGTTACAATGGTTAAGTGCACAAAAAATTCAAATAGCAGCATTTAACATGAAGCACCTCAGACGGAAACCAGAGAATAGCCAAGACCTAAAGGAGATGCTTTAAAGAGGAGCTGTTACCATGAAATGCAGTGAAATCTGCAGGCAGAATGTTATACAGCAGGGGGAGCTGAGCAGACTGATATACACAGGAAAAGATTCAGCAAACCTTGCACTTTATACTTTAAAATCTCTGCTCTTTCTGAGCTCAGTAGACCATGAGAGCGGACTTAGCAGTGACTGGTCGCCTTTCTGTGTATACAGAGATAGCTGTCAATAACTGATAAGTCCGCTCATTTGGCTACGGAGATTTGAATGAATAAGTGACAATCTTTTCTGATAAAACTATATATCAATCTGCTCAGCTCCTCCTGCTCTCTAACATGCCGCCTGCAGATTGCACTGCATTTCCAAATCAGACAGGTCCTCAGGAGTCAAGTTTTAAAGGATTCTAACATAAGGTGGCATTAACAAGAGACAAAGATAAAAAATAAAAAAAGACAAAGAAAAGTAAATGTCTACAGACATCAATGAAATATCAGTATAGGGTAGAATTGCCCAAAAGATGAAGACATATAAATAGAGAGAGGAACTCAATTCAACCCTTAGCAGCAAGAGGCCAACTCCCATTTGCAGCACACTCCTCCACCAAGAAAAAGGGTTACAATTCACAGTTTTGTTGCACTCTCTGACCCTAGTATTTACATGTAAACCCTGCATATTACGGTGGAAAGGGCCCAATCCAGATCATTCTAACCACATTTTCAGTTTACTCCAGATAAAAGGCAGCAGGGGCACAAAATTAAAAAAAATTATATATATATATGTGTTCTTCTCTGGGCTCTTCTGACCATGCCAAGAGAAATCAAATACCAAAACCTTCTGTTTCAGAGAGCCCTAAAAAGGACCATCGCAAATCCTACACTTTACATGGGGAACCACCCTGTCCTGGTGCAGAATGGTAATGCTAAGGTAAGCCGGTGTGGTGCTTACAACCAAAGGAGGCGTTCACTGACATGTTTACATAGTAGTAGTCACGCCGTTTGTCTTAAGTATTCATCTTGACCGCAAGGAACTAAAGAAGGAGTTTAATAGCCGGATGTTAGTCGGCACTCAGCTTGACGCTGCTGCTAGGGGTTTCTTTAACTGCTGGGACATGAGTTCCCGGGCTCGGCTGACTTGGATGTGGTCATAACAAGTATTGCAGACCAGAACAGGATCGTAGAGCTGTTGGTCTGGAATTGGAAGCTTTAGGTGACAGCAGCCAGCGCAAAAGACATTTCCACAGTTCCTAGATAAAGAGAGAAAGAGTTACTTGTACACAGTGTAAACATACAGCTGGACCTAAAAAATTAAAATAAAAAATCTTTTAGAATTTCTTTTTTTCATAATATTCTGATGATACATTTGGTATACAGTAGTTTTAAAGATGAATACCCACATAAAATAATCCAGAAATATTCCAGTTTGTATACCGACCAGTGGAGCACATATAGGCTACAATTTAATGTCATATCACACAAAAGGGTGTCCGTGCTAAAACCTACCTTTAAGAAAAAGAAAAAAATTTATTACACACCAACATTAAAAATAAGTGTGCCCCATAGGGTAGAGGACACGCACTCTGTATACCACTGCACCAGAACAGAATCTAGACCGTTTCCAGAATTGTCAGAAGGAGAAAACAGGATTTTTTTTTTACCTCTTCCAACGACAGCAATGTGTGTGATTAATACGTGTCTGGAGGAATCATAGGTAGGGTTGGGGACAGTTCTCACCAAGTTTACCCTATGAAAAACACCTCACACTACTTATAGCTTGCATATAAGGTTATATTTCAGCATCCAGGATTGTGACCGTGGGGTGGGCAAGAAGATTCCTTCCCCCTCTGATATTTTTAATGCTGTTTCGATTCTGTTCTGTTGAAGTGATATAGTAGGGAGTACTTATTAAAATAGTTTTAGTATTGACACCCTTTTCTGTGATATGGTCCTTACTCTACAAGGTGTTGCATGGGCAATGCTTATAATTGAGGTATTCCTGTGATCTCCAATTTTTAATGTGTTTTGTAGTTCACTTGTCAGCTTTGCTGTATAGTTTGGGTCATAATGAGCGGAGTCATCTCTTGAGAGCTTTATTAATAACAGCTATATTGCTGGACCCTTAGATAAGGCAGGATAACACTATACACATACGACTGACAGTTAATGCACATTGTAGTGGCCACAAAGCACACACATCATGCTGCACTCTATACAGGAAGGAAATGTGTGCCTCCAATGCAGCCGCCCCATGGAAGGTTTTAGAAATAAGTAATAAATAGCTACAACAGAAAACTAATCTAACACAATTTCTGTTCTAAAAGACTAATATCTAAGGAATGAAACAAAAATTATATTTTTTACCATAGTTTTCCTTTTGGCAATTCAAATTGTGCTACAATTACCAAAGATCAGCTTAGCGTTAGGATATGTCACCAATGTCAGATAGGTGCGGATCCCACCTATCTCCAGAACAGGACTCCTGAAGTGAGCGGAGAGAGTAGCCGCACATGTATGGATGTATGGCCACCTTCCATTCATTTCTATGGGACTGCAGCTCGGCTATCTCTGGCAGTCCCACAGAAGTGAGTGAAGCGGTGACTGCACTCTCCAATCACCTCAATAAGAGTCCTGAAAATGGCCAAGCGCTCACTCAGCTATTTTTGGAACTCCCATAGAAACTATTGTAAAGCAAGCTGTGCATGCGTGGTGTGTTCTCCTTCACTTTCGGAGATAGGTGCCTGTTCTGGAGATAGGTGCAGGTCCCAGATGTGACATTGGTGGCATTTCGTAGCAGATAAGACAACCCCTTTAATTTCCCCAAATAGTAGTTATGATGCAATGCCTTGTGGGCAAAATCTGCATTACCTGCAGTGATGCCTTCGTTTGGCCAACCAGAATTCAGAGTCACAATTAAAGCAATGAGAAGCCATGTGATCAGGAACCCATCTTGTGACCTTAATTGAAAAGAAAAAAAACATACTTGTGATATTTTTATATCTGTTCACATTAGCACAGCTCTGTTACATCGTGTTTATTAGACAACCTGGTATAAAAAAAATAAAAAATAAAAAGAAAAGAAACCAAACTGACACAGTAGAAGTCAATGGTATCCACCAGGATTTGTCTGAAGATCCATCAGGGCAGTTATGGCTTTGTAAAGACTAATGGCCATGACAGTAGCGGTGGCGCTTTCATCTCTATGGCTTTGTTCACATAACATTTTTCTGGTTTGGACAGTGAAAATAATGTCCTACATTTTGAACATAATGATATATAGAAATGAAATGTACAATACGCCACATGCCAGATGTCCACAGTTCAGACCTGCAGGAAAGTAACATTACATATCTGCCTTAATGATTTTGAGTTCATCTGGTTTCTAAACTCATATCAAGAGATGTATTCACAGTTCTCTGGTTATGCGAGACTTCATAGATGATCAGGGGTGGGCAGCCATGGAAGTGGTCACTGTGCGAGGCTCACAGCCTCAGCTGGTACAGCATCTACAATGCTCCTAGTTTTGCATAAAAAAATCATTTGTGGGTGACTCCAACTACTCTGGATGTGAGAAGGAGGAGGCATCTATCATATGCTTTGTGAGTCTAGAGCTCTGAGGATGTTACAGAGGGGGGCTACAGCTTGGAAAACACAGGTACTCCAAATGTAGATATAATCTGCAGATTAGTTTTGATGAGAGTTTTAATAAAAGCTTAAAAGGGTAGTCTCATCTGAGACAATGGGGGCATATCGCTAGGAACAGAGCCCCGAGAGGACTCCGGTCTGGCCACCACCAAGCGTTCTCCCCACATAAGTGAATGGGAGCACACCACGTATGACCGACCACTGCTGCCATTCACCTCTATGGGCCCAACAGACATAGCAGAGCCAGTGATCTGCTTTTTTCAGCGGTCCCATAGAAATGAATGGATGGCTGCTGCGCAGTGCACCCTCCACTACTTTCAGGGCTCCATTCTTGATGTAGACCCGCACCTATCAGACAATGGGGGGGCATATCCTAGCAATATGCCCCCATTGTCTGAGATGAGACAACCCCTTTAAGTATGGCAGATAGTTACACCCTTGTGTAACCTGTACCCTTTTTGACAACATTCCTGTACTAAAAAGGATTTAGAAATTTGTCACAGCAGGGCAACCCTAAAACACAGTTACCTCAGTATCCTTCTTATCCACTGGTTCCCAACTGGTCTCTGAAAGTCGGTCTTCACTTTTATCAGAATACAGGTCATCTATATCGCTGCTGTCCGACTCTTTTACACAGGTCTGTTGACAGAAAAGGTTCATTTTAAAACTAATATTTGTCATTGGCAAAGACAGGATTCATGCACATGTATGACGTGAAGTCATGTATGTGTGTGCACTGCATTCACGTAAATATGAAAGGGCTTTCTGGGATTACTTGGGGCGTGTATTTAAGTGGTCACCCACAAAGCCAGTCACTGGCTACAGTGGCGCAGGTGACCATGTCCATACTCTGCTGGAAGTAAACAAGTGGGGAAAGGAAGATGGCTGAACCAGAGAGGCTGGGAACGGGTAGGTATGAATCTTACAAGCTACAGGAGATAACTGAACAGTTATGTAATCCCAGAGTCCTACACATCCTAAATTCATCCTCTGTAATGAAATGTCCATCATAAAAGGAACTTCTTTCAGTAACCATCTACACACACACACACACACACCAGAAGAGATGGGAAACATTGTGATCCTTACATTACAAGTAAAACATATGTAGGCAGAAGTGAAGGTCGCATGTGGCATATATGAGAAATTGTGGGACTAATTCTGGAGCATTTACAGCAGCCGCAAAGTGGATGAGATTTTCCAAAAAGCACACGCTGCTGAAAAATTCTACAACAGAATCTGCACATAACTGGACATGTGATGTGGATTTTAAATCTGCAGCGTGTCAATTTATGCCGTGGGTTTCACACTATGCAATGCAGAGGGCAAATCAAAATCGGATTTTCTGCACAAAAATACACCAGGGGTGGCTGTACCCTATGGCCATCTGCACACAATGCGAATTGAGCGAGTTTTTTTTCAACACAGATTTTCGGGCAGAAAAACTGCAGTGTAATACAGTACCAGCAACATGTATGAGACTACACAAATCTCATGCACACTTTACATATTTTTTTCTGTGCGGAAATTTCAATTAGGTTTGTGGTTTTGGCTGCAGATTTCAATCTTTTCCAATGAGGGGTGAGGTCCGTGGCAAAACAGCATCAAATCTGCACCAAAATCCACAATTAGAAATGTATGTGTGCAGAAACGCACATAAATCCACGCGGAAATTTGTGCACATCTTATCTGCACTCACGTGCAGGAGGTCTTAAAGGGGTTATCCAGGAAATGATGATAACTTCTCTTCAGAATAGGTCATCATTATCACGTCAGCAGGGGGTCCAAGTCCCGATATCCCTGCCAATCAGCTGTTTCAGGGAGCTGCTGTGCTCACCAAAGCTCTGGTGGGCAATGCAGGCTCCCGGCAGCTTACCAAAGAAAGTGCCGTACATGGTATAGTGGCAGTGCTTTGTATTGCAGCTCAGCCCCATTGACTTGAATGGGGCTGAACTGCAACTAGGTCATGTGACCGATGTATGGTGATGTCACTGGCTTAGGAAGAGGCTGCAGCGCTCAAGGCCTCTTCTAACAGCTGATCGGTGGGTGCCGAGGAGAAGTCATTAATATCTTTTCCTGGATAACCCCTTTAAGATGAATTCAGAAACTGAGGATTTACAGCAAAATGCATGTGGACAGGGTTATGGAAAACTTCATCCACATTTAGCGGAAAAAAATCTGCATGGGAAAATGAGCATGCTGTGAATTTTCAAATCTGCAGAAGACCCCTATATAGCAGAAATGCCATGGATTTCCACAACCTTCAGGGTCAAGTCCACAGCACAATCCGCATTTAACACATCACAATTTTACTACAGAATTGCATCAAGATCCAAGGTGGTATTTTCACCATTCACAGACTTAAAAAAGGAGTGTAACTATCTGCAGTTAAGGTACTCACAAAATCATCTTCATAATCGGCCTCAGGTTCGGGAGGTGGAGCGCAATACTGTCGAATTTCCAGCTGGAGCTGCAGTTCCCACACCTGCCTTCGCAGCAGGTCAACCTCTTGCTTATAACTAGCTTCCATCTGTCTTAACCGTTGTTGCACAACATCATTAGGAATGGGTAAACCATCGTCATCTTGATATAAGAGAGGTGTGGGAGAAGGGCAGACCAAAGGTAAGAATCGACCAGAGTGAAGAGGCCTGTTATGAGAAGCTATTAACCCTCTGTAGCTTTTCATTGAGGGGCCAGAACAGTGCATTGAGGCAGGGAAGTTGTAAGGGATCTTTGCTGCATCTCGAGATACATATGAACCAGTCGTATGTCTTCCATGCTTACTGTGAAGGCTTCTTGTAGAGTGCTCATATGACAAATGACGACGAAGTCCAATTTCACCAACAGGAACAGATTTCATCATTCCTTGTAAACTCTCCCAGTTAGATGCTAGAAAAGAAATCTCATTTCTTGGTATTTGGGAGACTGCTTTCCTATCAGTCCTACAGGCTTCCTTTGCCATTTTGATAGATTTGGTCAAATCTCTACATGAAGTATTGACATACATATCACCTACTAAGTTTGGGCAGGGAGGTTTTGTTAAGGTAGGACAATCCTGGTGATCTTGGTCAGGGATAGGCATTGTTCTTACAGTCTCCTCCTGTGTAACTATGCAAATTTCCAAGCCAGGTTTAACATCGTCATAGTTTAAGTCTGGGGATTCGGCTTCGGGAACTGATGAATTACCATGTTGCGTCACTTCATTATTATTATGGGCTTCAGTGGCTTCTTGCACATTTCCTTCATCACCATCGCTGACATGATCATTACGTGCCTTATCTTCCTTGGTTTTGACATCTGTGGCTTGCTCCAGAGGACCCTGACTTTCTGAATCACTACCATCGTCATTGCTGCATCGCGACTCCAAGCTAGCTTGATGATTGTTTAAGTTAGGGTCACTAGAAGTGCGTGTGAGTAGCCCCCCATTGTCACAAGCAGTGACAAGATTGTCCATCGAGCGTGTTTTGGGTAATCTGTTAAGGAAAAAAATATTTTGTAGTGTTAAATTACATGAAGACACCTGTTTTTCCAGTAGGTGCCCTGATGGACTTACCTGGCCTATTCTGTCATACATTTTCTATGTTCCTGCATAAGAATATAGGGGGAATCAAGTGTGGTGTCTGTCA